>NC_138202.1:112510439-113156990 GCF_964194415.1 Vipera berus
TTCGCCGGGCATTTCTTGATGGATCTGGAGCCCAGACTCTAGTAACAACAGAGATAAATCATCCTGATGGCATTGCAGTAGATTGGGTGGGTAGGAATTTGTATTGGACTGATACTGGTACAGATCGGATTGAAGTTACACGTTTGAATGGGACGTCAAGAAAGATCCTTATTTCAGAAAACTTAGATGAACCTAGAGCAATAGTGCTCAATCCTGTGATGGGGTAAGTCTTGCGAGTATTTGTTCAGTTTTAAAAAAACTATGGTGGTTGCTCTGCCTTTGCATTTCTGTGCTATGGAACCTGTCACAGTTAGTCTTTGTAGAGGCGTGGTTAGAATGCAGTATAATTGCAGGCTAATTCTGCCGACTGCCAGAAGTTCGATTCTCACCGGCTCACGGTTGACTCAGCCTTCCATCCTTCCGAGGTGGGTAAAATGAGGACCCAGATAGTTGGGACCAATATGCTGACTCTGTAAACTGCTTGGAGAGGGCTGTAAAGCACTGTGAAGTGGTATATGCGTCTTAAGTGCTGTTGCTATTGCTCAACGTAACAACCACAATTGGGACTGGAATTTACATTTAAATTGTTGCAGTCATAAGTCAGACCAAATTTTACAGCATTTTTTTACAATGGTTGTTAAGCAAATCACTGTGGTTATTAAACAAACCATATGATCATTAAGCAAATCCAGCATCCCTAATGAGCATTCTCTCCCCCCCCCCCTCCGGTTAAAAATGATCACACCACTCAGAACAGTTGCCAAGAACCCAAATTGTGATCATGTGACTGTAGGGGTGGTGTGACCGTTGAAAGTGCGAGTGAAGGTAATAAATCACTTTTTCCAAGGCTGTTGTGACTAAGTCGAGAACCACTTGTACTTTAAAAATGTTACCTGTTTCGCCATACCATGTCCCAGTGGCAGTGTAACAGAATATGTTTTCCCAACTGCATATTTTTTATTAGTATTTAGTAAATTTGGAATACACAACCATCAGTCTATTTATTCTAGGTCCATGATTTTTAAGTAAAAAATTTGCCTTCCTCATTTAAATTATTTTTCCGTATGATATTATTATCCCTTTATATATCTCGCAAGCTCTGAAATCTTTGAATGAATCTTTCTCTTTAGTGCCAGTTCATGGAAAAGATTCTTACTGAAAGGCACGCTTTAAAAATGCAATAATATATTTGATAAAATACTTGCATGTAAAAACAACACTGCTGTTTTTCTCCTTCCGCAAAAGGTATATGTATTGGACAGACTGGGGTGAAAATCCAAAGATTGAGTCTGCTTATCTGGATGGGTCTGAGAGGAAAGTGCTGGTGAATACCTCTCTAGGATGGCCTAATGGTTTGGCATTGGATCTTGAAGAAAATAAACTTTATTGGGGAGATGCAAAGACTGACAAAATTGAGGTAAGGGAGAATTTTCCAGATAACTGCGGTAAGAATACATTCTGTGCCAGAGAAAACACCTTGATTTGTTTTCCTACTTTTTGAATACATTGCATTACCAGAGATAGTTTCTGAAAAGGATGGGGGCGGGGGGAAAGCCCCCAACCCAACAATAGAATTTGTATGTCGCTTTAAAATGATATGTCCTGTCCTGACTTAGCTGAGAACGAGGGGTGCCTTTTGTCCAGGCGAATACAGAACTGCACCATCAGAGGCCAAGAAGCAGAGAAATATTAGAACTAGGCTATTAAATTAAGTCAATTTATTGAAAGTTAGGTCTGGAATTCATTATCAAATGACAAACATGGGGAAAACTATTGAAAACAAATAATTTTCTCCTTCAGAATTCTCAGAAGAGAATTATATTGCAGCTTAATTCTGTCTGGGTAATTTATGCATCCTGCTGGAAGTATTTTGTGTTAAGTTCAAGGCTTACTGACTTTATACAATAAAAGTAATAAAATCCAGCAAATATATGATGTAAGTCTTCAGGTTGGGAGTATTAATCTTGAGCATGAGATACTGAAAAGGATATTCTTTGTGCAGTTACCCCAGTGTGTTTTCTAAGATAGTAGACTTTTTTTAAATGCGCCAGAAATGTTAGGATATGTTGACAGAATAAAACTCAGAATTCAAAGTGACCAGGCACAATTTGTGGTGGGGATGCTGAAGTTGGCCATTTGCTCTGTGCTCTGACTTACCAACTATACTTCTTAAGCACCGTATTATTTCCTTGGCAAAAAAATGTTGAAGAATGTCTGGTATAATAGGTTGCCCAATGATGTACTTCAATTAATTGCGTGTTGCATTTTTTAGCTGTCCGTTGTTTCAGAAAACCAACGTTTTTGGTCCCTTGAGAGGGAAAAACCTACCCAGCCCTGCTCCCAAGCAGGAAAATACTGCTAGATACATAGGACTGCGTTCCTTAATTATGTGTGTAAAACCTCACATGGCAAAAACAGCAGTTATTCATTCTTGGCAGAAACGTTCCCATCTGCAGCATTCAGCTGTAGATACAAAGGCCTCAGTCACTTCACAAGCCGTTTATATCCTAAAGAAACCATTTGGCAAGCCTTGTCAAACGTTGCGTGACAACAGCCTTTGGGGCTTTCACTGCAAATTTGGCACCCTGTGGTAACATTGTTCCCAGCTCTTAAAAAGTTTTTTTCTAACTTGGTTTGGCAGCATGTTTGAAAGGTGGGAGAGAGGAGAGAGAGCAAAAAATTGTAACAGATTTTAGAGAGATAGATGGGGAAAGAATCTTGGATTCAAGAGGTGCAGCTGATTAAAAGTGAATGGCAAAAGTAAATTGAAAGAAAATTTAGGATTCTGTCAGAAAACAGTACATTCCAGGAACAAATTAATGTGGGTTACAAGGTTCCAGCTGAAGGAGTAGCAAAGAACCACTGACATCTGCCTGCAAAATTGCCTAATTCTCTTTCAAAACCAGTTTTGTGGGTTGTCTTGTCAACATTTGCTTAATGACTGTGTATAATTGCATAATTAAAAAATGTTGACCTATTTGTCTATTTTTAGAAGTGTTTTCCTAACTTAGACTGCTGTAAACCAACATAGTTAAAAGATAAAATGTAACCTATAGAACCACCACTTCTTCCCCCCACAGAAGCTTTGTGATTATTTTCTTCAGAATAAATTCAGAATTTGCGCCAGACATTCTCTAAAGTATTGTGCAGTACTAAACAGTGTCTGTGAGGCATAATGCAGGTCATTAGTTCAGGCCCTTCACCTCTATCTGCAAACCCAACAAAACTCATTGATCCTTCTGACAACCTGGTTCTTCCTAATTTTTCTCCCTATAGTTATTTGATGGATATTGTAGAAACAAAGCTTTGCTGTATGTCAGAACAGGCTTTCTAATTAATGACTTTTATAGGGAAGTATTTTTATTCCAGGTAATTTCTGCATACTTTAAATATGATATTTAAAATAGCACATTTAATCTCCAGCTCAGGCTTGGAGAATTTCTTTCAATCTTGTAAAAGATAGAAGGATTTTCTAGCATGGTTACTTTTACATATGTAAATATACAAATCAGTCCAGAATTCTAGAATACATGTTTATATTTATTTCTCAAAATTTAATTGTATTCTTTTGTGTCTTAATTTTGTTTTACATTTTGGAAAAAAAAAACCTGATCAAAATCTTACTTAAAACTTGATTGAGTTGCAGGGCAAATCTACTGTCCCATCTCTTGTCTTTAGTTCCCAAACTTAATTTCTTTGAGGCTGCAACAGTACTAGCAAGGAAAGTGACTGTGTGAGTGGCTTCCCTTGTTTGGTATTCTAAATGCATATTATATGGTATGTTTAATTTATAAATAATCTGCTCTTTCCTTACACAAGTAAACTAACTCAGTAAAAAGAATTACTGAAAAAGTAGCTGTTTTATACTTAAAATTAATGATGTATTCTTTATCCTGCATCAAAATAAACTTTTTATTTTAAAAAATGGGGCAGAGAGGAAGAGACAGTTGGGAGCCTTGAATAGGGTAACTGACCTTTGACCCATCAGGAGGCTATGTCAGAAGTAAAGCAGTTGCCTTCCCACAGTCAAAGGACAAATGCACGTTGATCATCCTGAATAATACTGAGTAGCCTGACTTTCAGGGAACCAATTAAAGGACTGCTGTGGCTTGCAGCAATATAGTTTCCACACAAGTTTGAAATTCTTCTGATTTTCTTCTTCTGATTGAAATAGAATGTTGGCATTTTGTCATTTCCTACACATTTGGACCATATTACATGGAAAACATTACCATAAAAATATTAACCTTCCACTTAATGTGACTGAAGCTCTGGTAATGCGTACATATATTTCGCCAAAATCCTTTCCTGAGTGATTTCTTATGCTGAATCTTTTGATCTTTCAACATGCTTTGGATCGAGCAGACTTGGGGGGGGGGGAAACCAGTGGCAAGGAACTGGAGAAGGACAGAAAGGAAAACTCACCCTGTGCCCATGGAAGTAAAAAAATATATGCTTTTTGTGCATTAAGATGGGGACGGGTGCAATCGGAATACATCTTACTTGTTTTGTTATCTTGAAAAGTAAGCATTAAATTGTTAAAATGTAAGGAATTACACAGAGACCACTGCACGGAGACAATTAAAATGAATTCAAATCTTACAATCCAGAGTTTTGAAAAAAGTTATCAAAACCTCTAACTATAATCTGGCAATGCCCCCGAAGACTACAAGGATATAAATATTGTTCTAATCCAGAAAAAAGGGAAAGGAGATCTGGGAAATATTGAGTATCTTGGGCAGGGGTTGGGTTTTTTTTGGAAGATTATTGAACAATGTATTTGTGATCAGTTGGTGTTAGAATGTCACAGTTACAGGAGCCAGCACGGATTTTATTATGAGTAAATTATGTTAGATTAACCTTGCCTCTTTTTTAAAAAACAAAATTACCAGCTTAATAGTTCAGGGGAATGCTGCAGACATTTGATAAAGTCATCATATGTAGATTAATAAAATGGTAAAATATGAGCTGGATTATACAACATAAAACAGTACTTCTGAATGTCTCAGTATTAGTCTGGAAAATAGTGCTAAGTGGACTACCGCAGTGCGTTCTGTCTTAGCCCTTGCTGTTCAAATTTTTTATTAATGACCTGGATGGAAAGATTGAGGGAAGTAATTATCAGATTTGTGAATAAGGCAAAACTAGGAGGTGTGGCTAATTCTTTAGAAGAGAGAGAGAGAATTTGAAAAAAAAATATCCCTTCGATAGCTCAGCTGGTAGAGCGGAGGACTGTAGAGTTGCTTGAACTGAAATCCTTAGGTCGCTGGTTCAATTCCGGCTCGAAGGAGGCTTTTTATTTTCTCCTTTGTCATCATTTCTAAAGTTGCCATTCATCCTTTGAGAGAAACAAATTATGACCTTGCTTTAAGAGCCAGTTTGGTCTAGTGTTTAAGGCACCAGGCTAGAAAGAGGGAGATTGTGAGTTCTAGTCTTGCCTTAGCCATGAAAGCCAGCAGGCACAAATGTAAAATCCTACATCTTTTTTTTAAGGCTCAGTATAGTATAGAGCAGGGATAGGCAACCTTGGCTCTTTTATAACTCATGGACTTGGCTCATGAATTCTGGGAGTTGAAGTCCATGAGTCATAAAAGAGCCAAGATTGCCTACCCCTGGTATAGAGAGACTTCACTTGGCAGTAGTACAGGGTACTATTGGGTATTTTGTTAGATCATAAATTGAATATTAGACAGTTTAATAGATAAATGTAACTTTTTAAAGTTAAAAACACATAACAAAACTTAGGTGTTTAAGTTATAGGTTTGGTAGACAAAGTAGTTTGGTAATAATACCTCTGAAAGAATTCTTAGTTGTTGATTGCTAACTTAAAGTAAGCAATTGTTCCATCCCATCCTGCTTTATTCAGCCCTAACTCAAATGCTCTGTTGACTTTTGGGCACCAATTTAGAAAAATGAGAACAGGTTCAGAATAGGATGGTGAGGTCAATCAGGAGACAAGAAATGAAAATTCTGTGAAGAAAAAGGAGTTCTATGAAGGTCCTAATGTCAAGATCTCTCCTTTGTTCTAATGTGTAGGACATGAAATAGTGGGTTTAAGTTATGGCAGGCGTCGGCAACCTAAAAAAGGAAAAGAGCCACTGGGAACCGGTTCCATCACAAATTAAAAAAAGTGGGAGCCGCGTGCGTGTGTCCATGCACGCGCACGCGCAAAAAAATGTTTTGCGCATGCGCAAAATGTTTTTTTGCGCATGCGCGGACGCACACGGTTGCCATTTTTTTAAAAAAAGTGAGATGGAACCGGTTCCCGGTTGCCCGACGGCGACGGCCCGTCTGCAAAGCTGCTGCTTTCAGCAGCTTTGCAGACGGGCCGCTACAGCTTCCTCAAAGAGCAGCGCCCCTGCCCGTTCGCGCAGAGGTACGCGCGCACCTCTCCAAAGGTTTGGGGAGGTGCGCGCGCACCTCCGGTCGTTCGGAGAGGTGCGCGCGCACCTCTCAGAATGGGCAGGGGCGCTGCTCTTTGAGGAAGCTGTAGCGGCCCTTCTGCAAAGCTGCCGAAAGCGGCAGCTTCGGAGACGGGCCGCTACAGCTTCCTCAAAGAGCGGCATCTCTGCCCGTTCGCGCGGAGGTACGCGCGCACCTCTCCAAAGGTTTGGGGAGGTGCGCGCGCACCTCCGCCCATTCGGAGAGGTGCGCGCGCACCACTGCCCGTTCAAAGAGGTGCGCGCTGAGAGCTGGGAGCCGCAGGAGACGGCTCAAAGAGCCGCATGCGGCTCCGGAGCCGCGGGTTGCCGACCCGTGAGTTATGGGAAGGCAGATTTCAACTGAATTTTAGCAATTGGTTGATAATAGAAAGAACTTGATGATGGAACCAATTATCCAGAGAGGTAGCAGGTTCAATGGATTCAGTTAAATGCTATAGAGATGTCTGTATGGAATGACATAATGTGAATTGCTATATCAATCAGGGAACTGGACTCTAAATTGCCCATTTTAATGGCACAATTCTATATATTGTCAGGGGTGAGGAAGAGACAAATGATGGCCCACACACTATGCAAATTATACAGCTTACGTTTTTGTGCCAGGTGTTATGTCCCAAATACATCGCGTCATTTGTGCAGTGATGTTGATGCACATATCTGATTTTGATATCGGCATAGCCTTGTCAGTCTTGGAGGAGGGGGGATTTTCTCACTAATTTAGAAAAAGACCTAAGCATTGTTTCCTTCATCGTGGATGTTTTGAAATATACGAAATACACACAAATGTACAATATAAGAAAGTTAAAGCAGCATGTGAAAGATTTGATTTGAATATTTTCAGGAGTAATGTATATTTATGTAAAGCACTATTTTCTGATTAATTCCACTCCATTGGTTACCTGGCTTTAATTTGAAAATTTGCTAACATCTACAGGTATAACTGCCTACGTTACTTGTGTTCTTAGGTATATTAAGGTTCTGAAATCTGATAGAATTCAGTTTCTTAATTCTCAGATATTTTTTTTTACAGAGCATTTTCCACTTCCAGGTGGAATATATATTTTTCCTTCTAGTTTAGAATATATAATAATGATCCATTTAGGTTTTTAAGAGCCCGGGTAGCAGAGTGATTATTTTTACACAGTTTAGGCATTTCATTTAGTGTTGTGAGATTAAATGATACTGAATTGTTTTTCTTTTCTCCAAACCTGTACTTAGAGCAAAATCAAGTGAAAATGTAAGAAACATTTTCCTCACTGTGGAAATAATAATAATAATTCTTCATGTTTTGATCCCCTTCATTTTAAATAACTGAGGACTTTGTAGGGTTCATTTCCTCCATGCTCTGTGTGCATGTGGTTAAAGTGCTCAGGGGGGAAAAAAGTGTGTTCAGGATATGCTTTTAGCCTTGCATGTAAGCAACTATATAGTGGATGCTCTCTGGGTTGTAAATGGCCTTGATAGCTTCAGTGCCACATTGTGTGACGCATGGCGGGGGGGGGGGGAAGCTGATTAGAAAGGGGGTGTGCTCAGGCTCACTCAGCGTTAACTTAAGAGAAATATTTAGCTTGTTCAATTGATATTCAGCAACTATCATCTGTATTAAAGGGTGTGTTCAGCTTTTTATGAGTATTCTTAGTGTCATGAGGAGATACCTGTCACTCAAAAAAGGGAAGGTTTTTTCCCCCCTAACATTGCTTGACTAGAGTCATCCTGTGGGAAAGGATGCTAACTTACTTAAAACTATGGGTGACCCTTGCCTCCTTTTCTTTTGTGAGCAATAAAGATATAAGGGGGGAGCAAGGAGGGTTTAACAGAACCCCCACAGCTATCTGCGCCTTCATTGGTAGAAGTGGCTTTCACTTGAACTTGCGTTTGACAAGCGTGTTCTGTCTCATTCAGAAGGATCCTTCAAAGGCAACTAATTGAAATGCTTGCACCCCTTCATTCCTTTTCCAAGTCTTCCCCACCATGCACATGCCCCCAGGTTTGCTTAAACTTCAGGGCACTAGCATTCACGGTTAATGAGGGTTGAGGTGGGGGGAAGGAACAGACCATGCAGATTTGCCTTTTTTCCAAAAAAAAAAAAGTAAAAGTCTGTGGGAAAGGGTTTTTTAAAGCTCCCCTATCCAACCCCTTATGCCAATGTCTGAGAATCTAGTGGCACTAATAAAGAAGCTGGGCTGCTGTTCCCTGCCAAACTTTTTGTTGCACACTTGTTAGAAATTCTTTTTGTCTTTCTAGTCCTTGACTTCATGAAATGAAACACAAATCAGGTCCCCAGAATGAAAGGTTGCATGTCTGCCTTGTGGCATTTGGAATGAAACTATTCACTGCCTGGATGACTATAAATAGAAAGCCAGTAGCTGCCTAATTCTCCACTTTGAGGTTCTTGCAAAGAAGCCCTCTTTCTTGATGAAGGGTGACTTTTGAAAGAAAACTTGGCAAGGAATTCTTATCCTTGCACTTCTAGGTAGGGCTGTGTTTTCTCTAACAAAGGTGTATTCTTGGACCCATAGCAAGATATATCATCTCATCTGTAGAATTCCATGTGAAATTTGAATGCAGAACAAACACCATTCTTTCTGCATTTTGCTCCTGAAAGATTTGTTTGGCTTTCCTCCAACCTTCGGCTCCTTTTCAACTTGTATTCATTCTTCGGCAAGAAGACTAAATTAGTGGTGCAGAGGGGTGATTTTTCTCCCCCCCCCCCCAGATTCTGAGAGACAGAACAAGAATTGTGATTGTTTTTTTGAAAGCACGATAAAAGATTTTATTCTTCCAATGGACTTCTGAAGTTGCCGACGACGTAAAAATCCAATAGCGTACTGTTGCAGTTCTTCAGGCAATTTGTTTGGTTGATTTGGTCATTATGAATGCCTAAAAATGCTGTGTTGTCCTTTTATGCAAAGCGCTGTCAGCCGTCTTTCTCCTCCCCTTCTAGTTCTTTCCAAAGAAACGGGAAGAGGGAGGAGGGAAGGGGAGTTTCTGCCATACTTCCAATAGTTTGGATGGGCATACATGAGCAAAAGTGGTCAATAAATCATCTGCCTGAGCAGGCACTTTTTAAAACTGTCCCATGTCACCATTGTTTCTGAGTTGTGAGAGCAGGAATTGAAGCCCACTTTGAAGTTTTCTGCAGGACTAATTGCAATCCGAACAGTTTTTTCTTAACGTATTTTTTGGGGTTGCTTATTGCTGAGGCATAGTTTGAACTCTACTGCAGACTCATATTTGTGACTGCTGACCATAAATAAATTTTTTAAATTCTGCCTTGTTGTTGTTAGCTGTGAAGTCGCGTCCGACTCACCGTGACCCTATGGACAATGTTCCTCCAGGCCTTCCTGTCCTCTACCATCTTCTGCCTACCCTTTCCTTGGGGGGGGGGGGGAAACTAGGTGCAATTCTTCAAGATGATTCTCAAGCCTTGCACTCAGCTTGCTGAAGGAAAGAGTGGGAAACATTTTAACCTAAATTTTTGTTATTCCCCTGCCTCAAATTGAAGTCTTTTGTATTTTCTTTCTCCCCTCCTTCCAGTTCCTTTGTTGCTTGAGCATTTGCATGAGAAAACAGTGCAAGGGGCAATGTTAATTTTCAATTGACGCCCACCAACTTTTTAATGGGGCTACTTTTCAGTTTTTATGATGAGTTGTTGTTATGTCTGCATGCTGATTTCATTGTGATGGTCCATATGTTTTGCTTGTCGCTGTTTATGGTAAGGCTTCCTTCACCTCAAAGCACCCTGCTGCCCTTTTGCATTGGCTGCGCCTAGAGGTAGCCCTGCTCTTTTCCCTTTCTAACGAACTTTCCCTTGGGAGTCTGTGGTGAAATATTGAACACAGTGACTCTTTTGTCAGTTTTCGTCTTCCTTTATCTCGGGTGCCTTTGTCCAATACTCCGATTTTACAAGAGTGTTGCAAATGCTGTCCACCCACCCATCCGTAGATGTAAAATTTGTCTTCCATTACTCACAGCTTTGTTCCGTTAATGGCGGTTAGACATTTTTCTCAAAATTTCCTCTCAGTTAAATTGGCTCCGTGGTTGCAGTTATATCAGCGTATGCACTTGGTCTCGCTGAATTTCCTCTGGACACATTGATATTTTCCTTTACCAAAGATCATTATCAGATATTTTGCTAAAGAATATTTGCTTTCTTAGATATAACTAGGTGGTGTTTTGTTTTTTTTTGAAGCTAACAACTGCACTTTCGTATTATTGTTTTATTGTGCTGCTATTCAGGAGTAGCCGATACAGCAGGTAATTTTAAAACAATTTTTTAAGCAAATGATACGATTCTGATTTTATTTTACCAAATTATCTAAATAATTTTGCACATGTTCTACACCTTTTTTCTGCAAAAGTTTCTCATAAAACATCAAGTTGTCATACTTTAAGTATAATCTATGTGCAGATCAATCACAAACAAGTTAGAAATAGAAAATACTACAGTATTTAAAGTGGCTGGAACAGACCACTCAAGACAGCTGGTAACGTTAACAGATTTATTAGAACAGAGCAACAATAACAGGAGCCTTTCGGCTTTTTATAGTCTGGCGCTGGTCGTCTGGTCCAATCACCGGCCGGTCTTTTTCCCGCTTCGCTTCTCCTCCAATCCGCTCTGCGGAACGCCTGACAGCTCGGCTCCTCGTGCTGGCGGCATGTGTTGCTTTGACAGCTGCGAGCTGTCAACTAGTGCGCCTGCGTAAGTCGGGAGTTTTGACAGCTGTCAAAACTCCCTCGTGTTCGGCTGTCAAACGCTTTACCTCATGGCCGGCTGTCAACGCTTTTACCTTAAGTTATGAAACACTTAATGAACTATACACATATAATATACCCCTTACCCTTCCCCTGGATCGTTTCCACCCCCGTGTGTTTGTTTGTTGCTTCCTCCCCATTCATAGTCCTGTAAGTAACCCGGTGGTTTTCTCGATCGGCTGGATCGACGTGGGGCAGCCTCATTCCCGAGTTCTCCTTCCTCCTGCGGTTGTTGTGGCAGGGCGTCATCGGTTGGCGGAACACTTGGTATGAAGGGGGGTAAAGGGGGTTGTTGAGATGGTGGGGGTGTGTTTTGTGGTTTGCGGATTCGTAGTTGGTCTACATGTCGTCGTAGTTGGCCAAGTGTGTCTGAATGAATTAAGTATGAGATGGGTCCGGTTTGCTTTATTATGACCCCTTGAATCCATTTTTGGTTGCCTGTGTAATTTCGTGCCCAGATGATTTGGCCTGGGGTGAAGGTTCGCGGTGCGGATGTTGGAAGTTCTTGGTCATTAGCAGTTCTATCAGGATGCAGTCTGTCTAATCTCGTTATTAGCCTCCGTCCCCATCGTAGCTCAGCTGGTGATTTTCCCGTGGTGGTGCCGGGTGTGGTGTGTTGGGCAAGGAGGAATTGGCTGAGGCGTCGGTGCCAGTTCCCTTTTATGAATTTATTGAGTGCCTCTTTAGTTGACCTCACCATAATTTCTGCCATGCCATTAGTCGATGGGTGGAAGGGCGCTGACGTCACCAGTCTAATACAGTTCCTCGAAGCGAACATCTGAAATTCACGAGAGGTGAATTATGGGCCGTTATCTGAAACTATGACGTCTGGGAGGCCATGGGTTGCGAAAACTTTTCTAAGTGCTTGTATAGTGGAGTATGTTGTTATTTTATTTAGGGGTATCAACTCGAGCCATTTAGAAAAACTATCCACAATTATTAAGAAATTCTGCCCATGGATTGGTCCCGCAAAATCTAGGTGGATACGGGACCATGGGTTTTTTGTTGTTTCCCATTTATGGACTGGGGCATGGGGTGGTTCGCTTCTCGTTAATTGACAAGTACAGCATCCCCCTACGTGTTGTTCTATGTCCTTATCGATTCCTGGCCACCATACATAACTTCTAGCAAGTAGCTTCATTTTCACCATCCCCGGGTGCCCTTCGTGCAGGGTTTTTAACGTTTGCTGTATGTTTATGTGTGGTATCACCACTCTATTTCCCCATAGTAGGCAGCCTAAGTGGGAGGTTAGTTCTAGTTGTTTTGAAAAAAAGGGGCGGAACGTTTCCTCTGGGCATTTGTGTGGCCATCCTGTTGTGACCCATTGCAGGACCCTGCTGAGTGTTTTATCCTTTGCGGAGTTGTCAGCAATGATTTTTGCTGTCAGGGGGAATTCTGGTAATTCATTGATAGCCAATACGTTGCCGGCGGGTGCTGGATCTGGGTCGTGGCGTTGTATAGGGAGCCTGCTTAGACAGTCTGCATGTCCTAGTTCCCTGCCTGGCTTGTATATTAATTTGTAGGAGTATGCAGATAAAAAGGTTGACCAGCGCAGGATTCTCGGCGATAATATTTGTGGGGTTGTTTTGTCCCAGGTGAATATGCCTAATAGGGGTTTGTGATCGGTGAATATAATGAAGGGTCTGCCATACAGATAGTCATGAAATTTTTTAACCCCGGCGACGATGGCTAAAGCTTCCCTATCAATTTGAGCGTAATTTCTTTCTGTTTTAGTTAGGGTCCGGGAATAGAATGCGATGGGTCTTTGAGAGTCGTCCTGGTCCAGGTGGCTCAAGACGGCTCCTATTCCGTATGGGGACGCATCGCACGCGATGCAGATAGGGGCGTCCTCCTGGAATAAGGTGATGGTGGAGCTTTTACAAATGATGGTCTTAAGTGACTGAAAACTATTCTCATGCACTTTTGCCCAGGTCCAGGGGCTTCCCTTGTCTAATAACCTATGCAGCGGCTCTGCAATAGTAGCCTTGTGGGGAAGGAAGGCGTGATAAAAATTTAATAGTCCTAAAAACGCCTGTAGTTCCTGTTTGTTTTTGGGGCTGGGGGCTGCTTGAATGGCTTCCAGTTTGTCGTTTGTAGGGTGGATGCCCTGGGCGTCAATTTTGTACCCAAGGAATTCCGTAGAAGGAACTCCTATAGAGCACTTTTCTCTTTTTAGTTTAAATCCGGCAGTTCTGAATCGCTCTAGGACAGCTGACAGCCTGTCAGCTAGAATGGCTTCTGTTTCTCCGGCGATGAGTACATCGTCAAAGTAAGGGGAGACCCCGGGAATTCCTTTTAATGTTTTTTCCATAATGCTTTGGAATATGCCTGGGGCGGTCGAGATACCAAATTGCAGTCTTGTCACTTTAAATGCTCCGCGGTGCGTGACAATTGTCTGGGCGACCGCGGTGTCATCGGTCACAGGCAACTGCAAATACGCCTGCGTGAGGTCTAATTTCGCAAAAATGGCGCCGGAGCGAATAGAAGCTAGGACGTCCCTTACTGCTGGAATGGGGTAAGAGTGGGCATTTAACGCTAAGTTTAGGGTCCCCTTATAGTCCGCGCATATTCTAATTTGACCATTAGGTTTTACTGGTGTTACGATGGGGGTTTCCCAACTGCCCCCATCAGTAGGTTCTAGCACTCCCAGCTTGACAAGGCGTTCCAGTTCGTCCTCAATTTTTTGTTTGAGAGCGAAGGGGACCCTCCTGGCCCTGATTTTGATGGGTTGTATGGCGGGGTTTAAGTTAAGAGCAATGGGAGGTCCTGTATATTTGCCTAAGGAACCGTCGAAAACGTCTGCATATTTTCTGCAGACGGCCTCGAGGTTTGAAGTTTGTACTGCATTGACGCCGGTAATGGCAATTCCTAAGGGGCTGAACCAGTTTAACCCTATTAGATTAGTGCAATCCCCTTGGGTGACAATTACTTCTAGAGGTCCCTTGAACTTTTTGTACTCTACCCAGACCCTAGCCTTGCCTTTGAGTTGGATCGGTGTTTTCTGGTAGTCAGCTAACTGAACCTGTGGGTTTTCTAACGGTATTGTTTTTTTACTGCGCCTGCAGATTTCCCTAAACGTTTTTAACGAAATTAGGGTTACCGCTGAACCTGAGTCCACCTCCATGTCACAAAAAACTCCCTGTAGCTTAGTTTTAATTTTTACCTTAGGGCTCAAGTTGTGCACCTCACCTACTGTCTCCACTAATATCTCTGGGGGCTTTCCCTCACTGGCTCGGTGGGTGATCGTACCTGGGGGGGTCGCCTCCACTTCATGCAGGTTGTCACGGGGACGGCCTCTGCAGACGGGTTTAATGTGGCCGGTCTTGCCACAATTATGGCATTTAGCGCTCCGGAACCGGCAATTTGCCCGGGCATGGTTGCCCCCACAGCTGGCGCAGGAGTTTCGTTGTTCTCTTAGAGCTGAGGTGAAGTTTCTTGGGTTGGGACGCACGTTGTTGTCACTTCGTCTATAATGCCTACTCTCCATTCGGCGTTGTATCGCGTCGGTGTCTGTCAGGTCTATGGACTCTTCGTCGCTGAAAGATGCTTCGTCCTGATGGACGCTGCCTTGAGGTTCCATTGCTGTTCGGTTGAGGGACTTCTTGTGATTATCTTCATACGCCAAGATCTCTCGGGAGACCTGGGCGAGTGTCATCTCCGGCTTTGACGTGATTTTTTTCTTGCGTTCGTCTCTCAGGCCGATGACCACTTGGTCCCGGATCCGGTCTTCTAAGTCTGGGAAGTTGCAGCTCCGCGCAGCGTGCCGGACTCCCGCGATGAAGTCGTTTGCGGCTTCATCCGGCCGCTGCCTTCGCTGGGCGAACTGTACCCGCCAGTACAGTTCTGATCGGGCCGGCATGTAGTGCTTGCTGAGCCGGTCGACG
The DNA here is from genome assembly GCF_964194415.1 of Vipera berus. Taxonomy (NCBI): domain Eukaryota; kingdom Metazoa; phylum Chordata; class Lepidosauria; order Squamata; family Viperidae; genus Vipera; species Vipera berus. Next base: position 112,525,522 of record NC_138202.1, read on the forward strand.
AGTTCGGAATATGGAACCTCTCTGATCGGCACGGGGCTGAATAGCCCGACAGCAGCATCGTAGACGGGTGGACCGCTGATGTATAGAAGTGCTGCTGCCTTGGCTCTGTCATCTGTAATTTTGCTGACGAGGAGGAACCCCTCGACCTGCCCCAGATGCGACTCCCATCGCTCGGGGTGGTGAGTGTCGAATTCCCTCACTCGTCCGAAATTCGCCATGCTGTCTGGGCTCGGTGGTCCGCTTCCCTGTGGAAGTTAAAACTTCCAGTGACTAGCTCTGCCGGCCGAGGACTCTTCCTGGCCGTGACTTCAGCTCTGGAAGCGTATCCCACCTTCGTCGCCAGTAAAGTGGCTGGAACAGACCACTCAAGACAGCTGGTAACGTTAACAGATTTATTAGAACAGAGCAACAATAACAGGAGCCTTTCGGCTTTTTATAGTCTGGCGCTGGTCGTCTGGTCCAATCACCGGCCGGTCTTTTTCCCGCTTCGCTTCTCCTCCAATCCGCTCTGCGGAACGCCTGACAGCTCGGCTCCTCGTGCTGGCGGCATGTGTTGCTTTGACAGCTGCGAGCTGTCAACTAGTGCGCCTGCGTAAGTCGGGAGTTTTGACAGCTGTCAAAACTCCCTCGTGTTCGGCTGTCAAACGCTTTACCTCATGGCCGGCTGTCAACGCTTTTACCTTAAGTTATGAAACACTTAATGAACTATACACATATAATACAGTATTGATGGTTGCTAGTAATAGAATATTTTTTAATACTTTATTTATACTTAACACTACTACACTAGTAACATTACTACATTTACGTGGAATGTCTAGATGTAAAAGAATAGATTCATAATCTTATGTTGTATTCATTTAAGTCAGTGTTTTACAATTTGTTCTCCTTGCAGATGTTTTATACTACAATTCTAGTATCCAGAAACATCATGAAGGATTCTGATAATGCCTTTTATACCTTAGGCATGAAAGCCAGCTGGGTGACTTTGGACCCGTCACTCTCCTCAGCCCAACCTATCTCCAGGGTTGTTGTGGTCGTGAAAATAGGAGAAAGAAGTATTAGTATGTTTGCCACCTTGAGTTGTATATCAAAGCAAAGGCGGAATAAAAATCAAATAAATGAATCCTATCTGCATTTGAAATAGTACATTTCATATAAAGCAAATATTGCAAATATTTCATCATTAGATGAAAGCTAAGTCTGTACATTTTCCCTTTGGTATAAAACAAATTGAGGGTGAATCCAAATTAATAAAATATTTTGTTCTAATTTTCAACCAAAACTAGTCTGATGTAGAAGGCAAAAAAGGTCAAGTGGGCAGGTTTTTATGGAAATGTTTTGCTTGTTGATCCATACAATAACTTTTTACAACTGTTTTTCTCTTAACAGGTTTCAATTTAGGAAATTAAAAACAACCTTACAACCCCCCCCCCTCCTATGTGCAAAAGAGCTTTTGAAAAATTGTTTGGGAGGGAGAAAGTTGATTGCAGGTAGCTTCGGGACTCTGTCCTAGCTCATGCTATAAATTAAATCACTCTTCCAAACTTCAGATAAAAGAATGGGGATCAGTTGGTGCATTCTTGTGTCTTAAGAAAAAAACTTTTTTTCAAATCAAAATTACTATTTTTAATCATGTTCCAGTCTGTGACACTAAATGAGAACTTGCCGAAATGGGCATAATTTAAGGACATGCATCATGGACCTGATTTTAGCTAAAGGGATAGGCTACTTGGCCCTTGAGGGAATCATGGAGCCTCCTGCTTATTTGATGTTTTGTAAGCCACCTGACATAACAAAATCCATCTCTGAAGACAGCCTATAAAAATTCCAAAGAAGTAAAAACAGAACTAGACAGATGGTAGAGTCATTAAACATATAAGCATTTAGGGATAAGAAGCGTGGCGGAAGAATGAAGAGAAAGAGGCACTCTAGCATATGGTTTGTACACAACATGGGATTGGCTGAAGTCAGGAGGAGGGAGGAAAAAAGTTTGCAGGACAAATAAAATTAAATTTATCCGCCCAATATTAAGAATACCTGAATAAAGTTCAGAATATCTAAAGGGTATAGATTATTATTCTGTAATGTAATCTTTAAACCACTGCAAAGTGAATTTTAACAATGCCACGTGTAGTCTACAAGCAAGTCTGGAAGATACCTGCTTAGGGAAGGCTGATTTTATCTTCCATCCAATATTGCTGTTTTGGATAGCTAATCCTGATATTAAAAATTCCAAATGGCAAGGATAACGTCACCACTTTCAAAAAAAGTCTCTGTACTTACTAGGTCAGTAAAAGCAGAGTTATCATGCTCTCAGAGAATGCATGTCCTGTCGGGAATAAATATACTTGTTTCCATTCTTTGCCTGTGAGTGAATCAGGGCCATTTGGCAGACTCTTGTTAAAAGACCAGAGCTTGAAGTAGATTAGATCATTTTTCTGACCTGGCAGACATACGAGAATTCCTTGGGTTATGTAGGTGTATGTCTCCAAATGCACATTCCAGTGTGGGTGGTCTGTCCGTTTTTCATTGCTACAGTGGAATGCATAGTTGGATATCTGTCCAAAGGAGGCAACATGGTACTTATAGCTGCATCCTGAGGGTCCCAAGATGGGGAGTGCTCTAAAGGCAATGCTGCATGGGAAAGCATGGCTATATAGTTCAACACAAAGAGAAAATACCAGTTTGAAGAACTCTTTTACATTTAAGAGATGCATTCTGCAACCACTTACACTTTAACTTTTTCCCCCAGTCTTTTTTCTCACACCTTTCCCCAACAGGGTGTCTAAATTGATTTATTTCATCAATTTATATGGCCACCTATCTGACAGATGACTGTCAGTGGCTAACAAAAGGTAAAAGCAATAAAAATTATTATTATGGTTTAAACATACAGTCAGTCAGATGTTCAGACAGGATTCTTTTTATCCACCTATTGAGTCCTTCCCAAGCACCTGGAATAGGCAGATGTTGAGGCATAGTGGCAAAATGTAAGCTGTTCCAATTAAAGCTGCTTTTTGCAATTGGCTGAAGGTGATTTTGTCAATGCCAGTGATATTCAAGTGGTGCTCCAGTTGCTTTAGGATTGCATCCAAGGTGGCTATATTATTATGGAGTAAAAACCAACAGTAGTTAAGCCCAAACAGAACAACCCATAAAAGCCTTTTAACAGGCCATCTAACCTTCAGAACCTCAGACCTTGAAGCCTATGAAAGACTAGCAAGATAGGAGTCAATGCCATCTTGGAGCACATTCCAGTAATGCACCTTGGGAGCTGACTATGGCATAAATAAATATAAGTAGTACCTCCCAGTCCAGCAATGAGCACAATTAGTATGCAAAGTGAAGTTATGCAGAAATTCTTCTGGCCATGACTGCCACTGATACTTCAATATTTATGAACTATGTGTCTTGGGTTTAAATGAGGCTATTAGTTAATGCGTCTCCAGATATTTGGCAAGCATAATTTACTTGTGTAGCCCAAGGCAATGAAAGTCCCTGATCTGTATTAATTAAGGGTGGGGAGAATTACACGCATTGATCTTTAATTAGTCAATGGAGCATAGTTTGCAGATTCTTGTTAGGTATTAACAGAAGTGCGTGTTGGGAGATATGGGCAAGGGAAGAGAAAATGGATGTGTAATTGAGCTTGCCTCTGATAATTCATTTTATCACACAATTCCAGCATGATGCAGTTGCTGCGTCTCACTTGTACTTGCTGATTTTTTGCTTCTCAGATCTTTTTCACCTGCATGTAAGTAACACTTGTTTTGGCTTGCTGTGCTGTTGTTTTGAATTGCAACAACAGCAACACAATCAGATATGAGGTGTGATTGATATTTATGACTTTGTTTTCAGAAAGCTTTTGAGTATTAATGAGGCAGAGGAGGAAGGCTAACAGCAGAAACAAAATGAGGCTATATTTTGCATAGGTTGCAGATGTTCTGAACAGTGTTTTTAATATGGGACATTTGTTTTGGCAGCAGCTTGGTTCTACAGGTTTTTTTTAAAAAAAAAATAACAACCCTGAAAGCTATACATTTTTTGGTAGAACTTTCCTATTTCATTACAAATATAGAGAGTTTGTTCCCTGTAAAACAGGGGTGTCAAACTTGCAACATCATGTGATGTGTTATGACATATCAACTTTTTTTCCATTGCCAGCAATGGGGTGGGCATGGTTTCACCATGACACATATGGCCTGCAGGCTGGCAGTTTAACCCCCCTGCTGTAAAACATTTAAGTTAGAGTCAACGAGCTGAAAAGAGTACTGTGAAAGATGATTGCTGGAAATTAATAATAATGCAATGGCAAGATTGTGGAATTCAGCTGAATCCTGTTGGCAATAAAACTGTGAGGCAATTCAGGAGACATAAGTAAAAAAAAATCCCTGGTGTTATCCTTACATTCTATCTCATATTGAATTTCAGAAAAGGGTAGAAAACCCAAGAAAACTGCTTGTTGACTTAGTTTCTTTATCTCTCATTATCTTTCCACTCCCCCTCCCCTCACCCCCCACCATGTATATACTTGTTTCAATCTTTATCCATCAACTTCTTGTGACTTAAAAAACAGATCAGAAGCAATAGTTAAACATCCTTTTAGAACTTCTTCCTGCAGAAGTAACCAAAAAATTTATGCCCAAAGACGCAGCAGAGTATATTTTAACTCAGCCTATGAACAGAAAAGATTAATTCTCTCTTTGCAAAGGTTAAAGAAAGCAAGATAGTTTTTGTATTTTGAAACTAAAAACCAGTAGCATAGCAATTTATAATGGGATTTTATTGCAAGTATTAAAGATTAAGGATTTTAAATGTACTTTTTTTTTAAAAAAATAGCAATATCTGAAAGACAAAATACAACATACTTAGACACACATAGCAAATAAGGAAAATTTTGTATTATAAACCCATTATTTCTATGTTAATTATTTAAATATCTAAAGTGAAACGTAGACTTGGGCAAACCAGAGGGGTTTTTCCCTTACTTCTAAAACCGTTCTTAACACATGTTTAGATGACTTTCCTTTACTGCTATCCTTACATTCTGTCAGTGATTTCTACCTACTGGTTGAAGAGGGTTTTTTGTTTTTTTTTAATGGCTAATGCACTCTTCAGAACATTTTGGAAACAATATAGAACAGTGATGGTGAAACTTTTAGAGACCGAGTGCCCAAACTGCAACCCAAAACCCACTTATGTATCGTTGGGTGCCGGGTGGGCGTGGCCCATTGGGTGGGTGTGGCTGTGGTGGTAACGACAGACTGGGTGGGACTAAAAAGTTCAGTCAATTCCAACTTTGGGAGAACTTTTTCCCCCCCCCACGAGAAGTTGAAATTGATTGATTGAACCTTTTTTTTTTTGCACATGACGGCAGAGGCCTAAAGTGAAAAGGTTTTATAAAACCCAGCTGAAGGCCTAGGACTGGGGCGACGGCATGCGTGCTCACAGAAAGGGCTCTGCATGCCACCTGTGGCACACGTGGCATAGGTTCGCCACCACGGGTATAGAGTTTTGTCCTGGCATTTCTACCTCAAAATTTATTGAACTTGGAATGGTTTGAGTATGCCCCATTTTCCTTTTGAAGAGAAGAGGGATTGTGGTGTTTTCCTCTTAACAGAGTTATCAAAAATTAAGCAAGTACTATCATGTATATTGTTTTATGCTGCTACTGTGATCAGTTTGAACATTGATAAATATAGATGATCTAATAAGTCTGCAGTTTTTCCCCCTTTGGAGAAATGACTTTACAAATGGGCATATACAGATTCTTTTTACTTGGGCCAGTGAGAATCCACTTCAGACGAGAGGGGACACTTTAATATTTTGGAGTTCGTTAACATGGGAAGTACCGTGTTTCTCTGAAAATAAGACCATATCTTAAAAGTTCTGAATAAGCATAAAGAAAAAGATAGTCAAGCAATTTATTACTTTTCCACAAAGTCCTACAGCTGTTAAGACAGTGGCTGTGCTTTTGAACATAGAGGAATTGCATGAGTAATCCTAAGCTACTTCTCTGTGATTTCTAAAGATGTTGCCAGAGTAGATGGGTATACTGAACTGTAATGTAAACAGATGTAGATGTAGCATAATCTTCATTACTGAATTTTGCCAAATTCTGGATAGACAAAATATATCATAAGATTATACACTCTTTAATTGGGAATATTTCCTACTTTTGATTTTGAATATAATTTGAAATCTCACTTGATTTCTTCTCCATTTTTGTGGGAAAATGTACAAATATAACCTGTACTACAGCTATGGTCCAAAATTTAAATCACATTTATGTGTGAATAAAATATAGTTAATAAGCTATAATAAGCTGCATTGAATACACAGGTAGCCCTTGAATGACAGCCATTCATTTAGCAGCCGTTTGAAGTTACAACAGCACTGAAAAAAGCGACTTACGACTGTTTTTCACACTTACGACCATTGTAAGGTCTTGATAAAGGAAAATTTGCCTCGATCTATGATTTGTCAGGGATTGTAACATATTTAACAAGGCAGTTTTCTACTTTACTGTTGCCTGGCAGCCGTAAGGCTGCTTCATGCTTCTAAGCCTGACCCTTGGGTGATGTGGAAAAAAGCCAAGCCATGCATTAGTGCACAGGCGGTAGATATTAACATACTTTGACAGAAGGAAAACTTTCATAACAAATTAGAGCTTGATTTGGAGAAGCCCCCAGGGTTGAAATCTGTTTGGAATATCTGAGAAGCTAGTGCTAAAATAATTGTAGCTTAATTTCGGACTGTGTTTTTAAATTGCACCAGACCAAGTCTCACTTGTCAAAATTTTAGAAAAGCTTCTGCTAAGATTTTTCTTCAACCCTGTGCAAAAGAAAATGTACATAGCAGATATTTGTTTTCGTTAGGTTTGTAGTTTATTAACGTAATTACAAAGAAGCAGAGATTGAAGTTTCTTGTTTTATAAATTTGTTGTGGCTCACAGTTGCCTCCGCAGCTAGTAAATAGTCTGTTCTCAATGCATCCTATCCACATTGGAGACCAGATTGTGTGGGGAATTTATAGGGTAAAGAGAAGAATGTAAATGTGTGTGTGTGTGTGTGTGTGTGTGTGTGTGTGTGTGTGTGTGTGTGAGAGAGAGAGAGAGAGAGAGAGAGAGAGAGAGAGAGAGAGAGAGAGAGAGAGAGAAATACTACTTATTTTTTTTCTTTTCCCTCCCTCCATTCTGAAAATAGTTTTGGTAGAACAGCAGAGGATGAATTTTGTGTGTTAATTTCAAATGAATGCTCAAGTATAGTTTAGTTTCCTTACAGAAGGACCATAACCTTGGCAAAAGAAAGTAGCTGAACTCTGTGTATATACCTAAATACAGTATACAAATTTGTGTGCATTCAAAATGAGTTAATTATATATAGTAAGTCAGGATACTGTTCCACCTCTGATTACTATAGGGCTAGATTTCACTGCTGCTTGAAGGCTTAGGAGATAATATAATTTATGGACCAATATCAATGTTCTGTAGATTTCCTTGTCACAAGAAAATGATTGCAACCACTAAAAAAGAGGTGATTGGGTGGACTTAATGAGATCTTCTGAAAGAGAGAGTGAACATTTCAAAGAGTAAAAGACAAAAGAGTAAAAGAAATTATGGAAGCAACGTTGATTCACGATGACAGAAAGGAATGAAGTCTAATGAATAGTGGTTGGTATAAACTAGCTATGTATGAAGTCATGAAAGTTGGAATTAAGATTGCCGGAAGAAATATCAACAACCTAAGATACGCAGATGATACCACTCTAATGGCAGAAAGTGAAGAAGAACTAAAGAGCCTCTTGTTGCGGGTGAAGAAGGAGAGTGCAAAAGTTGGGTTGAAACTTAACATTAAGAAAAACAAGATCATGGCATCTGGCCCTCTCAATTCTTGGCAAATAGATGGGGAAGAAATGGAGGTAGTGACAGATTTTGTTTTCCTGGGCTCCAAGATCACTGCAGATGGGGACTGTAGCCAAGAAATTAAAAGACGCTTGCTCCTGGGGAGGAAAGCCATGGCAAATCTAGACAGCACACTAAAAAGCAGAGACATCACCCTGTCAACAAAAGTGCGTATAGTCAAGGCTATGGTCTTCCCAGTTGCAATGTATGGCAGTGAAAGTTGGACCATAAGAAAGGCTGAGCGCCAAAGAATTGAGGCCTTTGAACTATGGTGCTGGAGAAGACTCCTGCGAGTCCCTTGGACTGCAAGGCGATCAAACCGGTCAGTCCTAGAGGAGATCAATCCTGACTGCTCTTTAGAAGGCCAGATCCTGAAGCTAAAACTCAAATACTTTGGCCACCTAATGAGAAGGAAGGACTCACTGGAGAAGAGCCTAATGCTGGGAAAGATCGAGGGCAATAGAAGAAGGGGACGACAGAGAATGAGGTGGCTGGATGGAGTCACTGAAGCAGTAGGCGTGAGCTTAAATGGACTCCAGAAGATGGTAGAAGACAGGAAGGCCTGGAGGAATGTTGTCCATAGGGTCGCGATGGGTCGGACACGACTTCGCAGCTAACAACAAATGAAGTCATGGCAACTGGACTTTTTTTCCTGTTAGTTTGAGATGTTCCACTGCTCATCCAAGCTGCTTCCTCAGTCCACACAAGTTAGTTAGAACAGGAGTCTAACAAGTCTTAAAATTTGTCAAGGTTGCAGACCCCTGAGTTAGGTAGAGTGTCATTGGAATGTACCAATTCCTCCTGCACCAACCTCAGGGGTTTCTCTCCAGAGTGCGTTGCAATATGTCAATGAAGATTCCAGCAGTCCAGATAAAGTTGTGTGAAGATTGATTCATGGCAACTGGACTTATTTTCCTGTTAGTTTGAGACTAACCATGACTCAGCCTTCAGACATTTTTACCTGGATGACTGAGAATATTCATTGACATAGATTTAATTATGTTTTAAATTCCGTAGCTTACTATTTCTTATTTCTTTTCTGTATTTTGCTTACTTCAAAGTGAGAATAGCACGAGTGATATGTAATAATGTTATATAGGGTTAATTTGGGTTATTTCTGAACAGTAGATTGAAATGTTCAATCATATCCAAAAATTCAGTTCTTAAGGGAAAGGTTGCATAGTGTTAGGAACAGATCTAATAGCTGCGAAGGTTTGATAATATTGTAGATGAAAGGAATAATAGAGATTGAATTATTTTTATTTTAATATGAGTAATTAAAATCAAGTTTTAATCAAATATAGTTGGACTATATCCATGTAGTATTTTTATTTGTAGTGCAAGTTTGTGCCAAGACCATCTTTGAGGATTATCGTTTGTTTGTTTGTTTTTTTAAAAAATCAATCTAGTATACAGCGCTAATAATCCCTGATAATCTTCTAAGTAGGACTCATGCTTGTGATTTTCAAGATCAGTGAAAGTTGGCTAAATCCTGCAGCCTTCTGCACTTCAAGATCAATAGTTGAGAATTAAAATTGGCTAGGGCTTTATTACAATTTATAATAATTGCCCAGGGCAAATGCTAGCAAATGATAGTTCAGAATCTACTGCTAGGTTTATGGATGATGTACACAAGTTTCTCATTCCTGTGTGGTTAATAATAACTAGAAGTATTTTTGTTTCAAGAAATTAGGAATTTGGTTCTTGTGTTTGAAACAGATTGCAGGACTGATCCCATATTAAAAAGAAGCATTGCTGAGTCCGATGTTCCAGTCAGCCATGAACTTCCTACAAAAAACAAAACAGGACTCATAATTTACCACTGAGCTAGAACCTAGCAATACCTAAATTATATCAACATATCTAGCATAGATATCTATCTTAAATGATGTTAGATTAACTTCACAATCACCTCCATCAAAATAAATTTTTCGTACAGAATTTTCACTTTTTTGCTAGTTTATAGCTGAACTATATATATATATATATTTATATTTTACAGGTGATAAGCCTTGATGGAACCATGAGAAAAACACTCATAGAAGATAAACTTCCTCATATATTTGGATTTACTTTACTTGGTGAATACATTTACTGGACAGATTGGCAGAGGCGAAGTATTGAAAGGGTTCACAAGAAGTGGGCAAGTCGGGACATTATCATTGATCAGTTGCCGGACTTGATGGGTCTTAAAGCAACAAGTGTCACCAGAGCAGAGGGTAAGTGAGGGCATTGCCCAATGGTTGGACCGTGCTCCAGAACAATGTTTGCCGTGAAAACAATAATGAGTTTCACGGAAGAGTTGTATATAAGAAGTCTAATCAGTGTTAAGATTAAGTAGAAAAATTAGTATCCTCTTTGCAGATTCATTGTCTGATAGGTAAAAGGATCTGAGTACTTGCACGCCAATTGTTCTCAGTGAGCTCTTTTTTATTTGGTGGAGTAACTTTGAACCCGTTGGTTGGTGAGAAGGAGAGTGGCAGGTCTCTTCTTCAGCCAGCTATGTGCTCCTGTTGGACCTGGATTGCACCTGAATGTTATTTCAACTGCCAAGAGTATTTCTTGACAGTGATTTGGGGGGGGGGGAAATGGCATAACCAATGGGCTCAGGGCCTTGTGTGTGAGATTTGGACATTTGTGTTGAGGGGGCTCAGTTATTGGCATGATCCTCTTGCAGAATATCACTTTTTCGTCTTTTGCAGTGGCTGGAGAAATGCTGTAATGGGAATACAGCCACCTGGTTTGTTAAGGGCTTTGAATAGTGCTGATGTATTTCTATTTTGTTTCTTTTTCATGCTACCTAGGTCATTTTATGAGGTAAACATGAATAATTTATCATGTATTCTTACAAATGAGAAATAAGTATGATTAGAGGGATGCATCAGTTGGGCTACAATATATCCTCTGTGCAATACCTTCTGTTATAAAAGGCACACATTATTAGCTACCAATCCCATTATGCTGTTTTGACCAATGTTTATGTCCAGAGAAGCTTTCAGTTTTAAGTATGGGGGTATATAAAGAGAGCAGCCGTTAATATCCTTCATGTCTGCAGATAGAAGAATCACTCTGAAAATAACTGCATTTTTTACACACATACTTACACACACTGGTTGTGTGTGTGTGTGTGTGTGTGTGTGTGTGAATATATAAACATGAAAGCTTGCCTCCTGATTTATGTCTATGTGCATCCATTATGATTTCCTAATTGGGGCTTTAGACGCATTTCTATCCCTTAATTTATCTTACTGTGTTCTCTAAGATTCACTCATGCTTTTTAACCTGCAACAATTCCTCATAGCAATGTTTAACGGTACTGACTCAGGGAACATTTTCTAGAAATGTTTATTAACTGCTATTCCCAGACAACAAGCAGCTGGGGTAAGCTGAAGTCTGTGATATAAACTATAAGTCAAAATAGTGCAAAGCTTGGGAATTTATTACTCTTTACATGGAAAACATTTAGACGTCTCCCCAGGCTTTAACACCCAAGTGCACAAAGAAATTCATGATATTCCAAAAGTTTATTGTGCAAAGAAGGAATGTTTTATTCTTTCATTATTGTTCAATGGAACTTTGTCATAAAATCAATTATGTTGAATTGAAATGTTGTGATTCTTTCCAATAATCTTTTCTTTTTGAAACTGCAACAATAACAGTCATGATCATAATGCCAAATTATTAGCTCTATAAAGATAGATTTTCACTCAATCCCATGAAATCTTGTTGAGTTTCACACATTTTCACACTCCAAAATATGTGTGGAGATTTACCCATGCAGCCAGCATCTGTTCATCATCCAGATGCTCAATCTTTATTACAACTGCTTGACATATCTTACTGAACCATGTTTGCTGCCTATTGGAAATCTATGTAGATTTAATTTCAGAAATTGGTTTACTATGTTTGCTGTATTTGGAATTATCATGTTGACTAGGAATCTGTGACCTTTCACACAGTGGGCCAATTTGGCATTATCTCATTCAATAATTGTTAATTATACTTTTTATGCAAAATGTATAGTTGGGCTATTGAGAAAGTTATAGGAGGATCTATTTGGTTAGCTATGAATAGATCCAATTAGAAATAGAAATATACTTAATATCTAAAATAGTCCTTTCACAGTATGGAAAACTGAAATGGATTGTGTGATGTGTATATGCAGTATATCCCCACTGCTTCTTAGTGCTGTTGGTTGGGTCTAGAGATTGTGTGGACTCTTAATTGACAGTAACAAGCATTATGTTTCCATATTGAAAAATGCATATTTATTCAACAAACTGTAAGATAAATGGTCAATTTTGGAGATAAGGGACCGAGACTGAAATGTATTGATATTGTAAGGGACATGTGATGAATTTATAACTAAAGTGAATTTTCAACCCAGAACTTCCAAATCTTCTTTAAGACTGAAATAAATAATAAATGGAGGGAAGCTTTTAACCTAGTTTCCTTCAGTTAGACAATTCTAGAAGACGTGGGGCAGAATTGATCTTGAGCCATTTTCAACATAGAAGGACCTATGCTTTAAGACCTAAAAGCTGCCCTAGCCAAGCTTTTCTTTTCCTTCAGAGAATTGTTTTTCTTTTTAGGGACAAATCCATGTGCTGAGAATAATGGCGGCTGCAGCCACCTGTGCTTCTTCACACCCCAGGAGTGCAGATGTGCCTGTCCAATTGGACTGGAGTTACTTAGTGATATGAGGACCTGCATCATCCCAGAAGCTTTCCTTGTCTTCACCAGCAGGGCAGCGGTTCATAGGATTTCTCTCGGAGCCAGCAACAATGATGTTGCCATTCCTCTCACGGGTGTGAAAGAAGCTTCTGCTCTAGATTTTGATGTATCTGACAACAGAATCTACTGGACAGATATTAGCTTAAAGGTACTCACGATATTTTAACTGAAAAGTTTGCTTTATTAACCAGCTGTTCTAACGGACTCCTTCCAGAACAACATTTTGGTTCTAAATATTTTGTTGTTTAAATGTTACAAAATAAAACACATCCTTGAGGGAACCCTGTCTTGTATTATACTTTACACTCAGCCATTAATTGTTTTGTATTCTGAAATTCCTGTCATTTTTTTAAAAAAATGTTTTTCCAGACAATAAGCCGAGCCTTCATGAATGGAAGTGGACTTGAACATGTGATTGAGTTTGGGTTAGATTACCCTGAAGGCATGGCTGTAGATTGGATGGGAAAGAATCTCTACTGGGCAGATACTGGAACCAATAGGATCGAAGTGGCCCGGTTGGATGGGCTATTCCGGCAAGTTCTTCTGTGGAAAGATTTGGACAACCCAAGATCAGTGGCTCTTGATCCATCAAAAGGGTAAGAAAAAAAAATCTCAAATCCAAATTCAATACTTCTTATTGCTTATTAGTTTGATTGCAAATGTGCTCCCCAAATTATGGAATTAAAATACAGTGTCAAAGTTTATATAATTAGGACTTTTCTGTCCTGCTCTGATTTCCATTTCTGCTGCAATGGGGTGAGGGACTGGGGTTCCTTCTTGTGCCTGACTTTGGACTTGGTGCCCAGTGTTGGTGCAGAAGGGACCCATCACTGTGGTATGTGTATTAAGCAGTGCAAACATGACTGATTTTCTTTCAGCCAAGACACCTAAGGTTGTAAATGCAAGGAATAGTTGCAAAGCTGTTTTCTTTATACTGTCATAACTTCAAACAGCCACTAAACAAGATAGCAAGTGAGAACCAGCTCAATAGAAAAGGACAAATAACAGCTCCTATGGGAGAACTGTCCTTAATTGAGCACATTCATTGTCAGTTATGTAGCCAATGGGATCATGATCCTGTTTTTCTTGTATGTTTCTGGAGTAGGGGTGGGCAAGTGCACACTGCACTATGCATGTGTTCTAAAAAAAATACTTTTTATATTTGGCCCTTTTTGCAACTTTGAGTTTTGGATTATTTTAAGTGTTGCAGTGGGTACAATAAACCGTAGCTTAAAGCCACCGTTTTCTCACCTTAAAAGTCCTGGTATCAAAACTGGTGAGTTGTCCCCAAAACAGACTTTTTGCTCACCATGGTCCCTGGGAGACCCCTACCCTCTCCCAAATTGTGCACTCCCCAAGAAGTTACTAGAAGTTACCCACCCTTGTTCTGAAGCCTGTAGGAAACAATGGAGCATATATCATATATCCCCATTGCTTAGCTGATAAATAGGGGCAATGATTTCCCACAATCTCCCTCCCAGCAACACTGATTTAGATTACTGGTGAGGTGTTGTAGAATGAGAATTGTATATATGTGTTGAGATATGTGGGGCTACTGCCAAAACGTTGGCCAATCTGTGTGCCCAGTAGTCAATCCTGTATCAAACAGATATTTTTTTCCAATCATACCAGTATTTGTAATCAAAGTCATAAAAAACATGCATGTTTTGATTTTTTTTTGTCTGTACAAATAAAAATCTTGATTGATGCTACACAATACTACACTTGTACGATATAGTCGGGACCAAACTGACAACCAATATTTTATGTTGCATAAGTTCTATTCCATATCAAACTCATAGAAATCTATTCATGTGCTGAAATATACAAAGATAAGTATTGTCAAAATTTTCAGAATAGCAAAGGAGGACATGTTCTTACAGTTATTTATTTCTTTATTTCAAACATCTAAAATAAATTGTTTTGAAACATAGTAGAATATCTTTTTTTCATTTCTGATGACTCATAAGGCAACCTGCAAGCCAAGCAATTGTTCTGATATAAATTAAATATTGAATCATTCCAATTTTTGTTTCACTCATTACAGGTATATGTACTGGACAGAGTGGGGAGGCAAACCCAAAATTGTTCGAGCATACATGGATGGAACAAATAGTATCATGCTGGTGGATAAGGTGGGACGTGCCAACGATCTTACAATTGATTACAAGGATCAAAGACTTTATTGGACTGATCTGGACACAAGCATGATTGAGTCATCCAATATGCTAGGTAATATGCCAGAATCTGGAATATAGTAGATGTGATGTGCAAATAAGTCTTATTAAAACCATCATTACTTTCTTTAAGAACAAGATGTACAGAAGAAAGATGTGGGTGGCATGTCATGCTGAAAAAAGATCTTTAAGTCAAAGGAACTTAAAACAGATCAACTGATCACATGGGAGCACAGTATAACAGCCTTTTTGTTTAAGTAGCCTCCAAAACATTGTGTTATGCAAAATTCTGAATAGGATTCGTCATATTATTATTATTATTATTATTATTAATTCAATTTGTATACCGCCCTATTCCCGAAGGACTTGTAATTTGTTCCAAAACTTTGGAAGAGTAATTGGGATATCATTAAATAGAAGTAACAACAAACCAAAGTATATTACCAAAAGTAGTTGAAAGGTTTTAGAGTCCTGGTGTCCAAATTATGAATGTGAACAATAAAATGGAAAAAAAACCACATCTCTGGTATGTTTCCCATCCCTTGCTACAGAAGAGCTTACTGGATTAGGAGTTCCAACTATTGCATTGTGAAGCCACCTGAGGTCTCTTCCATTATGAAATAATAGCATAGAACAGAACAGAATAGAGCTGGAAGGCCTGGGAGGTCTTCTAGTCCAGCCCCCTGCTTAAGCAGGAGAATCTATACCATTTCAGACAAGTGACTGTCTAGTCTCTTCTTAAAAACTTCCAGTGATGGAGCACCCACGATTTCTGAAGGCAAGCTATTCCACTGGTTAAGTGCTAGGAAGTTTCTCCTTAATTTCAGGTTTGATCAGTTTCCTTTGTTTCTTGTCCTGCCCTCTGTTGCTTTGGATAATAACTTGACCCCTTCTTCTTTGTGGCAGCCCTTCAAATACTGGAATACTGCTATCATGTCACCCCCGTTTCTTCTATTCTTTAGACTAGCCAAACCCAAGTCCTGCAGATGTTCTTCATATGTTTTAGTCTCCAGGCCTTTGATCATCTTAGTTGCTCTTCTGTGTACCCTCTCCAAAGTTTCAACATATTTTTTGTAGTATGGTGACCAAAATTGGTTGCAGTATTCCAGGTGTGGTCTCACTAAGGTTTTATAAAGCGATATTAATACTTCGTGTGATCATGATTCTATGCCTCTGTTTATACAACCCAGGATTGTATTAGCTTTTTTGGCGGCGGCTGCACACTGCTGGCTGATAGTCAAGTGATCATCCACTAGGAGTCCAAGATCCTTCTCACACTTGCTGTTTTTGAGCCAGGTCTCACCTGATCTGTACTTAAACCTTTGATTTTTCCTGCCTAAATGTAAAACTTTGCTTTTCTCTACATTAAAACTCATTTTGTTGGATAGGGACCATTGTTCAAGTTTGTCAAAATCTTGTTGGATCCTGAACTTCTCTTCTAGGGTGTTGGCTATTCCTGCCAGTTTAGTGTCATCTGCAAATTTGATGAATTCCTCTTCTATTCCCTCATCTAAGTCATTAATGAAGATATTAGAATTAATATCCTAAATCCTCCTATAATTACCAACTTGCATAGGGAGGGAGAAAGGGGCTGTAGTTAACAAACACTAAAACAAATATATAATACAGATATATTATTTGGATCACACGAGTGCAGATGTAGCATCTTTATGAAGCTAAGGAGCATCTTAAAACAGTTGTTTCTTTTCTTGGATTTGTGCAATTGCTTTTCTGCAGCTGACACAAGATAATGGGAAATGAATGGCTTAGTTGAAGATGCTCCTAAAAGTTGCCCAGTGTATACCCATCTTTTGCCCTTCAAATTCAGATTTCTGCACAGATCTAATGCATATGTGCATGTATAGGTACTGTGTACCTACCTATAACATTATTATTTTAGATATTGTGCTCTTACAGTCAGCAGGGAATGGATATAGCCTGACAGTAGTTATACCTCATAATCTTATCTAGCATTCCATTTCTTTTTTACTAGAAAGTATCATGAGAAGGTCTTTCACCAACAGATATGTTTTCTAGAAGTGTAGTTACGATTTAGTTCAAACATTGGTGACAGTGGTGGCAGCCATCACCTGTATCATGCTAATGAACTGTTTGGAAATTTGCTATATAGGTATGGGAAAATACACACTTGGTTTAAGGAATTGCATGCCCCAAAACACTGATTAGAATCGAATCTGGCACAGTGCACAGCTCTATTTTTTATCTTTACTGTACTATTGTATATTTCCCTTGATAAAGCTTCACAGCAGGGAATAGTACTTAACTGAGAGTTTGCTCCTATGATAGGACTTTCTATAAGTGAAGTAAAGATAGGTCCCAAACTCTATTGTTTATTTCTAGTTGTTTATAGAATGAAAGCTATCATCAATGACAGCTCTGTTTGTTAAGTGCCATATGTAGTATATTGTAATTGTTTTTAACTGTTTTTATGATTGTTAGCCATCCATTGCTGAGATGAACAGTTATAGAAAATGAATAAATGATCAAGAGAACATCCCATATCCCATTGTTTTTGGTCTGGGACTATAAATAAAATTAACAAATGTATTGTGTTTGACCATGGAGTCTCATAATTGTCCAGGGCAATTTTTTTTCAATGTACTCTGACAGGCAGTACTGCTTTTTATGCTTCTTTGAAAATGTGAAAGGAATAGCAGATGGCAGAGATAGATGACCTATATTAATTGATAATTAAACATTACTAGTAAAAGTTTGAGTTAATTTATCCAACCTTTCATCTTTGGGCTACCATGGTTTGTGTTGATTAACAACATGTGGGTTGTTTCTTTCAGGGCAAGAGAGAGAAATAATAGCAGATGATCTACCTCACCCCTTTGGGTTAACTCAGTACAGTGACTTCATCTACTGGACAGATTGGAACCTCCACAGTATAGAAAGAGCTGACAAAACAAATGGCAGGAATCGAACACTTATTCAGAATCGTCTGGACTTTGTGATGGATATATTAGTTTTCCATTCATCGCGACAGGATGGTTTCAACGAGTGTGCGCAAAATAATGGGCATTGTGGGCAGTTGTGCCTGGCCATACCCAATGGCTATAGATGTGGCTGTGCATCACACTACACCTTGGATCCCAAGACCCGGAACTGCAGTTGTATGTATTTGATGCAGCTCTCTAAATATTTTCAGTTTTCTACCATTCCCAAACCAGTATTCCCTAAATAGGTTGGATTACAACTGTCATCATGGATGTGCTGGTTGAGATCATAAAAGTTATAGTCCAACACTTCCAGGAAGACAACATTTTTGCATCTGTAGCCTATCTGTGTGGGAAGGACAGACAGCTGGAACGGACTGTAGTAGGAGTGATTCACAGCTATTCTTGCCAGAAGCCCAGTAGCAGCTAAAGAACATAGTGTTCTTGGGAGTGTGCACTTGCCCTTTTTTCTGTTAGTTCCAGGCCTTCCTCCATCAAAATAGAGTTCTGGTTCCAGTAAGCCCAGGCTAGAAGGGGAGGAATGTCAAGGATTCATGCAACAGAACTTAAAGAGGAGAGAGGTTTCACAAAGGAACCGCATAGTTCGTGTTCCCGGGCATCTTGCCAGCCCATTTGTTTCTGATACCTGAAACCTGGTTGAGTGGGTTTTTTTCATCCTGTAACCCTCCAGATGAAAAGAAAGGGCTAATTCTTTTCTCCTGGCGTTGAAGCACTTCTAGCAATTTTGTCATGTCGCTCAGTCTAGGGTTGAACCTAGTGGGTGGCAATGCAAAAGGAGTAAAAATGAGCAGCGTTAAAAACAAACTTGAATAATTTGTACTAAATCGACATGTCCTCTTTACACGCTAGATAGTATAAATAGATGTCTGCTTCTCTCCCAATAAATGCCTTAATTTTCATTTATACAAAAATCATTAACTTGTTTTCTACCAGAAGAGAAATCCAGATATCGGTTAACAAACAACACAAAAAATAAAATGAACAGTAAAACTATTATTAAAGCAACTGGATAAAGCTCAGCACAATTCTGGATTCAAAACAGTATTGGAAAATGAGCATAAAGAGTGATTGCCAACAGTTGTCCATTTCAGAGTTTTCCAAAAATCTGCCTTTGCGATTTAAAGTAACACCAGTTTTGCTTTGAGGAGGAGGAGGGAGAGAGAAAGTTTGGCTAAAAACATTAAATGAAAAGAATTCTACATTTCATTTTTAAAGTATCTAAATTTAAACAATAAAATGATTTTAAAGGTGTAGTTGATGCAGGTAATAATGGTAGGATTTAATATTGCCTGGGGTAATGCTTGTCAGTAAGAGGAATACTATTTAATGTTATTATTCGACGCTGAAAATAAACTGAACATTTTGCAGAAAATGTCAGCAGTATTTACTTCCTATACCAGTGATGGCAAACCTTTTAGAGAACAAGTGCCCAAACTGCAACCCAAAACACACTTATGTATTGTCGGGTGCCGGGTGGGCATGGCCCATTGGGTGGGTGTGGCCCATTGGGTGGGCATGGCTGTGGTGGTAATGGCAGACTGGGTGGGACTAAAAAGTTCAATCAATCAATTCCAACTTTATGAGAACTTTTTTTTCCCGTCAGAAGTTGAAATTGATTGATTGATTGAACCTTTTTTTTTTTTGCACAGGGCGGCAGAGGCCTAAAGCACAAAGGTTTTATAAAACCCAGCTGAAGGCCTAGGACTGGGGCAACGGCGTGAGTGCCCACAGAGAGGGCTCTGCGTGCCACAGGTTCGCCACCACGGTCCTATACAGTTGGCTTGAATGCCAAGTTGACATTTGCTGAGCCTTTTAACAGAACCCAAAGCTGGCCCAGTACTCCTTGGGTTGACTGCTGCTTCTTGTTGTCATCCTTTATGCATCTGTCCCTTCTATGCAAGCAAGCATTGAGAGAGATGAGAGTTTCTTCTTCCTTTGCTCTCTTACAATTTGGCAACAGCTAGATTCACCCACATGAATACGGTAGCAGCAATGAAGAACATAGGACATAGAATAACAAAGTTGGAAGGGACTTTGGAGGTCTTCTAGTCCAGCGCCCTGCATGAGCAGGAGACTGTATACCATTCTGCAGTGATGGTTGTCCAATTTCTTCTTGTAAACCTCCAGTGATGGAGTATCCACAGTTTCTGGAGGCAAGACGTTCCACTGATAAATTGTTCTCATTGTTAGGACATTTCTCCTTAGTTCAAGGTTTGTTCTCTCTTTAATGTTTCAAATTCAACAAATGAGATTGGTATAGAAGTAGAGAGCATCCTGCCCAAGAGGGCATTTAGTAAACTTGGATCTGGCATTGCATAAATCAAAAGAGGATCCTTGGGAAAGTGAGGCAGACCAGTCTTCCAAATTAATCTTGCATCTGTGAGGCTTCCATGGATTCCTTCCTGGACTGGGCTGAAGATCATAGATGCCATTTTACCCCACGTCTGGTAATGTGAAATATATCAGACTTCATTCTGGTGTTTTTTTTCAAGATGGGACTGAAATCGTGTCATTCTGTGACCAATAATAGTAATAGCAAAAATCTGGACATGGGAAAGATTATTGTTTGATATTGTTTGCAGCTGTGTATTCACTTTTCAAAAGAATTTTACCAATACTGTTATTTGGATTGTGTTCGCTTTTCTCTACCTTTAGCACCAAGTAGCTTCTTACTATTCAGTCAGAGGTCTGCAATAAGTCGGATGATACCAGATGATCAGCAGAGTCCAGACATCATTCTTCCCATCCATGGACTAAGAAATGTTAAAGCCATTGATTATGATCCTCTTGATGCATTTATCTACTGGATAGATGGACGCCAAAACATTATTAAAAGGGCAAAAGATGACGGAAGTCAGGCAAGTATTTTTTTATACCATGCATTTTGGTAGCAACATGCTGTATCAGTGGGTTCTGCAACCTGGTCCTGCAGTGTCCTCCCAAAACAAGTCTTCCTTTACAGCAGGGGTCCCCAACCACTGGTCGGTGGACTGGTACTGGGCTGCAGCATACCAACAGCTAGGCCACGCAAACAAGTGAAGCCCCATCCATGGGATGCAGGCAGCATACAAAACTATGCACTCTCTGGTCCATGGAAAAACCTTTCTCCACGGAACCAGTCCCTGGTGCCCAAAAGTTTGGGGACCTTTGCTTTACAGCATTTAAACTGAAATGAAGTAAAAAAAACACCCACCCCCACCTTGCCATCTTAGGGGTAAGAAAGAACCACTTAAAATGTTTTTTCTCCCCTGCCCTAAAACTTTTCTTGTTGTGATAGAAGACTGCTAATTCCAAACTAGGACATTTCTGAAGGAGTAGAAAGCAAAAAAAGGGTCTTCAATCAAATACCTTCTATTTATACTGTCATATTTTAGCTGTTGCAGATGGAGCCCCTTTATTATTTCTTTCTTGGCAAGCTGCAGTAAAGTTCCTTTTCGGTGGAAAATACTTGAATTTTCAGTGTGCGTTTTCTTTCTCCTACATCCAAGAATGTATTTTCACTACTTCATGTCCTGTAAAAATGAGAGGCGGGGGAATAAGAAAGGAATATCAGGGCTAATTTGATTATTTTTTTGGTATATTTTCTACCAGATAATGAAATTTTGTTTGTACCAAGGAGGGACCCTCTAAGTGTCAGGCCTGCTCTTTGAAGACTATTTGCTAGGCGTTAATTGCTGAATTGTTTCCCATTAGTGCTCTTCTTAGGTGCAAATTACATTGGTGACTATTTGCTACAATGCAGTCTGCTGTTCTGCAGAAGCAAAAGAGCCTCACTGTTTGAAGAATACCTCCTTGCGACATTTTCAGTATCCAGATTTGCAGTGATATTGGACATTTTCAGTATCCAGATTTCCAGTGATATTGATGATTGGGATACTTCATATTCAGTTTCTGTTAATTAGTGGTTTTGAATATTAATATTCACAATTGGGTATTTCTCAGGGGTTTTTTTTCATGAAGTCATGTAGAAAAAGGCATGCTTGCTGCTTGGTGACTGCATGAACATCTAGCTTTCTTTACAATAATACATAAATAGTAACTTGCTCTTGCTATCTTTACAGCCCTGGGATTTCTCTGACCCAAGCACCATTTTTTACAATAATTTTTATTAAAATGTACAGATACAAAAATAAAAAATGCAAATATAAAAAGGAAAAGATACCAGAAAAAAGGAAAAGAGAAAAAAATGGTAAAAAAGAAAAGAGATATGTAAAGGAATGATTTTCCCTTTCATAAAGACAAGTACAAACAATTATAACTTATCGGGAACAACAGCACATCTTATTTTAATCAATAAGCCAACGTTATATTCTTTTCCTATCCTTTTAAGAATCTTGACCTTTAATCCTTTTAAATAGTGTCCCAAAGGTTTTTTTTATTTCCCCTTTGTCCTCAGAAACGTCTTTAATAAATGTAACGTCCTTTTTAAAAAATTCAAAATAAGACAGTTATCCAAATCGCTCTTCCAATTTGTTATCTGTATGTCCCTTTTATTATTATTTAATTATTAATATATCAACTGGTTTCATATGTAAACATATTTGTTTACATATTTTCCATATCACTCTTATGGCATGTCATTTTAATGCCACATTCAAATAGCTGCCAGTTCTTTTCTATCACCTCTTTTAAATCCATTTTAAAAGTCGTTTTAAAATAGTTTTAGTAGTTTCATAGTTGAAAGTAGATGGTTTTAAAAGTAAATTGTGAATATATTAGCTCTTGTGTTAAATGTTTCAGTTCCTTCTTTTAACAATTTGATTGTTTCATTCCCTCAGCAGGCAGGAATTTTTTAATACATATGCACATAAAAATAGCTACTGGTAGGTACCATTTTAGAAAGTGGAGGATTTGTTACTCAGAAGGAATAGTTCATCTCAAGGACTGGTAAAATACTGAGTGAAGAAAAAATAAGCTATGATTTTTTGTTTACATCTTTGTGAATTATTGTCTTCACTGAATTGGTCAACTGAAATTGCAATCCTGTAAACACTTACCTAGGATTAAAAGTAATTGAGCTCAGTGGAACCGCTTGCCGGTTGAGCTCCGGATGGCCCCCGACCTTCGCTCCTTCCGGCGGGATCTAAAAACTTACTTATTTGAGCAATCCGGCCTGGTTTGATGGGTTTGGGTTTGGGGTTTTTAACATGGTTTTAATTATTGTATATATCGGGCATAATATTTAATTGTTTTTTAACTTTTGTACTTTGTTTTTTAATATTTATTGCCCTGTACACCGCCCTGAGTCCTTCGGGAGAAGGGCGGTATAAAAATTTAATAAATATATGGAATTGCATAAAATCACATTCTTAGTTTTTTTTTCTTTAACAACTCTAATTATTATTTGGTTTTAAACAAATTTTCTGTATACTGTGACATCAAATAATCTTACCTATTTTGTACTTGTTTTTCTTTCTCTTGTAGCCTTTCACAATCATGAATATTCGCAACCAAAGCCAAAACCCAGAAAAGCAGCCACATGATCTGAGCATTGATATTTTCAGCCATACTTTGTACTGGACATGTGAAGCTACAAATACAATCAATGTTCACAGACTTAATGGGGAGCAAATTGGAGTTGTCTTACGGGGAGATCATGACAAGCCCAGGGCCATAGTTGTAAATGCAGAACGAGGGTGAGAATACTCTCAAGTTCTAAGAGGCTATATTGCATTGAATGTTGCAAAGTGCTCCATGGAGTTTGCCCATGCTACATTATAGGATATAGAAATTTATTTTGCTTGTTATTTTGGGATACTTTATAAGCCAATTTCATAGGGCTGCCTGACAGTTTCTTATTGCTAGACTACCAAGGCTGTTCTAACCTCTTTTAACTTAATAAAACAAAAGCTACTTAATAGTTCTCTGAGATTAATTAAGTGTCTGGAAATAATGCACTTCTTTTTATTGTTGAAACTTTCAAATGCAAAATAGGAAAAAAAAACCTTGATAACATATCCATCTACAGAAAGGGTTTTTATAATCTTGAATTCCTGGAGAAATCATAAAACTAAATAAAAATAGATAAATGAGGACAGCAATTCCATCTCTCTCCACACATCTGCCTCAGAGGGTGGTCCTAATCCTCCAGAGCAGTTGTGACGATATTGGGGTTATGATGGGAAGGGGAAGGACGAGATGTCATGAATACAGACTTCTGGTCCTGATCCTTAACCAACTGTATAATGTCCATCTGGGGAGTTTGGCTTGGGAGCAAATGGACGGTATATTTCAGATAATCCTTTTTCTAGCTATATATTTATTTACAAGCAAGAAAGATTCCACAAAATTTACTGGAATCTCCCGTCAGCACAAAAGAAGGTCGTAGTTAATTTGCCTTAGAAGTTGAGAAAGGAAGTTCAACTTCAGAAAATACTCCTAATAGCAGAAAATATAATTATACATGATGTTTGTCTCACAGATATTAAGAATTCCAATTTTTCTTACTCGTTGTCAGGTACATGTATTTCACTAATATGCAAGAGCGAGCCCCAAAGATTGAGCGGGCAGCCTTGGATGGAACAGAACGAGAAGTGCTCTTCACCACTGCCTTGCTTCGACCTGTTGCACTAGTGATTGACAATAAACTCGGGAAGCTCTTTTGGGTGGATGCTGATCTCAAACGGATTGAAAGTTGTGACCTGTCAGGTATGTTGTGCTCTTTTTTTCTTTTTCTTTTTTTTGCATAAAATGTCCCTCATGTCCCTCATTACCCATTCCAGCCACTGAATCTTTTGGTGAACTGCACAAGCTAGTAACCAGTTCATTATTCTAGGATGATCCTGTAACTGAATGCTGAATGAATTTTTCTCTAAAGTAGGGTTTCTGGTGGTGGAACTATTTTATCTATTTTCTTTGTAACTTTCTAGCTTTTACTCTTCTCCTTGGTTATTACTAGTTCGTTACATTTTTAGCCATCTGCTTCAAATATTATTACAGAATATGTATGTTTATAGATGGTGATAATGATAATTTCTTCTGATTCTAGAATAAATACCGTTACCATCATCATACTCTTATTATATATCCAAAGCAGGATATTTTGTGTGTGTGTGTGTGTGTGTGTGTGCGCGCACACACATACACACACACTTCAACAACAGAAATTATTGTATTATTTTTTGGGGACAGTTGCTTTTGTAATTGCCTCTGATTGCACTGTTTTAATTGTTTTATTCTATATGCTACCCAGAGTCCTGGTGGAGCCCAGCATAATAAAAATATGGAGTACAGTTGTACTAGAAGCAGAATAACACATTTGTATTTTTATGTCAGTATAGATTTTAATAATTCTGCTAAAAGCATATTTTAAAAACAGAAAAAAATAAGGATAAAAAAAGACAACAAAACAAAACCCCTAATACTGTAAAGCTCTTTTAGTATAATGAAAAGAAGAAAGATAACTAGAATAAAAGAGAATTTTAGCATTATTAAGTAGGCAATATGCGTCACGTATGATTCTTCAGAGTGCTATATTTTGTTTGTTCTTAAATTAATATTAAAATTCTTGTGCCGCAAATAGATTGTCCATTACTGTTTCTGCGTGGAATACAAAATTGGTTATACTTTAGAGTAGTAGGTTATGTCCTATTTTTCTAGGGCATTTTCAATAACTGCCAATGGTGTAGTTAATATTTATATCCCATCTTTCCTTTAAGAATTCACAGTGTTGTACAAAGCAGTTTGTCCTTCATTTCCTCCTCCCCCACTCTGCTAAATAATCTTTTGAAGTAGGTTGTGAAAGAGTTTCTGGCTGAAAGTCACCCAGTGAATGTAGGGCTTAAATAGAACTTTACCATCTTACCCACTACCCCCCTCTGGCTCTTTTACTTTCTTTACTTACCATTTACTACAATTTAATATGAAGTATATCATACGAGGGGACAACAGATTTTGTCTGAACCTCTTCTCCCCTCTCAGATTAGAAAACCTATCACTTCTCCAAATCATGTGAAGCAGCAGCCAGGGGCTTCGAGAACAAATGCCCATTTGCCGCAGAATGGTCCTTATGACAACAATCGTCTGTCATGAAGCGGAAACATTTTTTTTTCTGATATAAGGGAAAAGAAGGCAAAATTTTCATGTTTTACCTTAAGTTAGCCATTGTGGAGGAGAGCCGTTTTCAGGTTATCCCTGAACAGATCAATAAAACTGTCAGATTAATTTTAGCTACCACTAATATAAACTCCATCAGGAGTGGCTGGGCTGTGAGGATTTTTAACGTTAGTGAAAAATAGGACTTGATGTCAAACTTGTATTTCTTATTCCTTTACAAAATCTTTGTAATGATACATTGGCAGCCCCGTTTCTCTTCCAGCTTCCTTTTCTTAGTGATTGGTAAAAGATGAGATGGAGGGAGCTATCAAAAAACTGTAGGATTTGCACTACTCTCCTGTAGATATACCCACCCACAATATGGTCAGCACACTGACTCCTGGTAATAATGATTCTCTGTTACGCAAAGATGTAAGATTCTGCTCTGATGTCTTGGAGATTTGGTGTGGATTGTTGCAATTCTCCATACCTCACTTTTCTCAATTTTAGCCAATTTATTCTGTTGTAACACCATCTTATAAATATGTAATCACATCATATACTTCTCTGAAAGCCATATCTAATTTTATATATTAGATTTAAATCAACTTATGTAACGTCGTAAGTATAATTATATAACTGTAGAGTTAAATCAGAATCAGAATAGAGCTGGAAGGACCTTGGAGGTCTTCTAGTCCAGCCCCCTGGACAAGCAGGAGACCATTTCAGACAGGCGGCTGTCCAGTCTTCTTAAAAACCTCCAGTGATGAATCACCTACTACTTCTGAAGACAAGCTGTTCCACTGGTTGATTGTCCTCACTGTTAGGAAGTTTCTCCTTAATTCCAGGTTGCTTCTCTCCTTGATTAGTTTCCATTCATTGTTTCTTGTCTTGCCTTCTGGTGCTTTGGAGAATAATTTGACCCCCTTTTCTTTGTGGCAGGCCCTCTGCTATCATGCCATCCCCTCGTCCTCGTTTTCTCTAGACTAGCCATACCCAATTCCTGCAATCTTCCTTCATATGTTTTTACCTCCAGGTCTTTAATCATCTTAGTTGCTTTTCTTTGCACTTTTTCCAAAGTCTCAACATCTTTTTTGCAATGTGGTGACTAAAACTAGATGCCGTATTCCAGGTGTCTTACTAAGGATTTATAAAGCGGTAGTAATACCTCATGAGATGCCTCTGTTTATACAACATACAAAGTAGCTGCATGAGATGTTGCTATACATGGGAAGCAGCATGTTGAAATTGGGCCTTACTCTCTGTTTGGTTTGCAAAATCTACTGTAACTTTTCAGTAAAATAAACCATTGCAGTTTATATATTAGGAAATAAAAAAGTGACTGAGTATCTTTTTTTGTTCAAAATGAGCTGAGGACCCAGCTACAATAAGGCATGTAATACGGAAGATGGGCTTCTTTAGCTTTCAGTTGACAAATGGAAAGAACTTTATTTCATGTGTATGTTTAAATGAATTGAGCTAATTCTGTTCTCTAGCTTAATATATGTTAGAAGACTAGTCCTTTTTCTAAATGTTATTATTCACTTCTGTTTTGAATGCTATGTGACATGTAATTATTAAGAAAAATTGCTCATAAAATATTTCTCTTATGAGACATTGAATGTAATTTTGCCTGAAAATCACTTGTATAGGAGAAGCTACATAACTTTAATATATTCTTCTCTTTCTGGATTAAATGAAACTGGTTGTACTTATTTTTCTCATTGGTCATTTAATGAGTGTTGCAATCTGTTTTAATATTCATTTTACTCATGTAAGGGCTATTGAGTATAGCACAAAAATCAAAATACTATTTTTTTGCCCAGTAACCATCTAGTTAGTAGCTGTAGTAATTTTTAAGAATCATTATTACCTTTTTTCCCAAAACCTTCCTTTAAAAAAAAAGGAAAGAAAGCCTATATTGACAAAAGTTGTTTTATACTCACAGGGGCTAACCGGGTCACATTACAAGATTCCAACATTCTCCAGCCAATGGGTTTGACAGTTCTGGGAAATCATCTCTACTGGATTGATCGGCAGCAACAGATGATAGAAAGAGTGGAGAAAACTAATGGGTACAAGAGGACCAGAATACAAGGTCGAATTGCTCACCTAACTGGTATCCATGCCATTGAAGATATTGATATGGAGGAATTCTGTAAGTTTATTATAATACTAAATTCTTAATTTTCTCCAATATCCTGTTACATTACCTTTTTTATTCTCAGCTTGCTGCCCAGATTCATGAGTTGGTTCTGATAGGAATTTAAACTCTGAAGGACAATTTTTACTTGAGTCTACTCTAAAAAAGAGTTCTAGGATCAAGTGGGAATTTGAATTTGAAAAGCTTAATCCAAATCCAGATCCTTATCATTACACCACATTGTTTACCTCATGTACTGGTGAAGATCTTGCAGTTAAACAAACCGCTATTCACGTTGTGAATCTAACAATATACTTCATCTGGCTGAGGCATTCTAATTCACTGTTTTTCAAAAGTGAGTAGAAATGAAGAAATAGCCACGTCTATTGGAAAAACAAATGAGTTTCATATGTCAAATGTTAGTAAACCCAACTCCTTTGGTTTACAATTCTTGATTTGATAATGACCACTGCCATATGATCAGTGATCATTATACTTCATGGCCGAATAACAAAGCTGAATGTTTATTCCAGAATATTCTCTTTTTTTTTAAATTAGAATCAACTGATTTGGCAATTCGAAAACTAATTCTGGTTTTGGAAATGATCATTCCATAACAGAAAATGAGTCATGATTTAAACTATGATCCAGCTCTAAAATAAATACAATCACCACTTCCTCTCCTCGTTTACTATTTACGTATTTTTGTTTATTAGGCTGTCTACCTATTTTTTTTTCTTAATGCAGTAGATTAAAAGTTACATATAACACCAAATTAGCAAAACTACATAGATCTGACATTCTTCATCAAAAAGACAGAAAAGAAACAAGTCTAAGAAAGGCTTGTATACATATCTCATAATTGGAATTTCCAAAGGATTTGAGCAGATTGCTCAACAGTCTTCATCCTTGCACCTGAATCCACCCTAATCCCACTTGACAAATCATATATATTAGCAATACTTCATACAGGTCGGCTGTAAATTTGTCCTTGCAGTATTGTATAATGAAAATGATCCCCACTATGAAGTCCTTCTGGAAGATTGTTAACCGTTAGATGTTCCAGAAAGCCTTTGTTGATAGTTAACCTTTTTGGTATTTGTACACAGAATTGCTGTGATTGTATTTACAGTAATATTATCACTGCTATTGTGGTTATTTATTTTCAGTCTAGACATTTTAAAACTCACATGATATATTTTAATTATTATTGCTATGGATGTTTTAACTGTAGATTAGTCACTGCCATAAGCATTTTAAATGTTGTATTTGCCATTGTTTTATAATAGATTTTTATAAGCAACCCTGAGCCTATGTGAGTCACCAACATATAAATCCAGTAAATAAATAAATACATTTTTCAGTTGTACTCTGTGCACAAAAAATTGCACTGACGATCCTGTAGATTTCAGTCCCCAAAGTGGCAACAGTAGAACATGTCCAGACCATATGAGATAATATTAAAATTTCTGATTTTCATCTTCAGTTTCAAGGTGATTGTGCCCAATACTTATTACAGATTCTCTCAGGTGTCCCATCCACAACTAACAGAATATTCTATTATAGTAACCTCTTTTTAAAAAGGAAGTAAATTGACTTAGGAGATTGGTTGCTTCCTGAAAAATCTTTACTGTCAAAATGTCAGCGACCAGGGCAACAGGACTAAATAGTCCAAACATACATGCATGCATGCATGCATACATGCATACATACATACTCAATATGCTGTTCCTGGATAGGCAACATTATGCAAAATCAGGAAAAGAGTGAGAAGTAGTGGGCAATAAAAATTAAAGGCAGGAGCTAAGAGTATAGAAATCTAACTAGATCTAGTTACACAGCAGTAAACACATGAAGAATTTTAAATGGTCTTTTCCAATAAATATCTACTTATACTTTTTTAAGAGGCAGGCCTCTTAAAACATAAATCAACGTTGAATGAAATTCATCTTAAATAGAGATTATTTTATCCCATGTATTTTCTTTTGACTGCAATCTAGTGGAATGTTCAACAACTTTTTAAATTAAAGTTAAACTAAAATTAAATCCCTTTGATGTGGTTCTGAAGCCACAAACAAGCCAACTTTAGCCAACAGTTCATTGGAGCAAAGTTCTCTAATTTTGGAGATGGTTCAAATGTATCCAGAGTGGACTGTATTATCTCCGAATTCATGCTTCATCCAGAAAAAATACATTTTGCAAAAAACTGCTCTTTGCATGAATGAAGGTATCATTCATAGAAGGAGTGGTTTTTCAGGATAGGCTAAGGCTTTTTTGTTCTCGCTCAGCAGAACCTTTTATCTGGAGATCATCTTATTAAATGTTTCAAAGGGATAAAAAAAACCTTGCTCCCCACAGCCTTCCTAAGCACTTTCCATCACTGCTTTGTAAGCCCAAAATACTAGAAAAGTCCACTAACAAACATCTTCAGCCCTGGGTGAGATATCTTCTGATTTTGTTGGAGAGACTTAATTTTTGTTTGCTTTTGGTAGTTGCCTGTCATGATATAAAATCTCCCTACATGTGTGGGCTACTCTTTCTAAAAGAAATTGGCTGTTACATGATGACACTTTCTCATTCATTATTTCTTTTTTCTATTGCCCACAATCATTATGTTAACAACAGCAAAATCCTAGGTATCAGAAACTACAATAAGAAAGTTAACCCTTTGTCTTTTAATGATCAAGCAGGAGGCAGCGTGCACATTTTGTTGAGCACCAAAAAAAAAAAAATCTTTCAAAGGGGACATGTGTTGAAAAATGTTGACCTTTCCTTGTTTATTAGAAGTCAATGATTGTTCTAATGCCACCATGAGTTTATACATTAAACTGATGTTTTCCTAAGTTTTTCATCTGAATGAACAAGTAGGCAAAAAATTGGTTATGTTTTTCCTCTTAAAATCTCCCTTGCTTGCTGGCAGCCAAGAATGCACCTGTCTTTTGATCTCAGGTAATACTGAGCCCAGTTCTAGAAGGGATGCTAGTTCAGCTCGTATCCTGTGCAGCTTGCATTTTATGCATAGCTATTTAGAAGAAAAATCATACAGTCTTCGGAGAACGTAGAAAAGGAATTCATCTTTTCTCTTGTTGATAAAACTCATTCTTCACCAAAGAAGACAGGCAGCTTATATATATCAATTAAGTAAATTAAAATAGGTCTCAAAGGGCTACTCTTTCATGCATATTGGCAGCATTTATTTATTACCATTTGTAAAGTATATAGAATATATTTATTATATTCAGGCAGAAAACAATGTTCCTTCCTATTCCCCATGTCTAAATGCCACAATTCAAAAGGAAAAAGGTGAACAGAGAAAACAAATAGTTCTTAAAAGTTATTACTAATTACCAGTTTGAGTGGAAACAGAAAGTTTAGAGAGGGGAGCGTGTGAAGCTAATTTTAAGTGAATGTCTCAGCCGATACCATGCCCTATTGCTGCCTTTATATCTCCTCCCCCACCTGCCCTCCTCTAAGAGTTTAAATGTGCTATAGCAATTTGGTGCAGTAATGAAATGTCTGCAGAGAAACTTGGAATCTTCAAACTATTACTTAAGTAGTAATAGATTTAGGAATTTTTCCCCTATTCTATAAACAACTGCTATCCTCCTTTTTCTCTACATGAAGCAACCCACCCGTGTTCTCGAGATAATGGGAAATGTTCACACCTCTGTATAGCAAAAGGAGATGGAACTCCAAGGTGTTCGTGCCCTGTTCATTTGGTACTTCTGCAGGACCTCTTAACATGTGGAGGTAAGTAATCTTAAGCAAAAGCTTCCCTTTAAGGATAGATCGGCAAGCATTTAAGCTTCGCAAGGCAGATATATTTGTATTTCACGGCTCTAGAACAGTTTTCCTCAGCTACTGCTCCCTAGATGTAGCAGACAATGTGAGAATTATTTGAGTTAAACTCAGAGACATCTGCAGGGCCCCGTTTTGTGGGAAGACTTCACATTGTTTGACCGGTTCATGCACTCAATCCCTTGTCATTGACAGGCCGTATTTGCACCCAAATGAGATTATGAGAACAACTTAAATTCAGCAGATAAATTTGACTGCCATCTTTACATACATAGTAAGCTTTCTGTAACTGTGATAGTATATTAACAAGACCTATATAATGTCTGTACTATAGTGGACAGGGAGTGTTATAAAAATCATAGTGAGTTTAATGTACACTAACTAAAGCACAGGAATGCAGTGCATTTTGCTGTTTTCATGACTATGCTGGCTGTTCCCACCAAAACCTATGTTGTGATTCTTTATTTATTATCATGAGGAAATGCTGTAAGATTATGTCACCGTAGTGATGTCTAATTCAAAATTATTTCTTAGGCTCTTTATTTCAGTGAAATAGAATAGAAAGTCGATGGAAAAAGATAACAGCAAGGGGCATTTTTATTTGTTTCCCCTTAAAACAAGTATAATCTAAAACTATTCCATCCAGAACAGACTGCATCCAACCTCATATTAGATTGTAGCAGAACCTCTATTTTGTCTGGACTGTATCCCAGATTTTTACTCCATATTGAGGACCTGCTCATAATCACTCATAAGTTGTAAACAAGAGATGGATTTTATTAATATAATGATCAAATTCAAACCATGAATCCTTGAGTGATCTCATCAATACATCATGTAGATGTTTGGAAACAGAGTTCATACTGAGAGATTCTCTATGCAATAGTGCCTTTGAACTTCTTCAAAGTGATGTAACTAGTCAAACATTCCAGGAAATACTGTGATTGGAGTACTAAATACTACTGAGAGCAGCCCTATTTGTAAATGACATCTACCCTGAGTGTTTCTTTTACCTGTTCTCTTTCCTTTGTCACTTACCTTTGAGGATTTAAATAAAATAATCTATACAAGGGTATCTTTGTTATTCCTCAATTTCATTCAAAATTGTGGATAACAAAACCACAGAAAAGACTTTATAAAAGTATGCAGTGCCCTATCTTATCATTTAAAACATGCATAATATGCACAAAAGGATTCACACAGGAACTCCTTTACTGCAGATAATGAGATCTAGTTTGTATTTCCGCCACCCAGAGGCCTTTAGACAAGATGGGTGGTGTGCACAAACACACACACCTGTTTTTATGAGTTGTATTTAATGTATAAATTGCATGGAAACATTTTCTATTAACGCAGCCCACACTGTGTTTTAATTAACTAGTTCTGTCTTCTAAACTTGTAGATAGATTCTCAAAAACAAGAAGACTGACTTTACGAACGGATAGCATCCATATGATGATGGCCTTAATTTCCTTACAAAGCTAATTCCATATAACATTAGGCCATAAGCTCACTGCTTGCAGCTTAGTTTCTGAATTTATATTTAATATTCCAAAAGTGTGGCTTCTATGTATTTTACAAGAAGCCTGAAAATTGTTACTTTGGGGTGGATAAATGAAAGGCAGTAGGAAATAGCATAATCGTGCTGTTATAATTACATACAAATGGCATTACGTAGAACAGGTGTCTTGCAACTCAGCATTAAGAACTATCCTGCTGTTTTTAGCTAAGAGTTTCCCCTATTTCAGTGTATGTATGATGTCCAAATTTGTCCATTTTATTCCAATATATCCTTCTTTTGCTTTCATGGAAGAAAAACATTTTTCAAAATATTGATAGCTATATTTTCTGTGAAAACAAACATCTCTCATCAGGAAAGCCTTTTTCTCCCATCTTTGCAGCTTAAAGCTTTTCTTCTGAGATTCATTTTGAAAATACATCTTTCTTTTAAATGACACATTTGCTGTACTATGAGCTCTCCAGAGATCTCTTATAAAGTATCTAATCTTGCAACCATAATATGCTCTGTGGTATTGGAGTTTTATATCTCCATTTGTGAGAGATTCCTCATGACAAATGCACTCTTCCTGTTGTATGTTGAATCTCACATTTATATACCATTCCTAATACAGTAATTTTATCTTTATCCTTGTCTTTTCTCCTAGCATCATAGTTTGAAATTTTCAGTATCTCAGATTTGTCAACTATCACAGATATACTTATATATTTTCTCTGCAGTTATTCTATTCAGGGCCAAAGTATTGAGCCTAATACTTTATGGTGGCAAATTGTACCTATAAAGATGTAACTATAAAAAAATGTGAGGGGGAATTCATTGTGAGTTGGTTTTTTAAAAGAATAATGATCTATGTGACTCAGTGCATTCAATAAACCAATTAATCCTTGTGTACAAGTTTAATTCCTCATTGGAAAAAACGTATTGTCTCAGATCTGGTTTACCTATTGTGGATTTTCAATTCAAGCTTTAAAAAAAATCAAAGGATCTAAGAGGGCCTTATAAGAGATCAAACAAGAGCAGAAATTCTCACCATTGTGATACCAGCCTTTGGAAAAGACCTTTTTTTCAAGAGATGTAGAAGGGAAATAGAGTAAACTCTTTCAAGATCAAATCTTTCTCTGTGGAGAATGAAGCTTAAATCAGCATCACATGTTTCACTGAGTTAGCCATTGTAGCATTCAAAGTGCTCTGAATTAATATCACCCCTCCTTGAAAGCGTTGAAATTAAATCCTTCTAGATGTTGTATTGAAAATAATTTTTCTTTCTTATTAGCTGATAAATCCTTAGAAAAAAGGCGCAAAATTTTGTTCAGTGATGATTATTTTAAGGAAATTTGGATATAAATAAGATCTTGTTATTCATATTAGATATCAATTGACTAGATAAATTGTAACTGAAATTACAATTAATTTCAGTTAATTGTAATTTGTTCTATAAGAATTTTGTTCTATGGAATAACATTTGATTATTATTATCAACTGATTTTTTTCAAACAGTTTTTAAAAGTAGCTGTCACATGCATTTTAACTTTGAATGGTAAGCTTCTTCATGAAAGGCAGATTTCTATACAGGAGTTGAAGGAAAACCTAGTTTACTTTTTAATTATGTAAATACAGCTCTTCTTAGTTATAATTTCATTTATTGCAGTTATCTAATTACATGTTAATTATTTATTTGTAATTTAGACTTGGTGTATGATACATGTGACACTTAATTTTTGGGCATTAAATTTGCTCCTTTTGGAACTATTTTCCTGACTAAATTGCAGGATGAAATTTGATGTCTCTTTGAGACTGACATTTCCAAACATAGCCCCCAAATAATAGATTGCAGATTTTCAATCCATTTACGGAATTCTGCATATTTCATGTCTTATTTGTAAAGGTGGTAGAGTTGCCATGGGCAGAGTGATTGTTCAGGCTGATTGAAATAAATGTCATAAGTTACAGGATCTAGTACAAGGGCCTTAAAAAAATAAAAGAGGGCATTCATTGTTGTAAATTATTTAATATTTTGAAGAATTTCATGCAGTTCTTAAAAAATCCCTTTCAGAGCCACCAACCTGTTCCCCGGATCAGTTCACATGTGCAACTGGTGAGATTGATTGCATTCCCATGGCATGGCGTTGTGATGGCTTTTCAGAATGTGACGATCAGAGTGATGAAGAAAATTGCCCCATCTGCTCAGCAACCCAGTTTCAATGTGAGAAGGGGCAGTGCATCGACGCACATTTGAGATGTAACGGAGAAGTTGATTGCCAAGATAAATCTGATGAATCTTATTGTGAAAGTAAGAACTGTATACTTTATCTTATGCTGGACACATAAACATTGTTTGATTCAGCAATGAGGGAAAGCAAATGGAACTATGCTTATACATTCACACCTATAGCTCTCAACCTGGTCAAACAGGAGAGGTGGTAGAAGCTCTGATCCAATGCTTGGAGGCTGTGAGGGCCTGTATGGGAAGGGACAGTCTTAAAATGATCCCCCTCCAAGACAAATTAGCTTTTCAAGGTCATACGATGCTCACTGTGAATGGAGTTGCACTCCCCTCTTCAGAGATGGTTTGCAACCTGGGGGCTGGCAGCTGTGACTAAGAGGGTTTTTGTTTAATTCTGTCTCATGCTCCAATTGGGGTCTTTATTGTGGGGCCCTCCTTACAGTCACTTTACATGGTGCTGCATTTGGAAGCTATAAATGATACAAAATGCAGAGTCCCAAGCAGTGATGGGTACATCCCAATATTCTTGGGTGGTTTAACTGCTTTAGGACTTGTATTGGTTGCTGGTTGGCATCTGGATGCAATTCCAAGATTCTGGTTGTCATTTTTAAAGCCATACATTATTTGAGCGCCTGTCTTTTCCCACATTCATGTGCTGTCCATTAAGATCAAATAAGGGCTGGTCCTCCAGATCCTGTCCTATATAGGGATGCTACTGGATGAGACCTCAGAAGCCAGCATTTTCTATCCACTCTTCCAGACTTTGGCATGCCTTCCCTATGGAGATCTTCTCCTTCCCTCCTGATTTTCAGGAGAGCAATTTGATTTGTACATTTTCTTCAGTGTATAATTTTGATCATTTGTTTTATGGTGAATGGTTAATAAATCAAATGGGCTTTTTTGTTGCTACTGCTGAGGAGATTTCTTATTCAGTGAAGTTATTATTAGCCATCCAGAACCTCCCAGAAAAAGCATATAAATAATAGCAAATGTAATGAATTAATTAATCAGTGTAGCAATAATTCATTATTGAGTTTTATTTTTATACTCTTGGTAAATAAAACACCCATTCCAAAAGTAGAATAAAACATTCTTCTTATGCACTCTCACATGATGTCAGGCCATGGTTGTCACATTCCTCGTAGCCTTCTGTTCTATTTCCCCCCTATATTTTTTAAATTGTGCCCTCAAACCACAGACTGGTTGCTCATCCTTGTTTTAAGGGATTAAAGTAAACTCTATACTGACACTATGATAATTCATCCTCCCATATCTTCATTGCTTAACAGAAGACTGTGAGTGGTTTGCATTTATGTTTTCTGCCAGATGCTTGATTTTTAAGAGGATCAAGTATAATGTTTATTTGTGGCTCTTGGAGGCTTATAAAACAAATGCTGTCTTGAAGAAAATGATGTGTTTATTATTTAGTTTTAAGTTTGACAGTATCTTGACAGTATTAAAAATTGTGATTGTCTTCTGTCCCACCCACCTCCTCACAGCTATTTGTCTCCAGAATCACTTTCAGTGTGCCAATGGCCAGTGTATTCTCAAAAAACAGCAGTGTGACTCCTTTCCGGACTGCATTGATGGTTCTGATGAACTTTTGTGTGATAAGACACTTTTTACCGGTAAGTTGGTATTGTTAATTATCTTTACACAATTTGTGTAAGGCTAACATTCCTAGAATTCCCAGCCAACGTAGCCAACAATTAGTAAATTCTGAAGATTTTCAGCCCAACACAACTGGAACCTATCAGATTTCATAAAGGCAAGTTCGGATCCAAGGATCACTGTTTATTTTCTAAGTCTAGAAAAGCAAATATAGTTATTTGCTGTTGCTGAGGCTTAATACTTCTGTCCTTGAAATGTCGTAATCTTCAATGGTGCTTTGCAGTTTTCAGAAAGCTGTCATTTTTCTTTCTTCAGATGTAGCCAAATCCACATCCTGTGAAAAAAACAGCTGTGTAAAATAAATCTATTATCAAAAGGCCAAAGCAGATGCAATTCCCTCTTGTCCGCCTAGACCTTTGGTGGCTTTTCAGATTGGCTTTTATCCCTGCAACATTTATGCTAACCATAAATGCCATTTTATGACTGTAGATAGTTTGATAATAATTCTGTATTTTCAGCCCTAGGACCCCTGTATATATTGGGGTTGAGGGGAAAAAATACTTAGAGATAGCAGCCCTCTGATAACCTCCAGAAAGTTGTAAAAGGAATTGAACTGGCTATTTTCCATTAGAGTGATTGCCATTGATAACTATGTTGCAATAGAGATCATTTTATGCACAAGGGTCCTTGTAATAAAATGCTACAGATTGCAAACTAGCCTTCCCCAATTTGGTGCCTTGCAGGTGCCTTGGATTACAAGTCTCATTATCCCATGGTCAAAAAAGAAGACCTAAAATAATTTGGAGTATGTATTCCTTGGGCCAATTTATTATGGAAAAACCACAAGTTATCATGACCCAGTCACCATCAAATCCCCTATATGCCCTATGGAATTTTCATGGGAGTAACAGGAAGTAAACATTGAACAGCCTTTTGAACACTGAAAAGGACTATTGAAATTATTAAGAGAACATGCATGAAATATTAGTTCTGTCTGAATGCTTCTTTGAATTCATTAAAGCTTGGGGGCTCCTAAGTGATGTAGGACTGATTCCAGGTTTGAGTAGACCCTTATCAGTGTGTTATAGTTGAGTTATAGTCAAAGGTGACACTTGTGGACTCTGCCAATTGACAAAGGCTGCTAAAGCAGATATTGTGAGAGGGGAAGGTGTCACTCACTAACTAGAAAGGTGATACAGTTGAGAATTCCACATCTTTCTTCCTTTGTACAGTAATAATAATAATAATAATAATTTCAGCCACATGTGCCTTGCTAGTAAGTTTACCGAAAGATTCATTTACAGTGAATTGTAAAAAGATGATAAAAGAGAAGGCAACATCTGGTTTACTATACTAGACAGCTGATATGAGGTGACAGGAGAAAAGTGCTTTAATGCAGAAGGAGACGAAAGTAAACTTTTAGTATTTGTTTCTACAAACTTTAATACAAACATTATTTCTAATAGGCTCCTCTCCTTCCCACTCTCATTATTTGCTTATCCTCTTCAACAAATGTTACCCTTTTGGCACTGCACACATTGTTAAAACTTAGTTGCTCTAACCACTTGCACAGAAAAAATAAGTACCCACAGTGATTGCAGATCCGTTGCCCATACAGTGGATGACCCAAAGCCATCTAGGATTAGAAGTACCAATCTGCACACAATTTGCAATAATGACCATTTGTTGTTGTTGTTAGTTGTGAAGTCATGTCCGACCCATTGTGACCCCATGGACAACGTTCCTCCAGGCCTTCCTGTCCTCTACCATCTTCTGGAGTCCATTTAAGCTCACGCCTACTGCTTCAGTGACTCCATCCAGCCACTTCATTCTCTGTCGTCCCCTTCTTCTCTTGCCCTCAATCTTTCCCAGCATTAGGCTCTTCTCCAGTGAGTGGACCATAGATAGATATAAACTTTGGGGATAATGTGGAGACTTGGAATTGTTCCTATAGTATTACCTTCTGTAGAGGAGAACCTTTTCACCCAGAACCTACAACATCAAAGATGACAATTGAACTTCAGCCTACTGGTATCTCACATAAGTAAAAAAATTACTTAAAATGTAAATACCACCAGCCATGTCTGGGTTGTGTTGTTAGTAACTGGAAGCCTTTGCCCAAAAGGCCCTCTGCTATTTTTATACTAACATTTGTAGGGCTGTTAAAAAGGAGGAGATAAGAGTTCTAATTTCTTTTATTTCTTTATAGAAAAAATTAAATCCTCTGATGATTCTGGACCCCACAGTAATGCTATTGGGCCTGTGATTGGAATTATTCTTACTCTTTTCGTCATGGGAGGCATGTATTTTGTTTGCCAGCGTGTGGTTTGCCAACGTTATGCTGGCCCTAATGGACCTTTTCCACATGAATATGTCAGTGGGACCCCTCATGTCCCCTTAAATTTCATTGCTCCAGGAAGTTCTCAGCATGGGACCTTTACAGGTAATAGTAACTGTGCATCTGTGTATTGCTGTAATGTTTTAGATTTTTTTTTTACTTTGCCACATGCTAAATAACAACTGGCTGTGGTTATATGATGATCTTCATTATATTGCTCTTGCTGTGGAATCTCCGACCAAACTACTATTTTAGAATCTTCCAAAATAGAACGAAGGGCAATATTTGGAAGTGGATTCTTGCTTCCTTTGGAATGCCAGCACTCAGAATTTGAGATCTTTTATTATTATTTCAGCCATATCCTCTGAAGATCCTCTAGTAGTGTGCTTTGAATAAGATTGTTTGTAGATACGATGCAGAACTCTACACGTTATAGGATATGTATTGCTTGTGCAGAGATCTTTTAAATTCTAATATTTAAGAAAATGTTCAAGTTTGTGTAGGAAGGAATTCCTACATTTGAGAATTTAAAGGGAATTTTGTATTTTTTAAAGATGTGTGATAAAACTAAGAAATATTCTGCAGTCCACCTAGATGTATTTTACCACAGTAATTTGCTTTGGTAAATTTCAGTGAGTATATGATTGGACTCCAGGTCATTCTTATTTTCTTCTTTCCATATAGGCATCTCTTGTGGAAAATCCATGATTAGCTCCATGAGCCTAATGGGTGGAAGCAGTGGTGCCCCTCTTTATGACAGAAACCACGTCACTGGAGCTTCCTCTAGTAGTTCTTCTAGTACAAAAGCCACATTTTATCCACAGGTAAGTGTTGAAAATTGTATAAATCATATTGCAATTACAATTTCAGTTCCTATTAGCTCTGCTTGCACAGCACATTTAGCTAGATAATTGTTGAGGGAGGGGCTGCAATCAATCTTAAAGAAAGATTGGGCTCAAAGACGCCTAGTTTACTCTCAGTCAGCCATGACATGCCAATAGCTGTTGGGAGCTGGAGAACAGTTCTCTGTTTCTCATATGTACCCAACGTGAACATTTATATTTAAACAAGTGCACCTCTGATGGGACTCCTGGAACAGACTATGGTAACATTGTGGAGAACTGCTATCCCTTACCCTGGAGTCCCAAGTATTTCATGGAAATAAATTACTACAAAATGTTTGCTGATTCCTTAATGTAATAATTAGCAGAACATCTCTCTCTCTCTCTCTCTCTCTCTCTCTCTCTCTCTCTCTCTCTCTCTCTCTCTCTCTCTCTCTCTCTCTCTCTCTCTCCCTCCCCCCCTCCCCCCCTCTCTCTCTCTCTCTCGTGGCACATTAATAGAATGGTCCTGTTGTTTTAGAAAAACATCTAGATTTGAAACAGATTCTCATAGTGTGGCCTTTAGATTATTACCCGAAGAAAGCACAGAAGGCCAACTTGTCCTCAGGCATCTAAAATGATTTCATTGATGGAAGTAGCTCCCATTGGACATTATTAAACTATTTCATTTTACGTTCACACAGATTTTGAATCCACCACCTTCACCAGCTACAGATCGCTCCCTTTATAACACAGAAATGTTTTATTCTTCAAACATTCCATCAACAACAAGGTCTTACAGGTAATGGCTTTCAAAATCATTTGGCAGATTCTTTAACTCTTAGTTTTTAAATATCTGCTTCTTACTTTGCTTATGTAGCAGCTTTGGATATAAAAATAAAAACTTTCTTTTTCTAATAAAATTGCTCCAGTTGTCAGCTTTGTACAGTGATGGATTGGTGGAATCTTCGAACTGGGAAATAAGGTTTCAGGATTGGACTTAACTTTGACATGTATTTTTAGACTGCTCAGAAAAACATGAGCACCAAGGACTCCAGTATGGGGGGGGTCCTTGGTGCTCTCTCTGCTTGGTTGTTTCATAACCCAAGCTAGGTAACATCAGTGCTAATAAGAAGTGGGGTTTACCCTCAGTTTATATTCTAGTGCAGGGGTCCCCAAACCCTGGTCCGTGGACCAGCACCGGTCCACGGCATGCCAGCAACCGGTCCACACAAACAAGCAAAGCCCCATCCATGGGAAGCAGGCTGCACACAAAATTACACACACTCTGGTCCATGGAAAAATATTTCTCCACAGAATTGGTCCCTGGTGCCCAAAAGGTTGGGGATCTCTGTTCTAGTGGCGTGCCCTGCCAGCATGGGTGGGAATGGTCTTGGAGGTTCTTTGGGTGGGTTGTTTACTGTTAGCTTCTTTGGCAGTTCATTGATTGGGGCATGTTATTTACTTCTTGATTGTTGGTCTGATGTTAAGCTTGCTATTAATCTATGCTCATCTGGGTATTGATTGCTGTTGGGGAGGTGTTTGGGGGATTTTTTTGTTTCCTTTTTGGCTTGCTGATGATCCTTTGCACCTTATGTAGATGTTGTCTATGTCTGTGTGTTTATTGGTGGTTAATTTTCAGCAGATAAAAAGAAGTGGAAAGTCTCCAACTTCTGTCCTTTCCCAGCCTGCAGAATTTTTCTACAATGCTATTAATGTGTATTTTGTATTTTAGACCCTATCTTATCAGAGGGATTGCTCCACCAACTACCCCCTGCAGCACAGATGTATGTGACAGTGACTACACCACAAGTCGGTGGAAAGCCAACAAATACTACATCGACTTAAATTCAGACTCAGATCCGTATCCCCCTCCTCCTACTCCTCGCAGCCAGTACATGTCAGCAGAGGAAAGCTGCCCACCATCTCCAGCTACTGAGCGGAGCTACTTCCACCTCTATCCCCCTCCTCCATCTCCTTGCACAGACTCTTCATGATTTTAACAGAAGGGACTTGTCTTTTTCTGTAAATATGTTTTTAAATATGAACAAAGATTTTAAATATATATTTTATGATCTAAAATGGGGTGGGAACTTATAAAAATGTGAATAAAAATGAATGGGCCTGGGCTGTGAAAATTGTACAGCAAAGTGATATTTATGTTGATTTTTTTTAATTTAATAATCCATTCTTTTGTGCCATAATTTGCCTTTGCATTGAAGTCACAACATTTAAATTGACCTCCAAAGGAGGTGAGAAGCAGAAAATAATATGCTTGGAACATTTTGAAATCATCTTTTGGTTCAATAAAGGAAAATGTGCCAAGTTATTTTAAGTAATATAAAAGGCAAGAAGAAGTATGTATGAATGAATGGTGATGTTATTTGAAATACACACAAGGGAAATTCCTCTGTGTCTATGTGTATGTGTATGTGTGTCTGTGTGTATGGATTAATACTTGATCCTAGGTACTTAATCACAAAAATGGGCTTCCTCTTGTAACGCTTTCTCTTGTTTTATTCCATCATTCACTTTCCAAAAGAGTCAGTGCATAAAAAAAGTGGATTTCTGGAATACGTGTTAGATTTATTACATTATTCATCATGAACTACTTCTCCCCAAATTAAATTAACCATTCAGTCCTATTAGACACATCACACTTCCATTACAGGTCTGTCGAATTCAAGGCACTGCGTCACATTTTATCTTTCTCTAAAGGCCCCCAATACAGCTCAGAAGATTTCGTGGTGAGAGAAGGGAGGAAAGGAGGTGGTGTTCATGATAGAAATAGAAATGGAAAGTGGGTAAAAATAGTGAATCAATTTTCTGAAAGATTAAAATAGTTTAGAAAAATGTAATCCCTCAAAGCCTCTTCTTTCAAATCCAGTGAAAATTCCAAAAAAAATCTTTTTATAAAAATTGAAACACATTTCACCAATTAAAAACAGTTTATAAAGAGTTCCCTGAATAGCAAAATAAAGTACAATTTCCAAATTGATGCATTTTGATATTTCTTGATTAGGTATCTACCGAGGCCCCTGGCTGTACAGAAAAAAAAAACCTTTTCTCGTTTTAAAACATAACATGCACTGCCACAATATTTTCCATTGGGTAAGAATCAAAATTTTACCATCTCTAAACTTCTTTATATAATATTAGAGAGAACACAGGAGTCAGGATCAGCATAATTTAGTAAAAGATCATTTATTTGGAACAAAAACCCAGAAAGAAAGGTGCTTTTCATCACGGGTCAGGAAGAAAATGCGCAACACGTCTTGCATTACTGACTGTGCTTCTGCTTTGGTTTGATTGCCTCACACAGAATGTTTAAAAGCTTGTAGGTTTAGGAGACTGTGGTGTGAACAAATAATGAAATATGATTGGAAAAAGAGGGAAAAGCCAAAATTACAATATGTTTTCACAGCTGCATAACAGCAGGTGCAGCCAGCTTTTGACAGTTATAGAATCACTGACAAAGATGAAATTTGTTGGTTTTTTTACATTTACAGCTGGGTTACTAGCAAGTATTTCTGGCCAAGTGTGGGGTGAGACTCCTCCAACCCCTGGCCACTTTTTCCAAGCTTATTAACAGGGTGGAGGTTGATCTCTATTATTTCTGAATACATTCCCATCAGTCTATTCCTAATAGTTTGGATATGGTGGTTTAATTCTGAGGAGCTGCAATTAGGATCTTTGGGTGCAGGAGAATCACTTCTGATCTCTCAAGAAACTTGTATTTTGCAGTCATGCCAATTTACTTTTCTTTCCACTTTAATATGGGAGATAAAATAATACAGAGTGCTCAGGTAAAAAATCATAACATACTATTTTTTTAAAAAATATCTAGTAATTCAAATTGGGTGTTAGGTAATAAAGCCAGATTCTTCTAATTCTAGGATTCCATTTCTAGCTGAGTTACAAATAAAGCTTGCACATGTGTGTGTGTGTGTGTGTGTGTGTGTGTGTGTGTGCACGCGCGTGTACGTACACATACATAATTGTCAAGAGATTTGCATCCACTAATTTAATTGTTTTATAATTGCTTTAACCTTTTGTCTAGCATTTATAAAAAGATACCATTTAATTCTTAACATTATATGCTTTCATTTACCATTGCCAGGTTTCTGTTGTCTAAAATGCACTGTGCATTAAAATTTGAATGAATAGTTTATCTTTTAAAAGACAAATAAGCATTGATAATATTAACCTCCTTGCTGAAAAATTGTTCTATATTCAGAGGTGAATTGGATGCTTTAAGCAGTGAAAAAATAACTAGTGCTAATGATGTGAACGAAGTACTATAATATTTATGGCTACAATACTGAATATTTTTATTTTGCTTGCTATTGTAAATCTGTGTTAATCAGGAAAATTAAATATTCTGCTTTCTTGATTAACATGTTAATTGGGAAACATCCCACCAAATTCAAATAAATTCCCAAAATCTGCACAACTGGAATTGTTGTTGTAGAATTGAGTAAAGACAGAATTATCTTGCCAAAGAAATAATTGTCGCA
Organism: Vipera berus; assembly: GCF_964194415.1. NCBI lineage: Eukaryota > Metazoa > Chordata > Lepidosauria > Squamata > Viperidae > Vipera > Vipera berus. The sequence continues at coordinate 112,570,325 of NC_138202.1, forward strand.
TTTTCATTACTTCAAGTTGTTTCTCTCTCTAATCTAGAATTTTAGCTAAAATATCTGTTATCAGTAGTACTCTGGGCTATGATATTTTCCATTTTGTTTTTGACATAGGTCTCAGTGAATCACATAAAACACTACACTTGGAGCTTGGTTGTTTGCTTGCAGACGATTCATTACCAAGGAGAAAACCACATTCCCACCAACATTGGCAGGGCAAGCTACTGAATATAAACAGAGAGCAAACCCCACACTCACTAGCACTAATAATATTATCTAGTCAGGTAATGAAATGTCTGCATGCTCAGAGAGCACAAAGGACTTCACAGTTCAGCTCTCTTCTGTTGGAAAAAAGATACAGTTTACCAAATCATGAATAAGTAAGGGTATTGATTATAATTTTTACAAGCTATTTTGAAATGATAGCACTCAAACTGTTGATTGTAATTTTGGCTTTCAAGAGCCCTCCTAATCTGGGATCATTGGCCATGTTGCCAAAGAGTTACAAATGATTTCAAACGGGATGGCTAGCAAACTGACCCGTTCTGGATCTCATTTTTTAAGCCATAGTTTGCTTAGCTGGATTGAATAAACTACAGTTGCTAGGTTTATGAACCAAATCACATTATGACTTAGCCCTATGAGTATGAATCCTATCTTTACATTCTAAATACAATACATATGAATATATATGTAAATGTAACTGATTGGCTTTAAGGAGCAAGTAACTCTTGTTCAGGTGAAGCCATAGTGCAGTGTCAAAGGTTAACTTTCTTATTATTAGCTTGCCTTGATTAATGGCTATGTGGGGCATGTCATTACCCTAGGGAGATTGTTTTGAATGTTTTATCTCTTCAAAAATGATTGTCAATGTTGGTGAAATCTTAAGTAGCATATCTTTTCCAGCCAGACTGGGTTTTACTATATAGAAAGATTGGATACCTGATCCCTGTAGCTGATGTTTGTTTGGGTCCAATTAGATCCATCTTCATGAACATTAGATTTTAGAATCCATAATTCACTGAAAGTAGCTATTGATCTGGACCTGAGAGCAAGCCTGCTCTTAGCAATTGACATATTAGGACAACCAAGCCTTTTTGAAAGGAAATGCTGGTTTTAGCATACAACATAGCAAAAGTCTTCATCTGAAGAGTATTTAAAGCACCTTTAGATATGGAGCTAAGTTCCCTGGAAGTTTCCTTAGCCAACTTTATGTGTGGATGTGAGTGGGTGGGTGGGGTATTGGATGGAAAGCAGAATGTGGTGTCAAATTTAATTTGTAAAGTTATATTTGTTGAAAATATTTTGTAAATAATGTCATTGAACTATTTGCAATTAGGGGGAAAACGATCGATTTTATTAAATAATGAATAAGAACTATTGGGGCCTGGAATAAAATGGAGCAAAATTAGGCTTGCCAAGTTACAAGCTTGTGATTCCTCCTTTATTTTTGAGCCTCTTGAGCTCAACTAGAGGAAAAGTCAGCTAACAGCTTTTCCAAGTTATTCCCCCACCTCAGGACCTATTATATATCTACTTTTTGTGTTGTGGAATACAACACAAATATTTCACTGTTCACATTAAATCATAGGTTTTTTTTAAATAAACCGCTGATTTTACAGAACACTAAGCTATAAATTATTATTTAACAAATCATAATGGTTCACACGTCGCAGTAAACCAAACCTAACCACCTTATAGGCTATTGCAACATGTGAACTTTCCTATAGGATCTTCTTGGTTATTGCACTAAGAATGAGGGAAGCAGAATAACCAATTATGGAAAAGTGATTGGGGAGGGGGGGGAAGAGGAGAAGCAGTAGCTGGTTCATCCCAGTTTGGTGGGAACATGAAAGGGGAGGATCATGGGATGCAACATGGCAACTTACATTTTTAAGTGGGTTATGTTTTACCTTTACCTTACGTAACTCGGAGGGCATTCTAATTAGAAATGAAACCCAGGCTGCTTTCTGTATTGTATCTAAGTATTTTGCAGTTGCTGCTAATGTAATGTAAATGTACATGAAAATCTGCAGATATTGCCAAGAATTGTTATAATAGACTCATGCTGATCTGTTTTATATTTATATTGTAAAGTGTATTCTGCAAACCTCCTAAATATTTTAGCTTTATATTCATATACTGTTTTGTAGACACAGTTTGTCACACACAGAAAAAGTGCCTTTGGTCTTTTTAAACAGCCTAGCTAGCATATTGACTTAGGCAGATGATAACAAAGCCTTAAAAAGGAAGCAACCTTCTTTTACTCATTTGCTCCATTTGTTAGTTTTTCATCAAGCATGGTGTTTCAAATATGTATTGTGTTCAACTCATTCCAAGTTAAGGCATTCACAGGATGGTGGGACTAAGCTTGTTTGTATATGTTAATGCAACATCACTAATTATGTGATTTTACAGAAAGTTGTGCTTGTTTTTTTTTAAAGAAAATATTTCAGAGAAATCTGGGAAACATTTTTACCCAGAAGTTACAAAATTGGGAGCTTTAAGACACCCAATGTGCTCCTTTTCATTTCACTGTTTATATTTTATGGATGCTAAATATGCTATTGGTATAAATTTTTGTAAAATTATGTAACAAAATTTGTTATTAAATTAGATTAATGTACTTTCCTAAGGACTGGAGTCCCATTTAATTTTTACTACGATATTAATATTTATATCATCAGCACAAGCTTTACCAAAATCACTATTTTGAATATTAATTGGACAGCTGAAAACAGCCTTTTTTCATATTAATGTCCAATATACACCAGGATATGCAGAAGCCCCTTTGCCAACAATAAAACAGAGCCCAATACTTGTTCATCTTTTTAATTCTACAGAGTGAAAAAAACATAGTTTTAATACCCTGAGAATAAAAAAAAACCTGTGTATCTTTGATTGAGTCATACATTTTGAAAAGAAGTCAATTTTTAACTTTGCAACTTGTAGTTCCATCTAACTAATACTAGGCTTTTATTTTGGCTTCAACATAAAATATCTAAACAAATGAGAATGGGGTGTGAGGTTTTAATTTTTAATATAAATGCCTTGCTTTTAGAACTAAATTTTAACTTGGAGTACATTGCTTTTCATTGCTTTCCAGTTTTATGCTTCTAAAGTTGAGATATAACAATGAAAATGCTTGAATATATTACATAAGCAGGAAGATATACTGAAATTAGTAATATTTGTTACCTCTGAATATATTTTATAGCAATGTCCTAGCTTTTACGTTCCAGTTGCATACATATACACTCAGCAATTTGCATTTTGGTGCCCACCACTTATATGTAACACCTAGAATCTTGGAATCACCTCTCAAGTATGAAGGATATTTGTAATGAATAGCATTTTTTGCTGCAGCTCAGAACTGATCCAGAAAATTCACCCTTTAAATTATTTTTTCCTTTTTTAAAATTTGTGCATTTGAGTCAGCAGTGACTCTTGGCAACTACCTGGAAAAGTCCCTGCAGTTTTCTTGGCAAAGTTTTTCCAGAAGTGACTTGCCATTGCCTCCTTTCTGGGGCTGAGAGAGAATGACTGGCTCAGGGTCATCCAGATGGCTTCATGCCCAAGGCAGGATTAGAGCTCACAGTCTCCTGGTTTCTAATGTGCTTCCTTAAGCACTACACCAAACTGCCTCTTTTTTAACACGTGTTTAATTTTTCTTTGTGTAATTCTACACAAATGACCTGTACCAAGAAATATTTTAAAATTTTATTTGAGATTTATATTCCACCTTTACTTGTACAACTCAAGGTATACATAATATTCCTTCATATTATCTACATCAACAACTCCAATGACTGGCCCATGGTCACTCACCCAGCTTCTGTGCCTGAGGGAAGACTAGCAGTCTTTCTGTTTCACACCAAGCAAATTTAATACAATTAATTGAATATTGAATATTTTTAAATAGTTTTTGAAAGCTTTAAAGCCATTGACCAGAAAATACTGTATATACATTATTATTACCTTCTGCTACTGGAGAAGATACGTGTTACACAGCCTCTGGGTCTAAATAATTTGTGCTCAATTGAAAACAGATTCTAGACACTAATTAAATTGCTAGAATGGGGTTTATGAATAACTGGCAACTTTTCTTATGCAGGCAGATTTGTGAAAACAAGCAATGTTTCCTAGATAAATAAGAACTTTTTTTCTTTCCTTCCTGTGTTTTACAGAATGACAACATAAATTCTTATTCTAGGCTGCTGAGTTCTGCTAATTTTAGGGTCATCATCTGTCACTGCTCTCAGCCCTGTTGCTCATTCTAAGAGCAAATCACAAATAGGACATGGTTGCTTAACATACTATACATATAAAACCACACAATGGTTTCAGTTACTGTAGTCTCTAGGCATTGGGTAGATCTCAACAGATAAGTAATCTACCTTCTCTCTTCTGGATGACCTTTTACTACCTTCCCTAATCTGTCTTATTATTTCTTTACTTCCTGGCCATTCTCTCTTGTCAACTGAGGTAGTATCTATACAGTCCAAGGCACCCTTGAGCGCTTTTGATGCTGGTATCCAGTGAATGAATGGCAGTGTAAGTGTAGGCAAACACCTTGTCCTGAATTTGGACTAATTTAGAAAATGCCTGGCTGGGATGGGCAACTTTTGATGGATCAGGACAGAAAACTGCAGGTGGCCAATTGGTCATGTGGCAATTTAATCAGAAAGGACATGTCAGAAACATATTGGTCCATGGGGGAGGGGGAGGGGGTTAAGGGTAGAAAAAAGTCAGTGGTGAGACAAACCTCTTTCGTTTATATTATTTTAAAAAGAAACAATCCTCAAATATGGTCTTAGCTTTAGAAGAATCCCTTGGAGCCTCTGGGTTGATGTTTGAAGGACAGCAGGTCCTACCTTTATTTTTGTAAACAAAGAGAAAAAAATGTCCTATTGAAAACTGACCATTTTTGCAGCCAAATTCCAGCAACCTGAAGGGGGGGGGGCAGCAAATGGACTGCTGTGGTTTGGGGGGGGACAAATGCAGATTCTGTTGACTTGATAGAGAAGATTAAAGATTCTGTTTTTTTTTTTAAAAAACAGTATTTTGGCTTTTCTTTACTTTCAGCAAAGGGATGGTGTGCCAAACCAGTACTTTCTATGGCCAGCCAGATTCAAGATTCATCATTTTGCTAGGCTCTATTTGTTCCACTGATAGCAATGGCTGCACTTGATTAGCCAATAGGTTATTTTGAAATTCTGATGTTTTCTGAAAACCAGCACGCCCTTAAATCTCTCTCAGCCCCTTTGCAAATTTGGTTTTTTCACCTCCCATGTTGTTGGCTGGATACGTTTTTGCTTGCAGGTTGTAGCTTTTCTCAATGCCATTTTATGGCATCTGGAAATAATTTTACTTGAGCGTGCCTTTTATCAGGAAACCTGCCAGTGTCTGTTCTGACCGTTGCCTGCATACAGCCAAACTCTTTGGAACTGCCTGTTCTGCCTTGATCCAAGCATCCATTTTGGGTTTATCCTGTTCTTCCCAGCAAAAATAACTATTGAAAACAAAACTTCAGATCATCTGCAGCTCCCTTCAGAGACCATGCTGTGTATTCATGGCAGTGAAAAACGTATGATAGTGCTTTCTAATGAAAGCTACGTGAATTGTGATTTAGAGCTACCGGTAATTATTTGCTTTAATTTCCCAGCTGCTTTGTTCCCATCCTGATGTCTTCATGAAATATGGCTCCCATTACCCATATCTAAGATGACCTGGGTCAGTTTGGCTGGAAAGGTAGGCCAACCCATAGGGAAAGTATCAAGCTGCAGAACCCCAATGGAGGGTTTTGTCTCATCATATTTACCTTCTTTTTTACAAAAACATTTCTACTTCCTTATCACATCGGTAATTTTCTTCTGCAGGGAAACTACATCTTTCTGGTGCATAAGCCACAATATTTTGCTCTATTGCTTCCCACCCCACAAAGGTTTTCACTGCATTCTGTTTTGTGGATTGTTATTGATGTACACATATTAAATGCCTCTGGCGTTGCTGAGGAGGATTCATCTATCTACAGAAACTCTTTTCTTTCTTTTGTTTGTGTTCAAATGCTTAATTATGGGTGCTTTGGAGATGGAATTCTGTGCACAATTTATTTTTGAAGGGAATACTCTTTTTAAGCGTTCAAGCAGTATTTAAAATATCCACCTGGAACCCCATTTTTCAAAAGTTGCGGTTTTCCAAAAAGAAAAAAGATAAACACTATGTGTCTTATCTCAACACAGAATATCAGAGTTCAATAAAATGCAGAAAGGCTGCACACACATTCATATACAAAAATGCTTTGGGGACTTGTTTTACAAGAAAGGTTTCAATAAGGTCTCAGATTATAACCATAAATTCTAAAAAACAATATGTAGTACCAATCGAAAAGGCGACAGAATCTGGAATAGAACCCTAACATTCAATATTTGTAAGATAAGTTAGCTTTTATCAAAACTAAAATGTGAGAATAATTTGTTGAGCAGAACAAACTTAATGGGATACTTCTGGTTAATGCATGTAACATTTGGATCCTAACTCATATCCTACAAAATTATTCATTACCTCTGCACAGTGTGAACTGAAACTTGAAAAATAACTTTGGAGAATAATTTTATTTTCCCTTGGAGAATAAGCTGGCTCTAAGCAAATAAATTTGTCTCGTTTCTGCCTCATTTATACGAATAGGTGTCTTATTTTTATAACAGTAATTTTTCATATTTATGACATTCAAATTCCATTACAAAGAAACTTTTTACTACTGAGATCTGAAATAAAGCCAACATAACAGTAAGTAAGCACAGCTATGTGGAACCCTAAAATTAAAGCTTAAAAGCAATTGTAGATATTAACTCAAATTATTTTCATTGTTAAATATCCCATAAAAGATCAAATACATTTGGTTTAATCTCCTAATTTTTACAGAAAAAAGACCAAAATGCTGTTTACAGATAACTTTGATCCACACAATGCATAAAATTTGTCTTTACGGATTGAAAACAAAGCCTTAGAACAGGATGATCAGCATAAAATTGACAGACAAGAAAGAAAGCCTTCAGTTGCTAGGCTGTTTGCAGTAGTCACTGTTTTTTGGCAGGCTGGCAACCATCCATCCTCTCAAGAGGTTCAGAATTCAAAGTTTACATTTTGGTGAGTTTTGTTTTTCCAAACTCAGGTGTTTTTCTAATTTGTGAAATGACTGAAGTCAGACTTTTTATAAAGCAAATGAGAAGTCAGTAGGTATTCTGTTTCCTAAATGTGGAGTGTCAGTTTCTTTTGATGAATTAACCAGGCATAAATAACAAGAGGCCACTGTAGCCTATTCCTGGATTCTCTATTTAGACAAGTGTTTATTGTAGAAACATATTCTCCATACTTTCCATGAGTTCAAGCCACAGATTCTTTCTTTGGGCAGATGTCTAGTACACATCAATAACAATTTGGTATGGTTGGGTGCAGGAACAAGAATATTCATCATTTGCAGGCTAAATTCATCTAAATGAAATTTCTTTCTGAAGAGTCTAGCACCTAGACCAGGGGTGTCAAACTCAATTTCATTGAGGGCCGCATCAGCATTGCGGTTGCCCTCAGGGGGCCGGGTGGGTATGGCCAGGGTGGGTGTGGCCTACTGGGTGGGCGTGGCTAGAGTGCGTATGGCCTACTGGGTGGGCGTGGCCAGCTCTACATCGTTCGCATCAAGGGTGCCTATGGGGGCCTGGGCAGGAGTGAGACAGATCTGAGGGTCTCTGGCAGAAGGAGGGTCTCTGGGCCAGGGCCAAGACAGTGGGGGCCATTCCCTCAGTTTCCAGGATGGCTTCGCAGGCCACATGAAACCACTTTGCGGGCCGGATCCGGCCCCCGGGCCTTGTGTTTGACATGTCTGACCTAGACTCTAGGTAGATTGACTTCCTCTCTTTTTTTCCAACCATAGTCTTTCTGTCCAATCTTTCTCCTGCTGCGTTGTTGGTCATTTAGAAGCTCTGTGCCGGGTAACCAGATCAGGAACCATGAAATACTATGTGCACTCACCCCCATATTGGTCTCCTGTCAGTCACTGAATAAGGAAGTAGTATTATAAGTCAAAATGTAGTAGTCAAGTTCTGATATTGCAAGGGGCAAGGAAAACTAAATGCTAAAATACTTAGCTGTATTAGGCCGTGTTTACTGTTCACACATAGTATTTATTATGGGAAATATCATGACAGCTTTAGTATCAACTTGAGATTATTGTGACAAATCCCATCCCTATTTGGGCAAAGACAGCAAGTCATAACCTGACAAACAACTTGTCACTGTCACTGTCACTGGTTAATATATCACCAAAACATATTATGGGGCCTGCCTTGCTGTTTAGAGGCCAACTTGGTTGCTTCTTTTCTAGAAATATAGGACCAGCTTATCCTTGAAACAAAAAGAGTAAGTACAAACATCCAAGTAATGTCTGTAGTATTCTGGATTTCAACTTTGGCTTTGTCAGCCTCTAATATCTTCATTATGTGGACCTTGAGAGTACAGAATTAAAACTCAAGTCCAGCAGACGGCAGTAGATGATACCAATGTCTCAAAGCTATGGCACTGTAGAATGCGAATAAATAATAGAAGTACAGAACTGTACAAAAATACTGGAGCAGATGGGATTAGATTGCCCTCACGTGGTAAATTAGAAAAATTGCAGCCAAATGTGCTCACAAATAACTCTTTTAATAATATTGATTTTTTTGAACAAAAACAATATTTTAAAATCTCTGTGCTCTGACTTCACTACCACATCAGACACGATTTTGAAGCAATCCTTCTGCCAACAAGCGAATATTTTAATAAGATTCCAACCCTCCCCCAAAGTAGCCACCAGATGTCCAGAATCAATATGTAGGTCACCTATTTTTCTCCTACTCCAATGCACCTGTGGGTAAATAAAACCAGGATGAAAATAGTGACTTTGTTCCAATTTCTAAAATTTTAGTTTGCTGAAATTAATTTTTCCATAATCTGCAAAAAATAAATTACTAAATAATTTTGACATTACTTTGGTAAATTTTAATGCCAATCAGAAATAACTTGAAATAATATGGAGATTCATTATGAATCACCCAGACCAGAAAAGATTTTAACATGTTTATATTCAAACAGATTATAAGTAGTAGTATGGCACCTCAATTAACCCTGTCTTGTTTTTTTCAGAAACCCATTCTAAGTCTTTCATTATTTGCACTTGTATTATTATTTTGTTAACAGATTTCTAAATATTGGGATGGCCTTTGTAATGAATTAGAGACAGTATGTATTTCTACTGCTGGATTCTGTTTCTTTGTGAGTAGTTTCTTAATTCCTCTTCATCGACTTCCATGTGCATGTTTTATATATATACTGTAATGGACTTTTTAGAACAGATCTGACACATCTGGAAAGCGATGGAGAAAGAAATACAATATAAAATTCAGTCTTGTGACAAGAATATTAATCCTGATGGGTGTTGAGCTGTGTGGATGTTTGATCTGGTCTTGGGGGGGGGGGCTTTTTTTTAAATTATGTTTTATGGATGCAATGAGCTGCCTAGAGTCATTTGATATGAGATAGGCGGTCATATAAGTCCTGTAAAAAATAAATAACTAAATTACTGGAGTTACAATAATGGGAAGCATGATTTAGGAAGCTAGATATAGAAGCTATGGATGAGGAAAAAAATGCACGAAGGAGAATGACTACTGCAGAAAATAAGGATCAGAATATAATATGTATGTAGAAAAAAAGATAATTGCAAGGAAATCAAGGGATAACAGATTAAGACGCTGAAAAGAAATCAATGAAGAGTGATTCTGATGGAAATAAAAATTGTTTTGGAAGTAGATAAATAATGCTAAATAAGAAACCTCCACGGAAAAAGTGGCTTATGACCATTTTTCATACTTGCAACCATTGCAGCATCCCCATGGTCACGTGGTCAAAATTCAGATACTTGGCAACTGACTCTATATTTATGACAGTTGCAGTGTCCTGGTCTTATGTGATCCCATTTTGTGACTTTCTGACAAGCAAAATCAGTGGGGAAGCCAGATTCACTTAACAACCATATTACTAACTTAAGAATTGTAGTGATTCACTTAACGACTCTGGCAAGAAAAATCATAAAATGGGGCAACATTCACTTAACAAATGTCTTGTTTAACAACATAAATTTTGGGCACAGTTGTGGTCATGAGGACCTGTATTTTGACCTATAACTTATTTATTTTCTCTACCATTGCTTACCCCAAGAGGGGATAGTATAATGATTATGTATTAATAAATATAAAGAGATACAGGTTTTTATCTATCTGCATTTATCTCGAAAGTCTATAATCTTTACATTTATCTATATTTCATCATATTATGTTAATATTATACTTACATTAAAGCCCAAGATAAAGCCCAGATGCAAAGTATAGACCATATCTTTATTAAGGTAGTAATAGTTAACAGTAACACTAGTGAAGAGGCTACATAAAATACTGTAAAAAGTAGTGTAAAACCATATGTTGTATAATGCTTCCATCACAATCTGGATTTATAAAAAAAATAGATGAGTATTTGATAATATCCTCCTGGTGTTTTATATTATGAATATTATAGCAAACAAACTGGAAAGTCATTCATTCACACTGAATTTATGAAGCTATGGGTTTCCAGTATTTATTTCCATTAGATTACAATTTGGCATCTCCACACATTAAGGAATGGATCTAGTATATGTGTTTGATGAAAAGGTTATGCAATATGTCTCTGTATAGCCTAGGTTTAATGATAATGATTGGATTATTTTATATTTCTGTAGCTATTATATTGACTTTTTCCTGATAATTAGTTTTTGGCACACTTATTCTAATCACTATATTTATGTTTCTTCAGTGTAAAATTACTATACTTGATGCTAATTGGGGCCAGACTCACTTAATGAATGACAGAAAGAAAAACCTAAAGTTTAGTTGACATACGGGTAGTAACTTATTTCAAATAGCTTGATAACCTTACCCAATGGGGTCCCATAGATATTAAAAATGCATCTTGTAGTATTTTGGAAGAAAAGAAGAAACAGAATCCAAGATGTATTGTAAATGTGCAGGCAATATGAAATATGAATAGAAAAAAGGTATGGGATCCATCTTTATCTCTAACTACCTAGCTGTCATCTGTCTGTTTAAAAAGCTTTACCTGAATAGAGTATAGCTTTGGAATGCTTGTTTGGCAAAAATTCAAACTGCAGTAGGAATGCAGGCTTAACATAAAAAAGGCGACAATTGAAAATTCTTACAGTTGCTGAAATCTAAACCAGAATTGCCCACAGAGACTAGAAAATGGGCATATAATATGCCCCAAACCTCAGAACAAAAAATTATAATTTTACATTGGAGCAAGCAGTTGTGGAGAAAGTGCCGATAGCACACAGCAAAAAGAATGAAACGACTGCAAAAATAATCCAGAGCAGATTATAGTATCAACTGGCAGCAGCAGTTCCCTAACCCTAATCCTAACCGCTGCATTTTGCACCAATTATGTTCAAAGGCACCTTTCCATTGCGTAGGCCACAGAAACCTAGCATGGTAGTGGGAGGCGCAAGTGAGGGCTTCAGGGTCCAGTTTAGGATTGCAACTAGTGCATCAGCCTTCTGAAGGCCACCAGAACACCTGTTCCCACAGGAGCAACTGTCCTGGAGGAGTCTGTTGCATAGTCCCCATGTCAGGGGGTGGGATGGCGATCATTTCCTTTCTTCTCCTTTTGTTCTGCTGCCACTGCTAGTCCCCTCTCAGGTTGAGAATCTTTCAGTCTCTAAATAGACAATGTAGGAGAATAGCAGTTGGTTCTTTTCCAACCAACAGATTGTATTAGAAGTCCTGCCCTTTCGTGAGCTTTTAATAAAATGTGTTAGTTGCTATCAGACTTCTGATTTTTCAGTCCCTAAGGTAATGTTATGAAACTTTATGGGGAAGATATTTGGGTAACCTAAGAAGAAACAGATTTTTATGAAATAACTAAAACTTAGTTTTTAAATCAGGTTTAATTATGTCTACAAATAAGCTTAGCCCAGCCCTAAACCGGTTCCTTTTAAAAACAAAACTTTCTTAAACGTTTAAAAAAGAATATAAACATAAAGCGTGACAGACATAAAAAAGAATGAAAAATATACCAGATAAAACAAGTAAAACACGCAGCTTGTACCGTTATGAGCATTTCAATTATTCAACACATCCTATCGCGTGTAAAATTCTACATCACTTTCTGAAAGAGAATTTTAAGCTCTAAATTAAGAAAAAAACTCACACCTGGTTAACACTACCAAGAATTACAACCAATGAGGTCAATTTGAGGAATCTCTTATGGTATACAGTTGAATTATATACTTCGAACATAAAAGGGGGGAAAAACGGAGGCGGGAGAAATCTGTAAAATACTGCACCGGTATAACTTAACGATCGCAATTGAACCCAACTGCAATCGTCAGAAATACATACAGGGCAGTTGCCAAGTGTCTCTGTGAAGGTCGTAAGTGTGTGTGGGGGGGGAAAGCTCCTAAGTCACTTTTTCAGTACCATTGTAACTTCAGTCACTGAGTGAACGGTTGCAAGCCGAGCACTACTAATTGTAGGTAAATTGACGCGTTGGGACGCTCCTTCCACTGCGACGCACGCCCAAACCTTTCGCACCTGGAGTTGACTTTGATTGACATGCGTCAAGCCCTGCCCACTGTTCAAATGGCAGAAGTTTGTTTTTTGTATCATGTTGCTGCCCAGGTAGAGCAGCTCTGCTGGTAGCTACGATCGTAAATTTCTCTCTTCCTCCCCCCACCCCCCCCCACGTACCCTCATGGGTATGTTCAGGCCAAGGGGTGTTGCTGAGCCGTTTTGTATTTTTCTTTGTGAGTTGGTTAAGTTTAATAATGAAGAGGGCGGGGGGGGGGGGAAACTCGACAGATTCTCTTCCGGTGCTGGTGGAAGAAATTCCTCCTCCTCCTCCTCCTCCTCCTCCTCCTCCTCTTCCTCTTCCTCTTCCTCTTCTTCTTCTTCTTCTTCTTCTTCTTCTTCTCAACCTTAACCCAAACGCAATTTATGTTTGGGGGTGGGGTGGGGGGGAGAGATTGCGGAGAGAAGGAGGCTTAATCGTTGGTGTGTGTAAAAAAATAATAATTAGAGCCAGTGTTTGAGAAAAATACTGTCATCGGTCACAACAAACTTAAACACCTTTTTTCCCCAAAAAACGTTATACTAAAAACTGGAGAATGCGGGCATCGATCCCGCTACCTCTCGCATGCTAAGCGAGCGCTCTACCATTTGAGCTAATTCCCCTTCGGAAAAAAGGTGGAGCTGAACTGACTTACAAATGCCATTTTAACTGACCGACAGTTTTCTAACTCCTCCCCCATTTATGAAAGAAGTCTTTGTTGTCAGGCAGTTCTGGTTCTTTAATTTTATGACGATAATTTGGGTTCTTAGGTTGTCCAATACGACAGCACGTTCGTTAGTAAACAGCGCTATGGGAGGAGGCACTTCAGCTCTGCCCCCCCCCCCCCGTGACTTACAATTGGACTGAGTTTTAGAACGATTGGCTGCCATTGGTTTAGTTTTAAACTGAATGGGACTTACTAGTTGGGCAATCTGAAAGTCTTTCAAAGTGACTTCGGCTGTTGCTAGGGCGTGACCGTGGGAAGCCGGAGTCACCCATCCGAATACGCCGATTGGATTAAATAAAGCCGTGACCCCGGCCTTTATTCCTTTGTTGCCCAATAGAGAATTGAGTGCCTTATGATTGACTATGTTCTGGAACCAATAGAGCACAGAAACTTTAGCCACCGTCCAATAGAAAAAAAAACTTGCTGAGCGAAGGCGTGACCTGTGGAGGGTTGATTGGCAGGAATGGGGGGGGGAGACGGAGACAGGAGGGTTCGAAGAAGCCGATATGACCGCCATCTTGAAGAGTCAGTGATGGTAGGGAGCCGCAGTTTTCCCGCCTGAGTGCGGCAGGGGGTCGCGTTGCCCGAGCCGGGGCGCCTGTTCGCTGAAGTAAGGGCTTCGGGAATTCATCTGCCTTCGGGTAGGAGCTGGCGGCCGCCCCTTCTTCGAAGTGGGCAGGGGAGAGCGGAGCGGGGCGGGGGTGGCGGTGATGGTGGTTTGCTTCATTGGAAAGAAACGCGTCGGCCGGTGAGCAACGGGAAGGAGTCCTGAAGAACCGGAGCTGGGAGGCCGGCTTCGCCTTTCCGTCACCACTATCGGCCCTTCGGCGTCACTGGGTCTTGAAGTGCGGGGGCCGGAATGCTGCCCTCTGGCTCATACTCGGAGCGGCAGCGGCCTAATTTTAAGTCCGGTTTGTTTTGCTTCCTGAGTGCACTACCCCCCCTCCCCCGCCTTCGTTTCTGTGTCGCAGCGGCCTGCCTCCCTTCCCCCTTTACTGCCGGGGAGCAGAGAAAACACCACCACCCCCCGCGCTGCTACCTTATCAGACGAGGGGGTTTTCAGCCAAGGGCCCCTTCTCCAACAAAATTGAGAAGAATCATTTAATCCCCGACACGCGTTTATGCATTCCCACGTATTCTTGTTTTTTGTTTTTTTTTGCCTCCCGCAGGCTTACCGGCAATCTTTTTTTAGTCTGCTTTTATGGGAATGTAGGGAACACCGTTTATGACTTTTTTCTGTTGCAAATGAATGGGAATGGAAATGATTAGTTTGAAACATAATTTTTTCTTCTTAGCTGACAACGTAGAAATGTCTGGGTAACTTCAGGACTCAGGATTTGAAGCTTAAGTTTTAGTTAAAGGTTCGAGCTAGGCTTTTCTCTGGTTTTAGACAGTGATGCCTGAAGCCAGGATATGGATTTGGGTGGTGAGAATAGCTCAAATTCATTTCTGTTAACAAATAAAAATGCGTTCATTCTACTTTAGCGAAAAAGGATTTAAAAAGTAATATTCCATGTGATTAAAACTAGTCTGTACTTTGCCCCCCCCCCATTGCTTTAGAACTGTCCCTTTGGGGGCATAAGAGAAAGTATTAACCTAATTGATTTTTCTTAATGATAATAGTCTAAAATAATTTGAAGTAATCATTATTTATCTCCAAAGTAGATGTGTGAGTCTCTCGGGCTGCAAAACTCAACTTTAATAAATCTTAATAAAATGCTGTACAGTGTTTATGTTACTGCTGTTTCATTTGAGTGGTGCTGATATCTAAATTGCATAATCATTTTTGGAAGTATCCGTGAGTTCAGAAATGTACTAGTATTGTTCTGTATAATTTTATTTATACAGTTCCACCAAGTCTGACTGTTGGCATTCTTTGGGACCTTTCCACCAAGCAGTGCATCTAATGGGACCCAAGAAGTGTGGTTTCTCCATCATGGACCCTGCTCTGCAGAACAGCTTCTCTCTCCCCTGTCTACCAGATTAGGATGGCCCCAATTATATTGGCTTTTTGTAAGGCTCTTGAAGCCTTGCTATTCCCACTGGCCTAGAGTGTTGAGTGAAACCATCTCTAGGAAGTGGGATGCTATTTTGGTTAGTGTCTTTGATCGCCAATTTATTTGCTGGTTTTGATATGTAATTGTTTGGTTTATTTTTTTAAATTTGTGTGCCTCCTAGAGTTGCTGGGAGTTAGGGAGCCATAAATCTGAATAAATAAATAAATGTAGCCGGGTAAATATAAAGCTACAAGTCTCAAAAATTTATGTCTGCCAGGTATTTTTGACTATGGTTACTATCAAATTTTATTGACCATGCTGTAATAGATAATACTTGCAGGAGTTTTCAAACCGTAGGTCTCAATTTCTTGGGGGGGGGGAGAGAAACGGGACAGAAACAGAATGTGTCACAGTTGTTTCCTCTGTCTGGAAGTTAGTGGTCTCCTCCAAGGTGCTAGTGGTAGACACAACCATCTACAATATCCAGATGTGACTTCAACAACTCTTGTAATTGCAGCATTGGCTCCTGCCTAATTTTATCTTTCTCCCTCTTCCAAGATGACTTTTCCTAGTACATTTTGTCATCTTGATACTGAACCCACTGCAAACTTTGTGTTGATATCTTTTAACAGAATGCCAGCATGCTCTACTGCAGATCTTTCTGGAGCGGTATTCCTTGTGTGCTGAACTCCCAGCTTAGGCTTTCTCAGAATGTGAAGGTAGTTCTCTATGTGTTGTGGATGCTATTTGCTTCTCAACTGTGGGATACATCCCCTCCTTCAGGAAACTGTCAAATGATATGCTTATTATTTATGCATCTGTTGGTGGGGTTATCACATAAATTCATTTTTTCCATGAGGCCCTCATATATATTCTTTTATTTTAAGGAATCATGGTACCACAAAAGTTTGAGAATGGTAACTTGCTGAGCAATATGAGTTGTAACTTAAAAGTATAAACATATGTGGTAAATGTTAGATGGATTATGTCCATTCCCAGACTTTAATATAATGTAATTTTGTATGTGCATCCAGCAGTATTAGGGTCAGGAAGGATTTGTTTAATTGCTTTTCACTTTTTTAATACTATGTGACATACTTGGTTAATATGAACCATCAATATTTTAAAACTGTTGATCCTTTCTCCTCTTGGCATCTCAACTTTGATCTGTGAAAATACTAGTCGTCTAGGTTTGAATTCTTAAATTCTGTTTTCATACAAGTGCTACCTGTGATTCTTGCACTTCTCAATTCTGTAAGTAGAATTTAAAAAATTATATTGGCTAGAGCAGGGGTCCCCAACTCCCAGTCCGTGGACCAATACCGGACCGCGACATGCCATCAACCGGTTTGCACAAACAAGCAAAGCCCTATCTGTGAGATGTAGGCAGCACACAAAACCACGCACCCTCCAATCTGCGGACAAATCTCTGTCCATGGAACTGGTCCCTAGTGCCCAAAAGGTTGGGGACCTCTGGGCTAGAGTGTAGTATATTTTTCACATTCTTTATTATTCTCTGTACTACCACGTTGAAAAGATAAGGTTGATTTCAAGTCAAGCTCAAGTCCTTTGACTTACGTACATGACCTTGAAGGTTTTATGGCAACAATACATAAGTAATTTATAATTGCCTTTTTGCATGACGTTCCTGCAAACAGGTCAGATCCTGCTTGTTTTTTGAGACTAGTTGAACTTTGTATGTCTATGTAGCCACCCAGCTTAACTAAGTATAAAATTCTTTTGTCTGTGTGGTGCTTCTCAGTTCCTTTGAGAATTAATTTGATTTTTTTTTGTTTTTTTAAAGTCAAAGCTATTTTTACTGACCTATTTATTGGAAATGGAATATTTTTATTACCAAGTTCCACTGTATGTAGGATGCAAAATAGTAATGAAGTTCAATTCTGTGAATCATACAAGATAGGGATTGTATTGTGATTTTTTTAAATTTACAGCTGAGAATATAATCATAAAGACAATTAAATTTCTTCCTACTTTAAAAACAATGTCCATGTAATATTACCAGCTCAAATGTAGGGAGCTCTACCTGAAGGCTGTAATCATATACTTGGTTACCTGAAAAGAGGGGCTACTGGATTCAAAGCACTTTTGGTTAGAAATGCAGAGGGATGTGGAAATTTGCCTGGTCTTCTGTTTTCTGAAAGTTACTTGAAATAAAAGGTGGAAGTGTTCTTAAATATAATGCATATTCTAGCCAGTTATGGTGTTTCTCTAATTGTAGAAGTATGAGGAAAAAAAGATAATAGGTGATGCTAAAACCATTCTTAAGTAGAATTCAGATGAGTCTTTATTTGCTGAAATTAACCTGGCAATAAACTAAGTCCTACTAAGTGTGGTGAATCGTAATATGTCTCTAAAACAAATAGTAAATTAGTGATATTAAGGTTTTCTGCTAAAGGAAACTGGACACTAGAAATCCATGATCAAAATATTTTCTATGTAATTTTTTTTTGAAAAAATATTCTTAATTCAGAATCATCCTTGACAGAAGACACTGAATTAAATGAGGCTGCTGTGTTTGAGATAATACTTTCTGTTTACAAAGATAACTTTTCCCCCCAAAGTTGCTGATTATACCGCTGGCAAAAGTGTGTAGAGGTGAACAAATGCCTTTTCATGATAGGACACACTGTAGTATTTGGAATTTGATAACGAGATACATGGGGAAAATGTTCACTCCTTTGTGTTTTTTTTTACATAATTCCGGGGTTACTGTAACTGCTTTTAAAACTATTGAAAAGAGAGACAGCCTAATAAGATCTAAAATGCATAATTTAGCTTCAGTCTTGATTTTTTTATAAAGTTTCAATTATTAAAATAATACTAGTAATCTTTAAGTTCAAAATAGGGTGTGGGATAAAAAAATAATAGTTTTAGTGTCATTTAGTATCTAAGCATCTGGATTTTAGGTGATAGTTGATATAAATTAATTCAGCTTTAGTCAGATGAATTATTGTCTCAGTTTAGATAGAAAACTTTAGCCTGGGACAAACATAATTAGTAGACATAAAATAATATATAGATGAAACTTAAAATGTTTTTAGAAAATGCTTAAGTTAAAAAAGCAGGAGGGACTATATTCATTTTTTTCTTCCTCTTAGAAGCATTTCATGAGTAGAATGCCACCCCAAATAAGTGGGAATAGATAAAATATAATTTCTAGAAAATATTTCATCTTTTGTATCCAGTACTATCCTTTTTATGGTTATAAAGCAGATTTTGGCAGAACAGAAGGATAGGATTTGCTGGTAGATATGAAAACTGGTAGTTTTTCATAAGTTCAGGTTACTGATTTATATATGGTATTGAATTATAATGGATAAAATGTGCTCATCGTGGTGAGTCAAGAAAGCACAAATTATGTTAGAGTTTATGTGTGAATGCGGCCATTGTGACATAGAAATAATGATGTGTGAGAGAAAAGCGGGTTGCTTTGGATTATTCCTCCTTAAATACAAATTTTATTTCTGTATACCTGTAATACATTTGAATTTTATTATTTTTTCTTGCAGGTTTGGATATTGTATTTTACCCTAATTTCCAGCAGTATTACTTAAATGGATATAGAAGCTCGTTCTTGAGTTTAATGAATTCGATGTACACATAGTTCTCAGGGTACAACCATTGTTTAGTGACTGTTCAAAGTTATGACTGTACTGAATGAATGGTACTTAGCCATTGCAGGGTTCCCGCAGTCATGTGATCATGATTTCCAACATTCCCTGCCAGTGTCCCACAAACACACACAGTGGGGAAGCTGGCAGCAAGTCAGAAATCACAGTCACATGAGATCCTTGCTTAATGACTCATGCTGTAATTGCCATTGCTAAGCGATATGATCATGTGACTTTATGCTTAGCAATGGAAATTCCAGCCCCAATTACCATTGTAACCTGAGCTGTAGATACATTGATGTGCTCGTTCAGTTTGTATTTTTTAATATATACTAACAGTGTAAACTGAGAAATGCAATTACGGTAGTAATGTATTAGTACAGAGTGTAAAATGTTAAAAAAAATAGAATTCCTTCTCAAAATGAGTGTGAAGGACATTTGGAGTAAAATAAAATAGCATTAAAACTAAAAAGTGGGCCTAAAAGGCAGGAACTGATAATTTAAGAAACTTCAGTGCCTTAATGCATTTATTTTATTTATTTTTATTTTATTTTAATTCCATTTATATCCCGCCCTTCTCCGAAGACTCAGGGCGGCTTACAAGCTTAGCAGTAGCCTTCATTCTATGTATATGCCTGCTTATTAGGGCTTTCACACACACCCCAAGCGGCATTATTACAAAGTCAGCTTAATTGCCCCCAACAATCTGGGTCCTCATTTTACCTACCTCGGAAGGATGGAAGGCTGAGTCAACCTTGAGCCTGGTGGGACGCGAACCTGCACTAATTGCAGGCAACTGGTGTTACTTAAGGAGGCATTAGCCCACTGCTCCACCATTTAATTACAAACCAGTCTATTTCGAATACTAGTTCTAATATTTTAAAGGAGAATAGGAATAAGATGAATTATTATGTAATTTCAAAGTCTGTGCAGCAAATGCTGCAAGTATTTAAGAGGGTTTTTTAGATTGGTTGCAAAATGCGAAATTATATCAGATCCTTAATCCCTAGTAATCTATTTAAGATTGATACAGGTTTAGTCCAAGATACATGATAAAACATTTGCTGAGAAGAGACTACATGGTACTTTATTGAATTCACCAGAAAAAAATGAAAACAAATTATTGAAAAGAGCTTATCAACTATAGTGAATGGGTTCATAAGAAATAAGCCAAAACCAAATGAATCACATTATGATATAGCATGTTGTATAAGGCTAGTATAAAAATGAATTTTCTTCTTTTTAAAGGTGTTAAGCTTCACAGTCCCACAAAGGACTGTGGTATGCTAACCATCTTACTCAGTAACTTTGGCAGAACTTAACCTTGTTGAATTTGTTTTGGTTTTCAAGAAATTTAAGCACTATCTCAGAGGCAGAAGCAAAGGTACAAAGAACAGGGAAATGTTCTGAGCAGTTGATCTTGTTTCCAGTTAGAGAACAGTGTTGAGTTCATCTTTATAAATATTTATTTCTAGGATACTTCTAGGGTTCTTGATTTCAGCAACCTAATTAAATGTATAGTTATTTCCTTGTTGCTGTTAAAAAACTGGAAGCCAAAGTCCTTTGCCATTCTTTTGCAAATGGCACCAGAATTTACTAATAGAACTGGTTTAGAAGACTGAACAATTGTTTGTACTGCATGTTTTTTTCACTCTCATTGTGTACCAGTTTAGAGTTACAGTCTCTCAGTGATAGTTCCTTGTGTTTGAGATATGTAACTAAGAAGTTAATGTATTTCTGTTCTTAACCATAAGTTCTTAACCATAAGCTTGGTTTATACACTTTAATACTGTAGGTCATAAGCTATACAGTGTTGTAATTTGTTGTAGCATGTGGTCCAAAAAGGGATCATGGCTGAAATTATACACAGCCTTCTTAGTTTTAATTTCAGTCTATTGCCACAGTTATAACCAAATGACTTGGTCCAAATATGACTTTCAATTGACTTATGGCTAAGCTTGTACTATATTTTTTGAGAAACGAGGCTGGGTACAGGAAGAGGTGCAAATCAGGTAGCTTCACTTCTGCTCTAAAGAACACTACTACATCCAGACTTGTTGAAAGTTTTATGAGTCCTGCAAGATTCAAACAGCTGTAACATATCTGCCAGCGCAAGTGATCTATGTGGCTTTTTGTTTTAAATAATTGAATTTTTACTGTCCTTATTGTTATTATTGTTAATTGCATTCCATTTCTCTTTTGGGAGCTTTTGGGATATACATATGATTTCCCCCCCCCCCCCCCCGTCTGACAACTGTATTACGTAAATTAGGCAGGAAATGACACAAAGTTATTCAATGAGTTTTGATGTCCAAAGGTGGACTTAAATGTTTGTTAGCTATTATATCATATTGGTTGTCTTCAATAATACCTCATTTCTGTAATGATGGAGCATATCTTGTGCCTTTCTCAAGCTGGAATGGAGCCTTTGAAGTTCAAGCTATCTCAAAAAAGAGTCATAGTCATGTTTGCTATATTTTTTGTACATAATGGCAACCACAAAATGCTTTGGCAAATAAAACTTTAAATCTTAGAGTTAGCAGAATTAGGCTTTTGTTGTACATTCTTCTTTGAAATGCTTTCCAAGAGTTATTTTTATTCAGGTATCACTGCAAATTTATGACATTTGGATTTATTTACAATACTACTTGAGCATTCCCTGTTCAGTCTACTTTTGTATGTTTCTCAGTTTCTTCCAAAGTAA
The DNA here is from genome assembly GCF_964194415.1 of Vipera berus. Taxonomy (NCBI): domain Eukaryota; kingdom Metazoa; phylum Chordata; class Lepidosauria; order Squamata; family Viperidae; genus Vipera; species Vipera berus. Next base: position 112,592,072 of record NC_138202.1, read on the forward strand.
TTAAAAAGTAAACCTATAATATTTTCATCAGTTAGAAGTGCTATAGCAAAATAATCTTGTAGCACTTTATTTATTTGAAAGTATTGTACAAACCTTTTTTATTAAAACCCATGTACTGTATCGTATTAGTGATTAAAGCCAATGGTTATATTATTACAATGGTTTTAATATAGAAGTCCTCAAACTCATAATCTCTCAGTCCAAAATCCAGGAGTCCCTTGAATATAGTGAATAAAGATGTGCTGTATTTTACATCTGAGTTGAAAATGGTGCTTGGAGAATGTGCAAGCTCCATCTTCAATGCCCCCTTAAGAAGGCTGCATCTTTTCAACAGGATTCTTATAGACCAGTTAGTGACTGTCAGGAAAAGCTGAAATATATCCCTGCTAGTTTTTGAATGTTGAAATTCTAACCTCATGTTTATGTCTATTTAGTTCATGTAGAATTTATCCAATGCATAGTACGTGACACTGAAAAGAGATGATGGTATACAAGACTTCAGTGTATGAATTAGAGATAGTCCTTGTCATTCAACTACAATTGGGACCAGATTGGCGGTCATACATCATTATGACTTGTAAGTCGAGATAATCACATGACCGGTCCCGATTTTACAGCATTTTTTGTGGATAGTTGTTAAGCAAATCATGGTGGTTGTTAAGTGAATCTGTAGTCGTAAGTGTGAACCCATTCTCTTGAATGGGATTATTTTGGCTGAAAATGGCAAAAAAGTAACTAATTGTGGTCATATAACTGCGGGACACTGAAGAAAACTGTAAAGGCAAGCCAATTGCCTGGCACTCAAAATGGTCACATGACTGAGGATGTGTGGCATGACATTTTACAGTGGACAGACATTCTTTACAAACTATAAAGCACCTGTTCTTAACAGTTGTTAAGCAACCAGTCATAAGTTGAGGACCACCTAAATTGTGATTTGTAATAGTGTTGCTAGAGTAGTCAAGGATAGAATTTGCATCTGAACCTATTAAGGGTTTGCTCTTTCTGTCTGTTATATGATCTGTTATAAAATGTTTACTAATTTTAAATCATACTAAAGCCTACTTCTGAAAGGCAAGAGTTTATTATCTGCAATGTTTTTTTTAAACTTGAACTTTATAAACATGTATTACATTACATGTGACTAACAACACTAAATAAAGAAAAATCTGTAAATTACCATTTATCTATTTCTTCAAAAAAAAAACCTTACCGTTTTACATTTTCTTCCTTAAAAACACTACATTTTTGATGTTTTATTATGTTAGGTCATAAAGGAATCACTGTTTTTCATGCCAAATTCATTACAACATTTCTGTTATTGCTCTGTACATGCTCTATATTTGAAAAATGATGAGAATATAAGAAAGCCTTTGGATGAAACTTGGAGCCTATCTAAATCATTACTCTGTTCTCGTGTCTAAGAAGATGTTTAAGAAAGCCACAAGTAAATCACAAGTGCAATAGTAGTCATATAGCCTTCAGTAAGGACTGCAATATGAAGCTGCTGTAGCTACTAGCCATCAGTTATTTTGATTTTCATCAGCTTACCAAATCCACTTACCAAGTTGCTCTCCTTTAATGGCAAGCTCTCTTAATAATTTCCAATTTTTTACTGTGTGAAAAAGTGCTATTTATGTCATGAATCCGTCCCAACTCAGTTTCATTGATGATCTTAGATTTCAATATTATGAATACAGATTTTTTTCCCTTCACTTCAGAATATTTTTATTACATCCTACTATTTTTTCTAGGGACCACTATGGTGGGAAGGTAACAGCGTTCCGTGCGCCTTTGGCGTCTAGTCATGCCGGCCACATGACCACGGAGACGTCCTCGGACAAACGCTGGCTCTTCGGCTATGAAACGGAGATGAGCACCGGCCCCTAGAGTCGGAAACGACTAGCACGCATGTGCGGGGGAACCTTTACCTTTACCTTTACCTTTATTTTTTCTACTAAATGTCAAAATATTCTACTATTCATGAATGAGAGCTGCTTCACCCCTTAATAAATGGATTTGGTAATCTATAAATTGATTAAAGTGATTGGATTACATGCCATCAAGTGGTTGTCAACTCTTTAACAACCACATAGATAAATTTTCTGTCCATAACCTGGTCCTTGAGTTACTCCAATGATAGCTAGTGACTGCTTTAATTGAACCTGTCCATCTTGTCATCCTCCTCTTCTTTTTCCTTCTACCTTTTCCAGCATTGGAGCCTTTTCCAGAGACTAGGTGTTCACATAACATATCCAAAATGGGATAACTAGCAAGTTAAGCCTCAAGTGAGATCTCTGGGTTGTTTTGTTCAGTGATCCATTTGTTTTCTTGGCTATCCACAATATTCTCAGAATTTTTTTCCAACACAAAGTTCAAAAGCATCAATACTCTTTCTACCTTATTTCTTCAGAGTCCAACTTTCACTTCTATAGAATGTTGCAGGCTTGCACAATTCTGATCTTTGCACTCATTTCCAACCTTCACCATATTCTGCCTGGACTGTGAGGGTTCATGGTCTGTGTATAAGTTTCTTATAAGGACAATGATATATTCTGGGATTCCCATTTTTTGGAGCACTTTTCACAGCTTGATATGCGACATAATTGAAAAATATCAAAAAAGTCTGTCTACGCTTCGTTGATTATACAGAGGGCGTTGAAGGCTTTATATAATCAATGAAGTACAGTAATTTTTTAAAATATTCTTGGTTTTCTCAAGTTATCTAGGATGCATAAGCAATAATGTCTCGTGTTCCTCGACCTTTTATAAAGCCTACTTGAACATCTGGCATCCCCCCCCTCAATTGGTATTTTCAAATTTCATGGGGGGAAAAAAACACATGTAAAAAGAAAAAAACAGACTGCTATGTATTTTCATAAAACATTGTACCTAGAGATGAGTTAGCCTAATTTTTATCTCCTACGCAGCCATTGATACTCTATATTTATCTTTTTAGGTCTGTTTCTGATTGAATTGGCTAATTAAATTGTATATTGATGTAATTAAATTGTTTTGTTTTTGTTTGTTTTTGTAGGAAGAAACCTGCTACATCTTAACCTAATTCAGTCTCTAATCTGCTAATACTGTAGACTGAAAGATTTTGCTGTTGCCAGGATACCTTGTAATGGGCAAGGAGCCAAGAAGACTAGATTTTTTTTTCCTTTATAAACTTTTCTTTTAACAGGTAAGAAATCTTGCATATTTTTGCCTCTGGAGGGGTATGTTAAAATATTTATGTCTGATTTTCATAATATTGGCTAAACCCCTTTATGTTCCAGAAATTTGATTGACTTAATTGTTCTTTTTCTTTCAGTATTTTCTTTCCCATTAAATTATAAGGTTTTTCCCCCCTCTTCGTGGTTTTCAAAAAACAAGGTTTTTAGTTGCATACAAAAATCTGCTAATGATTTAAATTCACATAAGGATTAACTTTACATTGATATAAGAAACTGGGTTTAAGTTGCAGTGTTACTAATTTGGTTTGGTCCTGAAACCGTGTGTTATCTGATATGGCCCTTATGGTTAAAGAATATTCATGGAATAGAAAAAGGTTTTCTCAAAACAAAATCAACTTATGCAGAGTATTCCATTTGAATGTTTTGAATGGGTTAGGTCCTCACAAAACATTTTGAATAGTCTTTCATAATACTGGAACATGAAGTGGGATTTTGCTCTGTCTTTTTTCTCCTGTGGTCACAAAAATAGTGGGTAGTAAATACCCTGAATGCTCACTAGCATCTAGCCTATAGAACAATTGCCTAGAATCTTTTTGAAGAGTATTTCTTGAACTGCCCAAGAAAGAAGGATTAGATACACTTTTTTCCCCAGCCTGCCTTCCCATTATACAAGCTGTGTAGTATACAAATTCTCTTTGAATCTGGCCATAGGTAGACAGGGTAGTTTCTGATGTAGCCTTATGACCTCAGGGTCGGTGATTTCTGCTAAATTTAGGCAATTCAATAATTGGCATGCAGTAGCACTGGTAGTTGCTGCTGTTCTGAGTCACAGATGAGGCGGTCTGATGGAGGATAAGTTGTGAGGAAGGTCTGCTACATCACTAAGTCACATTCCAAGTGTGAATGATGGCCATCACCTGCCATGGAGAACACCATTTTGCTCAGGACACTGGTTGGCAAGAACAGAGTATATACCACTGCCCAGACTTCGTCAGGTTAAGTTAGATCTGTGCATTGATGATTCAAAATGAGACTGTATTGCCCCTCTTTTGCTTGTCAAAAACTCGAGACATTTTCCCTACTATGCAAGTAACTATGCGATCTCCCTACCTTGGTATATCATTACTAAAAACATTCCTCTTAAAAGTTGACTCAAGACTAATAAAACCTAAGCTGTGCAGGTCCTACCCAGTTGTATATGCTTGGCAGCACATGGTGTCTGTAATAGCCAGAGAGATCCAGCAGGCAGCGTGTGTTCCAGTTCTCAGCTGGTCTGTCAAAGCTGTGTCTTTCTAGGATCTTATTTGCTCTGTATGATAACCAGGGCTTTTCCCAAAGTCATGGTTTTGGGAAGAACCTGGCTTAGCGTGTCCTCTCAACATTCAAGCACTGAAGGGCTTGGAGAGGAGTTTCTATTTCTGCTGCCCAAAGGAACCAAACTCTCTCTCCTTTTTCTAAAATGGTTGCGCAAGAGACAGTATATGATGCCGTACCAAATTGTAGCAGATGTCAGGGTAGTGTGCGGTATTTCTTGTTGAACCACCTTCACCCTGTCACATTTTTGTAGGAATATCCTGCAGTCCTAACGTCATGTGTTTCAACTGTCAGTGTTGAAAGGGTGCACAAGGGGATTCTATAATGGAGGACAATTAGTTGAAGAGATGCTGGACATTCTCCTCATTGAATATAGTGAGTGGTCGTTGAAACCCATCGTTTGGGCAAAAGCACACGTAACCTTCAATAATATTGAGTCAACTTGCTATTTGCTTATGGATTACTGCTACAATTGCTGTGGCAGCTTCCTCTTCTTCAGAAAGGGTGACTTTATTTTTTTGATAGTTAGAAGCAGAGTTTGCTTAATAGTGCCAGCATTTTCGGGGACGTTTTGATGAAGCCTGGGAGCCAATACCACAAGTGTTTTTTGTCCGTGCCTCTGCTGATCTTTTTGGGTCTGTTGATCGTTTGGGGACCTTGCTTCTGCTAATACGTACCTTAAGAGTGGATTTAGGCAATATAACATAAACCCTTTCTCAAAGGGTTAGGGTTACAGTACTAGTCTCAGGCACTCTTTAATCTAGTATTTGTTGTTTATATGTGGGTCACTATCACCATTGATCTTGGGCTGAATTTCAGTCCCTGGGTCGATAAGACAAAACTGGTCATTGCCACCTCCTATGCAAATGGAAAATAGCCAGGCCTAATACTGGTGATTTTTTATATATATATAATGGCAGTTGGTATCACAGCTGCTGCAACAGTAGCAAAACAGCCCTATGAAACTTAAGTCTGTTGCATGTAGTATATCTTTCTTAAAAGATCTTTGTCTCTCTGCCCCGCCTCCCTCTTCATGATTATATTGATTTTTTTTGTTTTGTTTTGGGTTTAGTGAGGAAATAGTATGGTTAGGTAACCTTTAAAGATGTTGGGAAAACTATGAAAGAAAAAAAATGTGGGGCCTCCAAATACTTGAAACAATGTAAAACATGCCTCCTATGTTTTGAGTTTAGAAAAAATTCAGAAACACTCAAAAACATTTTTCCACACCAAAAAAAGAAAAAAAAAACATTTGGGGCTGGAATCCTTTGCATGTTCCTGTTAGCTAAGTTTGGGGTTGGAAGCTGAAGCATTGGATTATTGGGAAATAATTCAAGATTAAATAATGTGCCTGTTCACTATGCTAAATCTTATTAAATATAATTATTTTGGTTTAATTCCTTTCTTCAAAAAAATGTGCTTTAATTGAAACCTGCCTGGTGACATAAACTATAAAGATAAAGAATGAGGAAACAAAAGACTACTTTATTACAAACTTTCTATGAAAATGGCATAAATCAAGTATATCAGGTTCTCATCCACCCAAATTGGATGACTTATGTTAAAGTGGTGAAATGAGAATATTCATACTGCTGTTACTTAAACTACTTGAACAGTTTGTTTTGTGAAACCTGGATATATATTTTATCAGTTCACTTATCGGTGCTTGTGTGTAGGTTATGGAAGTGTGCTTATATGGTTGTTTAAATCCTGTTCTATCTTGATATGGGTGCTGCTTATTGTTGAGGTGACATGGTACTTGCATAAAGTACTTGCATCATTCACTATTTTAAAATATGATAAATCCTGGAATTTGAAAGTGACTTCAATTCTGGTATAATAGTTTGAAATACATTCAGATCTCACTGTATACATATGATTTAAATAAATGTTAAAATATATTCACTGATAATGCCCCTTTCAGGGCTACTGCAATGTTTTAGACTTTGTGTCAGGGCACTTTCCAGAAACAATTTCTCACATTCTGAAAGTGAGGATAAATAACCAGAATTTTGTGGAAAGTATTTTGGTTTGCAAAGAATACTTGCTTCTTCAAAGTCAGAGTGGGATTTTAAAAAAACCCTTAAGTTTCCAGAAAAAGGTGAGCACAAGGTCAGCTATATCCCTTTCTTGAGTTTATTAGTTCAACGAACAATTTGTTGATTCTAGGTTTTCATCCAGGATACCTACTGCCTTACTTGCAGTAAGAAGAATGAAAAGAAAGTTGATGATATTGGCTCAAAGGTGGTACTATACTTAACTGTCAGATTTCTCAGCAGTTTTATAGCAATGGGGAGTGGATGGAGGGTTTCCTTCCTCCTGCCATGCTCAAACACGGAGCCTCTTTTGATAAACGCATGCATCCACATGCGTACATATTTTTTTCAATTCATGAGATCCTTTGAAAATAGAATTTCTGTTGGTGATCCTGGCATTAAAAATACCTCATTTTTCCAGTGAGGAAAAGTAAAATATTTCCCATAACACCAGCAGGCAGGCTATGATCTTTCCAGCCTCCTAAATAACACTACCTCAACCGAATGAGTAGCTCTCTGCTTTGGAATGAAAACACTTTAGTTTGCCTGATTCTTCCAAGGCTATACAGGTAGTCCTCAACTTACAACTATTTGTTTAGTGACTGTTCGAAGATAAAACGGCACTGGAAAAAGTGACTTATGGCTGTTAATTTCACACAAACATTGCAGTAGGTGATGTAGTCACCTGATCAAAATTCGGATGCTTGGCAACTGGCACATATTTATTATAGTTGCAGTGTCCCGGGGTCATGTGATCACCTTTTGCGACCTTCTGTCAAGCAAAGCCAGTGGGGAAGCCAGATTCATTTGACAACCTCATTGCTTACTTAACAACTACAGTGATTCAGTTAACAATTGTGGCAAAAACTTTGTAAAAGTCACTTAGCAACTGTCTTGCTTAGCAACAGAAATTAATTACCAGTACAGGTAAGTCCAATATTACTTGTACGGGCAGTGTGATCAACTCTGTGGTTGGGAAAGGAGGATCAGGTTCTGTCGATTTTAGTAGTCTGTATAAAAATGATTGCCGCTATAATGTGGGTATAGAAAGCAATCATTTTTGAAAATTTTTTGGATGAATGAAAGGTTGAATTAAAAGGACCTGCCCTTCCCATGGAATTATTTGATTACAACTTTTGCTTAATGAAACTCTTATCTGATCAGTCTTATTTTCTTAGTACGTGCTATTTCTGATGCCTTTTTTAAAAAGTCCACGAAGATGATATAAATCGTTTATTTGGTATGAATATTTCCAAGTGTAACTATGTTTCCTTCATACTGGCCAAGATTCTAAAGCAGTCCCAAACTTAAGAGAAGTCAGGCTGTATCAAGCAAAGAGCTTGTCACTCTGAGAATAGGTTATCTCAATTGGTGATACTCAAATATTTAAGGGCTTCTTTATTTTACAACATTTGAAAGAATCCTACATATGTTGCTTATGTATAAAATCAAATGTAGGGACTTCCGGTGGCTCCGCGGCGACGGAGACAGCCTTCCCGGGCTGCCCGCGGCTCAGCTGAGTGTTTTTTCGCCCGAAACAGCGCCGATCAGCTGTTCGGGCGAATTTGAAGCCCCCTCCTCGGGAGAAGAGGAGGGGGTGAGGCCCCAGGTAGGGGTAGAGTTCTCCGGGGCCGCCTGAGCTTGGAGCTTGGGCGGCTGAAGGATTGAACTCCCCCGAAGCCTGGGTTGCTCCCAGCTAGCCAGCGTCTCTGCTCCGGATTTCTTGGAGCAGAGCCAGCCGTCTGCGACCACCCCTGCCTGAAGAAAGGACTATGGATTAAAAGGAGCAGGCAGAGCGGTACAAGAGGAAAAGGTGAAGAGGATTATTTTATTTTACTCTCGAGCTTGGTGGACTTTTTAAACTTTAAGTGAAAGTGCGTCACAATTGAAAGTTAAAGATGGCGACTAAACCTCCCCCTAAAACTCTTCGGAGTGGTGGATCTTCTCCGGTGCAACAATCATCGTTACAGGCGCTGCATCCTCCTGATGTATTGACACCGAAGGATTTACGAGATGCGCTGGATAAACATGCCCAGGTACTTTTGGAATCAATTAACCAATCAATGGGTGATAAATTTGCACAGATGGAGGAGAAATTGGAGAAACTGGAGGAGAGATTAGAAGAGAGGATGGAACAGAAGTGCAGCGTGATGAAGGTAGACATTTTGTCTTCAGTGCATAAAGTGGCGGAATGTGTGGAGGATTTAGATGAAAAAGTGGATGATTTGACCCAAAAGAATGCAATATTAGAAGTAAAAGTACGGGAGAATGAAAATTTAAGAGACAAAATGGAAAGGGAGTTAAGCCTTGCCCAATATTATCAGATGCAGTTTGCTGTTAGAATCAGAGGTTTAAAGGAGAATATTAAGGAAGATTTAAAGCAGCTGGTTTCTGAGGCTCTCGAAGTGGTATTGAACCAGCCAGCATCTGAAATAAGAGCAGCTATGGATAAAGTGTTCCGTGTGAATTCATGGATTGCCAGACAGAGAAAGCTGCCTAGAGACGTGGTGGTTTACTTTGCAAAAAGAGAAATCAGAGATGAAGTTATACAAGCTGCCTATGATGCTAAAGTTGTGATTGCTGATCAAGAAGTTTTGGTTTTAAAAGAAATCCCTCCAAAGATTTTAAGGAGAAGGAAGGACTTTACATTTCTTGTGCAAGAGCTCAAGCAACGAGATATAAGGTTCAGATGGGAGATTCCAGACGGGCTGATGGTGATGCATGAAGGTAAAAGGTATCGGCTGATTACTGTGAAGCAAGCGCGTGATTTCTACAATAATGTTTTAAAAGCAACCCCATCAACACTTCTGGAAGCTGCAAAGGGATCTGGAGAAGGAGAACATCAAGAGGATGAAACAGAGGATAATGGTGCTGGAGGAGATCAAGCTATAACTTCTTTGGACGATCCTAGAGAGCAAAGGGTAACGCGTGCTGCTTTAAAACGAGCAAAGAAAATAAAAGAACAAGACCAGCAAAAGTCTTCAGAATCTTCACAACGTACTCATAGCCAAGCAGTGGGAGGAGCACGGCCTAAAGAAGATAGTCCTATCAAAGCTGTGCTCCAAGAGCTTTGGGAGGATATGCATGGCAACTAAATTCTTAACCTGGAATGTTAATGGACTAAATTCACCACAGAAGAGGAAGAAAGTTTTTCAATATTTAAAACAATTTAAGATAGATGTTATATGTTTGCAAGAAACGCATATTAGAGTTTTGGATCAAAAGTATTTATCGAACTCGAGGTTGGGTACGCAATTTGTTGCTTCTGCAGAGAATAAGAAATATGGAGTGGTTGTTTATGTTAAAAGTGCCTTAACAGCAGACTTAATTGAAGCAGACAAGCATGGAAGATATGTTATGATTGAGCTGCTGGTAGAAGGTAAAAAGACGCTTTTAGTTGGATTATATGCACCTAATCAACAACAAGCTGACTTTTTTAGTTTACTACACACAAAGCTTACCCAGTTGGATTATAAATCTTTTATTTTTATGGGGGACTGGAATGGTGTTTTGGATGTACAGCTGGACAAGGCTGGAGTTTTCAAGCGCATTCCAAGTCATGCTAGATTGCCTAAATCTTTTTTTGAAATGAAGGATGACCTGGAATTGCGAGATATTTGGCGTGAGAGACATTTGCAGGAGAAGGATTATACTTTTTATTCTGATAGACATCAATCTTTTTCGAGGATTGATTTTATTTTGCTGACTAATGATTTCTTTTTGAGGACCAAAAAGGTGAAGATTTGTGCAAGAACTATCTCTGATCACAGTCCAGTTTGGTTAGAGATTGATAGGAGAAAAGAGATAGGCGCTCGTGGCGTGTAAATGAGAATCTGTTTAGAAATCAGAGAAATGTGGAAGAATGCAAACAGCGGATGAAGGATTTTTTTGAGACTAACATGAATAAGGGTACCTCTATGGATATGGTTTGGGATGCTAGCAAGGCCTATATGAGAGGGGTGTTGATATATATGAATAATAAACATAGACGTGCAGTGGAAACTAGAAGGAAAGAACTGGAGAATGAAATAAAGGAAAAAGAAAAGGCTTTGATTTTGAACTCAGAGGATGTGAAGACTAAGGAGGTTATTAGACTGTTAAGAGGACAATTTGATAAATTAATGGCTGATCAAGTGGCGACCAATCTGCGGTTTGCTAGGCATAATACTTTTTGTAACGCTAATAAACCAGGCAGATGGTTAGCTTATAGATTGAGGAAAAAACAAAGGGCTTCTAATATAGATAAGATTGAGTATAAAGGAAGGGTTGTGTTCCAACAGAATCTTATTTAGGATGCTTTTGTGGATTTCTATTCGAAATTATATGCTAAAGAGGAAATTAATGAAAAAGATATTGATATATATTTGGAGAATGCTAGCATCCCGGTTCTTACGCAAGTACAAAAAGAGGGGATTAATCAACTGATTACAGAAGAAGAAATTTTCACAGCAATTAAGGAATTGAAGGTGGATAAAGCACCAGGTACGGATGGCTTGACTGTGGCCTATTACAAAAATTTACAATTAGAGATGATAAAACCGTTAAAGGAACTGTTCCAGACAATCCAGAGGGGGGGAAAGGTGCCACCGTCTTGGAGAACAGCTTTTATTTCTTTGATTCCGAAGGAAGACCAAGATGCTACTCAAGTTAAAAACTATAGACCGATATCGCTTTTAAATACAGATTACAAGATATTTGCTAAGGTTTTGGCTAATAGACTGATGAGGGTTCTGCAACAGGTGATTCATGGGGATCAAACGGGGTTTATTAGTGGTAGGCAAATGAAAAATAATGTGAGGCATATAGTTGATGTGTTAGAGTTTTTGGAAAGGAACAACCAGATCGCTGCGGCGCTAATTTTTTTAGATGCTGAAAAAGCTTTTGATCAATTGAATTGGAAATTTTTGTTGAAAGTTTTAGATAAAATGGATTTTGGGGAAAATTTTTTACAACCGATTAGGGCATTATATCAAAAACAAACTGCCCGAATTATAGTTAATAATAGCTTGACAGAAGCATGTAATATTGAGAAGGGCACAAGGCAAGGGTGTCCGTTATCGCCCTTGTTATTTGTGTTAACATTAGAGATATTATTGGTTAAAATTCGGAATTCGGGAAAAATTAAGGGGATACAAATTGGAGATCAGGACTACAGATTGAGAGCATTCGCAGACGATCTGGTTGTTACAGTGACCCAGCCAGAGAACTCTGTTGTGGACCTGATGGAGATAATAACACAATATGGGAAGGTTTCTGGATTTAAAGTTAATACACAGAAAACCAAAATTTTGGCCAGAAATATGACAGTTTCGCAAAAGGCTCTCTTAGAAGGATTAACTGGATTTGAGATTGTTAAAAGGGTTAAATATTTGGGGGTGATTTTGTCGCCCTCTAATACAAAGCTATATAAGAATAATTATGAAAAACTATGGGGGAAAATTCAAAAAGAATTGGAGAGTTGGGAAAAATTGCAATTGTCTTTGTTGGGACGGATTGCAGCAGTAAAAATGAATGTCCTGCCTAAATTTTTATTTTTATTTCAAATGATACCGATTCTTAAGAAAGATTCTAATTTGGAGGAATGGCAGCGAGGTATCAATAAATTTGTGTGGGCAGGGAAAAAGCCACGAGTTAAACTTAAGATTATGCAGGATACTCGTGAGAGAGGTGGCCTTAAATTGCCTAATTTTAAATTATATTATGAAGCTGCTGCATTAGCAGGAATAAGTGATTGGATTAATTTGACGCAAGGGAGGTTATTAAATCTTGAGGGCCATGATTTGTTGTTTGGCTGGCATGCATATTTGTTGTATGATAAGAAGGTAGACAACGTGTTTAGGGTGCATATTTTAAGACAGGCATTGCTGAGAGTTTGGAAGAAGTATAGACATAAGTTAAGTTGTAAGATACCATTGTGGGCAATTCCAAAACACGCAATAGAAAATATACATGCTGGCTTCAGACATGATGTGACCACGTACAAGGAGATTCTTAGCTTGGAAAGGAATGTTTGGTGTTTGAAATCATATAGCCTCTTGCGAGAAGAGAAGGTGGTTCAAAATTGGTTTCAATATACTCAGTTACGGGCCAGGTGGAAAGAAGACCAGAAAAATGGATTTACAATGACTGATGAAAATTTGATAAAGCAAATTAGAAATCAGGGACCAGCACATATCAAACGGATATATCTTGCATTGATAGAGATTGACTCAGAAACAGAGCTTGTTAAGGATTGTATGATAAAATGGGCCCAAAACATCCAGGAAGTTATCACAATGGACACCTGGGAAAAGATTTGGGTGAGGAACGTAAAATTTACTCAAGCTCAAAATCTAAGGGAGAACTTTTACAAAATGTTTTATAGATGGCATTTAGATCCTAAAAAGCTTGCAAGTATGTATCCGAATTATCAGCCTAAATGTTGGAGGTGCGGAGATGAAGATGCAACATATTTTCACATATGGTGGACTTGTAAAAAGGTTAAGGCTTTTTGGATAAAAGTCTGGTGGAATATGCAGAAGATTTTTAAACAGAGGATAAAGTTTTGTCCGCAACTTTTTTTGTTGGGAATAATTGCAGACGCTACAGTTGTGGACATCAAGTTGATGTTGAACTTAATTACGGCAGCAAGACTTTTGATAGGCCAATATTGGAAGAAAGAGGAACTGCCGACTATAGAAGAGTGGACTTTAAAGGTTTCCGACCTGGCAGAGATGGCGAAGATTTCGGCCTATTTGAAAGATCACTCGCAAGAACGCTATATTATGGAATGGAGAAAATGGATTGAGTTTATCCAGAACAAGTATAGGGTTAAGAAATTTTATGTAGCATTTGAATAAGTCTTCTTTCGTTTTTTTTTCTCTTTTCTTATTTTAGTTTCTTTTTATATATATTCAATATTATTAAGGCTTGTTTTATCCTATATAAGCTAGAGAGTGTTGGATTTTAGAGTTTATAGTTGTTAGTATATGATTGTTTATGATTGCTTTTTATATATATACCTTGTATTTAGCTTTGGGAAGTCGTGGGGGGAGGGGGGGAGGGGGGGAGGGAGGGGGAAGGGGGGATTTTTAAAGGAAAATTGTACCTTAAAACTTTTCAATAAAAAAAAATCAAATGTAATAGCCATATGCTCATCATCCATTTTTCTGGGATTGAAGTTTGGACTTAATGGGTTTCAACAGCATGAGCCAAGCAGTAATAATAATTTAGGGTTTTATTAAAAAGTATTTCACTTTTTTTTAAATTTTAAATTCTTACACATTCAGATTATCAGAGTTTAATCTAAATATGACTGGCAAAATTGTCAAGGTAGTTGTATAACAATTGCCCAGGTAAAAAACAAAAAATGTCAAAGTACAGCAAGTAACTGCTGTAGACATTGGATTTTATATCTTCAAGTACTTCTGCATCTGGTCTTGAAGACTCAAATAGTACTGCATTTGTATCCATTACTTTGGGATGTTTCATACACCCGTAGGTCTTTTAAAATCTACTGTTTCTTTCAAAGCTTCTTTATGGTTTTTCAGTTTCGTTACTTTTAGTTTAGTTTAGTTTTAATTTCCAAAGCATATATGAGTTGTCCAGAGTTGTCAACATTGAGATTTAATAAAATAAATGAGTGGGTTCCATTAATTTTTAGTACAAATTTCAGAGTCACTATTTCATTCTTTCTACTTCATTTTCTTCTTGGTGTTCTTAAGACTTGCAAGTACAAGATGATTTTTCAGACTTCTTTTGCTCTTAAGATACAAGTTTAACCTGTAACAGGTACATCTGTTTCAAGAATACATGAATATTATGATCTCCCCATGGGCTTTTGGATTATCAATAAAGCAGATACTTTTTACCAGGTGTGTGAGACTGCCGGCCCATGGGCCGGATGCCCACCCCATTGCCAGCAATGGGGGAAAAGTTCCGATACGTCATGCGACATCATGCGACGTTGCAAGTTTGACATGTCTGCTTTATACTGTCACTATTCCAAAAGACATGTTTACAACCAATATAATTTTTGATGTAATATGTTATTCTATGATTTTGGCTATATATTTTTCATCAGTGTATAAATAGCCAAGGGATTGTTTTTCCTTGTAGAAATTGTTTTATGGTTTGTATTCTAAAACATTTTCTTCAGTGAATATGTAACTAATAGTAAGACCATCCTAGTAATTTAAAAGCTTTCTTCTTGAACCTCCTCTTTGTTATTGACAGTGGCATTCCAGTATAATACATTGCCTTTGCAAAAGAATACATGATTTATTTGCTGATATTCAGGTATCATTTCAGGAGATGCTTTTTAGTACAGCTGCTTAAAATATTTAATCATTAATGGATATTGCTTACATAGCCCTCTAATAATGCTGATATTTTAGAACCCGTAATTGGAGGGTTTCTAGGTCAAGAATATTGGAAACTAACTTATTTTCATTAAACTTATTGAAGATTGTACTTGTTGATCTTTGCAGTCAGGGTTTGGCATATAAGAATGTTTTCTGCCCTTAGAGCATTTCCAATACATACTTCATCAACAGTGTTTGTCAACAATATTTTCCTTAACCCAGGTTATAGTATGGAAATGCTTCTTAGATTGTTCTTAACCATTTTGCTAAGGGGAGAAATGTAACCACCACCTGCCATGTAAATTCTGCACTCCAGCGTATACTAATGCAGGGCTTTTCAACTGGTGGTTCGTGTACCACCTGTGGTACTTTGCCACATGGCAAGTGGTACGCGACTGTCCTAGAGAAGTGTAGCGAGGGAGGGGAATGAGCCGAAGCAACCCAAGCCTGAGCGAGAGGCAGCTGCAGCTGCAGCACTGCCTGGGGAGGAAAAAGGGGGGAAATGGGGAGAAGGGAAAAAGAACGGACCTCCTCTGTTGCAGTAGAAGGAAGCATTAACATTGAACCTCAACTTTTTACTTTTCCATAGTATTATAAATTAATCATATCTATAACAACAAATGAATCTAATCAGTAAAACCCAAAATTCCCCCCCACACACACACACACACCATTTTTTAAAATCATCAAGTTTTTGACACCTTGCTAAGCACTGGTGGCATTCAAATATTGTCATGTCCTAAAAGTGGTACAATCTGTGAAAAGGTTGAAAAGCCCCGTACTAATGGATGAAGATATTTATTTATTCATCAATCCATCCACACATTTAGAGACCACCTGACCCCTTAGCAGTTCTGCACAGTTTACAAATAAAAAGTGAAAAAGGATCCTGTATAATGGAGGGGAGAGAAATACTGGGCTTTTTTCTAGAATAACAACCTTCTGATTCAGGTATTTTTAATTTTTAAATATCAGTTAGGGGCTAGCAAAATTTTTTGGGTACAGTGTAGTGGAGCCCACAGGAACTACATTGGGTTTCCAGGTATAGCTTCAATTCAAGTTGAATATACACATTAGTATTGATTAATTAGAATTCTTCAATTAACGTGGACCAATGATAGAGTCTGTCTTGTAATTTTTTTCAATTTTATACCACCCGTTTTCTGGAACCATAGCCAGTAGATTCTGTGGTAATACCTGGACTTTGGAAGACGGGATATGGTCACTGTTGTTTGATTATAGGGAGAATGGTTTTATTGTCTTGCCAAAAAGTTACTGAAATTTAGCCTGAATGTTATCTTTCTATTTATGTGTTTATAAGAAACATGGATTGTTGATACACAATTCATTTCAATTGCATAATGGTGTATCAGAGACGTGTTTTGATTACAGAAGATAAAGAAAATAACCATTTATTCGGAAATTGAAAAGGGAGGGAGGGAGGTGATACTAAAAGTTCCCAAAGTCTTTTCAGGGGATGTTTTGAAGGTACAAGGGAGATAATTAGCTCACATGGTGTAATAAGATGGAGGGTTTGTTGCCACTGTGAGTTGTGGGGGCAGGAAAGGAGGCTCAGCCAATCTCAATATATACATGGTTGTACTTTGAAAATAGAAGGGACGCGGTGGCTCAGTGGGTTAGGACAGCTGAACTTGTCGATCGGAAGGTTGGCAGTTTGGCGGGTCGAATCCCGAGTGCCGCGTAGCAGAGTGAGCGCCTGTTACTCGTCCCAGCTTCTGCCCACCTAGCAGTTCAAAAGCACGTAAAAATGCAAGTAGAAAAATAGGGACCACTACGGTGGGAAGGTAACAGCGTTCCGTGCTAGTCATGCCGGCCACATGACCACGGAGACGTCCTCGGACAAGCGCTGGCTCTTCGGCTATGAAACGGAGATGAGCACCGGCCCCTAGAGTCAGAAACGACTAGCACGCATGTGCGGGGGAACCTTTACCTTTACCTTACTTTGAAAATAAAGGTTCATCCATTCATAAGTAGATATCCCTTAAGTAAAATTTAAAGGTAAGAAACATATGGAGGGCAGCAATGTATGCAGCATAATTTGCTCTCACTAAATGGGTTCTGAAAAGCACACAGATGATCACTTATGATCACAGAGCCTTGGTGGAGCAGTGGGCTAATGCCTCCTTAAGTAACACCAGCTGCCTGCAATTAGTGCAGGTTCGCATCCCACCAGGCTCAAGGTTGACTCAGCCTTCCATCCTTCCGAGGTAGGTAAAATGAGGACCCAGATTGTTGGGGGCAATTAAGCTGATTTTGTAATAATGCCGCTTGGGGTGTGTGTGTGAAAGCCCTAATAAGTAGGCATATACATAGAATGAAGGCTACTGCTAAGCTTGTAAGCCGCCCTGAGTCTTCGGAGAAGGGCGGGATATAAATGGAATTAAAATAAAAAATAAAATAAAAAATAAAAAACTTATAAGCCTGAAATATTTGACATTTTCCTTTATTCATTTACATGATGATATTCTAAGGCTGTATGTTAATGATAGACAGCTATGTTTTTGAAACTAGGTATTGGGGAATGTATGAAATAAGAAATTTATTTTAAAAAAATTTGGAATAAACCATTGTATTCCAGAGTTTCTGCTAAACAGTTTTGAATCAAGCCTTGATTCAGTAGAACTAAAACTCAGTATGCTTTGGAGTTTTGGACAAAAGAAAATATGGATGGGGTGGGGGAGAACCATTGCTACGGTGTGTGTCACCCTGTTTTCCCTTCTTATCAACTCCCAATGTGACATATTCCATTTGACTCATCTACCCTCCCATCTTCCCAGGGCGATTCCCACCCCACCCCAAGTGCCACCAGTGTTTCAGTGTGGTATATCCTACCAGCTCCCTGATCTTCCCAACATTTTCTCTCCTTTTGCTTCCTCTTAGTTGCTAATATTTCTCCTGTTCCAAATGTTTACATAAAACAAAACACCCGAAGTGTTTGTTTTTGTTAAGGTACAAGATTACCTGTTCTAGCTGTTTAGTAAATCCTAGCTAAGGTGGTTTCTCAGTTAACAATGGCTAACCGAGGACTGGAATTTCTGCCACTAAGCAGTGTGGTCATAAAGCAGAGTTATGCGACCACATTGCTTAGCAATGGCAATTCCAGCAGTCACTGTTGCTGTTGTTAGGTGAGAAACTCACATGTTGCAATGTGAGAAGAGGAATCCAGAAGCTCAGGAGGGTCAGCACTAAGGAGTACGGTGGGCAGGTGCTTCAGAGTATGGACACTGGGGGCTTCAGAGGATGAAATCTCCATGTCACCTGGGGGCTCAGGAGAAAAAGCAGGAGCAATCTGCAGGGGTGCTATCTACATTTGTCATACTAAGATGGAGCTCTCAACTTTCCAAGTGAGAGGCGAGCATCTGCACCACTAGGGCACGCTTGTGTCTTTGGGTTTGCAAAATAACAACATGAGAATGAGGAAGTAGGCATACACAAGACAGCCCATTCATTTTATGACTTTATTCACTATCTTTGCTTTTCTCTCTCGGGATAGAATAAGTTGCGCTAACAATGGGCTGAGATGCCATAAAAGGGCATAAATGCTAGAAACCTTAATAATTTCTAGGTGTATTGAAAATATTGAATAAGTGATTGTTTCCAGTTGTTCAATTGCTGATCCAGAAGTTTTATATACTTGCAAAAGATGCTTGCAAGCTTCTTATTTGTGTAATTGCACCTGTCTAATAAGTCTGGCATCAATAGTTTGGAATGATATATTATGTGAAATTGAGGTTAGATCCCCCCCCATTTAATAGAAACCGAATAAGGCCAAGAACTTAAATATATCAAATACATATTTTTATAGTATCTTTTACAGCTGTCTTCTAAAGTAAAAGAAGAAGAGTTTACTAACACAGTGTAAAAGGATAGTACAAAATTTACAACCATTAATATAAAATTAAATGAACACCAGTATTTTGGGGTCACTTAAAAGCTGTGGAGAAATGCTCATGTCCTTTTGTGATGCAATAATGCAGATCCCTGACTCACTTGTGCTGTAAAAACAGCATAAAACCTGGTATGCATATTGAAGGCAGTAGGCTCTAATTTTAACACCAAAAAATAATCTTACAGCTACCTGGTTACGGGCAACCTTAGGTCTTAGTGCATAGAGAGGAAGTTAGCAAAAATAATTTCTGAAATATCCAGTAGTGAGAAGTTCCCATGTATACTAGAAGTATAAAAAGAGGACATAAAGAATTTTGAAGATTTAGTCTATGGAGGTAGAGTATGCTCACTTAGAATTCGTTTTGTGCATCTGGATTGAAGATTATGAATATTCCTGGTAAGTAAATAGAACAACAGAAAGCCCATTTAGAAGGGGAGATTGCTTCACTATCTAATGTATTGATTAGGAAAAGGCTAAAGACTGATAAACTAGCCTGTTAATGGAAATTCTTAAATATTGAAACAATCTTCACAAAATGATGAAGTATCTCTTTATCATATTTGATAAGATTACAGCTGTTGAATGCAAATAAGCCTGGAAAATAAAATTTTACGGTCAAGAGCCTTGGTGGAGCAGTGGGCTAATGCCTCCTTAAGTAACACCAGCTGCCTGCAATTAGTGCAGGTTCGCATCCCACCAGGCTCAAGGTTGACTCAGCCTTCCATCCTTCCGAGGTAGGTAAAATGAGGACCCAGATTGTTGGGGGCAATTAAGCTGACTTTGTAATAATGCCGCTTGGGGGTGTGTGTGAAAGCCCTAATAAGCAGGCATATACATAGAATGAAGGCTACTGCTAAGCTTGTAAGCCGCCCTGAGTCTTCGGAGAACGGCGGGATATAAATGGAATTAAAATAAAAAAAATAATAAATTATCCAGATGCCTTACTTTTTTCACTGTTAAGGTAGAAACACCGATTATATATTTAGCTCTTGGTATATTAAGGGACGCGGTGGCTCAGTGGGTTAGGATGCTGAGCTTGTCGATCAGAAGGTCGGCAGTTTGGCGGGTCAAATCCCGAGTGCTGCGTAACAGAGTGAGCGCCTGTTACTCGTCCCAGCTTCTGCCAACCTAGCAGTTCAAAAGCACGTAAAAATGCAAGTAGAAAAATAGGGACCACTATGGTGGGAAGGTAACAGTGTTCCGTGCGCCTTTGGCGTCTAGTCATGCCGGCCACATGACCACGGAGACATCCTCGGACAAGCGCTGACTCTTCGGCTTTGAAACAGAGATGAGCACCAGCCCCTAGAGTCGGAAACGACTAGCACGCATGTGCGGGGGTACCTTTACCTTACTTGGTATATTTGGGCATTTTGTGTCCTGCACTCTGTGACAATAAAAGCTACTCTTATGCTCCCCCAGTCATTGTGAAGATAACTGTATTTTTTGCCTGACAATGATGAAATCCATAAATTATTTTACCATATCCTTGAATCTTGTGTTCAGTTTCTTTCTTCTCTTTGAGAGACGGTCCTGTCATAGGCATGAAAGCTGGCTGAGCAACTGTGGACTGGTCACTTTCAGCCCAACCCATCTCGCTGGATGGTTGTTTTGGGGGGAAAAATAGGAAGGTTATTATATACAGGTGAAACTCGAAAAATTAGAATATCGTGCAAAACTTCATTTATTTCAGTAATGCAACTTAAAAGGGGAAACTAATATATGAGATAGACTCATTACATGCAAAACAAAATAGTTCAAGCCGTGATTTGTCATAATTGTGATGATTATGGCGTACAGCTCATGAAAACCCCAAATCCACAATCTCAGAAAATTAGAATATTACATGCAATCAATAAAACAAGAAGTGTACATAGAACAATATTGGACCTCTGAAAAGTATAAGCATGCATATGTACTCAGTACTTGGTTTGGGCCCCTTTTGCAGCAATTACTGCCTTAATGCAGCGTGGCATGGAAGCTATCAGCCTGTGGCACTGCTGAGGTGTTATGGAAGACCAGGATGCTTCAATAGCGGCCTTCAGCTCTTCTGCATTGTTCGGTCTCATGTCTCTCATCTTTCTCTTGGCAATGCCCCATAGATTGTTTATGGGGTTCAGGTCAGGCGAGTTTGCTGGCCAATCAAGCACAGTAATCCCACGGTCATTGAACCAGGTTTTGGTGCTTTTGGCAGTGTGGACAGGTGCCAGGTCCTGCTGGAAAATGAAGTCAGCATCCCCATAAAGCTCGTCTGCGGAAGGAAGCATGAAGTGCTCCAAAATCTCCTGGTAGACAGCTGCGTTGACCCTGGACTTAATGAAGCACAGTGGACCAACACCAGCAGATGACATGGCTCCCCAAATCAACACAGACTGTGGAAACCTCACACTGGACTTCAAGCATCTTGCAGTGTGTGCCTCTCCATTCTTCCTCCAGACTCTGGGTCCTTGGTTTCCAAATGAAATGCAAAAGTTGCTCTCATCAGAAAAGAGGACTTTGGACCACTAAGCAACAGACCAGGTCTGTTTTTCTTTAGCCCAGATAAGACGCTTCTGACGTTTGTTGTTCAGGAGCGGCTTGACAAGAGGAATATGACATTTGAAGCCCATGTCCAGGATCTGTCTGTGTATGGTGGCTCTTGATGCACTGACTCCAGCCTCAGTCCACTCCTTGTGAAAGTCCCCAACACTTTTGAATGGCCTTTTCCTGACAATCCTCTCCAGGCTGCGGTCATCCCTGCTGCTTGTGCACCTTTTTCTTCCACACTTTTCCCTTCCACATAACTTTCTATTAATGTGCTTTGATACAGCACTTTGGGAACATCCAACTTCTTTTACAATTACCTTTTGGGGCTTTCCCTCCTTATGGAGGGTGTCAATGATGGTTTTCTGCACAACTGTCAGGTCAGCAGTCTTCCCCATGATTGTGATTCCTACTGAACCAGACTGAGAGACCATTTAAAGGCTCAGGAACCCTTTGCAGGTGTTATGGCTTAATTAGCTGATTAGAGTGGGACACTTTGAGCCTAGAATATTGCACCTTTTCACAATATTCTAATTTTCTGAGATTGTGGATTTGGGGTTTTCATGAGCTGTACGCCATAATCATCACAATTATGACAAATCACGGCTTGAACTATCTTGCTTTGCATGTAATGAGTCTATCATATATTAGTTTCCCCTTTTAAGTTGCATTACTGAAATAAATGAAGTTTTGCACGATATTCTAATTTTTCGAGTTTCACCTGTATATTTGCCGCTTTGACTTATTTATAAAATGATGAAAAGCAGAGTAAGAATCTAGCAAAAATATTCTCTTCATTATACTTGTTCAAAAATCAACAGCCATTTCAGCAGCAACATATACTTTGCTTTAAGCAATTTAAACAAATAATAATAATGAGATGCCATAGATTTTGTCATAAGATTTTTTAAAAATAAAAATGCTTTTTATTTAATTTTTTATTTTGAAGGTCAATAGGCTAGTTCTTTTTAAGAGGCCTCCATTGTTGGGTTCAATTCTGGTTGTTGTAGTCTTCTGTTGCAATGCTACATATACTATACTCACCAGACTTTGTCAGGACTATATGAAATTAGGTGGCTGTTTTGCTTCCCAAAGGGACGTAGTGGCTCAGTGGGTTAGGACGCTGAGCTTGTCAGTCAGAAGATTGGCAGTTTAGCGGGTCGAATCCCGAGTGCCGCGTAACAGAGTGAGCGCCTGTTACTCATCCCAGCTTCTGCCAACCTAGCAGTTCGAAAGCACATAAAAATGCAAGTAGAAAAATAGGGACCACTACGGTGGGAAGGTAACAGCGCTCCGTGCGCCTTTGGCGTCTAGTCATGCCAGCCACATGACCACGGAGACGTCCTCGGATAAGCGCTGGCTCTTCGGCTTTGAAACGGAGATGAGCACTGGCCCCTAGAGTCGGAAACGACTAGCACGCATGTGCGGGGGAACCTTTACCTTTTACCTTTGCTTCCCAGCTGAGAACCAAAGATCATTATCTAAAATAGTAAGTGGAACTTGAATATGTTTTTGTAAGCCTAATTACATCTTAAAGATTTAAGTTCAATAAAAATATATCTTTTGGGGGATCCTGCAATTTACCCTTTGATCCATGTTGGGTATTTTTCCTTATTCCAAGGGTCCTGGTCTCCTGTTGAAAGTGATGGAATAATCTGGTCAGCATCTGCCATATTGAGAAACCAGCTCCTAAAACAGCTTGCCTGGGAGAAAGTTTGTGAAATTACACAGTAACATGTTTGCAGTAGTATGCTTTCTTTTTTGTTGATATTTAATATTGGTCTTCCCTGACTACTATTAGAAATCAGTGGGTCTTATATATTGTAGAATTCCATGCACCATGAGGTACACATGTTTTGATACTAAATTCCATTTTCTTGAAAGAAATGGAAATGAACATTTCTAAATGTTCATTGGGCTATAAGTTGAATGCACAGAGATTTTTCACACAAAGATTTGGAATTCTTTGAGAAGAGCTGAAATCTGGAAATCATTTTTTTAGTAGGATATAGGGCAGAATTGCTTCATATGTTAGGAATGAGTGGTAGCAGTCGCCTGATAAATAAGCCAATGTTTGATTTCCATTGTGTAAAATATATTTTTATATATACAACTTAAATCTGCAAAAGTACTAATATATTAATTCATTGGTTATTCTTCTACCCTTTTAATCTTACAATGATTAGGTTGATACCAAAAGCAGGTGGTACTTTATTGGGTAGGAGTCATACTGCAAGAGGCAACCAAGCCAGAAATTGGCTTAACTACTTATAGCTCTGTACTTACTTTTAAAAATCCAGTGTCAAATCCTGTATTATTCTTTTGGTCCCCTTCTTGTATGTCTGCTAGATATTGTTTGTTACCGTAATGCTAAGGATCTACATTTAGAAGTAAGCTTTATTGGTTTCACTGAATTCAATTCCAGGTGTATCTATTTAGAAGATTGCAGTCTATTTTAAAAAGATCACTTCAGTGAAGTATGGGCCAACAATACGTGATTGGCTTTGATAGGTAGCTTCCTTCACAAAAATCAAAATGTATATAGTTCTCTTCCTATGATTAAATTATCATACATGCGCTTAATTGAAGATTGCTAGTATTTAATTCAAAACAATGCAGAATTGGCTGTACATGAAACTTTTGTTCTCTCTGTTGTAGTCTTAAAATGAAACAGCCAGAATTTATTGTATGATGTTAATTCATTGCAGTTTGATAAGATAAGCACATAATATCTTCATGATGTACTTAATTGGTGGTTGCCATTATCCTGCTTTAGGAAATTACTAACTTACTAAATAATTGATGGATATAAAAATGCTGAGCATTTTGAAATTCTAAATTAATATACAGAGAATCATCTAGCTATTTCCTGTTTTTCCGGTAAAATAAAATTCTTCTAATGTACCCTTATACTAATTTATCTTTAATCCACTCTCTGAGCCTGACGGTCTGTATTTTGGTCTAACTCCTATCAGCCTCAGTCAGTGTAGCTGGGGTTTGGATAATGGAAATCGTAGTCGGTTGAGCATCTAAAAGATCCAGATTGGGGTGAATGTTTAATGATACCATTTGAAATGCAAGAGTAAAAAAAAGGTTTTTTTAAAACAAATAATTGGGCCCTGATTTTTAAGAAATTATGAAAGGATTTTAACTCTGGCCCTCATTTCCTTGACATTTCTTAATTTTTATCAATATTGAGGCAGTATTGATTTATTCAGGAAATAATAAATATTTCCCTAATATTCTATATAGAACAACACATTTTTAAACATTTTCTTCATCAAATAAATTTACACTGGTAACAATAGAAAGAGAATATGGACTCAGTGTGAGGCCTAACAGATGTAGTATTAATGGTTTGTTCTGATTGTTGGTGCTGATGAGTTTTGCAAACTCCAGAGGACATCCAAATTTTATTCAAACAGCGAAGGACTTCATTATTTTTGCAAATAATGTCTGCAGAGAAAAATACGAGAAAATTCATGGACACTTAAGAATGGCAATGTGGACCAGCAATAGGGTTAGATTAATTTGTGTATAGCAATTTCCCGAGTTGACCATTGTTGGAATCAGGCTTTGAGTAAAAAGGGCAAGTATATGCTAAAATAGCGTAAAATCAAATTTCTGAGTCAATAAATACTTTTTTTCCTGTTGTTGCATTAACACGTGAACTATTTCATATTAAAATCATGTGATGACTAATCACTATATTGATATATTAAAGACATTGGCTTATCATTTAAGGCACTCTAATACTAGTAGCATTTTTCTTCCTCGCATTCTATTTTTTTATATAACAGTAGCTTGTTCTTGGCTACTGTGGTTTCTTGCTTTTTCAGTTCCTTTTGCATACAAATTGAGAACAGGGTGGTGGTGGTAGTGGAATGGCTTTCTTAAGCAGTTTTTTTTAAAAAAAGAAACCTCTCCATTAATTAAAGTTCTGTGATTTTTCCCCCCTTTCTCTAGACCAGCATGTTTTGGAAATTTGATCTTCATTCATCATCCCATATAGACACACTTCTAGAGAAAGAAGATGTAACACTGAAGGAACTGATGGATGAAGAAGATGTGTTACAAGAGTGTAAAGCTCAAAATCGCAAACTTATAGAATTTCTTTTGAAATCGGAATGTCTGGAAAATCTAGTATCATTCATTATAGAAGAGCCACCTCAAGACATGGATGAAAAGATCAGATACAAGTAAGAAATATGTTTAAATCTAAAAGCTGGAGACTGAAAAAAATAAAAAAAAAGTTGGGAAAAGAGATTTGCATGCTACTAATTTTAGGGAAGTGTGGGTTGACTGCTAAGACAGATACTCTCCAAAAAAAATCTTCCCTTTCACAACTTTCTAAGATCATATCAAATAAAAATAATCTAATCAACAAAAATACTGTTCCTAGTAAAATTTGTACGTTGCCTCATCTTATTCAGGGGTGAGCACTTAATTTTCCCAAGGGGCCACATGACAAATGGGATCGTTACGGAGGCCGAACCGATAGGCTGAACCTAAATTCTGCTCAGTTGCGTGTGCGGTGTGCACTTACTTACATTTGATTGCTAATTTCTGATTGATCTCACAAAGGCAGGACAGGGAGAGCCAAAGGGCCGGATGTGGCCCAGGGGCCATAAAATCTTAAAGTGATTTACAATCAGCATTTCTAATAAAATATTGGATATTTTATTAATATTACTAATATTATTATTGTAATAGTTATTACTAATATTAATACTGATAAAAGGCAAATGTAAAAGCAATATAAAATTAATAAATTCAGTTAAAAATGATGAAGGGATGAAGGAAAACAAAAATGTAACCAGCCATATACAACAGTTCATGCAGGGACTTGGCGAAAAGATAGGGCATCCCCAAAAATGTAATTTGAGAAACTTTATGAATATGATAAATGAAAATATTTCAAAGTACAGGCTTTACAGGTCTTGGTAGAATCTTAAATTATGCTCATAGTTTAGAGCCTTATGCATCAAAATCAAAACTTTGAACTGCTCAACAGGTGACTGGTAATTGGTGCATATTTGCTTCAACAGACGAGTAACTTGTAGGGTCCACAGCCCCACACAGTAACCTAGCTGCTGTCTTCTGCATCAGCTGAAGGTTCCACATCTCTCTGTATAGGCAACCTTGTAAAAAGCATATTGTAGTAGTATTCTAAGTGTGAGATAACCCGCATGTGAACTTCTATAACTCCTATAATCAGATCTTCAGCGACTTTTTGTTGCTGCAGAAAAACATAATGGGGAAAATGAGACATACGATTGATTTTACCTTCCAACAATCTCTTCTTCCAGAAGCGCATAGCCATCTCTATTTCCTAATTTTTCAGAAGCAGACGGTCCATTTTTCCCCCCAACTATATTTGTGGCTCTGTTGCAGAGCAACCATCCCTGTTGGGAGAAAGGCTCAGGCAAGGAATCAACCTGGACTTGCTATATAAACACAAAAGAAAACTAGGTCTGACCCCCCCCTCCCCTTGAATGCCTTAGAGCAGGGGTGTCAAACTCACAATGTCACTACGTGTCGTGACATACCGTGACTTTTTTTTCCCATTGCCAGCAATGGGGTGGGCGCGGTTTCAGCCTGACGCATCCGGCCCATAGGCCGGCAGTTTGACACCCGTGCCTAGAGCCTAATGTGGTTGTTCCCAGACTAAAGCTGTCAATCTGAGGAGATTCTTGTGTAATAGGCAGAGAACAACAAAGTAATTAGTTTGAACTCTACATGTGTAGGTCTAGTTCAGGGGTCAGCAACCTGAAACAGTGAAAGAGCCACTCGGAACCGTTTCCCTCACAAAAGGAAAAACTGGGAGCCGCAAAAAATGTGTGTACATGCGCACATGCGCAGAACAGGGTTTGACTGAAGAGTGGAGCCAAGGCGAGAGATGCACCTACCCTGCATATTTAAATTGATTGGTTGAACTTTTTTAGTCCCACTTTTTTTTTTTTTTTGGACTGCACATGGCAGAGGACTGGGAGCCGCAGGAGACGGCTGAAAGAGCCGCATGCGGCACACCTGTGGTCTAGTTGTTTGCTCCTGACAAGCTGGTTGTAATTATACGTCACACCCAGTGACCATTTGGATCCTAATTGTAAAAATTCTAATAATTATGGAGGTTTTTGTGAGCTCCCTGGCATGTGGAGCAGTAATCAAAATAGATTTTTCTGTCATGCCTTGAGAGCTGATTGTTAAATTGGCATTCCTGATTGCTCAGGGGAGTGCTTCTTACTACATCTCATAACAGCTGCGAAAGGGCTTCTTGCTTGGCCCTTGTAAGCCCTACAGCCTGCTGTGGTTCCTGTTGCTGGTTTTTGCCTACTGGAGGTGTCCCTCTAAGTGGCTCTGTCTTGTATTTGTTCCCATTCTTCTGCCATGGTGCATGAACGCCATATAGGGAAGCGCTGGGATTGCTACATTGCCCAGCTGCAATTTTAGAGGCTTTCTGAATGCAGTTTACTCTTTCTAAATTGATGCTGTATATATCCTTGGAGACCTGTATATTGTTACACTGCTTTTTTTTTATTCTCAACTTTTGCTTTTGGTCAGCTCCAGAAGTTCAGGTTTGTGTCAGGGCTAGATCTGATGATGATAAGGATACTTTATATTGTTTGTATAAATAACGTCTGTGTACATACAGCGCACATACCATTGAAGAACCATCTAAAGTAGCTTCATTGAAATGCTATTCTCAAATGGACGAAGTCTACGGAACCTACACAGATTGTGAAAGTTGGCTGGGTTAGTTCAGAATTTAACAGGCTGCAAAATAATAATGCATGTCTTTTTTATATTTATGGGTTTGTAATTCTAGTAAAATAAAACATCAACTATTTTCTTTTAGATATCCAAATATATCTTGTGAGCTGCTCACTTCAGATGTTTCACAGATCAATGATAGACTGGGTGAAGAGGAATCATTACTAATAAAACTGTACAGTTTTCTTCTAAATGAGCCCCCTCTAAATCCATTATTGGCCAGTTTCTTCAGCAAGGTGCTGAGTATTCTTATTAGCAGAAAACCAGAACAGGTATTTCCGATACATTGCTTTTAACTGTCTTTGGACCATTGTGCTCCAACTTTTATTTCCTTTTTGAATCTTCATGTTTGAGAGTCTGTCTTGTGTTGTCCCTTTGTAATACTGTGTGGAGATATATTTCTGTATTTATATGTTTGATAGAGTCGTGTTGCTTTAACTGAATCAATAGGAGTCATTTTTGAAGGTCTGAGCACTGTTCTGTACCTAATAGACTTGAATGATCCACATATATACATATATGGATTTGGAATTAATCATAAGAGCCTTTACTATATTTTTCAATTTGAAAAATTTGCCTGTTTTTGCCTGTGGTTTGTTCTCCAAGCTTGTTGTAATATTATTTCTCCATGTTTCATTATCAAACTAGGTAACATCATCAGCAAAATTTTCTTGTCCTATTCTTCACTCATAAATATCTTGTGTGCCACTGTGGTACACGTATTTTCTATTATTTTAAAATTTGCCAGTCTCATAAGCTAGTTACAGTAAAACATTTTTAGCGAATATGATTTTTTAAAAATACCAAGTGTCTGTAATCTACTGCTTTATTTTAAATGTTCTTCCTGCTTAGAAAAAAGACAAAATAGGGAGCATGGGGACTAGAAAAAATAAACTTGACATTTTGGGTATGTACAAGATACCTCACAACAGTATTTAGTAAAGAATATCCATCGTGATATATTCAACATTAGAAATGAACTTGTTCAGTAAATTCAATAATTTATAAATTGATAACAGCAATTTCTTCAGAATCTTCTTGTTATGCTTTGTTGGATTCAAAATGTTTTAGAACATTCTGTTAATATTTGTTCATATTTTTACTTTTTCCAGATTGTGGATTTCTTAAAGAAAAAGCATGATTTTGTAGATCTCATAATAAAGCACATAGGAACCTCTGCTATTATGGACTTACTACTCAGGCTACTGACGTGCATAGAACCTCCACAGCCAAGGCAAGAAGTATTAAATGTAAGTAGTTGGTTTTCATATTTCAAAATCCATATCTGAATAATACATTTATTAGGTCACTTAAAGTTAACAACAATTACTGTTTCACATTCTTCAAACTCTTTATGATTTATAGTGGCAAACAAAGCAAAAAGAAATACAAGGAAGAGAAAAGAACTCATGATGCTACATTTACTTCTTACAGAGGTTGGAGTAAATTGTGCAAATTTAAAATTAGGTTGCATATCAAAACTTTCAGAATGCATGTAGGGTTCTCCCAAGAATTGCTGTTGTAAATAAGGCAATATTATCTTGATTTCTGCAATAAGATTAAATTTATTTAAGCTTTTTGGTGCATTCCCATCTGTTCTTATTACTTCCTTCATAGGCCTTTGAATAATTTCTCCTTGTTTAGTCATTTCAGGTCATACTAAACATTTTCTTCTGACTCTGCATCCCCATCTGTGTATTTTTTTCCATATCTCATATCTCTTCCAAATCCTGTATATTTTATCCCTTATACACCTATAGTTATTTGTGTCTTGTTTTTATTTTTGATATCCAACTTTTCCTTTAAAACCCTTTTTGCTGTATTAAGTGAGAACAGAGTGCAGCTTAGCTATGTTGGTGGTTTGTTGACAATGTATTGAAAAGGTAATACCAACCTGACCACAAAACTCTGCACAAAAAATGTAAAAACAATAATGTGTATCCTTATCATCTGACAGGCTTGACTTACTGAGAAAGGTCGGTATCTGGACTGCTGATTTAGTTATTCAGGCTTGCATAACTAGAAAATAGTTATTCTTAAATAATTATCTTGTTACAAAGGTACATAAGAATGAGCTATATTCATGATATCATTGCATAACAAAGTAAATACATAGCATGTGACAGTCACTGATAGTACTTGTAGTTTCCTTTCTGCAAATGTTGAATATCTTAGAATTTCTGGGAATGCACTTGAGTGTTAAATAGCACCAGTGGGTGGATTATATAATAATTACATTTAGTCTTAATTCTGGAAGGTGATTTTTTTAATTAAAAAAACAAACCCATGTCTCCACAGTGGTTAAATGAAGAGAAAATTATTCAGCGGCTTGTGGAAATCGTGCATCCTTCTCAAGATGAAGATGTAAGGAAGATGTTTTATAATTCATATTTAGTTTTAAATATTAGTTTATTTGTATTCTGCTTACACAGTTTAAATTTTCTTCCTTATTATATACTTAATTATAACAAAACATTAAAATTCTGCAGTTATAGGACTGAGGAAACATATTAATCCACTGACTTGATGAAGTGTAATTGTGCCTTGTAGAAAATAGTGAATCTGTGTTAAATTGTTTCTGGTATTAACTAGCAAATAAAATTGTTTAGGTTTCTTTTTCCTTTATAAATTCTCTCTTGTTCTTTAGAGACAGTCAAATGCATCCCAGTCACTTTGTGAAATTATACGCTTGAGTAGAGACCAGATGCTACAAGTACAGAACAGTTCTGAACCAGATCCACTGCTTGCAACACTAGAAAAGTAGGTTGGTGTAAAGATATTACTTTACTTTTAAAATAAGCATGTTATCTATGGATTTTGAAAATTTAAATGTATTTCTTCTACTAGGAAGAGTGAAGATATTAATAACAGTAAGAGTGTCCATATAAGTTGTAGCAAGCAGTAAATAAATAAGAACAAAATCTTTAGCACTCCAAATAGCAAATATGATAGTCCCACTGCAGAACTGCTTAGAAAAGTAATTCAAGACACATGAAGTGAATTCATTCATTCACTTATGTAATGTCTTTGCTGCCTTAGCGCCACTTCTTTCCATTATGCTTCAGGATACCAATCAAGGCGCTAGTTATTGCCTTTAAAGCTCTACATAATACATGGCCAGTTTACTTGTGGAACCACTGTCTCCCGCCAGATGGAGCAAGGTGGCATAAAGCCCACTCCTCAATTCCTGTTAATGAATCAGTGGCGTCTTGTGGAAACCAGGAGATGTACGTTTTGCATTGGAATAGCATCCCTTCCCCTCTCCCATCCACATGGTCCTGATCTCATGGCCTCCTGAAAGGCTATGTAAAGCCAGAGGGATTAGGGCAGGGGTAGGCAACCTCGGCTCTTTTATGACTCATAGACTTCAACTCCCAGAATTTCTGAGCCGGCTCAGGAATTCTGGGAGTTGAAGTCCATGAGTCATAAAAGAGCCGAGGTTGCCTACCCCTGGATTAGGGGCAGGTTGTTAGTGAAGCCTGACATAGGTGAATTTATCTCTGAATAAGGTGCCTTGTTTTTTTATACTTTTAATTTGTTGTTCATTATGCTTTCCTATATTTGTATTCATGTGGTTTTTTTATTCTGTTATTGTGAGCCACTCAGAGTTATTTGCATAAGATGGATGGCCACCTTAAGTAAAAATAAATATAATGTCAAAACGTGACTTAGTAATTTATCTGACCTGAGCCTTTGTATTTATAACAATGTACATTTTTAAACAGGTGACTCACACATTTTATGTGTAATAGTAATATTTGTAATAATAGAGTATAACCCACAGATTTTATTCAAAAAATGTATTAAATAAGAAGGTTAAACCTTTCCAAGAGAGTAATAATTTGTGTTACATTTAGAGATGTAGAAAAAGGATTTGGTTGCCTGGACACACTGTTAATATAGGCTTAAATTGTCTTGTTTATATATCAAAGTACAGGTAGTCCAACTTACAACCACTTGTTTAGTGACCATTCAAAGTTACAATGACGTTGAAAAAAGTGACTTACAACTGGTCTTCACACTTACAATCATCTCAGCATCCCCATGTTCAAAATTCTGGTACTTGGCAACTGACGTTTATTTTTGATGATTGCAACCCACCCACCCACCCCCAGCTGATACGAACACCATTTGTGACTTTCCTAGCTGTCTTCTGACAAGCAAAGTCAATGGAGGAAGCTAGATTCACTTAACAACTGTGTAATTCACTTAACAACTGCAGTGATTTGCTTAACGAGTGCAGCCAAAAATGTCATAATATTGGGTGCAACTCACTTAACAACCACCTCACTTAGCGATGGAAGTCCTGATCCCGGTTGTGGTCATAAGTCGAGGACTGTTTATACCACAAAAGTAAGAACCCAGATCTACAAAACTTTCTCCTGCAACTATAAGAATTAGATTTGACGTAAGGATAATTGCCTAGATTTTGTATAAAGAGCTTTTCAAAATAAATTGCAAAGATTTTCTTTGAAACTATCTACGTACTGAAAGGTATATTTCAGGCATTATCCTTTTATTATAGACAAGAAATTATAGAACAGCTGCTATCAAATATTTTTAATAAAGAGAAAAACGAATCTGCAATAGTCAGTGCAATTCAGATATTACTGACTTTACTGGAAACCAGACGGCCAACGTAAGTTAATTTTTTATCTTTACCTAATGATACTCTTAACAATTTTTAGTAGCTAGTAGGTTATGGTTATATTTGCTTATCTTTTCTCAGATACAGTGATATACTCTTATGTACATGGACATATTCTGAATCAATATTTTTCTGATAATTTTTATCTGATCTTTCGATTCCAGCTATCAGAAGGGAATGAACAAGTAAAATCTGAAGTTCGCATTGATAGTGATAACAGGTCTTCTGTTCATCCTGGTACTGAGCCAGTTATTTTGAATACAGCCACAGATTTCTTGTTCATAATACAGCAGTGCTTTATGGTAGCGAGCCTGTTATATGCAAGTTGCCATACATATTTTCAAACTAATATTAATGTACACTTCTTCCATGACAATGTAACTAATTAATCAAGAGTGGAATACATTGCTGAAAATATGAATTATGTTAAGCATTAACCAACTCTTTGGAATAGCCAATAAACACTTTATATAACGCAATAAAGCTTTCAGCTTCATTGTCTGAAATATTCCTTTGGGTCTCTAGAAAAGATTGAACAGTTCTTACGTTGTAGTGAGTAGTTATTTTCTGTAGATGAAAAGATTATTTGAATTTGCAGTTGAAAACACTTATGCTTGATAATGCTGATGGTAGCAGAATTAATATTTCAGTAGCCTTGCTTGCTGTATTAACAGGCAAACATTTTTCTTTTTATGTACGTGTTACAGATTTGAAGGTCACATAGAGATTTGCCCTCCAGGTATGAGCCACTCAACATACTCGGTCAATAAAAGTGTATTAGAAGCCATAAAAGCACGACTTGCATCTTTCCACGAACTGCTCCTGGAACCCCCCAAAGTAAGGAAAACCCCCAACTCAGTGAAAATAGATTGATTCAGTTTTTGTGACTTCAGGAGCAAGAATATGTGTGTCATCTTGCTTAATCTGAAAGTGAATCCCTTCTGTAGGTTGACATTTTGGCTTAGCTTTCAACATGATCCTGATTCAGATTACTGGTGGTATTTTAGCTATGTTCATATAACAAAAGGTGGCTCAGTGGGTTAGGACGCTGAGCTTGTCGATCAGAAGGTCGGCAGTTTGGCGGGTCGAATCCCGAGTGCCGCGTAACAGAGTGAGCGCCTGTTACTCATCCCAGCTTCTGCCAACCTAGCAGTTCGAAAGCACGTAAAAATGCAAGTAGAAAAATAGGGACCACTACGGTGGGAAGGTAACAGCGTTCCATGCGCCTTTGGCGTCTAGTCATGCCGGCCACATGACCACGGAGACGTCCTCGGACAAGCGCTGGCTCTTCAGCTTTGAAACGGAGATGAGCACCGGCCCCTAGAGTCGGAAACAACTAGCACGCATGTGCGGGGGAACCTTTACCTTTACCTTATATAACAAAAGCTCAGGTTTTCTCAGAAGCTATCCAGCAGATCTGAATATGTATCACCTGGGCAGCTAGTCTATGTTTGTTTTCCTTAGATTTGTTTTAGGGCTGTGAATTTAAGTAAAGTGAGGAGGTACAGATGGAACTATTAGCATTTTGGTGTGCGTGCGTGCGCTATGAAATATATTTTTGTAAAGAATCGCGACTTGTAGCTATTCCTTTTCTTTGACTTCCCTGAGAGATCTTCACGTCTTCCAAGCGTGGGAGAGAGCAGCTGGAAGAAATTAGTTGAGGATTGATTCCATTTCACCTTCCTCCATGTGTGCTATCTTCCTTTCTGATATTTGAAAGATCTGCCAAACTCAGATATTGGCACCATAAAGTTCCATAACAGGATGTTGAAATTCAAAAGTAGTTTGAACGTGAAGAATGGCTAGAGGAACAGGGTAAGGACTGTTCCCCATCCCAGCTCATTTTTTGTCAGTCTTATTTGTTTTTTCACAACCTTTTAAATATTGCACTTACACTTCATTTTGGATATCTTAACAGGATTGAAAACAACTAAAATAAATAAGTACTCCTACACTTAGTGTGATTGTAGCTAGGAAGATACGGAAAGAACAGGAAGTGCAAACTTCTTTTACTTCTCTGCACCATGGCCTCATTCAGACTGGCTGCACTTCACAAAATGGAGGAACTGGTGTTAGCTGAAACAGGACAGAATATGACTGAACAAGTAAAAAATTAATTATTAGGGCTCCCTCTTTTCTTTAATTACCTTGCCAGCATAAATGTCTTGGTTATATTTAGGTTTTGCCTGTGATTTCTAGAGTTAAACGCTAGATTGATGAATGATAAGAAAGCCAGAAAGTGGTGCTGGGTGAGCCTATGAATTAGGCTTTCATAATCGTCGTCTGGATCATCATAAGCTCAAAAAAAAAGCATTAGTCTTACCAGATTTTTCTCAACTGCATTAATGTTAGGTTTTACCCTTAACTCTGATGGTGTTATGGCCAGTGGACAAGCGAGGAGAGGGAAGACAGTAGCAGAGCTAGAGCCAAAATCTTTAGTTAATTGATACAGGCGGATAAGGTGCATTGTTATAACTGACTGACTGAAGCTGAGAGGCAACCGCTGGTGTAGATTATTCAGTGATATGGGTGAAAGGAGCATGTCCAGCTGTCAATAAAATATTCAATGTGTGATGCAGGTCCTATACCAATATCCAAATATTTCCAGAATAATGTGTTTCAACAAAGATGATATAGGAATGACAGCAGCTAGAAAAACAGGAGCAGAAAGAGAATTATTTCCTTTATTAGGTAGTCCTATCTTCTGTGAGTTATAGCTGTTAAAAAGAGAGAGTAAGTGCTCAATAAAGTATCTTGGCCAGGTTTGGTGGGGAGAATCCTCTTTCCAAGTGATTATATTTGACAGGAGGAGGATCATTTTTCCACCAGGTTTGGATATGAGGGTAATATTCGTAGGGCTCATTGCTAATGGCGAATTATAAGTAGATTGGGGGAAGGAAGGGCAGTATCCAAGCGCAGCAACGGTTTGAGCGTCAGTTGAGTGCAGTGATATCACAGCATTTTCTGTACTTCAGAAGAAAATAGCTCTAAAATCTTAACTATCAGACAAAACCGGTTCTAAGGACTCTCAGGATTAAAAGTCTGTGCATGATTTAATACTTCAGAATCTTATCGAACTTAAAAGATTTTAAGTCTCTTAACGTGATTAGATGCAACTCATGCTGAACCTGCTGCTCAGTTTTATCTGTGACAATCATAGTACATTGTCTTAGTGTGCTTCTTTTTTCTTCTTTTCTGTTGTATTACTTTAGTTTCCCTGTTTAAACAAAACTTTGTTTCTATTTTTCTAAACATTTTGGCTTAGGCCACGGGTCGGCAACCCGCGGCTCTGGAGCCGCATGCAGCTCTTTGAGCCGTCTCCTGCAGCTCCCAGCCGCCCAGTGCGCACGCACCTCTTCGAACGGGCAGTGGTGCGCGCGCACCTCTCCAAATGGAGAGTGGCACCGCCCGTTTGGAGAGGTGCACGTGCACCTCTCCGAATGGGCGGAGGTGCGCGCGCACCTCCCCAAACCTTTGGAGAGGTGCACGCACACCTCTGCGCGAACGGGCAGCGGCGCCGCTCTTTGGGAAAGCTGCCGTGGCACGTTTGCAGGCTGCCGAAAGTGGCAGCTCTGCAAACGGGCCGCGGCAGCTTTCCCAACAAGCGGCGCCGCTGCCCATTCCGAGAGGTGCGCGTTCACCTCCCCAAACCTTTGGAAAGGTGCGCGCGCACCTCCGCGCGAACGGGCAGCGGCGCCGCTCTTTGGGAAAGCTGTCGTGGCACGTTTGCAGGCTGCCGAAGGCGGTAGCTCTGCAAACGGGCCGTCGCCGTCGCGCAACCGGGAACCGGTTCCATGACACATTAAAAAAATGGCAACTGCGCGCATCCGCGCATGCGCAAGAAAACCGTTTTGTGCATGCGCAAAATCTTTTTTGCGCATGCGCATGCATGGACACACGCACGCAGCTCCCACTTTTTTTATGTGTGATGGAACCTGTTCCCAGTGGCTCTTTTCCTTTTTCAGGTTGCCGACCCCTGGCTTAGGCCAAAGGAAGGTGCTACTCCAGGGGTGCTGGTGTGTGTGTGGACAGGCACTTTTCTCTCTTCTGCCTTGGGGAAGGTCATGTTTCAGATTCCCGTAAGCATCGTCAGGTGTTGCTGCAGTTGTTTATCCCATTTGTAAGCCACTCTTTGAAGAACTAGCTCTTTGAGCTGCCGGTCTCAAAGATTCTTACAGCTCCCTGGTTTTCCAAAGCTTTTGCCAGGCTTCAGAAATTTCCAGGAGACACGTTTGTGTTTTCTCATGTGCATTTGAACTTTTTGTCTCTTAATGAGAACTTTACAGCTCTACACCACATTGGGAGCCACTGTGGTATAGTGAATAAGACACTCGGCAACAAACATGAGCAGAAAGCCGGCTGGGGGATCTTGGGCCAGTCGCCCTCTCTCAGCTGTAGGAAACAGCGGTGGCAAACTACTTCCCAAAGACATTGTCAGGAAACTGCAAAGGTTTGCCCACGCAGTTGTCAGGAGTCAAAATCTGACTTGAAGGAACACATATACACACACCAAGCCAATAGCACTGAGGAAATCACTTGATAAATGAGCTTTCTAAAAGATCTGCCCTGAAGATTTCTGTCCTTGAGTAGATTTGTTCAGTGATGCAGTTCCTGGTCTGGAAATTCAGCAGTTTTCTCAGATTATGAATTGGTTTTATCAGCTGGTGCAATACGCCACTGCTTCTTCGATCCTGACTCTCATGCTTCTAATCTTGTTGGAGACATGTCTGTTTCTGGAGAGCTTTTTGTTGTGGATAGTTTACCAATAAAACCTAACATCCACTTAAATGTTTTCAGTATTCCAGAACATAAAATTATGGAAAATAACCCTTCGAATAAAACTGCACAGGCCTTGTGCTTAACTTATTCCTGTTATGCCTATTTCTTCAGAAAGTGGAATTCTATTTTAAAGGTTACGTTCTCTTTTTTTGCATAGAAAAGTGTTATGAAGACAACGTGGGGTGTACTGGATCCACCTGTAGGGAATACCAGGTTAAATGTGATTAGGTTAATATCCAGCCTTCTGCAGACAAATACAAACAATGTCAACCAGGAACTGATAGAGCTCAACAGCATAGGAGTTATACTGGTAAGAAAATACATATATTTAGATTTACTTACTTACTTACTTACTTATTTCTTTCTTTCTTACTTAAGTTACTTACAGGGTTTATGTGGCTGCCTACTGCATATAATGTTCTAGGACGCTCACAACAATCTACTAAAACAAAGATAAAAACAGAAATACTTTTTACTCCAAGTGGCCAGACCAAATAGCCTCCAGGCTCAAACCCCCCCCCCCCGCCCCAATCCAGCTTGATTACTGGTGGCCCTTGATTAACCACTCTCCTTCAGTGACCGCTCAAACTTATGACCATGCTGAATGTACCTATGATGGTTCTCAAACCTACAGTCTTCACAGTGTCCCTGCAATCAGGGATTACCTATATGTAACTCATGGGGGAGATACAACAGTAACCATGTATTATATTAAACCTATTCACTGCAGTGCAGGGAAAATTGGGGTATTTTCTTTTATCTAAAACATTAACTTTGATGAGAATTGACTCAAAAATAATTGAAAAGATAAAGTTAAATCGATACCGAACAATTTTGCACTTCCATGATTGCATTTCAGATTAGAAGATGCAATCGTAGTATTTTCTGCAATGTGCATTTTTGTTCAGAGAATGTAATCTCTTGTTATTATTCAAGTATAGTTGCAGGCAGGGCTTTTTTTCTCATAGAACGCTCAGGACGGAGTTCCGGCACCTTTTTTGGATGGAACCTTGTAGGGTAGGGCAAGGCGGGTTGTATGACGTGTGAGTTCCAGCACCTTTTTCTTTTACAAAAAAAGCACTGGTTGCAGGAAATAAGGATAACCAGGTTTTTTAAAAAAAACAAAACTTAAAAGTCCCACAGCAGGCTCTCTGGAAAAGTATGGATCTAGAAGCAACTCATGGGTGTACTGATTGGCCACAAAATCATCATAATTGAAGGACTATGCATATCCTGTACATCTTATTGTTTCATATGAAATGGAATAAAAAACGGCATTTAATTGACACGTGATCAGCTTTTGGAAACAGTACTAACATTTTTGTTAGTAGATGCTTACAGCTGCATAGGGTGGGCTTCTCTAGAATTAGCTGAATCTGGTTTTCATCCAGCTATTGTATTCCACTGAAGATACAGAAATCCCCACTCACAAAAATTGCCATGCCTTCTCTTTCTAAAGACTCCTTAGAGACGCTGCTTCCATAAATCGAGTATTGAGTATATATATGAGATCACATGGCACACTTATTATTACGATTGGTTGCACAGTCAGCCAGATATTTAGACTGGATTTTGCATTTTTGTCTAGCTATGAAGTCCTTCCCAAAGACCTGGAAGAGGCGGATGCTGTTTAATAATGTTAAGGTATCTTCACAGGATGTCCTGTTCCAAGTTAAGCTGCCATTTGCAATTGACTGATGGTGATTTTGTCAATGCTGATGGTATTCAATGGTGCTCCATGTATTTTGGAATTGTACTGAAGGAACCTATTACGATTGGTACTATCTTTGCTGTCTTCTGCCACAATCATTCTATTTGCAGGTCTTTGCGATTATCTCCAGTCCTTTCTCTTCTGTTGTGCTGTCTCCACGTATTGCAGTTTCCACTATCCAGTCTTTTTTGTCTTTCTTATCAGCAGTTGTTAAGTTTGGGGTGTAGTTTAGGCAGATGTTTGTCTGCCCATACTGACGATTGCTATTATTTTCCTCCGTTTATATGTTTTTGCCAATTTAGAGCAGCTAACAATAACTAAAATATTAGAACTTGTTGCTTTTCTGTGAGTTGTTAGCCCCACCCAATGGTTCATTATCCAGAAACCTTGACTCAAAAGTACTTCAAGTCTCCCTTCCCCATTGCTCTAACCCTGGGGGCCCCAACCCTGGTCCATGGACCAGTACCGGGCCATGGCATGCCAGCAACCGGGCCAAAAAACCAAGCAAAGCCCCATACGCAGGATGCAGCACACAAAACCACGCCCCCTCTGGTCTGTGGAAAAACCTCTCTCCGTGGAACCGGTCCCTGGTGCCCAAAAGGTTGGGGACCTCTGCTCTAACCAACTGACTGCTGCACAGCTGATGTATGTAGTGCAAACATTCATACCCAATATACCACGTCATTTAATCAACATTGGTGAAGAGCCACACACATACATGGAGATGAGAAATACTGAAAAGATACCATAATACTTATGTAAAAGAAATTCTGACGAAAAGGATGGTTAGGATTTTTGTTGCTGCTCCTTGCAAACTTGAATTCAGCTTCCTTCATTAATCTAAAGAGTACCTGAGAGTTTTCTAAATGAGGAAGAACATTTTTAAAATCACTTTATCAGTGGGGGGGGGAAAAATCCAAATATGTTTAATAAGTTGTATGGGTAGTTCTGATTCCTGTTTCTTTTTCTCCTACAGGACATGTTTTTTAAATACACATGGAACAATTTTTTGCATACTCAAGTAGAAATTTGTGTTGCACTGATTCTTGCAAGTCCTTTTGAAAGCACAGAAAATGGTACAGTCTCAGATACAGATCCCACTAGAGGCAACCTTTTGCTGAAACACGTAAGACATTTTCTTGTTTTGTTCTTCAACTTTGCTGCACTTTAGTTGTTGTGGTATTACGTTTTCTAATTGAATAATAATTTCAATTATCTTTGAGAACTACAACTATAATAAGTGAGTGGCGGGATAATGAAACACATGCTAGCATTATATTTTAATAGGATTGTACTGCATAATAACCTCTCCACTCCAGAATTCATGTACCTCTGTTTTTTAACAGAGGTTTTATAGCAAGGATGGAAGCAGAAATGCAAGAAGTATCCTTGCTGATTATTTCCAATTCATAAATACTGCATCTGGTTCTTGCTATCAGGCTACATAAAGATGATTTGCCCAAGAAATCTCTGTCTCCCCTTAAAACTGTAAACAATTAAGCAGTCACTTTATAGAATACATAATATAATTGCAGCATATAGTTAATTTGAATCTAATATTTATTCTTTCCATAAAACATTGAAAATCAAATGGCTGGGTTGAAAGAGAGAAAGACTCTGTGTGTGTGTATACATACAGACACACATACACACACATCTATCTGTTAAAAAATAGTGCTTTTTGCATTGTAGAGTTTGGCTAGCCATTCACTGATGTGATAAATAGTTCTTTTTATTAAGTTTTTTTTAATTTCGTCTGTGAAACCTAAGTATATTTCTTTTCTTCATAGCTTTTCCTTAAGTGCCATTTAATAGAACGAATACTTGAAGCATGGGATATGAATGAAAAGAAACAGTGAGTAATCAGAAACTTTTCTAATTATGTACTTTTAAGATTCAATGTGAGTAACATAGATTAATTTATATACTAACTATAATTAGCAATTTTATATAAATTCTGAATTTCATATATTTCTTTTTCCTGTGACTCTTCAGGTTATGAGGTCACTCCATGAGGAAGAGAGAACGTTGATTCTCCTTGTTTGCACTATTTATTATATTTGCTTTAATTAAACACTCAACTTTTGTGAACTTTTGTCTCTATGTTTTGGCCATCTTTCCCATATATAATTATAATCTACTTATAGAAGAAATGTATATTGAAACAGGAAGAATATGTTTTAATGCAGAATGCTGTTTAAATAGTTGTTTAAGAATGCACAAGGTTTTTATGTGGAGGATTAAGGTGTCATATTTTATTGTAATTCCAGGTTTTGCATAATATATTTGGATTTCTTACTGAATTCACACATATTTTAGATTTTCGCAGTAGACTAAATCATAAATTAAGCAACATAGTGCTGCAGGCTACCAAAATAAATAATAACCAAAGTTAAAGCTAATGGAAGTTTGGTGTGCAGTTGCTAGGTCTTTGACCTATTATTCTATTCTATCCTGCTTGGATCAGCCTTTGTTTTTGTTCCATTTTTTACAAGTATAAAATGAAAATCCCATAATCAACTAATTTTTCTGATTGAATAACTTACCTCTTGCAGAGCTGAAGGAGGAAGACGCTATGGCTATATGGGTCACTTAACAAGAATAGCAAATTGCATTGTGCACAGTACTGATAAAGGGCCAAATTGTACACTGGTGCAGCAACTTATTAAAGGTAATCCATTGTACTTTTGCTTACTGAGTCTTGTGCAAGTGGAATTCACATTTTCATAGACTCCTTTTACCATCGGTTTTTCTGTATCTGCTATCTCCTCCCCCCCCCATGTCCTTTCTAAGAGTTCATAGGATCTGAGGTATTTTACTTCTATGCGTGAGAACTTAGCAAAAACCAGAATTTGATTTTTACTCTCTCAGTGGTTCTAGATTAATAATATAAAGACATGTTTCAGCTAATAGTTGCATGATGTGTTGTAACAGATTTTAGATGAAGATATTTAAAATTCCTTCTCAGGAGTTTTTGTTTAACACAAAAAAAGCCAAAAATAGAAGATGTTTTTCATGTGTCCTCTGCCTTGCTTGATTTTTGAACACTTGCAGAGGTTACATTTTCTTGTGAAAGATGAATAATTAATTCAGATCATACAGGGTTTATTTATTTATTTATTTATTTTGGTGCCGGCTTGGACTAGTCCCTGCAGTTTTTTTGGCATTATTTTGGAAGTGTTTGCCATTGCCTGCTTCCTGGGGCTGAAAGCTGGCTCAAGGTCACATAGCTGGCTTTGTACTTAAGGTGAGACTAAAACTCAACAGTCTGTTGTTTTTTTAAGCCTGATACTTTAACCACTACACCAAACTTCCAATGTGACATAGAGCTGTGAATCTCTGAACAAGAGACAAATTTCCAATGCACATGAGAAAACACAAACGTGTCTTGAAAAAGAGGAAATGCATACCTCCAGCACGCATCCAGAAGTGTTCCAATAAGCCTTTATTTGTTTTAAGATTGACCGGTTCTTTACCATTGATTTATGATGAAAAAAGTTCAGAAGCTGTCCATGGCCCTGCCAGTTATGCCATTTATTAAACAAAGTTAATGAAAAGCACATTATGCTGGAAAAAATCTTTTATTTCAGCTTTTCAAGGAAGTCTGGATAAAAATTAAATAATGATTTAATAATGATTTTGGTGAAACAAGCAAAACAAGTTGCCACCTAATTTTGGGAACTGTTTGGTTGGCCAGTTGATTAATTTTCTACATATTAAGGAAGGTGATGTCTAGCTGAACAAATCAGTCAATCAGTTTTTGAAGATAACATAATGATGCATTAAATCATATCTCTACCAAGGTACCAATTGTAAGAATGGTATTGTGGGAACAATGAATGAAAATTCAAGTTCAGGTACAGAAATAGTCACAGAAGAATTTCTCTCCTGGAGTTATAGCTTGAAATTTAAAATCTTGCATACTATTGTATACAAATAGCAAATGCAATGTAGCAGTTTCCTAATTACCTTGGGAAATAAATGTGTATATTTTTAATAATCTGCACTAGTAAAATTCAAAACCACATATAAAATAATCTACAGTACCTGGAATGATGACAATCTGCATTCTTGATATTGCATTTTTTTCCTTTTTGGACTTTCTAGAACTTCCAGATGAAGTCAGGGAGCGATGGGAATCTTTCTGCACAAACGCTTTAAGCGAAACCAACAAGAGAAACACAGTGGACTTAGTAGGTTTTCTAAATGGCATTTGAGAAGTTACTGCTATTAACTGTAAATTTTGCGTTACAAAATGAAAACAACGTGTAACAATCATACAAATAGTTAACTCATTATGTAATTTTATGCCAGATTTAAAATATCACAGCTACATTTTGCTGATACGAATCAGTCCAAAATTACTGATTCCCATTTCCCTCTTTATTAGTCAGAATTCAAATTTTCACTTTTTCTGTACTCTGTTAATTCAGGTTTTCGTTGGTGCTGAGGCCTTGGTTCCTTGCTTCTGAGTTACTGGCCACTTCCTGTTTTTGTTTACAAAAATAGTTACAGTTTCATAACCTAACTTTTTTCTCTTGGGTTCATTAACTTTTTAAGTCTTTTTATCCAGAGTGCCAGTTCTAATCCTAGTCTCTTTTTTAATCTCCTTACCATTGTACTCTGAGCTACGTGAGATACATTTCAGTTGTTAATATGATTGTTCAGGTATTTTGGTCAATGTACATTAAATAAAGCTTCCCTGCAGGTATAATGTTTTGTTGTAAAAGCAGGGGTAGTACAAATACTTTTGAAGGGAAGAATTTAACACATTAACCCCTTTCCTCCACTTAAAGATCTATTGTTCTTTGTTCTTTTGTCAAATGCTAATTAGGTCGCTATTTCCTGTGTGTTCCTCCACTAGCTTTTTGCTGGTTCTGGATCCAGAGATGGCTTGAGCTAGCAGAGAAGTATCTCTTCTTGCACAGAACATTGCTGCCAACTATTTTTCTGTATAGTTGTGCACAAAGATAGGAAACTATAGCAAGAAGTAACTGGAATATATTGATTTAGTACTATAACTCTATTTGGAAATCTGAGTTTCATTTAATTGTTAGCTTGTTCTTAACCAGTGGACTGGCTTGCTTCCAGACGTTGTGGGTGCTCCATCACTGGAGGTTTTTAAGAGGGATTCGACAGCCGT
Organism: Vipera berus; assembly: GCF_964194415.1. Classification (NCBI taxonomy): domain Eukaryota; kingdom Metazoa; phylum Chordata; class Lepidosauria; order Squamata; family Viperidae; genus Vipera; species Vipera berus. The sequence continues at coordinate 112,636,425 of NC_138202.1, forward strand.
CTGTCAGAAATGGAATAGGGCCTCCTACTCAGTCAGGCAGGGGTTTGAACTAGAAGACCTGCAAGGTCCCTTCCAGTTCTGCTATTCTGTTATCTTGAACGTGGTAATATTTATAATCTGCCCAATAATTGTGGTGTCTGTAACGACTAGCTTTAAAGTGGACTTTATTTTTGAGCAAGTGTCCAAAACAAAATACTTTTACAACCATATATAGAAAATAATTCTAAAAATTAAAAGTATCCTGTTTTAGCAATCATTTCATAGATACGGCAGATTGTAACCCTTTCAAGCCTGTCTTCCAGGGAGGTTTTTATCAATTGAATCCCAAGTTAGCTAGAGCGAGGATATGTTTCAATTAATTCTTCTACATAGTGGAATACTTGCTTTCTCTCTCTCTTCCCCCCCCCAGTTTTATTACTATAAAGGTAGTCCTCAACTTACGACCTCAAATTGGGACCAGAATTTCTGTTGTTAAGTGATGCAGTCATTAAGCAAGTCATCACTTGATCGGACATGACTTAGCCACCATTTTACTGGGATTGTTAAGCAAATCACAAGTGAATGATGTAATCGTTAAGCAAATTTGGCTGCCCCAATTGACTTTGTTTGTCAGAAGCCAGCTGGGAAGGTCATGAATCATAATTGCGTGACTACAAGATGCTGCAACCATCATAAATTTCAGCCAGTTGCCAAGCACCTGAACTGCAATCACATGACCATGGGGTTGGTGCAATGGTCGTAACTTTGAGGACAATGCATAAATCACCTTTTACAAGACTGTTGTAACTTCAAACCACCATTAAATGAACGATTGTAAGCCTAGGACAACTAGTACGGATTTTTGTGGCTGGTATTTATTCAGAACTTTTTAAACATGAATTCCTTACCTTTCTCCTAGGTTACTACTTGTCACATTCATTCGTCCAGCGATGATGAAATTGATTTTAAAGAAACTGGTTTTTCACAAGATTCTTCACTGCAAGAAGTGAGTTAAACTCTTAAGCTATACTCCTTGCCTATGTTATTTTGCTAAAAGCTCCTGATAAGGTATTCACTTTCAGATGTTGCAGTTGAGTAAGAAGTTACCATATTTAAGATGATAAACAAATTTCATAGACTGGAGAGTTGGAAGCGACCTTAGGCATTATCTAATCCAAATCCTGCCAAGTGCAGGATTCATGAGATGACCTGTCCAGCCTCTGATAACACAAGCAAAGAAAAACTGACTACATTATGTGTCAACCTTTTCCATTGTCCAAACAACTTTTTACAACCAAGACTGTCCTCCTGTTTCTTGTAATCAAGTTAGACATTTGAGAACATATTTCTAAAAGTGTAACTTGGAGAATAGCATGAACACTACTTATATCTGTGTATGGTTTTCCTATTGATTTCTGTCAGTTAAGATCCCTGTGCAGACATTGGTGCTCTAAGAGACCTTGGTTATTGCAGGCATTTCGTTACTTGACTTGCTAACATCATTAAGGCTAGTGAGTGTGGGGTTTGGGTTAATGAAACACATGCAAGCAAACAACTCGGAGAGCACCAAGGACTCTGAACTACATATATTTTCTTCTGTTGGAATGAAGACCTCTTTTAGAGTCGATAGTATCTCAGTGCTGAATTCTATGCTCTCTTTTATGGGATAGCAGAGTACCCATAGTCTGCCTTCTCATGGAATAGAAAGCAATATAAATACTCACATAATCATAAAACCCTGATCTACAAAATTATTGATTACAGTAGATTCTCTAATAGTCCCTTAGGGTTCAATTTCATATTAAAAACTACTCATTGTCTGGAAGAAGCTCATATGTATAATCCAGTGGAATAGTCAAAACCATCAAATTGCCTAGTTCAGAAAAGCAAAATCTAAAAAAAAAAGAAAAGAAAGGTGTTTGTTTTATGCATGAAAACACATGGAAAAGGTGTTGAATGAGCTTTAGGCAGTGATGAGTTTCACATCACCCCCTGATTTTGGTATGGGGGATACAGTCACTTATCTCTGGCTGTATCCTTAAATAGGAAGTTGGAAAACTTTAGGTACTGGGAAGATGCAAGAGATTCACTTTAAGTGTAATTCTAGAAGAAACTTCTTTTTCTCCACAACTTTTATATTTTACCAAATATTATAGTAGGATTAGTCTTAAAAGATAGGGGTTTTTAAAGTAATAGTAATACTCTTGTTACTAGGTATATTCCATCTAAAACAAAACAAAACATGAAACTCCTCTATATCTATTAGTTAGATTGAGGGTGGTGCCATTCCACTATAATTTTAGTACTCAGTTATAAAATAGTCACCACCACCCCCAAACTCCCAAATTACATACATGTGATAATAACAAAACAGCCCTATCCATAGGTGGTGTATGTATCAATGTATATATGTAAGTATGTGCATGTGCGCACATATGACATGTATTTGCAATTTAATGAAAGTATTAGTTCTGGAGCAAATTGGGCAAGTAGTATTTAGACTATTATTAGAATCATTATATCACTGTCGTTGGTCCTGGGATTGCCAGGCCTTTTCTGATTATCAGATGCAACAAATGACGTCCAATTTTATTGACCAGTTTGGCTTCAACGATGAGAAGTTTGCTGATCAAGATGACATCGGCAAGTAAGTACAGTCCTATTTTAAAAATTCTTTTGTTTTCCATGTCTTGTATCACATTTTAGTACCCCTAAAAGCAGTAAAATGCTGTTTATTTAGTTTTGTTCCATAAATATTTATACTTTGTGTATACTCCAAAAGAAATCTCATTATAATTTGTAAAATTAATTTATAAAGCAATTTTTTTTGTGATTCTTACAAAAAACAATAAGAACTTTAGGTTCATTTTATGGGTTTCTTTCTGTTAAGTTTCATGATAAGTTCTAGAAATTGAGATATATCATGACTTAGCTTGAAAATCTTCTTTGGGACTGTTAGCATAATGGATGTATTATTCTATGTGACCCATATCTTTGGAACCAGTTCTGACAGAACCACTTTCACGTGAGATGGGCAGTTATATACATGTGATAAATAAATAAAAATAAATTAGTGATTGCAAGCTAAAAAAAATTGCTTTTCCTTATGTAATAAATTCAGTTGAATTGAAATAAACTTTTCAACAACCACCAACTATTATATAGTATTATGACTTTCTAAACTTTGCTGGGTATGTTTTTCTATCTCTTATTTAGCTTATTTGTTGTGAAAAAATTATACAGGCAAGTTCTCAGTCTTTCAATATTTCAATAATGAAAATGGTAAATTGACTGCTAAAAGTTCCCGGCAATTAAATATTTAAAAACACAGTTCAAGCTGCATATAAGCAATTGCTCATACACACAGCTAACCTATAACTAACAAGATGTTTATGAAAATTCAGTTCTTTTCACAAATTAAGTTAAATCAAAAAAACAGCTAGGCATTGATTTCCAAATGCATATGATGGCAGCTGTTGTGTGAGATGGGCAAGAAACAACTTTATGTATTTTTTTTTTACTTATGCATTTGAAATGCAGTAATTTAGGTTAGGTAGTATTCTGTGCCCTGTTTTAATCCGGATTTATGAAATCTGTCAATATTACTGCACACATTCCAAGAATATATATCAAAATCTGTATCCCAGATCCAGAGATATTATATCAAAATTTTGGCAATATTACTGCACACATTCCAAGAATATATATCAAAATCTGTATCCCAGATCCAGAGATATTGCATCAGAATTTTGGCATATTAAAATTCTCATTTTGAAAACATTTCTGTCAATCTGAGCATGACCATTCTTCGAATGGTAGACCTAAAATTGTTTTTCTGCTGACTTCCAGAAGTAGTTTGGTAGCAACATAGATTATTTCATTTCCCTTCCCATAGAATTATCCAAGAGTGTCCATATTATCACATTATTGAAGTGAATACTACTGCTAGAAGTGATGCCTGTCATTGAGACAAGTGAGTTTAATCCTTGTCCTACTTGAGCTTGTTTAAAGAGCTTTTAGCTTAATATGTTAGCAATCAAGCCGCCCGTTCATCTTTGAAGATGTAATATAGAGTAGCTTCACATATTATAGTTACTAACAGGCACATAGCTGAATCCATTGCAAGCTCCATTAACTGTGTTGATCATATGTGCAAGCTGTGATGCCTTGCATCTTTAGTGATGCATAGTTTTTAAACCTGATTGCTTCATATTACACCCCCCCGAGGTAAAAATGTTTTTTTTAATAACGTGAAAAGGCCTTGAGATATTCTTCTTGATAAAGGAAGAAGCAGTGTTAGGTATGAGGTTTATCATGGTCTGAGAAAAAGGTTCAAGATTCATTTTCTCAAGTAGTTTATATGGGCTGTGTCAAAAGGCTTAACATTTTGTACTAGGATAGAGTATTTCAAGAGTTTTTTTAAGATATGTAAAGTTATTAAATGAAGTACTTCAGGATATCCTATAAAATGATACTTCTTTATTGTTGTACTGCCTAAATTTGTACTTTGTTCACAGTGTTTCTTTTGATCGTGTATCAGACATCAATTTTACCCTCAATACAAATGAAAGTGTAAGTATTTTTCAGTTTTCTGCTCAATACAAATGAAAATGAGTACACATCTCTGAATGAGAACTAGCCTGCTCCACAGCCTGCTGGTGTACTGTAAAAGAGCATAATTTTAACAATAGAAACTGTACTGCTGCAAGCTTTACAGAAGGAATAATTAGAGGAAACATTTTCTTATGTATAGCAATAGCACATAGATTGATATAGTGCTTTATAGCCCTCTTTAAGTGGTTTAACAGAGTCAGCATATTGCCCCCAACAATCTGGGTCCTCATTTTACTGACCTTGGAAGGCTGAAAGGAACTTCTCTTTCCTTACATTTTATTTCCTTTTTCCTGAAATCAATCCATATCTTTCCAAAATATGGGTGGGAACAAGATCCCCAGCCTGGAGTAAAGAACATTTTTTATATCAATAAGAAGACTTAATACCTTCACAGTTTTCAGGCTGACCTGTTTTCTCAAAAGGGGATAGACCTTTGCTCCCTTACATGCAAATAGCCTAACAAAGAGCAGGAGAACCTGGAATTCTTACATTCTTATTTTCATGTCATTTCCCCCCCCCCCCTTCTCTTTCTCTTATTAAGTTTTACTAATCTGAGAAGGAGGGACACGACACATTTTGGTCATAGTTTTATATAAAGCAGGCTTCCATGGGATGAAGGAATGAATTCTGCTGGGTGGATATTGGTATCCTGGTGATCACATAGGAATAGATTCAACTCAATGTGTGTGCATAATTCTATTTCCCTTGGTTAAGTATTCTGCTTCCCTTTAGTAAATAAGGCAGGTGCCCTTCACTCATGCATACATGTTGAACTGTCACTGATTCCAGTGATCCTTGCTGCCGCATTATTTTAAAGTGGTTCAAAAGGTTTCCTGTACCCAGCTGTACTTTAGCATTATCTTTGACACACACACACTAGTTTCAAGATTAGGTTTCCACAGTATTCAGAGCATCTCGGAAGCAAAATTCAATTTTAAGAATGATCACTGTTACGGAATTTATTTTTAAGCTTAGAACTGAGGAAAAGGAAGCCCTGGTTTTCCTGATCTCTTGCTGTATTTTTTAGGTACAGGTAGTCCTTGACTTACAACCTTTCATTTAGTGACCATTCGAAGTTACAGCGGCACTGAAAAATGTGACCTCTGACCATTTTTCACACTTATGACTTGTGTGACATCCCCATGATTATGTGACTTATATTCGAATGCTTGACAGCTGACTCAGACCTATGACGGTTGCAGTGTTCCGGGGTCATGTGATCACCTTTTGTGACCGTCTGACAAGCAAACTCAGTCGGGAAACCAGGTTCACTTAACAACTGTGTCACTAATTTAATAACTGCAGTGATTCGGTTAACAAATGTGGCAAGAAAAGTCATAAAATGGGGCAAAACTCACTTAACAAATTTCTCACTTAGCAACGTAAGTTTTGGGCTCAATTGTAGTCATAGGTTGAGAATGTATAAGTATTGAATTAAGCACAAGATAGTGTAGAATCACTTCGGTCAAAATTAATTGTACTTGGTGATTCACTGTGAGTATGTTATGCCTGAAAGGGGAGGAAAGTGTGCAGAACACAGAGTAAAACTGACTGAAATTTTCCATTGAATTATTTTGAGTGTTCCCACATGATTTTTCACTGCTCCATCAAAGGGAGCAGTGAGAAATCAAATCAAGTTCCTCACACCTACATTTCTTGTTCTAGGACCACAAAATAAAGTGGAGTGATAGTCCATGCTTAGGATGTCTATTTCATCCAACATTGCACAACAGATTGTGCATGATAAATGAAAAAGTATTTATTAATAGTGCTCTTTTTCATATGTTCCCAAATATGTTCAGGGCAACATTGCTTTGTTTGAAGCATGCTGCAAGGAGAGAATACAGCAGTTTGATGATGGTGGCTCTGATGAAGAAGATATCTGGGAAGAGAAGCATATTGCTTTTACTCCAGAATCTCAGAGAAGATCCAGGTAATCTTAATACCGTAGCAGGAAATTCTATTTTGTTGTTGGTGTAGCTAGTCATGACCCATTACTGAATCTACTCTGGCAGAAATGTAGGTGACAAAGCAAATTTTGACCTTCAGCACTGCATCCTTGTTATATCGCCCAGTGAACCTTTTCTGAGTGGTTAGGAGGCCTTCTGAAATACAACAGCAGAAAACAGAACCCTTTGTAGCTTATTGTGGCATGGGACTTACAGTCATGGCCGAAATTGTTGGCACCCCAGAAATTTTTCCAGAAAATCAAGTATTTCTCACAGAAAAGTATTCCAGAAACACATGTTTTGCTATACACAGGTTTATTCCCTTTGTGTGTATTGGAACACAACAAAAAAAGGGAGGGGAAAAAAGCAAATTGGACATAATGTCAAACAAAACTCCAAAAATGGGCTGGACAAAATTATTGGCACCCTTAACTTAATATTTGGTTGCACACCCTTTGGAAAAAATAACTGAAATCAGTTGCTTCCTATAACCATCAATAAGCTTCTTACACCTCTCACCCGGAATTTTGGACCACTCTTCCTTTGCAAACTGCTCCAGGTCTCTCTTATTGGAAGGGCGCCTTTTCCCAACAGCAATTTTAAGATCTCTCCATAGGTGTTCAGTGGGATTCAGATCTGGACTCATTGCTGGCCACTTCAGAACTCTCCAGCGCTTTCTTGCCATCCATTTCTGAGTGCTTTTTGATGTATGTTTGGGGTCATTGTCCTGCTGGAAGACCCAAGATCTCGGACGCAAACCCAGCTTTCTGACACTGGGCTCTACAGTGCGACCCAAAATCCTTTGGTAATCCTCAGATTTCATGATGCCCTGCACACATTCAAGGCACCCAGTGCCAGAGGCAGCAAAACACCCCCAAAACATCATTGAACCTCCACCATATTTCACTGTAGGTACTGTGTTCTTTTCTTTGTAGGCCTCATTTCGTTTTCGGTAAACAGTAGAATGATGTGCTTTACCAAAAAGTTCTATCTTGGTCTCATCTGTCCACAAGACGTTTTCCCAGAAGGATTTTGGCTTACTCAAGTACATTTTGGCAAACTGTAATCTTGCTTTTTTATGTCTGTGTGTCAGCAGTGGGGTCCTCCTGGGTCTCCTGCCATAGCGTTTCATTTCATTTAAATGTCAACGGATAGTTTGCGCTGACACTGATTCTCCCTGAGCCTGCAGGACAGCTTGCATTCCTTTGGAACTTGTTTGGGGCTGCTTATCCACCATCCGGACTATCCTGCGTTGCAACCTTTCATCAATTTTTCTCTTCCATCCACGACCAGGGAGATTAGCTACAGTGCCATGGGTTGCAAACTTCTTGTTAATGTTGTGCACTGTGGACAAAGGCAAATCTAGATCTCTGGAGATGGACTTGTAACCTTGAGATTGTTGATATTTGTCCACAATTTTGGTTCTCAAGTCCTCAGACAGTTCTCTTCTCCTCTTTCTGTTGTCCATGCTTAGCGTGGCATACACAGACACACAATGCAAAGACTAAGTGAACTTCTCTCCTTTTTATCTGCTTTCAGGTGTGATTTTTATATTGCCCACACCTGTTACTTGCACCAGGTGAGTTTAAAGGAGCATCACATGGTTGAAAAAATCTTGTTTAGCCACAATTTTGAAAGGGTGCCAATAATTTTGTCCAGCCTATTTTTGGAGTTTTGTTTGACATTATGTCCAATTTGCTTTTTTTCCTCCCTTTTTTGTTGTGTTCCAATACACACAAAAGGAATAAACCTGTGTATAGCAAAACATGTGTTCCTGCAATACTTTTCTGTGAGAAATACTTGATTTTCTGGAAAATTTCTGGGGTGCCAACAATTTCGGCCATGACTGTACATACTTTAAATTCATTAATTTAATTCCATCTGTCAAGATATTTAGGATGGTGTCTGATCAGGTTTTTTTGGTGATCACTTTTAAAATTAATACAAAGAAGACTTCAGTCAGCCGCCTACTTTGTTGAGCTTTCCCACTCACAGCTTATCCTATCTAGTAAAAAAAAGGATGTTCAGTAGTAGAGTCAAGGAAGCTATAAATTCCTTCTCAGTTACATGAGGTACGCTGGCTCCAAGGTGGTCTTCAGGTGCAATTTCAAGGTGCTGGTTGTCACATTAAAGCCCTGCATGGCATGAGTCAGAAGACCTGTGGACTACCTATCCAAATTGTTTTTGCCTCTTCCATTAGTTCTGACAGCAAGCATGCATGCCCCCCCCCCCCCATCAGTGAAGCAGCGTCACCCGGTAGGTCAGAAAGTGTAACCTCTCTGTTGGGACATTGGCCTTATGAAACAGTACCAGCACTGCCTCATGAGCCTTTCAGAAGGCTGTGGAGACCTGGCTCTTGGACTGTGGCATGATATGGTTTGTTGGATAGGTCGCTAATGTAATTTTAAAGGCTCGACCCAGTTTTTTTTAATCAGTTCATATAGTTTAGTTATATTTTATTTACATACTCTACCCAGAATTTCTTGACTAAATGCCTGGCTGAAATGGTTAAATAACTACATTTTTCATTCCAGGACTTAGTGGTTTTTTCAAGAGTCCACATTCCTCTGTATGATTCCTTTGAAACTTGCCTGATATTAATGTCTAGCTTCACTGTGCTGTTTAAATACACTGTAATTGTTTTCAGAGTCAGCTGTTAAGGTTTATCAGTGTGACTCTTGAAACAGCGACACCTGTAGGCTCATGCTGAAGCCTGAAAAAGGCTGAGTATTTTTAATGCGTAGCAGAGAATCTCTCTGCTTGTGGGAGCGCAAAGCACTGTGTAAAACATTTTCTGAAAACTTACTATTGAATGGTGGTTAAAATCAGTGGACGTTCAACCATAATGTTTAATGAACGAGGGGGAGGAGTCAGTCAAACCTCCTCGCCTATTCTTAATCCTCCAAAGTTTTTAATTAATCTTTAAAAATGGTTACATAACAAGTGAGGAAAATCTTAGGGGAGGAAATTCATGTTTTGTGTCTCTTTCTTTAAAATAAAAGTTCAGGCAGCACAGACAGCGAAGAGAGTACAGATTCTGAAGAAGAGGACGGAACGAAGCAAGACCTGTTTGAATCAAGCACCAATACAGAAGACAAGATGGAAGTAGATTTGAATGAAAGTAAGTAGCTTTTACCGCACAGTTTCTCATGCATTTTTCAGATACAAGTGTAGGAATTGGACGGTCCTTACTGGCATTTTTTCATTTGTTAAAAAAAAGTGGAAGCCTTTGGCCTTCTTAACATTTTAAAATTATTTTTACTTTTAAAAATATGTAATAGTGTTATAATTAACGTAGCGTCTGCACTTGGTTCATCTGATTGGTAGTACACCTCAGGTCAACGCCATAAAAATAAAAGGAAATTATTTTACATTGTTTCTGTCTGTGGTTGTTGCTGCCTCATTTGGACCAAGATGGACCAAGCTCTCAACATTTAACACATCGCAATGCAAGGACAATATATGGATGTACAGAGGGATTAGGAACATGGGCACCACTCCTTCCTCTCTTGGTATTTTTGGCTTGTAGTAGGTGGTTGTGTGTAGTGAAAGACAACCTGTAGACAGTTTCTATTACAATTGAACATGCATAAAATGTAAAGGGATATATGGAGGTGTGCATATTCTAAAATTACAGTTAATTTTTGAGGAGTTGCTTAAATATGTTAATGGTAGACTAGGGTAAATGGTTCTAATTCTTCTCAATATTCATAAAAGTAATACAGTTGGCAAATTCTTCCTCTGACTTTTTAAAAACTTAAACAAGCTGCCTTGCTATAGACTTAGTATTAGGAACTGATATATTTTTAATGTTAAACAATTTTCAGCACCTAACTGGTCAGCTAACTTTGATGTTCCTATGGAAACCACACATGGCACTAATCTGGATTCTGTTGGGTCTGATGTGTGGAGCACAGAGGAACCAATGCCGGCAAAAGAAACTGGTTGGGCTTCCTTTTCAGATTTCACCGTAAGGTAGGAAAGTTTTGTCTTTCTGCAAAACCTACAAATGAAATTAAAGAAAAACAAGGAAAAAAATGTATGTTTTGTTTTCACATATTTTATATTTGAAATGATTAGCTCGTTAGTTTGCTTTAGCACCTTGTAAAATGCATCTGTAGTAATAGATTCACACGTTTAGTTGAAAAATATCTGTGATGGTGCAATTTGAGGAAAAAATGGTTGGCGTCATTTGAGCTGCAAGTCAGCATTTTGTGACTTATATGGAAACCACATTGCAGAAATTCATCAGAATGCAGAATTGTAGTATCAATTTTTCCTACAAAAAAACTATTTTACTGAGAAAAATCTCAGTCTCTAAAAATAAAAACCTCACTGACCCATTTACTTTGTTACAAATTCATTTTTGTATAGAAAATCTTGGTTAGTAGGGTAAAAGAAGTAGCACTCACATTTTCTTCCCTGGCACTTCAAGAAGTGCTTCTAATCTTCATTTTCTTTCTATCCTCTTCTCCCAACCATTATCCTCCTTTTTTCTGCATCTCATTCTGTTGAACATTATATTTTTGTTTCCTGGATTAAAAAAGTAATAGCTGAATAGCCATCTGTTTTTCTTTCATGTCCTAATCAAAGGTGAGGGTTCAAAGAAAAGATAGTTCAGCTTTCAGGATTTATGCAAACTTCTATAAGGTCCAAATGCTAATTGATATTTAGATTACCTTTATTTGCTGCCCAGTTACCCATAAGCACAAGTGTGCTCTAGAATCCATTTCCAAATAGTTAGCATTATCATACAGAAGTGACCAACTGAAGTCTATCCTGCGTACCCCTTGCAGAAAATAATTGGAAATGTGATCCATCAATTTATTTCACTTTGTTTTTAAAGTTCAAAAGATTCTTTGAGAAGTAATTCACCTGTGGAGATGGAAACCAACACTGAACCCGTGGATCCTCTGAATGCAAATGTAGTTGCCCTCGTGACCCAGCCAGAAAGTAAGAACTCTGAATTATTCTCATTAATAAAGGTGTGGTTAGCATATTCCACTGATAAGAGAATGCCGTTTTACAGGACGTTGGAATCGGTGCTTCTCTGGAGTTGTGTCTGCTATACTCCTAAGCCTGCCCTCTTTTATGAAACCGTGGCTCCATCGGCACAGCCTGGGCAGAGATGATTTCTGAGCCCAGTTTGGTAGAAAGTGAAAAGGAAATATTAGAGAATTTACAATGATTTAGCAGGGTCTGTAGTTTCCGCGACTGTTTCGTTTCTCTGACGTGGTTTCTGAAGACTCATCGTTAATTGTTGTTGGGTTTTTGTTGATGCTTTAAATGGAATTTATTATTATTATTTTTTTTATTAAATATTTATGCTTCCCTTCTCCCCATGCTTAACTTGTCATCCAGAGTTGCCACCGCGACAGTAAGCTCTCAGTAACAGTTCACCAATTAGTTACATATATAAAATTTTATTTCGTTTATTGCCGACACTTCTATACAGCTCAGCACGGGAATAGAAGAGTAATACAGATACTGAAATATAAAAAGTAATTGTCCACTTTCACGGTTTCAAATTCCTTTTTCAGATGTAGGAAGTATTGCAATGGAAGCTGGTTCTGATGGAGAAGACGATACGGAAAATGCAGATAAAGTGACTGAAACAGTCATGAATGGCAGCATGAAGGAGACTCTTAGCCTTACTGTGGACGCTAAAACTGAAACTGCTGTCTTCAAAAGGTGAGGCATTAAACTTTGCTGCCCTGCAAGTTTAAGGAATCTTCATTAATCATATTAAAAGGCAGCCTAGTGTTGCATTCTCAAACCATTTAAAACATAACCATTTGACACAAGCTTTCTGTGAAACTGGGATTTAAATATGGTTTTATTGTGAGTGCTAAAGTTCAATCAGATGAGGTATTTTCATTGAGTATTGTTGGTCAGGTTTTTAATTTTAACTTCATAGTTGCTATTTTTTCTGATGTACTAGCCTCTGAAGTCTTTTCTGTGCTTTCAAGATAATTTTCTAACCTAGTTACGAATTATTGAAAATAATTGATGCCATGGGGATGATGCAATAGCCATAGCAACAAGACCCTTTTTTTCTCAGCTTGTACTTTATATAGAACAGAACAGAATAGAATAGAATAATAACTTCATTGTCACTTTGAATGTACACTAATCAACATATAATAAAATGAAATTTCATTGCATACAGCTTTGAGATAGTTTTATAAATTTAGTAAGTTTCATGTGCTCTTCAGTTCACCTTTTTAGTCAAAAGTTCTGACCTGAATATTAGCATGCTCTTTTTTTTGTCCATGTCTTCTTATTATTTATATGCCATCTAATTTCTAATTCTGGGTGGTTCACAAGTGAAAATGTTCAAAACAAGGAAAAAATGAAGACTAGAAGATGGCAAAAATGACAAAAATAGTCTGGAATGAAAAAGAAGTGAATACACACAATCCAAAGAAACCACCCTTGTAGGTTTCCCTGTATACTAAGGAAACAGTGTTACCCGAAAGGCTGAGAAAATATATAACCTCCACCCACTTTTATTTATTTCTTTATGAAATTTATTTGCCACTCATCCTGTTTCAAAGTGATCTGGGCAATTGGCCTTCACTATGCCTGTAGTTATGCTTAGTCCCTAACTGATTGTTGTTATTGTAGCATGAAAGGAATAGGGAGTGTGTTGCAGGTAATCTTCATGTCATCCTCCAATAGGTGTTGATAGGTGAAAGTGCCAGATGCCTCCTCTTCCTGCTGCAGAGGCATAGTAGTTGAGACCAAGACGGCAACGATAGTAGAAAGCCTATAGCAAAAGGCTTCACCTTTAAGGTTTTACTTCAGCCCATCCCTGAAATGACCGTGTTCCTGTGCTTTTGTATCACGGATGTGGATTGTTCTCTAACACTCTACTTTCTACCACTATCTGTGCTGTGGATGGCATCACTACGTTGCACATGACGTGGTGGCCATGCGTCAGTCTTGCGTCTATATGGGTAAGAGTGAGGGTTGTTGACTGCTAGGGAAGGCTAGTTGTAGAGGATGGAATCTCCTTCCTAGAATCTGCTGTTTACAGAAATAATTTTTTATGTACACGTTAAATCCTTCATTGGAGGAAGATTGGAGGATTTCACGTGAATGTTGGAAACTTAACTTTGGTGCCAGGTTTTTAATGTTTAGGTTTTAATTGATATATGTCGTACGTTTTAATTGTTAGCTACCCAGAGTTTGATGTAAAATGGATGGCTAGATAAATATAAATATAAAAATAAATATAAATAATATAAATATAAATATAAAAATAAATATATATCTAGCTTCCTTCCTTCCTTCCTTTCTTTTTTCTTTCTCTCTCCTTCTTTCCTTCCCCGCCCATCTCCCCTACAAGGTGACTGGGTGGCTTACAAATTATGAAACAAATGAAAAATAGTTAAAAAATTAAAATACTAAAACAAACCAACATTAAAATATTATTAAAAACTTCACTAGAACCACACCTACAAGAGCCAAGATATGGATGGGAGGCAGTTGAGATCTTACTCCATCAGCCGCCTTCAGCAGTGAGTTTCCCCCTCTCCGAGCCCCAGGTCAAGCGGCAGAGCCAGATTTTGATACCCTTCCAGAAGACCAAAAGGGAGGGGGTAGTTCTCACTTCTGGTAGTGGATTGTTCCACAGAGATGGGATCCATAGCAGGCCTCTTCCACAGGCACGACTGGGGCAGGCTTGTCCGATTGGGGAGAGACCGCTCCTCAGATACCCTGGACCCATGCCATGTAGGGCTTTAAAGGTAATGACCCACACCTCCAATTGAATCAGAAGCAAGCTGTCAGCTGGCGTAGCTCATGCGGATTTGAAGTAATGTAGCAAAAACGTCTTTAAATTATTTAACAATGATAATGAATTATAGTATAGTACATAGTATAGCTGAAATACAGAAAATCTGGGGCAGGGTAATCAGAAATGCACATTTAAATAGAATTAAATTCAAATAAGTTTGGTACTCAAACCGTATTCCTGGGCTTGGTATTATTTAATTATAAGTAAATAACCGCTTGACAAGATTTGTTTTTACATTCTTGGGGCCTTTTGTTGTTGTTTGTTTTTGCTGTGAGGTCTGGTTAAAAAACAAAGTACGTCTTACAGGTGAATTTTACAGGGACAGTATGTTAAAACAGAAAATAACCAGGCTAATAACTAGTATGTATATATTTGATATGAGAATGCAACAGAGGGTGGGATAGTACTTTTTATGCAGGTTAAACAGCCACGTTGTGAAGCTGAGTCAGCTTAGATGAGGTGCAATGAAACTTAAATACTACAGCTTTCGTAACTGAGCTCCCCTTTGGTTTTTTAATTAGGGTGTTTGCAACTTCATTAAACTGTGAGCTCTCAATGATTACTTGGAAGTCCCGCAGAGACTGGCATTTTGGCTGCTATGTATTTTTTCAGATTGCCAGCATACTGGAGGATCAGATATTAGGCAGAGGACCTGATTCTTTCTGTTTGTTCTAGTCTGAATTTGAGGAGCCTGGCTCTATAACTTTGTGCTCATGGTTGTGTTGCAGTCTCACAGGATCTTTAGTTTCGGCCTCCATTTCTATATCTGGATTTGATCCCCTCTGTTTTGAATATCAGAATTTACATACAGAAGTGGCTAATGCCAAATATTATTAAGGATGTTCCAATTTTTACAAAGAGAATCTGTCGCAAAATTATCAAGAAACTGAATTTTCTTTTTGTACTGGTACAGAAGTAAAAGGATTTTATTTTCAGAGTGAGTGGGTGGGTGCAGAAGGTGTCCATTCCAGCTCTTAGATCAAGCCAGAGGTTTGAAATTTTAAGTTCATTTTCACCTGTTTTGCAGGGAGCATATTTTTTCCCTCCAACCACCACAAACAGATTGCAGCCATAAATTACAGTAAATGTTTGACATGTTACGAAAATTATTTCAAATTCTAAATGTATCAGCAGGAAAGATTTCAAAACTGTAGGTAATCTTTTATAATGACTAAATTATTCTTAGACCTCTGCCCTTATTTATTTATTTATGGGACATATGCCCTCCTATCTCATACGACGACTTTAGGAGGCTCACAACAATTCATATTTCCAGCATTAGATACTTGCTTTCGCTGATGAAGAAAGATTGGTTTTTCTTTGAACTTTTCCTCTTCTCATGAAAACAGGGTAGCTAATATAAAAGTAATCAACCCGGTGGCTTTCTTTCTTTTCTCCTTCCTTAGAACAAAGCTTTTGGTAGAAACACTTTTTGTTTTTAAAGCATCCTAGGTTAAACCTTGCCATTGCTATATAAGACTAGAAAAATTATTTCTTTGAAATAATTCATCCTCCGAGTAGACTATTATACTTAATAGACTGGTTGGGATAAGGCATTTTCCTCAGTTGTTCCTTTTCCGTTCAGTTCCTGTTTGATTTATAATTTGACTCTGCTAGTTTCATCACGCTCCAGATCTGGATGGGTGATTTTTCTTCTACATAGGAAAAAAAACGAAAACAAAAAAACCCCGCTTGCTTGCATTCGCTCTGCTACTAGACGAAGTGGAAAGGGAATTCTTCTGCATTGACTAGTTCGTGCACTATGAAATACCACTGCTAAATCCTCCCATCTTTTCTTTCATTTGTATTAATTTAGGATGTCCTTTTGTTTCTGCATAAAGTAATCCAAATGCTGAATGTTTTGTGTACTTGTTTTGTGAATATGAACAATAATTGCTTAAGCAAACTATTCATGTAGATTTTTCAACCCATGGATTGTTGTTGGCTTACTTCCTTCTTGTTTTCCTGGGGTGCTTTTTATTGAATAGTGCAGATGTATATGAATTGCACCCTTTGGATACTGGAAAAGACACATATTTAAGCATCTGGTTTTCAAATGTTTCATTTTTCTTCATTCAGGAAAGCTCAAAACAGTTTATACTCTTTCATGAAAATTGAGGCTGGTTTCTGGTAGCAGATTGGTTGTAAACTATTGTTGGATAATTCCCCTTCAGTCTGCAGTTAGGACCTGTGATTACTGAATATTAAGATTGTGAAATCAATCCACAGGTGTCCAAAAAGAAGCTAGGTTTTAAAAAATGTGCCCCAACTGTTCTTAACAGTAGAAATTGCTAGTTTGTTTAAAGAATTTGGATAACAATACAACTAGTATTTTGGTTGCATCCTAGATAGACTTGATCCAAGCATTCTTTTTTGTGGGAAAACCTTGATAGTCTTTTTTATACTACTTTTCTGTTTTTTCCACCCTTCCCCTTCACTGTGGCTTCAGAGTGTTGAAATCCTATCGGTATGTACTGTAAAGGATCATTCATGTGTTTTTGTTTTTTGTTTTTCCATTTTGGGCACCATTTACATTCTTTATTCCTCTTTTTTTACTACACCGTCCTGCATTTTTTTTCTTGTCCAATTCCTTTTTAATAAACATAAACTGATGGGAGTGATGAATGTCAACAGAAACAACAATCTTGTGCTTGTTTTCCATGTTTCAATCATATTTCTAAAATCTGTTTGCATGTGACCTCTGGATCCCTTCCCCCAAGTCTTTCATTGTTGCATGGTAATACAAACATTCAAAGCACAAACAAAAGCTGTAATTTTATTTATTTATTAGTGAGGAAGGAAAACTGTCTACCTCGCAAGATGCTTCTTGTAAATATGTGGGGGAAGAGAATGCAGATACTGGAGAAGAAAGTCCTGCAGCTCCGCAACCCACTTGCAGCAGCCTGGAGCAGAGGTACCTGTTGTTACCAAGTCATTTTTATATTGTGATGTGTGTATGTATATGCAATGTTTATAATCTGCCTTGTAACCTGCTCCTAGAATGCCTTACCTATAGGCTCTACATAGGTTTCGCTTTCACCCTTATACACTTTTGGAAAAAAAAGAAAATATGGGTTCATGTAGTCATGAGGTGGACCCAGCTCTATAGATCTTCCTTTCAAAGAAAGATATTTTATGGAAAACCATACAGATAAATGAAAGTATGAATATGTATGGCAACCTGCTCTCAACTATATTGGAGACTCCTGGAATTATTGGATATTCTGCATCCTATAAGACGGGTCCCCAACCCCCAGGCTGGTACAAGTTTGCAGCCTGTTAGAAAATCAGGCCATGCAAGCAACAGGTAAACAGGCAAAGCTTAATCTGCTCATGCGCAGGATCTAGGGTTGTGTGCAAAACCAAAACACACACACACACACACACACACACGTCCATGGAAGACAGTTTTTCTTCTGAAACTGGTCCCTGATGCCAGAATGGTTAGGGACTGCTGCTATAGGATTCTAGCGCACTGAGCAGAGTTTGAGAAGTTGCTATGTTTTACCATCTTGTTATCTGTGTGCTTGTCCACATATGGTAGAAAGCTGCAAAGAGACCTCTGGGCATATTGGAGAATATTATCTCCTTACAGGACTAGAACTCTGAACTTGCCTTCATAGATTTTCTGTCCAAAGTGCTAACAATTTGCAACAGCCTCTTGAGTCTGAGATGTAATAAAAGAGGTTGCTCTAGCAGTTGTAAGTTTGCTACTGATACACTCGTTTTTTTTCTAATTTTTAACAGAGAAATTATATGTATTGCTACATTGTTTTTATTTATATCTGATGTTAAGTATGTATCTTGGAGATGGGCGAAAGCAGCTTAGGTAATGTCTTCTGGGAAGCATAGGAAATGCACAGATAAGGCAAAACTCCATTCTTATGTTAAAAGTTAAGAGCATAGCTTACAATCATAAGCAATAAGTATGTTCATTTTGTTTATTCTAGCAATTAGAAATGCAACATGTGTTAAATATTGGTTGTACTTTAGGAACATTAAAAATACTTGACTGTTATAGCTTTCTCATCCCCATAATTAATTGTAGTTTCTGTTTAATAAAGAATATAGTGAATTTCGTTGAAATTTTTTTTGTAAATTGCTAGTGCTTTAGAAAAGCACTTCTTCAGTATATAAAAGCTTGCAGAGGGTTGTAAATGTTAACCTTCTCTGTACAGATATTATAATATATTTAATATTCTACTATCCTTTTATAATTTGGTGAATTTATAGTTAGAATTAGTAACCAGCTTTGTGATCTGAACTGAGAATGAAAAATATCTAAGCTCCTTAATGTTGCTGAGTTAGGGGTATATATACCTGGGGGGAAAAGTGCTCCAAACAAGTTGGTTGCATTCCAGATCAAAATTCAAACCAGTGTGATTAATATTCTGACAAAAGAAAAACTTGAATCTAGAAAACAGTCTCTTGATCTCATCTCATTCCAAGAGTGGTTGAATGGGGGATCCAGTCTAATTGTTAATCGGCCATCCAACTTGCAGAAATGGGCTCAATTTTTTAAAAAATATTAAAACTGAAAAAAACAAACATGAAACAACTCCTATGTGATACAGATAAACTTCAGAAAAATATAAACATCTAATTAACATCTCCAAGAATATATCTATTTGCTCCTTATTAAAATAAAAATATAAATAATTTTACTGCATCTCCAACAATATAAATGCAGTGAGGTCATTGCTAAAATATTTTATTTATTTATCATTGCATGAGTTATACAGCAGTACCTGACAGAATTATATGTAGCCAAAAGCTCATCATTTTGAGGAAACAAATTTTCCCAATTTGTTCTTGTTTTCCAACTTTTTATTTTTAAAGAGGATTGGCAGCATCCAATTTCTGAACTCATATGTCTTGGCAAAAATGGATCAGGTAAAAATGCTGATATTCTATGGGAATGATAAGCAATCTATAGGGCCAAATTTGAAGCCTAAGCTTCATGTAATGATCTCCAATGTGTCTTAGGTCATTTCCCGGGAAGTCAGGGAACATTCACAAGGCAAAGCTTCATTGTAATGTGAATTCTTTAATTTACTTTGCAAATATATCAGTGCCATAAGCCTATTCCATATTTTAAAAAATCCAAAACTATTTAATTAACTGTGTTTTTCAGTGTTTAGAATCATTGTGCGCTCTTCTAACAATTTGATGCTTCTTTGATCTCCTTAGGGCTGATCAACAAACCATTCTAGCAGAGGCATCTGTTAATGGCCCTGTATGATATGTGATATTGACTGATAACTGAAGAATATGAACTGATTTCAAGGATATGAATTCTGAGGATTTCATCTAGAACCTATTGGAGCCAGTCACTGCTGCATTTAATTTCACAAGTGATCAGGACCAGCAACATTTATATTCTAGATTTTGAGACATTGTACAGAAATTCATAAGTGTAAAAATTGCACATTGAAGAATACCAAGAAATTTTTGCGTATGTTTATATTGTATTGTTCTAAATGATGGGTGATTGTGAAATAAGAACTTGCCACCCAAGTAACATTAGTAATGATACTATAGTTAAAAATGGCTGTAAGAATAGTTTTATATAAAAAAGTGAATACACAAATCTAATGTATTTGAGGCATACTATTTGACAATTAGTGACCAAAGTATGTAGCAATTTTCATAATTTTTCACCCAAAACATTTTTAAGTCTATCTTTCTTTCATTTTGGCAAAGAATTGTTCAAATGCAATGCCCTTTAAATGTTTGGTTGCTTTAGATTTAAAACAATGATTTAAAAAGAATTTTGGTGTTTGACATACTACAGCAGGCTTTCAACTGGTAATTGTTTTCTGTATTGTTTAAACCAGATCAAAATGTAAGTCTATCGGTAGAGATTTTAAGTATTTATTACTACAACTTAGTTACAGATTGATGTTACTGTAAAGCCATATGTTCTGTTAAGTCTTGTTTGCTTGAAACAATACCTTACAGGTGAAACACTAGAATATTTTGAAGTGCACATGGCTTGTGTATTTTTACAAGACTCACCTTTTTTTTAACCCATTCACCAAGATGTATTTTAATTTAGCACATTACAAAATTATCCATTTTGAAACAATCTTCATATTTAAAACACTGTAATCCTTTTGACAAATCAAATAAATATAACAAATGCCCATGCTGCTCTTGTAATTAAAGTTCGTGTTTTAAAGATGTAATGTCTTTAAATATCCAAATTGGGCACTTGAGCATGTTAATTGTTATATTTTCACTGTTTTGATCTGTGTGAAGATTTCATTTGTAAGTTTTAAACCAGTTTTTTTTTCATAACTGGGTTGTGTATATATATATAGTGATTATGGAAACTAATTGTAATTTATAATTTTCTATGTCATAAAATTCCAGCCGCCTTTTCAAACAGAAGCAATATAATGTATATTGCCACATTCTTTGGTGGAAGGGTTAAAGAACACCTCTTGCACTTTAAGGTGCAAAATCCACTTTTCTTCCTTTCAAAAGAAGTTATTCATGTATTTTTACATCATATGTTTTCCTGACCAGTATTTAAAAGCCAAAAGGATACTCTAAAGAATGGCCAATGATTTATTTTAGAAAGTGTCCCAAGCTATGTGCCTAATATTACATTGCATACAGAAATAAAGACAAATGTATACTGGTACTTTTATTTTCTCATTACTTCTGCGTGTGTACATGGCCATCATTTTGATATTAGAATATGCATAATTGTGTGACCCACACAAAGAGGGTAAAAAAATAATGAAATAAATTGGAGGAGTCAAAAAGAGAAAATCAACTAAAAGTGATTTATATCAACAGCATTTACTGTATGTCGCTTCTTTCTACCTTTAAACACTGTCAATCTCACCATGACAATGTATTTATCCATACATGGTGTTTGCTCTTCAAATTTGGTAAATATAATTTTCAGGTAGGCTCACCCTAAGGCACAGGTCTGCAACCCGCGGCTCCGGAGCCGCATGTGGCTCTTTAAACCATCTCCTGCGGCTCCCAGTCCTCTGCCATGTGCAGTCCAAAAAAAAAAAGCGTGACTAAAAATGTTCAACCAATCAATTCAAATATGCAGGGTAGGTGCATATCTCACCATGGCTCCACACTTCAGTCAAACCCTGTTCTGCGCATGCGCACATGTACGCGCATGTGCACACATTTTTTGCGGCTCCCAGTTTTTCCTTTTGTGAGGGAACCGGTTCCGAGTGGCTCTTTCACTGTTTCAGGTTGCTGACCCCTGCCCTAAGGACTGTACAAAATCCACATGGGCTTTTTAGCATAATATGAACATGATTAACCATATTACAAGATGCTTTTCCAACTCAGTCTCGCCCGTAGCCTACAAAGTCCTGATGCCTCCAGTTCCAAATAGAAATTAGGTCCCATTATTATTAGTTGTTTAGAATCATTCAAGGTCTGCTGTCTTAAATTCACACACTATATTGCACAAGTACAAACTAATATAATTTGCCTACTAAATGTAGCATACCTTTATCCTACATTTAATTTTGTAAGCAGCCCAAAGAGTCACTTTGAAGCAAGCAGTGGCAAACAAATTTAAGAACAGATTAACAGAGTTGGAAGGGACTTTGAAGGTCTTCTAGTCCAATGCCCTGCGTAAGCAGGAGACCCTATACCATTCTGGACAAATGGCTGTCCATTCTCTTCTTTAAAACCCCCAGTGATGGAGCACCCACAACTTCTGAAGGCAAGCTGTTCCATTGGTTAATTTTTCTAATTCAGGAAATTTCTCCTTAGTTCTAGGTTGCTTCTCTCCTTGTTTAGTTTCCCTCCATTCCTTCTTCTGCCTTCTGGTGCTTTGGAGAATAGGTTGACTCCCTCTTCTTTGTGGCAAACCCTCAAATATTGGAACACTGGTATGAATTTTAAATAATAAAATATATTGTTAATAAATAGCAAATTCTCAGAAATCCAGAGATCTGTGTAGTGTGCAACTCTAATTGATAGTCTCATAACCAAGCCCAATAATTGTCACTGCCCATTTTGAGAAATGCTGTGTGGAAACTAGATAGCCTTAAGAGGACCCTAGTACCAAATAAATTTTAGGATATTTTAGACAACTAGAAAAGTTATGTTCAATTAGTCTTGAATCACAAAAAGGATGTTGCTGCTAAAATTTGTCATATGCTTGAAAAACCAAAAGGTGAAATGGGTCCAAGTCAGTTGTTTCAGTGGTATTAGGAGGAATATTGAAAATCAGCCACCTTAAGGACTAAAAAAACACATTGTTCTCTAGCTAGAAAGTAATTTCTCCCTCATTGAGAAAGACATTATAAAGGGTAACAGTGATCTGTCGACTCAAGACAAAAGGAACTGTGTTGGACATATGTGAAGGGTGGTGAATTTGGCAATGTAAAGTAGCATCCAGAGCCAGTACCAAAAGACCTTTGTAACGGATCTGTTAAGCTGTTACAAAATCAGAAGAAGCACAATATTTAAGGAACACATGGCTATAAGCCAGGGGAAGGTGGGGGGGGGGGGAACGGCAGAAATCAATGTGTTTTCTTCCGGCCCTAGAACAGAGTCAATGTGAATATGAAATCAGAATACAAAAATAGGCATATTTTATGTCCTACCCAGTCTGATGGTGAAAGCCACCAGTAAGGTGACAGGAGACTGGGTTAGGGCAGTAGTAAATGCATCCTTGAGGCAAAAGATGGTGCCATTGGTTGAAAAGAGACAATGATGTAGAGGAGTAAAGGATGTTCCAATGCTGGTTCTGGTCAGGGTTGTTGTTTTTTTCTCATTTAGAACTGGCTTGTAATTATTCAACAAACGGACCTTTTAGTCACAGCCAGATAGAAATCGGATGGAAATGACAAAAAAAATAAAGCTAAAAAGAAAGGAATTCAATGTTTCAGTCATTCCTGCTCACAGGAATGAACTATAAGACAAACTAAAGTCCTGCTGTTATCTTGAAATCGTTGCGGACTGGGAAATTAATGGAAATGCTGTATGAACAGATTAGCATTTAAGGTCTCACTATCTTGGATTATTTTTTTTCATCTGGTAACTCTTATTCATAGAGTTGCCCAGCTATCCTGAGATTTTGTTTTTGTTTTTATTTGAAAGCAGTCCACCGTATGCTGCAGGAAGAAGTCATACTGACCAAACAAAATGCAACCACACCCAAAAAACCCTGAGCACCCTGAAACTCTTGGATTTCTGAGACACTAGCTTTGTGGTTGTCAAATGTACAAGAACAGTTGAAGCTTTGCTCTTAGGTGTATGCTAAAGTGTGAATGGCATTCCAGCCAAAAACTTCTAGTTCTGGAAAAAATACTGCACAAGTCCTGAAATCCCGTGTGTGCATGACTTTAACTCTCCAAATCAATATATTGGATCCATTTCTCTCCCTCCTCCTCTGCTTCTGAGAAGCTGTCCGGCCTTTTTTTTTAAAGGAAGACATTGATAGCCACACTTCTTTCATAGTTACATGATTCTATTTAAAATTACAAGAGTCCTAACCTCTTTTCAGAATGATCTGTGCTTGCAATTTGTAACGACAGAAATGGAAAGAAACACTAATTGTTTCAAAACTGACTTTGGTACATTTGATGGCATGATGAAGACACATCATTTTAAGATGCCATGGATTTTTATACCCATCTGCCATGGTCATTTTGAAGCTTTTTGAACTCGGGTACCCCAAGTTCACAAAGGCCCACTGACTATTACTTTAATCTCCACCAGGTGTATTTGAAGTCCTGAAAAAAAGAAAGCCTTGCAATTGGTTGTTGTGATGATGGAAGGTTCAAGCAGTTGAGTATGTTTTATCAAGAAAGATATCTTACTGTGGATTTAAAGCATGCTTCCAATTTAACCACATGAATTCTTGATCTCCATTAAAACATTTTCACCTTGTCTTTTTTCATCCTCAAAACATGTAGCATTCTGTCAGACAAAACCTCATGTGTTAAATGTTAAAAGGTTATTTGCTGCAAACTTTTTGTTTGCTCTTTAAAATAGCCAGTCAATAAATTTCAGTATGCAAAAACAATATAAATGGGAAACATTATACAAATAAACGAGAATATTTGTAGTTCTGGGTTGAAATGAGGGGTCATTGATGCTTTCTGAGCTTGGTTGATTTCTTTTAGACATTTCATATTCTTGCAGACTTTCATTACTAGGTAACATCAGTGCTAGTGAAGAAATTGCTTCATATTGATAAAAATATTTTGAAAATCACAGCATCATGAAATCAGTTTAAAAATTTATTACAGAAATTGTAACAATTGAAATAACATCAAATATTTCAAAAGTCCTAAAATAATTTCAGTGGTCCTTTTTTGGTGTTGTTTTATTAGCCGCTTCATCTAAATAACATTTGGTAAAAGATTAAAATGTGGAAACTTTTCACAAAAAGCAAATAAAAATACGATTTCACTGAGGATTTGATAGCACTCCTTAGTATTTGGTTTCTATGTAAGATCTTGCATCCTTGCTCTGTGAGGCTGGAACATATTTGCTCTTCATAATTTATTTTTTTAAGCTGGAGGTTAGAAGTTTGTAGAAGTGTTTTGCTGTATAAGGGGAAAAAATAACATCTTGACTGCATTTTTAGGCCATAAAAATCTAATTCCTTAAATATATAATAATATAATAATCATTTATGTGCTAAAGTGAAAGCCATAAGACTTAAATAAATCTATAGGTTGCTTTCCTAAGGAGCATAAGGATAAAACAGAAAATATTGTGTTTTGTAATATAACTCTGAAAATGGTAATCAATTGATTGGACTGTTGTGTGCTAGTGAGGAAGAGTGGCCATTACTGGAATATAAATAAGTCCCGAAAGCCCAGAAGCAACGCATAGGGAAAGAGATTGGCCAAAAGCAAAGAAGAAAAGTGGAAGAGTTTCAATACCTGAAAATGCTGAAATAGCAGGTAAAAAAGAGAAAGGTTTGGTGCCAGAAACTTTAGAAATTAAGCAAATTACAAATGAGAACAATTGTCTACAATGGACAAATCAAAAACCAGATTTCGTAGTGAAATTTTTAGGGGGGATTAACAAGAAGAAAGATGTAGAGAAAACTGTCAAATTTAGCATTGAAGGAAGCATGGAACTGACATTAAGCTTACTAGAGCTGGTGTGATATGGATAATGCGTTAGAGTTGCTAGCTTACCTTATAGGAGATGAGAAAACAAATACTGTAAAACAACATAAAGCAAGTTTTGTTTTTCTTCAGAGGTACATCTAAAAGAATGTTACAATTATCAACAGGGTAAGTCAGCTGAGTTTAGGGTGGGAGGAAATCTAGTTTGTTGGAAGAGCACACAAGATGTGTGAAAATGAAACGTATTAATCAAAGTGCAGAGAGGGCCCGTTAGCAGGCATTACATCCGCCTTGTCTGTTGCAGCACATGCCCTTTGGAGAGCCACAGCGTCTGAAATCAAGTTGGCCCTGACCCTGCTGTGCTTTCGGAGAGCTCTTAAGACCCGCTCTTTTCCTGGCATGGGAATCAGCAGCCCAAGATGTGTCGGTTGATTGGCTATTGTCGGTGGGCTTTTTATGCTTATGTGTTTCTTTGTTTTAGTTAATTGAATAGTTTGTAATGAAGTTTTAAATTGTGTTACCTCCCAGAGTCCCTGTTGCAAGATGGGTGGCCAGCTAAATAGAAATGAATGACTGAATGATTATGGAGAGGGAATTAAGGAGACATAGAAAATTCCACAGCAGATAAGGCCAGACAAAACATTCTTTATAAAGAATAGATCAAAAGTATCTTAAGAGAGCAAGAGGAAGAATTTGCCCAGTACTGGAGGCCTCATTACCCCTTAATGAGCTGCAGTCTCTCTTTGTCATGTGCACTGTTAACATATTTATAAAACAAGGTATTTTTGGAGTATTTTGTGCACTGAACCTGAAACTATTTGAAACAGACTGAACTACAGCAAAGTGAAATAATACACAGCAATAAAACTTTACCCGCTTGATTGTTTTTACAGTATTTTAACTAGAGCTATAAAAAATGGCATCTGGGAATCTAGTTTTCATTTACCTTCCCTAAATGATAGCCTAGTGACAAGTTATTTATCATGTTTGCAATTGATGTGTAATTTATTGGCTACATGGCTCTGAAGAGTTAGGAACATTTAATTTTAAACCCTACAAGAATTACTTTCTTTAGATTACCTGAAAATTTAATTCAACAAAGTAGTTACATAGGTTTTAACTATAATTAAAAGTTTCCAAGAACTTTTCTTCTGGCAAGATAATTTTTAAAAAGGTGGAATGGACTTCCGGTTCTGCCTCACAGCAATGCGGCTGAGGGACTGCGGGGCTCTGCATCCCACGGCTGGTTTTGCCCTGCCAGGGGACCCTAAATGGCTCTGATGTCACCCCAGAGAGGCAACGAAGAAAGAGGAGCACCCCAATGATCATGGAACGATGGCAGTCGATCTGCTCGAATGCGGGGAAACCCTCTAACCTGACAGGAGAAAGGCTAGCTGCACACCAGCGTCTAGCACAAGCTGCCAGCAGCCGAAGTCCAAGAGCACAAACCAAAACAACGGTGAACAGCGTGCTTGGAACTGGATGAGAGTATCGATCTTCTCTCTTCTATTTTGTAACTGATTCCTTGGAAAAAAATCCCCAAAGCAAGAAATCCTCCGAAAATGAAGGGAGGGGATCACATCCCCACCCCTCCATAGACGCAAGTGGTGAATTAACTTCCAAGGAAGAAAGAAATATACTGAAATAAAATTAATATTATTATAGTTTAGATAAATCTGAAAATTAAGAAAACCGTTAAGATTTTATATCCTAAAGAGTCCTGATGAAATTAAAAAAGAAAAAGAAAGAAAAAGAATTCTTTGTTTGGAAAAGTTAGAAAATAAATATCTACTGACATCTAGTGAAGAACTGGAGCATAGAACAATAGTATAAAACTGACTCAGAAAGTGGCAAGATGCCCAGGAATAAAGAATCTGTTCCCTTGAACTTTAATACCCCTCAGCTAAATAGAAAACGGCTGGCAACAAAGAAAGAAAACATACTGGGCCATCCATAAGCTTAAAAAGTGTCTGCAAAAAAAAAACCTTTAACTGTTGTCTAAGCACAAGAATTGTTTGCAGGGAAAGAAAAACTTTGACTCTTGGCTATTCTTCTAGGGGGGGAAATTACTGGAAGGCTTTAAGGTGGCAAAACATTTTGCTGCAGTTCTGACTGGTTGATAATTCAAAGACCCCTGAACAGAAGAATTGTTATAAAACACTGCTTTCACTGATGTCTTGATAATTGGAAACACATTGGATTACAAAAACCATATATAAAGAAAAGAACTATATGAGATTTGGTTGTTTGGATTTTAAGATTGGCTGGTTTGATAAGGCTAAACACAGAGACTATGGTACTGGTGAAAGACTACCTGGAGGGAGGAGACAAAATGGATATTGCATACCTATTTAAAAGTGACAGGGAACCACACCTAATATTCTCTTCTGAAGGACAGTTGGATATAGACAAAAAAATGTCTATATCCAACTTTGTATGCATTGAAAATATTAAGAATTTTATCTGTCTAATGCTGATAAAGGAGAATATTATTGGAAGAAGGGAAGATCAAGGAAACAAACAATATATTGATTATGGAATTATAGAAATTATTATTGACAGGTTTTTTAAATATATGAACCCAGACAACACAGTTTATTAAGCACTAAAGATTATATATATCTATATCTATATGTGTGTGTATGTGTGTGTGTGTGTATATCTATCTATATCTATATCTATATATATCTATCTATCTATCTATATATAGATATATAGATATATAGATATAGATATATAGATAGATATAGATATATTTTTATATAGATATATTTATATCTATATCTATCTATCTATCTATCTATCTATCTATCTATCTATCTATCTATCTATCTATCTATCTAATTGATATTGATAGATATTTAAAAAGGTGGAAGGAACCAGAGGGAGGAACTGTGATGAAATGTTTTTTTAGAGAATAGATAGTCCCAGAAAGGCGTTTTGGTTGGATTAGGAGCTCTCCCAAATCATGCTGGGAAGATAAAACAAGCAAGTTTTCTTTTAATTTTATAGCCAGTATAAAGAGACTCTTTAGTCTTCACCAATCACCCAAAGCAGGCTGACGTGATGACCTAGGCATCCTTATGCATACATATTTCTGAATAAATGCAATATGCATACTTACTACATTGTCTATTAATGTGTCTTGGCTGCTATGTTCCGAAGCAAAAATGTGTTCGAAGGTTCCTATATATTTAAGACAAATACATTTGAAAGTCAACTGAATTTATTTTAAAATTTCCAATAGATAAGCAGATTTGCAGAATATTGAAACAAAAATTTACAATATTCATTCTCTTTAGTTATCTCTGAACATTTCCAAATTAATTTAAAAAAAACTAAACTGATATTTATATATGGTGTCCCTTTAAATCTTACTTTTGTGTTTATAAGCTACAAAAAATACATACAGTTGTACTGATTGTTTTGTTTTCGGATAGCATAATATTGCATGAGTTAAATTTGTCTCAGTCAATTTGGTAGACACAAGCTAGAAACTGAGAGTGAGAGATCTATTCCCATTTTAGACATGAAGCTTGTTGGGTGACCTTGGACCAACCTCTCTCAGCCCTAGGAAGAGGGCAAGGACAAACCACTTCCAAAAATCTTGCCAAGAAGTTTAAATGGACTTGTTTAGAAAGTTTCCAGGAGTCAAGATTGGTTCAAAGGTAACACCAAAAAAAAAAAAGTCAACCTATGTCATAGATTTGTTTGGAAGCCAAAAGTACAATTTGAATAACTACTATAAAAATAAGCTTATTTTAAGCATAAATAAGTAGTTTTTGATAGATTTGTAATTGGTGTAATAATTTCTTTGAATCGCAGGTGAAATTATTTCACCTATTGTTAAAATATTTTTCAAATAATTACTTCCCATCAACCACAGCTGAAAATATGTGCCTTAGAAATAATTAATAAAGGTTTAAGGCATTTTACTAAAATAATAACTTTTTTCCTAACCATCTTAGTTAAGGCTATAATTAAACACACATTTGCCTGGGAATAAAATCTAATAAACACAATAACTTTTAACACAGGCATTAATATTATGATCCAAGCACATACTATCTCCATAAAAGAATTTTGCCATAATTTTGCTACAAATCAACTTATCATTTTGCTCTCAGGAGACAAATAGTGGCAAATATAATACCTGGCTACATTCATTCTTTCTCAGGGGAAAAAAAAATCAAAAACCCTGAATCACTTTAAATTATGTGAGATGATTAGAATGTTCAGTTATTCAATAATAAAAGCAACCTCACAGAGCTTTTAATGTAGATTATATACTAGCTATACTTGAATTTAAACATATAATTGATTTATTATGTGCCCAAAAGTCAGTGTCAGCTCTTAGCGACCACATAAATAAGTTTTCTCTAGACCCCTCAGGTCTTCCAATGGTGCACCCATCACTGCGGTGAGTGAGTGAGTCCATGCACATTGCTAATGGTGGTCTTTTTTTCTCTCTTTCCTCCCACAGTATGAAAGGACCCAGCTCTCCTGAGAGGTTTATAATGCTGGGAAAGGTAGAAAGTAAGAGAAGAGAACTACAATTTCAATTAAATTCTCTTATACCAAGGATTTTAAGTTCCTCCTCACCAAATTTCTGTCTTGAGTGATACTGGCATATACTAAGATTTGTTTCTGTGCTCTTCCGCTCTCCTACTTCTTCAGTTCGTATAATTAATAATTTCGTTGAGGTTGAAGTACCTTGTACCTGGAAGAGTATCTTAATAGGTTATTGGGGAAAATCACAAGAATTCATTCCTGTAGAATCAATGCAGTAAGCTCTATTTATAATGATTATTGAGCTGATTTGACTCTTTCGATGCCACTACATTTTGCAAGTAAATATTTAATCCTAACAGCAAACTGTCATCATATTGATGATACTGTGCTTTTAATTCACTGGCCAGGTGCTGAAACATAAAAATGAAAACAAAATATCAAAAGTATTCCATCCGTTCTTTAATTTTATTTTGTTATGCTTTCCAGGTTGTTTGCTCCCCTAGTCGGCTTACTAATTGTTATAAATTACATAATTATTGGCTAGCTATAAAAGTATTTCTTACCTGGTGGCAGGTTTTAGGTAAAATGTATGGTGCCCAATAAGGCTCCCCAGACTGACAATCCTGCACAGTTCCGTGTACAAGAATTACCTCATCCATAGCTTCATCATAAATATCACATTTAGTGTGATTTGGTACATCCACAACATATGTATTAGAAAACTGCACACACATTTTGTATGACCAATCCTATACACCAAAGACATATATGAATTAGATGAACATTTATAAAAATTGTAGCTTGGCTATAATTCAAGATTTTTATGCAGAACAAAGAATTTCCCTTGAATCAAGCTTAACTCTTGATAACTACATATCCATGTCCAAAATGTTTATTGCACTCAAAAGTATTTTGAAAGGTTTTAATGCATTGCCTTGCTCTGCTCATTATTTTATGCTTTGGATGAACCATCAAAACATCAGTAAATGTTATTGTGTATTTATGTACTAGATTTATAGGCTCCCTAGCCCATATACATTTACGTAAATTATTTCCTAGACTTGTACCCTAAATCAGGGGTCCCCAACCCCGGGGCAGCGGCATGCCGGCAACCGGTCCACACAAACAAGCAAAGCCCCATCCATGGGATGTAGGCAGCACACAAAATCATCCACTCTCAGGTCCACGGAAAAAGCTTTCCCCACAGAACTGGTCCCTAGTGCCCAAAAGGTTGGGGACCTCTGCCCTAAATCATACCTTGAGTATAACCAGAATTTTCCAGTTAAGAGCCCTTAGATATTCTAGTACTCAAATTTTAGATATTTAACAAAAAGAAAAGCTTTGCACAATAATGTTAATCAACAAAAGTAAGACATACCATGTTTTCCCCAAAATTTTGGGCGGAGGGTCTTTTCCACTCACCTCATGGTGGTGGTACCAACAGGCCCGCCCAGCCAGCCCACTTCTTCTGTGGCTGAAGGAGCAGCTTTATTCTGCAGCTGAGGATGGAGCTCCAGCCTGCAGTTCACCATCAGAGGCCATTCCAGAAGGCCTGTGCAGCCAAGAACTGAGCTACAGATTGAATTCATAGCTCGGTTCTCGGCTGCACAGGACTTCTAGAGTGGGCCAGAGAGGCAAATGTCGATCCATGGGAGGCCTGGCTTCAATGATAAGCTCTACCCCCACCCTAGCTTGATTTTTAGGTATGTGCCTTGCCCCAAAACTAGGGCTTATTTTTGGAGTAGGGCTTATATTAGGCTCACTCCCAAACCACAATTAAAAACTATATCAATTCCATTCTGTACTCAAAGACATATATTTGTTCAGTAAGATGAGGAGACTGTCATCCCCATATACAAGCCTAAATGTTATGGCTCCATTCATACTTAATTTAAACAATAAGCTATTCTTTATAGTATTAACGTTTTTCAGTATTCTATAAATATGTCAATTTCATAACCACATATAATTCAGACTTTTGTTTCAATCTTCCAAGTTCCTTTTCTTAGATTTAGCATCATGATTTTAACAATAAGAAACTGCTCTTTCCCCTTTTCTTTTCCAAAAGGAAAATGCTGCTTGTATCTCACTTTTATCAATCTAGAATTATGGGGTTGTTTTTTTTGCTTTCTGATCACCAGAAGGATTCCTTTAATAGGGATTATTTCAATGCAATACACCCTATAACTCAAAGTAGTGAGATATCCCACAGCATCACTCAACAGTATTTTTTTTCTTTGAAGGAATTACCAGTGGCAAATCACAGCATTTTGTAACACTTAGTTTATATTAAAACAGTAGCTATCCAGAAGCATTCGAGCCCTTCCCAAACTGTATTTACTTCAAAACTATAGTTTATTGGCCTCTCTCCCCATCTTCCATATACTTAACTAGCAGAGTTATAAAAATCTGATCCAATGTCATCTAGGAACCAGTGAATCTGGATATTCACATGTCACTATCTATAAATATTGACAAGGTTTGCTAGCTACACCAATTATTAAAATTCTCAGGTTCTTCATTGATAAGTCTATTTCAGTTGCAACACAGTTCACGTAAGAGCCATCAGCAAAACAACTTACACTAGAACCATAAGAAAGCTGCAGACATGCCTACCAGATTTGGAAGACTTTCTTTAAAGATTTTAAGAGCAACATCAAGAGCAATTTTTAACCATATTTTATATTCCAGGGAGGGTGGGTCCAAAAATGTATCAAAAGCTTCAAACAAATCATCAATAGAGATGAAACACGTCTGGGGAAAAAAAGGAATAAACTAAGCCCATGAGACAATTACAACTATCATTATACCTTGTATTTGGGCAACTGTATTGACTTCAGTTTCAATTTCATCTTCGGCTGAACTTCTCAAAATCTTGCCCTTTTCATACCCCCTGTGTGAAAAACATTATGTGCCATCCTGTCATGAGATCTACCACACAATAGACGCTGTACTTGTAACTGAGATAAACGTGAGGTTCTTCACAAATGTCCGTGCACATAAACTACTCACAAGAGAGTAGGATAAATTGAAATGACATAAGGAGCTGGTAGGGGAAGAGCTGCTATTGGACTGAGAGAGAGAAAATGAGAAGATGGCTAGCAAACAAAGTTCGATTTATGTAGTTTCAGACTGCTGAAGATATAGACATTTATGGATGATGGAAGATAATCAGAGGAGTTGACATAAAGGTCACCATGCAAGGAGTAAGACAGTGTAACATTGGATGTCTACCTGGCATATATTTCGGAGAGGAAAGAGAGGATCCAAAAATCAAAGTTCTTCCAGTATGAGAGTTGCTTGCTAAGTTTTATTAAATCCTTGAATAATTCCTCAAGGAATTTAGTCATAACTACTCACTTAACATAACTTACTCAGGGTGGCATTACTTTTGAGGTCAAAAGTATGCAGAGCAAACAACAATATAAAGCAATTTGTCATATTCCCCTTTATTTTGAAGTCAAAACTGGGGGAAAGGAAGGGTGGAAGAGGATTTGCTTCTCTCAGCTTCAGGTTGGCTAGTCTCTATCTTATTCAAAAGTCATAGAAATTTGTGTCTTCCCTTCCCCAAATAGTCTCTCTTCTCTTGTCAAACATGAATTTAAAATGGATGGACAGTCAGGTGGTTTGAACTTGTGAAGATACTGCAAATACAACTGTTGAAAAAAGTGAGGGATTTTAATAGCTGCTTTCCACTTTTTTTGAAGTGCTGATACTTTGTAACTAATACTTTGTAGCTAAGTATTAGTTCTGCTTTATTTGTCTCTGTCTGTCCCAACCATGACAAACGTTTTGTGTCTAGATAGTCCTTCCAAGTAATCAAAGATTTTAGTCTCTCACTTCTGTGTCAGGAATCCAAAATATTTTCAGCTTCAAATTCTTCCTCCACTCTACAAGATTGGAGAATGGTGGGCAGGAGAGAAAGGGGCAAAAATTTCAAAGACAGAATTTAACATGCTCATACAAACCCATCACCATTAGGGCGCATTTATAAATGTTTACTCAGATATGATACAAATAAAGAACAAACGAAATAATGAGTGGTAAAATGGATGTAAATATTTTAAAGAAACATTTGATAGAATAATGGGAAGAAATTATGGACTAAATCTATAAAATGCACATCGTTATAACTTATAGGAAAACTAGTACAAAATATTCTACAGCTGGCACACAAATCCATTAGTAATACCTAAGATAAACAAATCATACAGTAATAAATGTTGGAAATGTCATAAAACTTAAAGAATGTTTTATCACATGTGGTGGACATGTAAAAAAAGATTAAAGCCTCACAGAGTCACTTTGTAGAGATGGGCAGAATATAATTTTAATTTAAAAAATAGGGTAAATAATACAAACATTTGAAATGGAAGCACAACTTTTCTTACTATGTATAATCTCAGAAAAAGTCAGCAAGAAACATCATAATTTAATGAAAAGAGATAATGAATTGTGAGAATAAATTTTTGCCAAAACTGAAAGATAACGATTTCAACAATATCTGACTGAGAACCTAAACTTGGAGAATATGCAGCAATGGCAAATCTGACTATTCATAACAGACGTTTAATCAAATTTAAGCAAGGAGTCCCCTACATAGAATACATCATGCAGTATTGCAAATATAATCACTTACAATCTAGTTTCTAAGGGGGTGGGGGTTAAACATCTACAAATATTATACATTAGTAGATACAGTATATAAAAGGGGAAATTAGAAACTCAGTAGTTTGTATTCCTTTGGGGGAGATTTTAATTGTTAAGTTTGCTTTGCTTATCTAGTTTGTCCTTTTATTAACAAAAAAAACCACAATATAGTGGAGATCTTAACATAAAGTAATTAGTCAAGACCATAATTTTATAGTACAAAAAATATTTTCATGCAATCCGCAGCTATTTTTTTCCTCTGTTATTTCATTCATTTATTAAATCCATGTGCTACCCATCTTGTCAGAGACAGCTCTGGGAAGTTTGCAAATATAAAATAACATTATATTCAATTCTGGATGAATAACTGCCTGGCAATTACGTGGTTGGTACACTACCAGCAGCCTTAGGTTCTTCCACACACAGGAACTCACATCTAGTCATGTCCAGGGTACTGGTCCTTGCTATTGAGGTAATTTCTCAAGTATAATGGTGTCCGCTCCTCAATCTTTATGGTGCAACTGCTATAGCAGCTGAAACTCAGCTGGAATTTTCCCAACAGGATTATATCCCTGTTGTTCTCCAGTCAGGTGATAATGATAATGATAATAGAGTTGGAAGAGACCTTTGAGGTCTTCTAGTCCAACTTCCTGCTCAGGCAGGAAACCCTATACCATTCCAGTGTTGGAGTGTTCACAGCTTCTGGGGGCAGGTTGTTCCACTGATTAATTATTCTGTCAGAAAATTTCTCCTTAGTTCTAGGTTAGTTTCCATCCATTGCTTCTTGTCCTGCCTTGTAGCAACTCCTGAGATATTAGAATACTGCTATCATGTCATCCCTAGTCCTTTTCTTCATTAAACTAGACCAGGGGTAGGCAACCTCGGCTCTTTTATGACTCATGGACTTCAACTCCCAGCTTGGCTGGCTCAGGAATTCTGGGAGTTGAAGTCCATGAGTCATAAAAGAGCCGAGGTTGCCTACCCCTGAACTAGACATACCCAATTCCAGCAACTGTTCTTTATAGGTTTTAGCCTCCAGTCCCCTAACCTTCTTTGTTGCTCTTCTCTGTACTTTTTCTAGAGTCTCAACATCTTTTTTACATCATGGTGACCAAAACTGGATGCAGTATTCTAAGTGGGAACCTTACCAAGGCAAGGTCCCACGGATACATGGAAGATCTGCATATCTTTCAAGAATGTATCATAAAGGGATGCAGACTTGGCTTTTAGCAACAGCAGCTGGAGGCCAAAGTGCTTGGCAATTCAACCACAGACCTAGGGAAATGGCTTAGAAGAGGGGAGATGCCTCAATATATAGGTCTGTCTCCTCCTGCAGTGCCCTTCCCAGATTCTCCCATAAAACAAAGGAATTAACTTTCACCTTGCATTCTTTACAAGAAGCAAAGTATGTTTAGGGAGGGAACCACTCAGTGGCAATGCCTCCATTCTAGATGGAAGAAATAATTCCCTAGAAATAGTTTTTCTTCTTTGGTCACTCTAACCTAAAATGCCAATATAATTTGTGATTACCACAAAGAACAATAGACAATATCTAAAAGTAATTATACATAGAATCTATATTATATACCCTTGACCAAAAATTAGTATATTCCTTTTGTCTAGGATGGTCGTCGACTTCCATTGAGCAAACAATTTTGGGAGGGACACACATGAAATGCTAAGGGACAGACACCAGTGTAGCCTACCAGATCTGCTGGATCAACATCAACAAACAACAGGGTGACAGATGTTGCGGCCAATTTACCCTTATATCCACAGCTATGTAGGAAGCATTGAAAATGGAGAATCAGTTGTTTTTCTAATCTAGTTATGACTGTTATTACAAACATCTCAGGTAATTTCCTCAGACAAAAATTCTGTAACAACATTTTAGTATTTTTAAGAGCAGCTTATCTGGCAAAAATCAAGTGAATTAATTTTGTGCAATGGACACAATAATTTGCTGCTTTCTCTACTGTCCCACACTGATACAATTTTTATCTTTTTTACTTTAGGACACTGGAGCAAACAGGAATATAATATAAAACAAAACTGGATAATTCAATATGCTTTGTTTAAAATTTGTTAAGATTAAATGATTTAAGTATTTTTGAATTCAGGTTTAAAAATATGAACTACTATTACAAAATTTTCACACATTTTATACAATTACATATAATATCTTGTTAGTCAAAAACTTTAATTCTAATACTATGTAAATCATTTTATAAAGTAGAATTCTCCAACCTGTACAGCAGTTTCACAAATAATTCCATATTCCATTTCTTGCTTAGTTAAGCAATTGAGCTCTCCTATCATAGCTCCAGTCACAAAGTAATCTGTGTAGTGAGAGGTAACAGGTTTATGAATTCTTCGGGGAATTTTTTTGTTAACGTCTTTCTGAATATCTTTAACTTCTTTAGAAACTCCATAAGAAGGGGCTGTACCAGAAAGCTAGGTATAAAGAAAAAGTAATAATTAAATTTAGGCAGATACTTAAATAATAATCTGCATGTACTAGTATATATCTTCACAGCTGGCATCAATGAAGTAATGATGAGCTTTTAGGCTGGATAGCCATGGTCTCTCTAGTTTCTTTTGTTTTGATGTTCCAGCAGCAGTTGTGACTGACATCTTCAGAAGCAGAGTGGGCTGTTTTGTGGTTTATCTCTCAGCAGCTAAAGGAACTGAGCTAGGCTGACTGGGCTGTTATATGTGAACCTGGCAAGCTGGTCTCTCATTGGTCCATCTATAGGTGAATGTCTAACAGGATTATTTTTGACAATTCCAAGAGTTATGGTTCCCGACTGGACTGTTTTGAGCCAGGATGCTGCTAGGTATTCTTTCTGGTGAGGGTTCCACATAAGGAACCAATCAGCAGTCTGGCACAAAGACAAGTTAATTAGGAGCTGGTATTCTTGGAATTTCTTCAAAAAGGACCAATCAGACAAAGAACTAATGAAGAACCAGCTTTCTTGTATATCCATGATGTGGACCAATATGAGATCAACTTGCCAGCATGCCATCACTGCTTCAATAATTTGCACATATTTCATTTCACCATTAACACTATTAACAGTCAAGTATACATCTGGGAGATACACTCCAGTAAATGCAGAAAGACAATGATAAAGCAGATACTTTTAAAACTGCATACTTGTTCCCCAAAGCATGTATCAATGAGACCTAGGTAAAGATAAAAGATTTTACTCTGCTAGTTGTTGCTGACGACATGTGGTGAAAGTCTCCATATTTGACCTTGGAGACCAACAATTCAAATCTTGCTCTGGTCAAATATGGATGCTTCCACAAGTTGCCATATTATGAGAGAACCAGCATATGTGGTACCCAAATCCATTGAAAATATTTTTCATATTTTGTTCAGCTGTCAATTATATACTCCCGTTAAGCTTAAATATTTATCATCCCTATTGGAAAAAACAGCCCTCTGAGATCTGAACCACATATTGTCATATTTCCTCCTGGACTCAAATGTACATATCGTACACGGAACTACTAAATTTATAACTAAGTCAGTGGTCCTGTTGTGATTCAGGGTCAGCCTGTGGGTTCGGCAGTTGGGTCAGACGACTCAGAGGAGGAGGAGGGGGGTGTTGAAGAGCTTGCTGAGGGGATTGGACAGCTTGATGAGAGCCCCCAGCCAGGCCCCTCTCATCTGGTCACGATGCAGACCCAGCTGTGTGAGCCTGACAGCGTGGATGAAGATGACCCACAGCTGGCCCTGTTCAAGGACGCCCGACGCAGGAGGCAGTCAGTCAGGAGTAAACAGAGGAAGGCAATGGGGCACCTCGGAAGGAGGGAGAGAGAGGCCACGCCCTGAACTGTATTTAAGGGAAATGTGTGGGAGGGCTGGTTTGCTGAAGGCAACCGCTTGGATAGTTCCTGTTTCTTAGCTCGTGTTTTATGGTTGGTGTCTTGTCTTGCTCTGTTTTATGTGAATAATTTTGGCAGGCTTTATTCCAGCTTCTTGCCGTTTGTAAAGGGGTTGTCCCTGCTTTTGCTGCAGGGCCGGTAGCAAGCTGGTACAGAACAGGTCCTAAGAACCAGATACATTGAATAAAATAGTGTACTCTGTAAAGGAGATCCATTTATCTGATTCTGACTCCTTATACTAACATATATATATTATTACTCTTATTTCCTCCTGTCTTATTCCAAAATCAGACTTTGTACTGTATTTTATTTTATTTATTTTAATTTATTTTATTGATAAG
Source organism: Vipera berus (assembly GCF_964194415.1). Lineage (NCBI taxonomy): Eukaryota > Metazoa > Chordata > Lepidosauria > Squamata > Viperidae > Vipera > Vipera berus. Next base: position 112,675,246 of record NC_138202.1, read on the forward strand.
GTTGCAAGACTAATCAAATAATAAGCTAAATAAATTGATATATTTTTAAACTTATATTATGGATATAATTGTGTGTCATATGGATGAAAAAAGACAACCAAGACATTTTAAAACATCTGTGACATGTTTTAAAGATCATGTGAGGTACTAATACCACTCTATAAAGCCTTAGTAAAACCGCACCTAGAATGTTGTTGTTGTTGTTAGCTGCGAAGTCGAATCCGACCCATCGCGACCCTATGGACAACGTTCCTCCAGGCCTTCCTGTCCTCTACCAACTTCTGGAGTCCATTTAAGCTCACGCCTACTGCTTCAGTGACTCCATCCAGCCACCTCATTCTCTGTCGTCCCCTTCTTCTATTGCCCTCAATCTTTCCCAGCATTAGGCTCTTCTCCAGTGAGTCCTTCCTTCTCACTAGGTGGCCAAAGTATTTGAGTTTTAGCTTTACGATCTGGCCTTCAAAAGAACAGTCAGGGTTGATCTCCTCTAGGACTGACCGGTTCAATCCCCTTGCAGTCCAAGGGACTCGCAACAGTCTTCTCCAGCACCATAGTTCAAAGGCCTCGATTCTTTGGCGCTCAGCCTTTTTAATGGTCCAACTTTCACTGTCATACATTGCAACTGGGAAGACCATAGCCTTGACTATACGCACTTTTGTTGACAGGGTGATGTCTCTGCTTCTTAGTGTGCTGTCTAGATTTGCCATGGCTTTCCTTCCCAGGAGCAAGCGTCTTTTAATTTCTTGGCTACAGTCCCAATCTGCAGTGATCTTGGAGCCCAGGAAAATAAAATCTGTCACTACCTCCATTTCTTCCCCATCTATTTGCCAGGAATTGAGAGGGCCAGATGCCATGATCTTGGTTTTTTTAATGTTAAGTTTCAACCCAAGTTTTGCACTATCCTTCTTCACCCGCAACAAGAGGCTCTTTAGTTCCTCTTCACTTTCTGCCATTAGAATGGTATCATCTGCATATCTTAGGTTGTTGATATTTCTTCCGACAATCTTAATTCCAACTTTTGATTCATCTAGCCCTGCCTTTCTCATGATGTGCTCTGCATATAGGTTAAATAGGCAGGGCGACAGTATACAGCCTTGCCGGACTCCTTTCCCAATTTTGAACCAATCAGTGGTTCCGTGTCTAGTTCTCACTGTTGCTTCTTGGCCCACATATAGGTTTCTCAAGAGACAAATAAGATGGTCTGGTACGCCCATCTCTTTAAGAACTTGCCAGAGTTTGTTATGATCTACACAATCAAAGGCTTTAGCATAGTCAATGAAGCAGAAGTAGATGTTTTTCTGGAACTCTCTAGCTTTCTCCATGATCCAGCGTATGTTGGCAATTTGATCTCTAGTTCCTCTGCCTCTTTGAAATCCTGCCTGTACTTCTGGTAGTTCTCGATCCACATACTGCTGGAGTCTAGCTTGTAGGATTTTAAGCATAACTTTACTAGCATGTGAAATGAGTGCAATGGTGCGATAGTTTGAACATTCTTTGGCACTGCCTTTCTTTGGAATTGGAATGTAAACTGATCTTTTCCAATCCTGTGGCCACTATTGAGTTTTCCAAATTTGCTGGCAAATTGAGTGTAGCACTTTTACTGCATCATCTTTTAAGATTTTGAATAGCTCAGCTGGAATACTGTCACCTCCACTAGCTTTGTTGTTGCTCAGCTTTTCTAAGGCCCACTTCACTTCACATTCTAGGATGTCTGGCTCGAGGTCAGTGACCACCTCACTGTGATTATCAGGGACGTTAAGCTCATTCTTGTATAGTTCTTCTGTGTAATTCTGCCACCTCTTCTTAACCTCTTCTGCCTCTGTTAAGTCCCTGCCATTTTGGTCCTTTATCATGCCCATTTTTGCATTAAACGTTCCCTTCATCTCTCCAATTTTCTTGAAAAGATCTCTGGTCCTCCCTATTCTATTGTTTTCTTCTATTTCTTTGCACTGTTCATTTAAGAAGGCATTCTTATCTCTCCTAGCTATTCTCTGGAATTCTGCATTCAATTGGGTGTATCTTTCTTTTTCTCCCTTGCCTTTCGCTTCCCTCCTTTACTCAGCTATTTGCAAAGCTTCCTTAGATAACCATTTTGCTTTCTTGCATTTCTTTTTCTTTGGGATGGTTTTGGTTGCTACCTGTTGTACAATGTTGCGAACCTCTGTCCATAGTTCTTCAGGCACTCTGTCTATCAGATCTAATTCCTTAAATCTATTTGTTACCTCTACTGTATATTCAACAGGGATATAATTTAATTCATACCTAAGTGGCCTAGTGCTTTTCCCTTCTTTCTTCAGTTTAAGCCTAAACTTTGCAATGAGAAGCTCATGGTCTGAGCCACAGACAGACAGCTCCGGGTCTTGTTTTTACTGACTGTATAGAGCTTCTCCATCTTTGGCTGCAGAGCACATAGTCAATCTGATTTCTGTGTTCACCATCTGGAGATGTCCATGTGTAGAGCCGTCTCTTGGGTTGTTGGAAAAGAGTGTTTGCTATGACCATCGTATTCTTTTGACAAAATTCTATCAGCCTGTGCCCTGCTTCATTTTGTACTCCAAGGCCAAACTTGCCTGTTATTCCGGTTATCTTTTGGCTTCCTACTTTAGCATTCCAATCCCCCATGATGATAAGGACATCATTTTTTGGTGTTAGTTCTGTAAGGTGCTGTAGGGCTTCATAGAACTGGTCAATTTCATCCTCTTCAGCACTGGTGGTTGGCGCATAGACCTGGACTACTGTGATATTGAATGGTTTGCCTTGGATTTGAACTAGATCATTCTGTCATTTTGGGTATTGTATCCCAGTATTGCTTTTCCTACTTTTATTGACTATGAAGGCTACTCCATTTCTTCTGAGGGATTCTTGCCCGCAGTAGTATACCTGATGGTCATCTGAATTAAATTCACCCATTCCTGTCCATTTTAGTTCACTGATTCCTAAGATTTATTTATTTATTTATTTATTTATTTATTTATTTATTTATTTATTTATTTATTTATTTATTTATTTATTTGATTTATATACCGCCCTTCTCCTGAAGGACTCAGGGCGGTGTACAGGGCAATAAAAATAAGAATACATTAGTTAAAATAATATTAAAACCCAAATCCATCAGGCCAGGCCGGCTTGTTCGAATAGATAAGTTTTTAGATCACGCCGGAAGGAGCGAAGGTCGGGGGCCATCCGGAGTTCAGCCGGTAAGCGGTTCCAAAGGATTGGTGCACCCACCGAGAATGCTCTCCCCCTGGGGGTCACCAGCCGACATTCTCTGACCGGTGGTACCCTGAGGAGGCCCTCTCTGTGGGAACGTACAGGACGGAGGGAAGTTGATGCCGGCAGTAGGTGCTCCCGTAGGTAATCCGGACCCATGCCATGTAGGGCTTTGTATGTCATCACCAGCACCTTGAATTTCACCCGGAAGGCAACTGGAAGCCAGTGCAGCTCACGGAGCAGAGGTGTAATATGGGAGTATCGGGAGACCCCCAAAAGAACTCGTGCAGCTGCATTCTGTACCAGCTGAAGCTTCTGAGTGGTTCTCAAGGGCAGCCCCATGTAAAGAGCATTGCAGTAGTCTAGACGAGAGGTCACAAGTGCATGGGTGACTGTACACAAGGCATCCAGGTCCAGATAGAGTCGCAACTGGCGCACCAGACGAACCTGGGCGAAGGCCCCTCTAGTCACAGCTCTTATATGATCTTCTAAGGAGAGTTGTGAATCTAAGAGGACACCCAAATTGCGAGCCTTATCTACGGGGGGTAATAACTCACCCCCAATATTAAGAGATGGAATAATCTGAATTTCCTGACATGCCGGTATGTACAGTCATTCAGTCTTGTCCGGGTTGAGTTGAAGCCTGTTCCTCCCCATCCAGACCCGGACCGCTTCCAGGCAACGGGACATCACGTCGAGGGCATCACTGGGGTGGTTTGGGGTCGAGATGAAAAGCTGGGTATCATCAGCATACTGATGATATCCCACTCCAAAACCACGGATGATCTCACCCAGCGGCTTCATATAGATGTTAAACAGGAGAGGTGAGAGGACCGACCCCTGAGGAACTCCATAAATGAAAGGTCTCAGGGTTGATCTCTGTCCACCCGCTAACACCGACTGTGAACGTTTCAGAAGGTAGGAGGAGAACCACTGAAGAACAGTGCCTCCCACTCCCAATCTCCTGAGACGCCGCAGTAAGATACCATGGTCGATGGTATCAAAAGCTGCTGAGAGGTCTAATAGGACCAGGACAGAGGAATAACCCCTGTCCCGAGCTCGCCAGAGATCATTCATCAGAGCGACCAATGCCGTCTCCGTGCTGTGTCCGGGCCTGAAACCCAATTGGTACGGGTCTAGATAATCAGTATCTTCAAGGAACAGAGGAAGCTGATGCACCACTACGCTCTCAACAACCTTCGCAAGAAAGCGAAGGTTGGAGACCGGGCGAAAGTTGTTTAAAACAGCTGGGTCCAGGGAAGGCTTTTTGAGGAGGGGTCTCACCACCGCTTCTTTCAAGGCTGCGGGGAAACTGCCCTCTTTCAATGAAGCAGTTATCACTGCATGGATCCAGCCTTGTGTCCCATCCCGAGCCGCATAAACCAGCCAGGAGGGGCACGGGTCCAATAAGGATGTAGTGGAGCTCAGCTTCCTCATGATCTTGTCTACCTCGTCCAGAGTCACAGGATCGAACTCTTCCCAGATAACATCAACATCAAGATGTCGATGTTCAGTCTTGTCATCTCTTGTTTGACCACGTCCAGCTTGCCTTGCTCATGGATCTTACATTCCAGGTTCCTATGGAAAATAAATCTTTACAGCATTGGACTTTCCTTTCACCACCAAATACATATGCAGCTGAGTGTCCTTTCGGCTTTGGCCCAGTCGCTTCATTCTTTCTGGCGCTACTAGTAGTAGCCCTCTGCTCTTCCCCAGTAGCATATTGGATGCCTTCCGACCTGAGGGGCTCATCTTCCAGTGTCATATCGTTTTGCCTTTTGGTACTGTCCATAGGGTTTTCATGGCAAAGATACTGGAGTGGGTTGCCATTTCCTTCTCCAGTGGATCACATTTTGTCAGAACTCTCTGCTATTACCTGTCCGTCTTGGGTGGCCCTGCACGGCATAGCTCATAGCTTCATTGAATTACTCAAGCCCCTTCGCCACGACAAGGCAGTAATCCATGAAGGGGTCTGTTATTCTAGTTCTTGTCAATTACATGATCAAAACCCAGTCCCTTTTTTATATGCAAAACCCAATCCCTTTTTCATATGCCATTAATTATAGCAAACAATAATAAAGAACAAAGAAGTCTAAAAAATTTGACCAGCAACAAAACATTCAATTTCAAGATAGGTTACAGACTAGTAGCAATTGTGAGTTACAAGTTGTATACAATATTACTAAAATAATTCTAAGTAATATTAATTTCCTCATTCTCAGTTATATTCCTGGGTATTTGTTGATACCTATATCTTACCTTAACCATTCCCGATACAATTAAATGGATTCCTTGTGGCATATCGCCTTCTTCACATATGGTATCTCCATAATCATAATAATGAATGTTTGCTTTTTTCTGAAAATAAAAAGAAATAGTACTGTATTGTAGAATACAGACTTAATAGGTTTCTAAGCATACCACCAAAGACATCCAGTAAGAAAAGTATTTTTTAGTGCTTTGAATATTTTAAAAGAGTAGCAACTGACAAATACATACAAAAGGATTTTAAGACTAGAGGACAAAAATCAATGATACATACAATTTGGATAAGTAAAGTATGTTAAGATATTTAAATTATGTAACTATTTCAAATTTCCCATCCAGAAAATACCACAATACATTTGAATACAAAACACAGGATTTTTGTTGAGCAAAGGATAAGCTCCAAACTTTGGGCTGAAACATTGAATGATGGAATATCAGATGAATGGTAAGAGTAGCCTGAGATTTGAATGTGAAAACCCCTTGACCAGTTTGCACAACAATGGGGAAAAAAACCCTCACATATAATAGGTATCGAGTTTTTAAGATGACTTAAATGAGTAAAGATTTCTTTCAAAGCAAGACGACAGCCTCAGTTGTCAATGTTGATCTACAAAGCATCTGTAATGGTCCTTGGATGGTAGAGAGTTTGCAATTTCTGGTTGGCTGGAAGAACAGAAAACTGAGGCAAAACAAAAACAGCAAGCAAACAAAAGAAAAGTGTTGGTGCCAAGGCATGCACCAAAATTACTATAACCAAAATTACTATAACCAAATTCTCAAAGGCAAAAAAATCACCCTAATAGTCCTATTGAGAACTAACAGAGTACAGAGTACTGTTAGAAGACTGCAGTCCAGAACTTATGAAAAATAGCTGACTTAGGAATTCTGGGAGTTGAAGTCATAAAAGAGCCGAGGTTGCCTACCCCTGGTCTAATGCAAAGGAACAGTGAAGAAGAGATGATCACGAGTCATCCTGACAGCCTCATACTTGATTTATGACATGGGACCCTCAGAAAAGAAAGAGTTAAAACCAAAACCAAGGGCAGACTGTCTGCAGATCATAGCTCTCTTCCTGCTGTCCTCTAATTGTGCTGCCAGAAAACTGCATCTTTGCCCAAGCAGCTTCAGTTTATTTATTTATTTATTATTGGGACTTATATGCCGCCCTATCTCCCAAAGGACTCAGGGCAGCTAACAACAATAAAACACAATAATACAAATGTTTTAAAAAGATTAAACTAACAAGCCCCAGTGATAAAATATTAAAACATTTTTTTTTAAAAAAACCCTATCGTCAGTCCAGGTCAGCCTGATGGAAAAGAAATATTTTGAGGTCGCGACGAAAGGACTGGAGATCCGGGGCCATCCGGAGCTCAAGGGGAAGCTGATTCCACAGGGCAGGTGCTCCCACAGAGAAGGCCCTCCCCCTGGGGGTCGCCAGCCGACATTGTCTAGCCGACGGCACCCTGAGGAGGCCCTCCCTGTGTGAGCACCGGGTGATGGGAAGTCATTCAGGCAGCAGACGGTCCTGCAAATATCCCGGGCCTAAGCCATGTAGGGCTTTATAGGTAAGAACCAGCACCTTAAATCTCACCCGGAGGGCAACCGGTAACCAATGCAGCTCACGCAGGAGGGGTGTAATATGGGAGTATCGGGATACTCCCATCACAACCCGCGCGGCCGCATTCTGCACCAGCTGGAGCCTCCGGGTGGTCTTCAAGGGCAGCCCCATGTAGGCAGCATTGCAGTAATCTATACGGGAGGTAACGAGCGCATGAATGACCATACGTAGAGCATCTCGGTCCAGATAGGGGCGCAACTGGCGCACCAGGTGAATCTGGGCAAAAGCCCCCCTGGCCACAACTCCTATATGATCCTCAAAACTGAGTCATGTATCCAGGAGGACGCCTAAGTTGTGTGCCCTATCAACGGGAGGTAACACCTCTCCTCCCATAACCAAAGATGGAACCTCTTGGACTAAACAAGATGCCGGTACGTAGAGCCACTCAGTCTTGGCCGGGTTGAGCTGGAGCCTGTTCTTCCCTATCCAGATTCGTACCACTTCCAGGCAGCGGGACATCACCTCGAGGGCATCACTGGTGTTGTGACTCAGGGTCAGCCTGTGGGTTCGGCACCCGGCTCAGATGTATCGGATGACTCAGATGAGGGGGAGGAGGTGTGTGTGGGTGACGAACCGGCTGATGATGGCTTGCAGGCTTGGCAGAGCTCCCAGCCGGGGACCTCCTCTCAGCTGCGTGAGCCCGATAGTGCGGAGGATGATGACCCACAGCTGGCCCTGTTCAAGGACGCCCGACGCAGGAGGCAGTCGAGCAGGACTAAGCAGAAAAAGGCTGCGGGTCTCCTCGGGAGGAGGCACAGGGAGACCACGCCCTGAGCTCTCTATAAAAGGAGTGTTTGGGGAGGGGCTGGTTGCTGAAAGCAACTTTTCTGCTTGAGAAGACAAGCTCTAGTGTTTTTGTTAACTGCGTAATTAAATCTTGGCAGAAGCCTTTTAGCCTTGGACGCTCTCCAGTCTCTTCTTTTTGAATAGGGGTTTGCTAGAAGAGGGCTGGTTCAGAACAGTTTGCTTTCAGCCACCCACCCCTTATTACTACGATGGAGCAGCTTCTTGCCGAGAATGCCCAGCTCACCCAGCAACTCACTTTGCTGGCAGCTCAGGTGGCACAACTGCAAGCTCAGGTACATGCTGCACCCCCACCCAGGAGGAAATGTCAGATAGCTATGCCGGATAAATTTGCTGGTAAACCAGAACTGTTTCCTGCCTTCCTGGGACAATGCCAGCTTTATATCAGCGTGAGAGCAGCTGATTTCCCCACTGACCGAGATAAGGTGGGATTCGTGTTGAGCCTTCTGTCGGGAGATGCAGCTCGTTGGGGCACGCCTCTGTTGGCACAGCCTAGCCCTTTGTTGGATAACTTTGGGGGGTTTTGTGACCATATGCGCCTCATGTACGAGGACCCGATTAAGGCGCAGACTGCCACCCGACGCCTGAAAGCTTTGAGGCAGGGTCAGCGCCCTCTACAGGCCTATATCAGCGATTTCCGGCTGCTTAGCCAGGATTCCGCCTGGAATGAGGCTGCGCTCGTGGATGCCTTTCAGGATGGCTTGTCAGAGGAGATGTTGGATGAGCTGGCCCGCGTGGACATTCCCTCAGACCTGAATGGGCTGATCCATCTTTGTCTGCGGATCGATGCCCGGCTGCAGCAGCGTAAGAGTCGCCGTGCCACCCCACAGACCCCTGCCGCCCCTGTTGTGCGTGAGCCCCCAGTCCAGAGGGAGGAGCCAATGGAGCTGGGTGCCGCCAGGTCCCGTCTATCGGTGACGGAAATGGACAGACGACGATCGGAGGGGTTGTGTTTTTACTGTGGGGACCCTGGACATTTGGCTGCTTCTTGCCCGAAGAAGCGTCAGCGGGCGTCAGTGACCAAGCCTGCCCCGAGAAAGTCCCCTGCTTTGCTATCGGGAAACGGCCCGAGCCTGATCTAGACGGTGTGAAAGATCGGGCGACCCACAACGACCACGCCGAGCGACGCCGTTCCGACGGTGCCTGTGAACCTCCACGGCATTTGATTCTGGAGGCACGACTGATCCTTCCTGGCAAGCCAGAGGGGATTCCAGTCCATGCCTTAATTGACTCTGGGGCTACCACTAACTTTATGGATTCGGCCTTTGTGGCCAAATGGGCTGTTCCCCAGTGTCCAGTGGATCCGCCCATGCTTGTGGAGACCATCGATGGTCGAGTGCTCCTGTCCGGGCCTATTACGGCCGCCATGCAACCCGTGTGTATGGCCATCAGTACCCATGTGGAGGCCATTCAGTTTTACGTCACTTCGGATCTGCACTTCCCCGTGGTCTTGGGACTGGCGTGGCTCCGGGCGCATGATCCACAGATCTATTGGTCTCAGAACTTGGTCACCTTCCCAAGTTTGCAGTGCGTGGACCACACCCGCCATATCTGTGCCGGCCAGGTGGAGGGTTCCTCAGGGGTTTCTTTGCCTCCCGAACTGTCCGACTTTGCTGATGTGTTCAGCGAGTCAGAGGCGGACCAATTACCCCCGCACAGGCCCTATGACTGTTCCATTGATCTAGTCCCTGATGCGCCTCTCCCAGTGGGGCGTTTGTACTCCATGTCGGAGCCCGAGTTGGCTGCATTGCGGGACTTCCTGACAAAGAATTTGGCTCGTGGTTTCATCCGGCCCTCGTCCTCGCCTGTGTCTGCGCCCGTGCTCTTCGTCAAAAAGAAGTCGGGCGAGTTACGGCTTTGCTGTGACTACCGGAAACTCAATGCCATCACGGTGCGTAACCGCTACCCGCTGCCCCTCATCCCCGAGCTCTTGGACCGACTCCGGGAGGCTAAGATCTTCACGAAACTGGACCTGCGTGGAGCTTACAACCTCGTCAGGGTTCGGCCGGGTGATGAGTGGAAGACGGCGTTTGGTACTCGCTATGGACATTTCGAGTACACGGTGATGCCGTTTGGCCTGACCAACGCCCCCGCTGTGTTTCAGCATTTTATGAACGACATCTTTCGAGATCTGTTGGACCAGTTTGTCGTGATTTACCTGGACGACATCCTGATTTACTCCCCGTCGCGTGAAGCGCATCATCAGCATCTCCGTCAGGTCCTGCAGCGCCTCCGGAAACATCGGCTGTTTGCCAAGTTGGAGAAGTGCCAGTTCTACCAGGTGACCATCGATTTCCTGGGTCACCGCATTTCTCCTGAGGGCATCGCCATGGAACCGAGTAAAGTTGAGTCGTTGCAGAGTTGGCAACCCCCGCGTCGCGTGAAGGATGTTCAGCGACTTCTTGGATTTGCCAACTACTATCGGACATTCATCCCTGGCTTTGCTGCCTTGACAGCCCCCCTCACCCGGCTCCTGCAGAAGAAGACTCGGTTCCAGTGGAACGCCCCCGAACAACAGGCGTTCCAAGCTTTGAAGGACGCCTTCATGAAGGAGCCCATCTTGAAGCATCCTGACCCGCAACGGCCGTTTGTCGTGGAGGCGGACGCCTCCGACATTGCCATTGGGGCCGTGTTACTCCAGGCAGCGACGCCCAGCGGTACCCTTTTCCCTTGCGCGTATCACTCCCGGAAATTGAATCCCTCGGAGCGCAACTATACCATCTGGGAGAAGGAGCTGCTGGCCATCAAGGCGGCGTTCGAGGCTTGGAGGCATCATCTGGAGGGGGCGCGGCATCAAATCGAGGTCCGGACGGACCACAAGAATCTGGAAAGCCTGCAGACCGCTCGGAATCTGAACCAACGCCAGATCCGGTGGTCCCTCTTCTTTGCGAGGTTTGACTTCCGGGTGCGGTACATACCCAGCGGGCACAACCAGAGAGCGGATGCTCTGTCCAGGAAGCCCGAGTACACCCGAGTGGAGGACAAGCTTCCGCCCAGGACAGTGATCCCCGTCGAGTCTTTTGCTGCGGTGCGGGAGCCGGTGGATATACGGGCTCGGATCAGGGAGGCGCAGCAGCAGGAGGCGTGGGTGGCTCAGCGGAAGGAAGAGGTGGGGCCAGATTCGCCTTGGTCGGTCACGGATGGACTCCTGTATTATCGTGACCGGCTCTATGTTCCGGGAGGGCCACTCAGGGGACTCGTCCTCAGCCAGTGTCATGATAACCCGGCTGCGGGGCATTTTGGCCTGTTCAAGACTCTGAACCTGGTCTCCCGTACCTTCTGGTGGCCCCGAGTCCGACACGACGTCCAGTCTTATGTCACCTCCTGCGTCCCATGCAGGCAGGCCAAGTCAGCGACAGGGGCCCCGCCTGGTTTACTGCAGCCTTTGCCAACACCCAAGAGACCCTGGGGGGCTGTGTCCATGGACTTTCTGACGGATCTACCCCCATCCTCCGGCTTCACGACAGTGTTTGTGGTGGTGGACATGCTGACCAAGATGGCGCACTTCATCCCCTGTCGCGGCTTACCGTCAGCTCGCGCCACTAGTCGCATGTTCATCCAACAGGTGTTCCGGCTGCACGGCCTCCCCGATAGAGTCGTCTCCGATAGGGGGGCCCAGTTTACAGCCCGCTTCTGGCAGGAGTTGATGCGGGCGTTGGACATTAAGGTTTGCCTCTCGTCCGCGCATCATCCTCAGACCGACGGGGGTACCGAGAAGGTCATCGGCATCTTAGAGCAGTATCTGCGCTGCTACGTTAACCTGCAGCAGGACAATTGGGTGGACTATTTGGCCATAGCCGAGTTTGCCTTTAACAACTCGCAGCACACCTCCACGCAGATGACACCGTTCTTGGCCAACGTGGGTTATCACCCCCGGTTTTTCCCCCTTTCGCCCGTGGACTCACCGGAGCCGGCAGCGAACGAATTCATGGTGGAGTTACAGGCGATCCATCGGTTGGTGCGACGGCAGCTGGAGAAGGCCAAGGCCGACTATAAGAGGTTCGCCGATCGGTCGAGAAGGGATACGCCTCCACTGTCGGTGGGGGATCGGGTCTGGCTGTCTACCAGGAACCTACCATCCACTCGGCCGGCGAGGAAGCTGGACCACCGTTACCTTGGACCGTTCCCAGTCGAGGCCGTCATTAACCCGGTCGCCTATCGTTTAACTCTGCCACGTTCCCTGCGCGTGCACCCCGTCTTCCATCGGTCCTTGTTGGTCCCCGAACAACCGGCTTGTCCACTTCGCCAAGCGGAACCTCCCCCATCAGGACCTCGCGATGGCGGCAGCACCCCCGAGTACGAGGTCGCCAGCATCCGGGATTCCCGTTGGCTGAAAGGTCGCTTCCAGTACCTGATCGAGTGGAAAGGGTACGGGCCGGAGGACTTCACATGGGAAGACGCGACCGCCGTTCATGCCCCTGCGTTGGTGACTGCTTTTCACGAACAGTTCCCATCCCGACCGCATCCGGATCGGCAGCCCCGGGGGAAGGGCCCTGCGGTGCGGGATAGTGTTGTGACTCAGGGTCAGCCTGTGGGTTCGGCACCCGGCTCAGATGTATCGGATGACTCAGATGAGGGGGAGGAGGTGTGTGTGGGTGACGAACCGGCTGATGATGGCTTGCAGGCTTGGCAGAGCTCCCAGCCGGGGACCTCCTCTCAGCTGCGTGAGCCCGATAGTGCGGAGGATGATGACCCACAGCTGGCCCTGTTCAAGGACGCCCGACGCAGGAGGCAGTCGAGCAGGACTAAGCAGAAAAAGGCTGCGGGTCTCCTCGGGAGGAGGCACAGGGAGACCACGCCCTGAGCTCTCTATAAAAGGAGTGTTTGGGGAGGGGCTGGTTGCTGAAAGCAACTTTTCTGCTTGAGAAGACAAGCTCTAGTGTTTTTGTTAACTGCGTAATTAAATCTTGGCAGAAGCCTTTTAGCCTTGGACGCTCTCCAGTCTCTTCTTTTTGAATAGGGGTTTGCTAGAAGAGGGCTGGTTCAGAACAACTGGGTTGGTTCGGGGTGGAGATGAAAAGCTGGGTATCATCAGCATATTGATGATACCTCACCCCAAAACCACGGATGATCTCACCCAGTGGCTTCATATAGATGTTGAATAGGAGGGGAGAGAGGACTGACCCCTGGGGCACCCCACAACTAAGGGGCCTCGGGGTTGACCTCTGCCTTCCTGCCAACACCGTCTGCGAATGGCCTGAGAGGTAGGAGGAAAACCATCGTAAAATGGTGCCTCCCACTCCCAACTCCCCAAGACGTCGCAGCAAGATACCATAGTCGATGGTATCAAAAGCCACTGAGAGATCTAATAGGACCAGGACAGAGGAATAACCCCTATCCCGGGCCCGCCAGAGATCATCCACCAGTGTGACCAATGCCATCTCCATGCTGTACCCAGGCCTGAAACCCAATTGGTACGGATCCAGATACTCAGTTTCCTCCAGGACCAAAGGGAGCTGCCATGCCACCACACTCTCAAGCGAAGGTTGGAGACAGGACGGAAGTTGTTTAATACAGCTGGATCCAAGGCAGGTTTCTTGACGAGGGGCCTCACCGCCACCTCTTTCAAGGCAGCAGGGAAGCACCCCTCACTCAAGGAAGCATTAATAACTGCCAGGAGCCAGCCTCATGTAACCTCCCGAGCTGCATAAACCAGCCAGGAGGGACATGGGTCCAAAAGACACGTGGCAGCACTTAATCTCCCCATGATCCTGTCCACTTCATCCGGAGTCACAGGATCAAACTCCTCCCAAATATTATCGGCCAAACCCGTCGCTTCCCCCTCGTCAGATACTGCCCAGTCAGAGTCCAGACCAGCTCAAATCTGAGCGATTTTATCCAGCAGATGCTGACTAAACTCCTTGGCCTGTCCCCGCAAGGGGTCCTCCCCGTCCCCTGATTTAAAAGGGAATGGGTCACCCTAAACAGGGCGGCCGGGCAGTTATCTGCGGACACAATGAGGGTGGCGAAGTGAGCATGCTTCACCGCCTCCATTGCCACAAGGTAAGATCTAGTAAAAGATCTTAACTGTGTTCGGTCAGATTCGGACCAACTGGACCTCCAAATGCTCTCTAGGCCCCTCTTCCGGCGCTTCATCTCCCGCAGGTCCACGGAGAACCAAGGGGCCAACTGGGACCTGCGCCGGGTCAGAGGCCGCAAAGGCACAACACGGTCGAGAGCTTCCAAAGCAGCCTGTTGCCAGGCATCAACTAAGATCTCGACCGGGCTGTGGGAAAGGGAGGCAGGACATCAAGTTGTCTATATGATTTATTATATATATGTGGGGCTATGCATGTGTTTTTATGAGTTTCCTCTCTTTTTTCAAACAGAGGAGAGTGATTTCCTTTATTTACATACCAGCTCATTTCACATCAACTTATGCAATGCAACTATCCAAATATCTGATGGAAAGCTATTCCATAAGGGTATAGCATTGGTGCCAATGCTAAGAACAGGATGATTTTGTTTCCCCTAGATGTTACACAGGAAAGGAACCATCAGCAAACCAGACACATGTGTACTGAATAGGTAGGATCTAATTGATGTAGATGGCCCTTAAGGGTCCCAGGGCCCAACTTTCATAAGGTTTTAAAGAACAGATAGAAAGCCCAAAGTACTAGAGTTATGTGATCTGGAGAAAGTAGTTTTCACCTGCCAACAAGCAAGCTGCTGGATTTTGAACTAACCATACCTTCCAAGTAGTTTTCAAAAGCAGCCTCATATAGGGTGAATTGTAGTAATCTAAGCAGGAAGTAACTAACACACAAACCTCAAGTGAACAAGGGAGAATCTGACTATACAAAGGACTAATAGTCATTTCTTCCATTTTTTTAAAAAATCCCATTTATATCCCGCCCTTCTCCAAAGACTCAGGGCGGCTTACAATTTAAAGCACAAATCAATGTGCTTAGCAATAGCCTTCATTCTATGTATATGCCTGCATCTTCTACTGCTTGGAGGTGAAGACTAATTCTAATGTGTGACCACTGATATGCATTGAACCAGATATTACCTCTGTGAAGCATCCAAAGCATCATTACCTGAATGTATTCTATCTGTTTTTTATTACCCTGAAGCCACACAATATTGCATAGGAGGTCATGTGCAGTAGGTGGGGCAATTGTAGGGGGCAGTTTTCCAAGCTGATGTTTTCTTAACAGTATCATCTAAAAAAGAAGAATTTTGTTATAATAGGTTAGTTCTTTAAATTCATATTATTAATAAACACTATGAAATGATTTCTACATTCTTAGAGCTAAGATGTCTTGAGCAATATAATTCTGAGGTTAAATGGCTCTAAATCACACACTATACTTTTCTGATTAATGCAGAGGTCTTGCTAATCATATAATACATAATCATATGATATATAATTTCAAACATTTCAAAAAAAAATTATGAGCCTGTTTTTTAAATAGAGTACATATTATACTACTCCCCAAAAACACTAGTGAGAACTAAGGTGAGACACATTTTTACCTTTAAATGTCATTGTCTGAGAGTATATTTATAATGATGAGTATATATTTATGATGATTTATGAGGATCAAGTATATTTGTGATGCCCTTTGTAAATCTTTCCAAAACTATGGAATTTTGAGAACAATAACAATAATAGAATTGGAAGGAACCTTTGAAGTCTTCTAGTCCAATCCCCTGCTCAGACAGGAAACCCTATACCATTTCAGACAAATGGTTGTTTAGTCTCTTCTTAAAAACTTCCAGTGTTGGAGTGTTCACAGCTTCTGGAGGCAGGTTGTTCCACTGGTGTCAGGAAATTTCTCCTTAGTTCTAGGTTGCGTCTCTCTTTGGTTAGTTTCCATCCATTGCTTCTTGTCCTGCCTTGTGGCAACCCCTGACATACTGGAACACTGCTATCATATCACCTTTAGTCCTTCTCTTCATTAAACTAGACATATCCAAATCCAGCAACCTTTCCTTATATGTTTTAGCCTCCAGTACTCTAATCATCTTTGTTGCTCTTCTCTGTACTCTTTCTAGAGTCTCAACATCTTTTTTACATCATGGTGACCAAAACTGGATGCAGTATTCCAAGTGTGGCCTTACCGAGGCATTGTAAAGTGGTATTAATATATTTTACGTGATCTTGATTCTATCCCTGTTAATGCAGCCTAGCACTGTGTTGGCTTTTTGGCAGCTGCAGCACACTGCTGGCTCATAGTTAAGTGATTGTCTACTAGGACTCCAAGATCCCTTTTATAGTTACTACTATTGAGCAAGGTACCACCTATACAAGGGGTGTCAAACTCGCAATGTCATGTGACGTATTGTGACTTTTTTGCCATTGCTGACAATGGGGTGGGCACTGCTTTGCTATCATGCATCTGGCCCACAGGCCAGCTGTTTGACACCCCTGACCTATACTATACCTGTGCATTTGGTTTTTCTTGCCTAAATGTAGAGCCTTACTTTTTTCACCATTGAATTTCATTTTGTTAGATAGTTAGATAGTTCAAGTCAGTCAAGATCCTTTTGTATCTTAAGCCTATATTCTGGACCTATTCCTGCCAGCTTGGTATCATCTGCAAATTTGATGAGTTCCCCATCTATCCCCTCATTTGATGAAGATGAAGAGCACTGGGCCTAGAACAGAGCTCTGGGGCACCCCACTACACACTTCCCTCCATGTAGATATAATTCCATTGAGGACCACCACATGCTGAGTATGGTCAATCAGTCAGCTATGAATCCATTTGGTGGTGATGCTGTCCAAACCACATTTTTCTATCTTATCAAGTAGTAGGTTGTGATCTACTTTATCAAATGCCTTGCTGAAGTCCAAGTAAATTATATCCACAGCATTCCTCTGGTCCACTAATTTTGTCAGCAGAAGCAAACTGTATATATGATTCATCCAGACAAAGTTTGAAATTAGGCTATCTAGAAAGTGTTGCCTAGGTAAATGCAATCCAAGACAGTAGGCCAAAGCCCATTATGCACCAAAGACCTGCAAGGCCATAGATAGGTTCATTAACAAAAACAGATCTACAAGTTGGTTCAATTAACTATTGAAAGCTAGTTTTGGAACAAAGGAAAAGAAGCTTTATATCAGGGCAGAACTAACAGTAATGTATACCCATCAAGAAAACTTTCCTGAGGAATTGTCTCACCCCAATGGGACTAGCTCACCCCACCGATGTCAGCAGAATACACATGCTACAGGCCCTGTCGGTCAAGGAATTCTAGAGGGCAGAATTCAGGAGAAGAGCCTTTTCTGCCATGGCTTCTGCCCTTTGGAACATATTCCCATCCCCCACACCTGAGGTAAGATGTGCTCCCAACTATCACTCTAGCCAAATCAAAGAGGGTCCCTAAATTGTAGACCTGCTGTTTTGGGGAATGTGTAACACTCCGCCACAATGAGGTTGCTGAACAAACACCACCCAGGGATTCAACCTCAACTTGTTTTATACAGTTCAATCTAGATCTTTACAATACCCAGACATCTATTGTTTGCCTCCAAATGAGATGTATAACAGGGCAACTTTAGTACAATGATATATCACCTAAACCAATGAACTTTTTTATCAGCTTTATGTAGATGTTAAATACTATATAGAGAGAATTAAACCTGAGGTACCACATATAAAAAGGGCCAAAAGCTTTCCTGCTCATCTTCCCAATTAATTCTCCTCAGGAAGGAATGGAAACAGCATAAAATAGTGTTTCTAAATTCCAGGTCTTGTATCTTGACCCTAATCCTAATCTATAATCAATGTTATGAAAAACAGCTGAGAGATCCCACAGTGAACTTTTATTATTTTTAGTTGCGCATTATAATTTCCTCAAAAATGACAGAATATGGGGACTTAACTATGTCTCCAGTGAAGAGAAGAGACAATAACCCTCTCTGGACAAGTGCTGGGAGATGAAATCCTGATTCATCAAGATCACATCTATGGCAGTGCTTTTTAAAGGACACTAAATTTGCTAACCTCACTTCCAATCCTTGTAGAAATCTTTTATGTAAATGTTTTAGGGGTATTGAGCATGACAATTCTGACAGGTAATATTCCTGGACAACAACAAATTACCGTAACTATAAGTTTAAGAAATTAAAACACTTGAAATAAATGGAAAAAAAGCTAAATAAGATTTGGAACTAAGGAAATAAATAAATTAAGGGTCCAAAAAAATTTGGAATATTGAATTTTTTAATATAAGATTTTGGAAAAAGCTATATAAAATAAACAGCTTTTCATGAGAATCAAAATTATTATGACTACCAGAAATTATAACAGAAACTTTATGATCTAAAGTAGACACTACTCAGTCGAGGCAAAAAAAAAACCTGACTTTAAAATTGGGATATACAAAATATCACAGAATACTGTAACATTTGAAATATTAAATGAGATATTCAAAGAATAAGGCCAGAAATTAGTAGCCATAATATCAGCAATGATGTCTGCTTCTACAGTTGGATAAATGTCTAAAAGATGTTAATGAAGGAATGACAAATATAAAACAAATTTTGTTTGACACAGAAATAGCAGAATCAAGAAAAATTCTATTAAAAATGTGGACTATAAAGCAGACAAGGCATTTCAAACAGAGATACAAAGGACAGGAAACGTTATGGATTAAAACATAGAGAAGAGCCAAAAGAACAAACATGATAACACCTTTTTTGGATACAAAAAAAGAAAACTGGTTAAAGCACTGAAAATCAAAAGGGAAAACCACGACAATGACCTGACAGTGATTTTCCATTGGATTCACAAAAGAGATCTGTTAAAGCCTCAAAGAAGCCGCTGTGGTAGGAAAAAGATAACATCTAATGAATTAAAGATTAAGATTGTTAGAAATAAAAGAAAGAAATATAAAATTGGTTTGTTTGGTCAAGATTAAAATAGGACATGTCTTATAAAGCTTTGGCAATCCTGTACAGATTTTTTGCTGACATGAGGACTGAAAAGTGAACGATTTATAGTTTGCATACAGAAAGGATGGGTAAGGAAGAAATTTGCTTGTAACTTTAAAATCCGAGTTATCAGATTTGTTTTTACATGTTCTGATGAAGACTGTTAGTCACTTCTTTACATCTTTCTTTCTTTTAATCCAGTTCTTTACTTTTCTCTATTTTCCATTATTACTATTTCTTTTTTTGGCACTTTTATTCTTTCTGTCTTTTTCTGTTTCTGAGTTTAATTTACATTTGTTTTTATTATGTTACTTTAAATATTTAATAGAAAATAAAATAGGGGAAAAAAGAAATATATAATAGAGGGAAAAAGTCCTATTCAGGTCAATTCACCATATTGTACATACAAATCTTAATGATCCCAACGCAATGCTTAAGATTTTTAGAGTATATCTAATTGAAGTGTTTTCAGATCTGTTATATAAGCTATTTACTATCCATCAGGGCTGGAACAACTGGGAAATTTAATTAACTCTCAGTTTCTTCTTCATATAACCAAATTTGGTGGTTACAGGCTATAATTAGGCTATAATTAGATGAAGAAATATCTTCAAGGAATTTTCAGGTCACACAAAAGCAAAAAAATTCTATCTGAGCACTGAACTCAGATTCCAGATAACAGTAGAATCAAGTTATATTTCCCTGCAAAAGTTTGGCAGAAATCTGTGCAATAATGTTCTCAAAATTCTTTCAATGAAAATTTAGCCATATGAGGTTAATGAAAATATTGTTCAGTTTTACCTTCAGCTTTCTATTTTTAAAACTGGAAATCCCAACATCCAAAATTTGTAAATATAATTTGATTTTTTTCTATAACAGAAATCTATCATGTTTCATGTATAATTTTGTTTGAATTACCTTATGTAATTCATTTCCTTCATTTTTATCCACAATTCCTCCTGATATCATAAATTTAAGAGTTTCAAAAGCTGTATTTAGCACCGTCTGAACTGCTTGTCTGGTTTTCACAGCAATGACAATATCTGGATAGTCACGCTGCATTAATCCTAAAGTAAATAAAAATATTTTTCATACAAGAAGTAATAAATGCCATTCAATGTGAAGGAAAACTGCTTAGGAGTAAATGCCCCCTCCCCAAGACTAGCAGCAACTGCAGCTATGGAGATATGCACAAATGGATCTGAGAAATCATGCCTATAAGAAATCTCAGTTCTAGAATATTCTGAACAAGGTTCTGAATAAGTGCAGAATTCCATTCACATAATGTACAAGATTACAAATATGTTAAAATAGCAAAACTTGTAAAATTATACTGAAGAACAGAAAACAAAAATATAAAGTATTCTTTTTCCAAAACTGAAAATTCTTTGCAGGAGGTCCTCTGAATTAAAAAATAAAAACCAACTAAAAGGAAAAGAAAAAAAAATCAACAGTTTTTTCTAATCCTATTAACTTTAATAAGACTTTAAATAAGAGACAATTTTCATTTTTGTTTTTGTTCCTCTTGTTTTTTTCCTCTTATTATAAACAGTAAAAATTGCTTTTATAACAACAAGCAACCCAGGGGCCATTTGTTCCTAAGATATTGAGTAAAAAGACATTTGTTTCCTGCAAGTTTTCTGTGTCCAAGAAACCATTTAATAACTTCTGAGATACCATTTCCCCACTGACATCAGATTTACAGCTCTCTCAGACTAGACTAGAAAAGCAAAGTGAACTCTCTGTGTACTCCTCAGAAATAGATACATAAACAACTACTAATTTTTTTTTATAAAAGTGATTTCAGTCTGAAAAGAGAAATATAGCTAATTAGAAGTAGTCAAGTAATTACTCAGATCACTCTCATTTTCTCTTGTACGAAGCAAAAGTCTTAGGAGGGAAGGATGTTCTCTTTTAGATAAAAAAAAACATACAATACAAAAAATCCACTTTTTTCTTGGGCTGAACATTTCATTATCATGGGATATGTCTGCACAGTAAATCCAAGAATACTTATGAAGTATCCAGATATTACAGCTGCCCAAAGTGGTATCCACAGATAAAAATACATCTATTTTAAATTGCTTTGCAAATATATACAGGAAGGTTCAAGTGCTTCTTTATATAAATCTTCTCCATGAATGCACTATCCCTTCCCACAGTTGAAGGAAAAAAAAGTGTCTCTGCATATAAAAAGCAATAATTTTTAGAACAGAAAACTGGCAGAAGATGAGATTTAAGAGCAATGATTGTCCATTCTAAACATCAGCATAATTTAGCCCCTGGGTATTTTTTTAATAAAACTTTTTATTGTTTTTTTAAATAACAGAAAAAAAACCAAAAGAAAAAAAAACAAAATTACGTGCATTATCAAGAAAATAATCACAAATGTGTAAAAAAATAAGGCTTTTTTTAAACTACACTATTTCATTATATTTTGTTCCTTATTTAGATCCCCCCTTTTTAATATTGTTATAATTAAATAATTAGAGAAAATCTTATTGTGGCTTTAATAGAAGTATTTTCCATCCAAAATAGTATTTCAATTATATAGAGTGTTAGTAAGAATTAACTGTAAATATTAATCAGGGATATTTAATTGAATGTATTTCAGGTTCTTCTACAATGTATCAGCTGAGAGAATTCTCTGAGATGGATACTTATGCATCTTGAAATAAATTGTGGTTTATGTACTCATCCAGTGTGCAAATAAAGACTGTGGAATTTAAGACATTGATGACTGCTTTAGTCATGCAGATAAATATTCTTTCCATTTCTTTTTTCTTTCTTTTAGGTGCCACTAAAGAAAATGCAACTGAACATCGCATTAATAATGGCAATCCAGGTAGTCCCCTGGTTGCTGTTGTAATTCCAAGACGCAGAGGTCATTAAAGCAGAAAGAATCAAGAAAAGGAATATGTGGTTCTGCAGGGGGGTGAAGGAGCCCTGATAGGCCCAGAGCAGGCCACAGACAAGTTGGAGGAGGGGGTGCTGCATGTACATGCATGCATAGGGAAGAAGGACACAAGACAAAGGGAGCTGGGGAGGACAATTACGGAGTGACTTGCCACCTTCCCTGCTGGCTTCCTCATTGGCTTTGCTTTTGGGAAGTCAGCAGGAAAGCTCACAAATGGCAGTCACGTGACTGTGGGACACTGCAATCATTGTAAGTATGAACTTGTTCCCAAGCACCCAAATTTAATTCACATGACCCCAGGGTCCTGCAACAGCCAGAATTTCAAGGAATGTTTATAATTACCCCCATTCAGCACTGTTACAACTAAACAATCCCTGAACAGGAAAGCTAAGTTATGTGACTGCACAGAAAACAACTTGAAGTATTGCAATCAAAATAAGCAAAGTTTTCAATACAGGTAGCCCTCACCTTACAACCATTCATTTAGTGACCATTCAAAGTTACAATGGGACTGAAAAATGTGACTTAAGACCGTTTTTCACACGACTGTTGCAGCATCCTCATGGTCATGTAATCAAAATTCGGACTCTTGACAACTGGCTCATATTTACGACAGTTGCAGTGTCCTGGGTCCATGTGCAGTGGTGGGATTCAGCCAGTTCGCACCACTTCGGCAGAACCAGTAGCTATTTTTTGTTGCCCAGGCCCAGAATAGACTTCCGGAAGTGGCATCCACACAGAGAACTGGTTGTTCACATATTTGAATCCCACCACTGTCCATGTGATCATCTTTTGTGACCTTCTGACAAGCAAAGTCAATGGGGAAGCCAGATTCACTTAACAACTGTTTTATTAACTTAACAACTGCAGTGATTCACTGAATAACTTTGGCAAGAAAAGTCATAAAATGGGGCAAAACTTACTTAACAACTGTCTTGCTTAACAACAGAAAATTTGGGCTCAACTGTATTTGTAAGCTGAGGACTATCTGAAGTTAATGTGCAGTTTCATAGGGGGCTAAGCAGGAAATAAAGTTATTGAAGCCAAAGTAAATGCAGAGGAAACCATGGAGCTTACTACTGTCTTTCTGATTGTCTTTGCTTGGAGTAGTTATTTTGTGTGCATAGAAAGCGCTATTTTGGTTTTGTAAGAATCAACGCTATAGAAATTAAAGTTTCATTAATAGCAATGAAAACAATATTAAGTCATAATAATGATAATCTCTTTAAATTCATACCTAACTCTTTCATGGCTTCTTGTTTGTTAGTTTCCAAAATTTTGCTAACTGCCTGTTAAAAAGGAATATGTATTTTATATTAATCATATTATAAATAGCCGAGCAAGACCATTTTCAATCGTAGCACTCTTCCCAAAAGGAAACAAAGCACAATGACTTAGGTCAGTTCCCCCCCCCCCGGCCCCATTTCTTTTTCTTTATTCCCCATGATGTTTTTCATGTATGGTATCTTTTACATTGTTAGTCACTATAATTATTTTTAAGTTAAAGAATGCAATATAGTGTTTAAATTAATTGTCTATAATGATCTACATCTTACTTTGCTCCATCTCAAAGATTAATAATATGATTGCAAATTAACTTTAAAACAGATTTCTCCTAGAAAACACACACACACACACACAATTTCCGCTAGAACAGGGGTGTCAAACTCAATTTCATTGAGGGCCACATCAGCATTGCGGTTGCCCTCAGGGGGCCGGGTGGGTATGGCCAGGGTGGGCGTGGCCTACTGGGTAGGTGTGGCTAGAGTGCGTATGACATACTGGGTGGGCGTGGCCAGCTCTACATCGTTCGCATCAAGGGTGCCTATGGGGGCCTGGGCAGGAGTGGGACAGATCTGAGGGTCT
The DNA here is from genome assembly GCF_964194415.1 of Vipera berus. Lineage (NCBI taxonomy): Eukaryota > Metazoa > Chordata > Lepidosauria > Squamata > Viperidae > Vipera > Vipera berus. Next base: position 112,698,817 of record NC_138202.1, read on the forward strand.
CTGGCAGAAGGAGGGTCTCTGGGCCAGGGCCAAGGCAGTGGGGGCCGTTCCCTCACTCTTTCCAGGATGGCTTCGTGGGCCGCATGAAACCACTTCGCAGGCCGGATCCGGCCCCCGGGCCTTGTGTTTGACATGTCTGCGCTAGAACAACACATACCCATACATACAACACAAACACTTTTGTCAAGATTATCAGGGGAAACAGTAAGGAAATTCATAATCATAAGAAAAGAGAATATTTCTAAGGCATAATCTCACTCTCCTAACTATTCGTGTATTTTTGTGCTTACGGTAGTTTCCACAATGGGAATACTTATCCTTCTTAAGAATGAATACAATTGGAAGATAAGCATTTTCTTGCCCCTAAACAGGAACTCCAGACATTACCTCTCTGATGGAAACCAGAATCAGTCTGTAGAGTTTATCAACAACATACTGTAAATGAAACCAAACTGATTTTTAAAGGTTCAGTTCCATATTCTTGGTCTTTTTAACTTTGGGTTTATGTATTCATATATACTATGTTACAACAATGCATTATATAACAGTATTTTTGTGAACTAAATCGATTTTCAAAATATGTTCTTATCATTTATAGAACATAAAGGAAGAATGTCAAGACAAATACTACTCTTTAAATATAGGGCTATTTTACTCACAATATAAACTTTCTCGTGGCCAGCAATCTGTCCAATTAAACATTTTATATCTTCTTCACCTTGAACATATCCTTTGGCAATATCGTAACGAAAAGTGAGCTGTTTATTTATTTGTTTATTCAACAAGAAAATCATTTTGGGTATCATTACCTGAAATAGATAACATACTAAAAATTGGTATTTTTTGTACACCAATTCTGTGGTTTCTCTGTATTATCCTTTCCATCAAAGCTATTTCTTTGTTCTTCCCTATTGCTTTCTTCAGATTTTTCTAACTCCCCATAGTAGTCATGCTTGCTTTTCAAACCCACCTTCCTTACTTCTATGCCTTTCTACTTCTATATTTCTCTGTTGAGAAAAAAATAGCAAGAAAACATAGAACACCCAAATAAAGATGGGTGCTATCTGAATATCATCAGTTAAATTTAATGAATGAGGAAAGGGAACTGTGCAGTAAATGTCTCTTCTTGGAACACTCTCGGTATCAAATTATATTGGGCATTTACAGCCATAATTAGCACTTTGACATGCCTTGAATAACCATGAGTGAAGCTGACGAAATAACTGAAGTTGCATTTCACTTGCATTTAATTTTTCTTTATAAGGAATGCTGTTGAGTCTCTTATGACTTCCACGATCAATCTTTGATTTTGCATTACCTTTTAACACCTGCTTGTTTTTAGGTCTGGGAGCTTGAGAATGTTTTGAGAAAGCTACAGAGTGATTATAAGGAAGGGCAATTGGTGAATAAAGTTATGGAGCAAGTTGTTTTGAAGAGTTCTGATGAATGTCTATGAAGAAAAATATGTGCGCACACTTACATGAAGATGGAAAGAGCAGATTAGAATTTATTTTGAAGGGAATGTTGAAAGAGAGGCTCTGATAAATTTGCAGTATAGAATAAGTTTGCCAAAAATATAAGTAGGTATTCCTAAAATAGTTTTAAATATAAGGAAATGATTTAATGTAATATAAACTGGATCCATTCTGCTTTGTGTTACTCAACCTGATAAGAATCATGCTATCAGAGAAATAATTCCAGGATATTCCTTGTAATCCAATGTATTTAATTAAAAGAAAAGCTTATAGAAAAATCTTGCCCTTTTTCCAATTTAGAAAAAAAAATCAGCCTATGATTTTCTCTTTGTAGTTAATTCTCTTCCACTATTCTCTTTCACTATTTGGAAATACCTACCATTAAGTGCAATATAATAAATAAATAAGTATTAGAGAGCAGGCAGCTTTATGCAGCAGAACAAAGGCATGGAAGATATTCTAATAAGGATTAAAACGTTTGTAAGACAGCATTCTTGACACTGGTACTTGGGTAAAAAATATATAATACATTTCTTTAGGAAATAACATGGAGACAGGAAAGTCAAAGTTAATTAAGTCTATTCATAGCAAAAGTATACAGTACACTTTCTTCTACTATAGACAGGTAGATAGTCAGGTAAATACTGAAAGACATAGATCAATTTCAGATGACAAATAGAATTGAAGTGAGACAAGAAGGGAATTATGAAAGACCTAAAAATACTAATCTAGCCAACAAGTCTTTATATGTAGAGAAATGCAAACTAAATCTTTTAGACAAAAAGATGAGAAAAATATGCAGAATCCCTGTAATTACCTCTAAATCTATTCTCCTATTAGTCAGTACATTTATATATAGAGAAAAATAATACATGCAAAATAGAATTCCAATATTATCTGCCTGTAAGAAGAAAAGCATAAATGCAAGAGAAAGCAAAAAGAAAAATAAATTTCCAGATGTAGAAAATATTCTCTGAAGGAGATTCCTAAAGTAAAAATGTAATATATTTATATGAATGTGCTGCTGGCTTTCAAATTATGATTACACTTGATTTAAATCTACTTTTTTTTCCTTACTAAAGAGATGCAGATACATCTCATGGAATATCCATTTTTGTTTTTTGTATTATTCATTAGTATGAAAATATAAAATGTCACTAACCAATATAGCTGGCCATCACAAAATGAGTGATGACAATATTCTAATATAATATGCCTCTCAAAAGCTAACACCCAAATGATAAAGCAAAGGAGAAAACACTGTCTTTATATCATTTTAGATTCATACTATCACTAATACTCAAGAGATATGAACAGATGATACTAGCTTTTTGTGGGCACTGTTTTCATGAAATTTATAGTAAAGGGAAAGACAGAGACTGTTGAGAAGCATATTCAGTGCCTCTTCCTATTCTGTGAATAAAATCTGGTAATACATCGAGCCTTCCCAACCTATGGACTCCATAAGTGCTTGGTCTGTGCTCCCAAATTAGGAGACACCACATTAACTGAATTTAATTTAATTTAATTGAACAGTCAAACAATCTAATGCTTACAGTCAATGGACTAAATGAATTTAATCTTTTAATATTTGTAATATTTATTTTTAAAAAAAATTCTGAAACAAATGAAAACCTCAATTTTTCAACTATAACATCACCATGTTTACCTTTAAAAGACGCAGAACTCTTACAACACGAAGAAACCGTAATATCCTGATAACATAAATTATAGCATACGTTGGACTAATTGATCTAATGACATTGATAATTATAACATCTATAATTCCAATGATTATGATTACTACATCAAACTGGTTCCAATGATATCGGAAGTAGTTCTTCCCCACTGCAGAAATCTGTTAAAAACAATACAATGATACTAAATAGACAGGCAGCATTAAATGTAAATATCATGAGACTCATTTTAAATTATATATTTGTAGTTGAAGTTACTATACAAAAAAATATCACATAAATGCTAGAACAGTAGGATGCTAAATGTCAGAACATTTACAGTTTTCCATTTCTAAGAGTGGGTTCCTGCATCACTATATAACCCACAAATAAATTATTATTTATTAAATTTATGTGCTGCCTGACTTCCAGCAGCTCTGGGTAGCTTACAAACGATTTAAACCATGGAAAACATGACAAGAAAAAAGGATAGATATGACAGAATAACAAATTGAGTGGAAACAAAAGAAAGCAATCTAAGTTAAAAGGAGGCTCTAATCATCCCCATCAAAGGCCAGGTCTTCAGGTCCCTTTGAAACAAGGTGGGACGTATCTGGAGAAATTTTGTTCCAGTGTGCAAGCAATGCAACACAGAAGGTGCACTTCTGGAGTCAAAATAGATTGTATTAATTGAAACAACCTGGACTACCAGATTAGATTGGCCTGGCAAATACTATGGGAGATAGGCAGTCCCTCAAACTCATCCCAGGTCACACCAGATGTGCCCCAGACATCTCAGCCTGAGCTGTCCAGTCCAAGTCAAATGCTGAGTGAATCTGAGCAGTTTGTTCTTCCAGATAGCCTAAATAATCCTCACAGAGTCCCAACAGATATTCTGAGGAGCTTGCCCTACTCCCGATAGGAACCAGAACATTCGAAACAAAGCTGCTGGATAGCTATTAGAAGATGCAATAAAGGCAGAGAAATATTTATGTTTTGCCATCCCTAATATGCGCTTTTACCCACGTTCCAGCCATCTTTTCAAGCACTACATTTCCCAGAGCTGCTCAATAAATGCAAATACACTCTGGGATTAGCACACAGGAAGAGGCCACAATATAATCCAGGGACCCAACCACCCACTTATTCCAGGCAGTGACAAGGCCTCATCTGAATCTCCCACCAGATCCTCAGGAAAAACCCAAGCCTGGATCCATCAATAACCTGTGGGGACCAATCAAACAAGTCCTGTATTCCTGCAGGGAGGAGTGGCATCAGTGAGGCAACAGGCAACCAAAGAGTGATCTGTCCATAGCAACAAAATAATATTAATGTCCTCCAGATCATACCTCAGTTCCCCTAAAAGAAAATCAGATCTAGTGTGTGGCTTCCAGTAAGCATAAGGCCATCAATGATTGGGGGCAGGTCCATGGTTGCCATGGAGGCCATGAACCTGTCCTGGCTCAGTGTCACTGGGTAGCAGATTGAAATCCCCAAAGCAACTTAAGAATTGTGAATTCTATTGCCATTTCATCTATGGAATTTAGCTCAGGCAAGGACTTTGCTCAACAGGGAGGATGGTACACAGTGATGACTGTGGATTGACATCTCATATTGCTGTAAACACAGGATTAATGATGAGATAAGCTAATATTTAATAGTTCCAAAGGCAGCTTTTGTTCCAGGTAAAAATTTAACCAGAATTCTATTCCTCATTAAAAAAAATACCATTTGTGCACTAAACATTTCCTTTCCAGTCACAGAATAAAATGTCGCAGGAGGAAAATCAATCAAATTAACAAAAGAAGAATATAAGAAAATAACCTGAATCTGCAAGGATGGGGTCAGGAAGTCTAAGGGTCAGCATGAACACAGCCTTGTTCTAAATGCTGAAAACACTTAACAGCTGGGCCATCATGACCCCTTATGTCTCAAAACAATGTTTAAAATCACAGTAAAATTGATTCAGAAAATAAACATCATTTACAAATTTCTGTCCCTATCAACATTGATTGGAATTGGCCTTGGAGGAATGCGGTGAACCAATACAAAATTGTACCACCCACCCCAACTCCCTAAGTTGGCCCCAAAGGATACCATAGTTGATGGTGTTGAAAACCACTGAAAGATCAAGATGAACACTATCTTCTTCTCCTGTCAGAGACCATCCATAAATTGTGACCAATGCTGTTTCTGTCCCATAGCTAGGCCTATGGGAAAAGCATATAGATAATCCATCCAGGATCTTCTGAAATAGCAAAACTACCAGCTTCTCAACCACTTTCCCTAAAAAGGGAACATGAGAGACTAGACAAAAATTGCCCAAAATGGTGGATCCAACCATGGCTTTTTGAGGAGGGGGCATACCAGTGCCTCTTTAAAACATGCCAAAACATTCCCATTGTAGCCAGAATATATTATCCTCCAGTCTATATTCCTGGTCAATTATCAGTAGGCTCTGAATATTCTACATGACAAAATTGTTCTCTGTAACTATGCCTTCTCTGGCCAAAGTAAATAAATACAGCAATCTGCCTCTTTCCTAGGAAGTAAAGGGAGCAATATCCTAATAGCCTTTTCCATGAAACTGGTTGACAGAAACTGAATCTCTATTTTAGGAGGCTATTTTCTAGGAGATAAAGGTCTTTTTTCTAGCTTTTCAACTTAAAAACCAAGCACCCTAATTTGTGATTAGAAATTAGACATGAACTGACCAATACCCTTGTCTGACCCCATAACGTATGGGTGTTAAACTGCTGGCCCATAGGCCAGATGCATCATGCCGAAACCGCGTCCACCCCATTGCTGGCAATGGAAAAAAAGGCATGATATATCATGACATGTCACATGACGTTGTGAGTTTGACACCCCTGCCATAATGCATCTTGGTGCCAGCTTAGTTCTAAGGAAGATTCTGGGCCTTCCTTATGGTACTCAGGTCACCTATCTTACAATGAAAGTGGGCCTATCCTCAGTCTCCGTTAGAATTTACATTGTACTGTTGAGAAACAAAAAAATCCACAAACCTCATTGTTGAACTGTTAATTGTACATAGTCTTTGAGTTACAATTATGATGGAACCTGCCCATCACAGCCATAACTTGGGATGGTCATAAATTGGGTCACTCATGTGACTGACCCAATTTTATATTTCTTTTGCAGTAGTCGTTGAGTGAATCACTATGGTAGTTAAGCAAACCATAAATGAATCAGTATGGTAATTAAGCAAATCAATGTTTCACTATGAATGAAATAGCTGTTGTAAACTCAAGATCATTGTGGGAAAAGGCAGAAATCCAAGGGAAAGAGTGCGCAGATGCCATGGAGGAAGAGGCAGGGAAGGCCTAAGATGGCCAGTTCAGGACACATGCAGGCTGGGGGAGGAACTGGGCAGGGTTGGCTTATGCCGCACTTGAATTACAGGTAGCTAGGGAAAACCTGCGTGGGTCAGTGACAGCTGCACATGGGGGGGGAAAAGCAGAACCACTTACAACCTTCCCTACCAGCTTCTTTATTAAGTTTGCTTGTGGGAAGCTGGCAGGGAAGGTCACAAATAGAGATCATAACATCTCAATCATGACAATTCAAATCATTCGGACACTCTGATCGCATGACCACATGGGGCCAGAATTTCACAGACCAATCATATGTCCATTTTTTCAGTAACGCTGTAATTTGAACAAACACCAGACAAGTGGACGTAAGCCAAGGTCTACTGGTACATCTATTTACTTCAGACCATTGGTTCCACTTATCTTTAAGGGAAGTTTTATACATGTCCAATGGAGAGCAACTGTGCCCCGTAGTGCCAACCAAGTGGAGGACATTAATAATTATGTCCTCTACTGCCCTATCTAATAAGATAAAATAAAAATAACAATACTGATGACAAACAAATTTATGGTGTAGGATACTGAACAACAAAACTACCTTCTCACAAGGGACAATTCCAATTATTAACAATCAGGTCAACTACCTTTGCCATACCTTCTTTTAAATTTAGAAATGAAATTTTAAGCCCCCAATTGTAGTATTGGTTGATTCTTAATTCTCTTGTATGTTTTCTTTATTGTTGTTTACAATTTTATTGTTAACTAATTTTATTCTTCTTTGCTGATATGTCATGTTGCTATCACCTGTGGTCACAATAGTAAATTATTGAATTATGTGAGTATTAGCGATGGACTGGTGATATGTGAACCTCAAATCATAAAGTAGAAGATTCTATTATTATATATCTCAATAAAAATAGTCTTCCATTGTAGCTGATTTCCTGGTCTGGCCTTTCAATCCCTCTTGCCTGATTAATGGTTCTGCATATTTCCAGCTTACCATTTTATTTTCCTTGTGCTTGAAACATACAGAAAACATACTGTAACATATGGCTATTATCTCCTTGGTAAGAACACACACGATGCTTGAATTAAAGTTCACCAAAAGGCAAAATATTATGTTTAGAAAATCAATTACTACAAAAACACTGAAGAAGTGATAGAACTATATTTTATATTTATAAAAATCTTTTGGACTTCAATTCATACTTTTGAATAACATGTATTTATAACATTTCTAACCTGCTTTTCTATTCCAAATAATCAAAATGCATATTCTAGTTATTGAGTATATAGTAGGCATGTTTATTTACATTATTAAAAAGAAATATATCATTAATTTATGTAGTTTGTACCTTCAGTATAGCTTCCAGTATGTACAAAATCAGAAAATAGTAGTTGCACAATTTTAGTTGTGGAAAATATGGTGTACCGGTAGAAAGTATAAAGTAAAGAGCAATTGGGAAACAGTTCAAAAGGGTTACCACACAACATATATATTCAAATTCCTCCTTTATCACTAATTGGTAGCATGTTCTCATAAGCCTGTTTCTGTAAAGGGGAAAAAAGTTTGACATGGAATTAATAACAGTGATTTAAACATCTATTACTTTTCATTTCTTAATACCATATATGGAAAGTGATCAGTACTGTCCAAGAACCTTGCTCTCAAAGAATAATTCAACAAGAATCCAACTCTGTGATTTTATGAACAGTTAAAGATGACAAATAGATATATGAACTCAAATTACCAAAACAAAAAAGTAGAAGAGAATTATGCTGTTTCCTATGCTAAAACAATTATGTCTGAGGTGTTTTTTAAAAATGAGGAATAGTATAACTCTTTTAAACTCCTTTTACCTCACCAAGAAATTTCAAAGCATTTTTGGATTCTCATTATCCAAACTTTAGTCCAATACCTTTCTTCTATGCATTGCTGTCACTACTGCCTCCTCGGTCTGGAGAAGAAATTGTAACATATATTTTGGAAGGGATTTTAGTCCCTATACTAAGAGCAGTAAGTAAATAATCAATGTGGGCATGACTCCTAGTTTTGAAGCAAATAATCCAGATAAGGAGAAAACAATCTTGCATCAATCTCATCTACCACACCTCACTGAAATACATAGATAAGGATATGGACTAATTCCAGGAGGGTTATAGTCAAATATTCAGCAGCCAGTGGATTTTCAGGTGGAAACATTGCAGACTAACACAGCTCTGTGTACTGGGAGCAAAGATGACACAAGAGCAAAGACTGGAAGCTGGGTGGTGTGCCCAAACTAATGGAGCTTCTATAGACTAGTCACTAGGATAAAGCTGCAAGGTTGCTCATCTTAGCTCTGGAGAGATCTTCTTCATGAGGAAACCCACAGGATCCAAAGAGAATTATGAGTAAAGAGCACCAGGAGATGCAGAAGAAGACAGCATGCTCACAGCCTCAAGGAAAGCATGTTTAAAGGATACTGGGGTTGCTGGATCCATTTTCTAAAGCACTTTTGGATATAGCAAATTTAAATTTTGAAGAGACCTTCAAACCATCAGAGCACCCAAAGCCACCCAAATGAATGTACCATTGGAAAACATTAATGTAAGAATTAAGGATACAACTATAAAGAATTAAAAAGAATTAAAAGCAAAAAGCTTGCAAGACATTTTGAATGCAAAAGTTAAAAATGGATTAAAGAAATATCAAATTTGGAATTTTGCCTTATTTAAATATTTTTTAATTAATTGGATAAATAACACATACGTCCATTAGAAACAGGATTGTTTAAATGTGCTAAGGAGAACGATTGGCTGACTTTGCTAAACAAAGAAATAAGTAGAAAAAGGGAAAGAAGTTATGAAATCATATGTCTACAGGAGTGCCAAAAGAAACTAAGGGTTACACAGATTGTTACGGACAGAAGGGAAGAGATGAACATTTACAGATAGATAACAAATAACAGATAAAGGAATTATGCCAGGGTCTCTATAAAGGATGTTTGAAGAATTAGAAAACAATGTTATAATATCAGTAACTGCATCAGTGTCTGCATTAGTCAAAAGAGACCATGCTAACCTCAAAGAGAGAATGGAGGAGAGATTTGGAATTATAGAATATGGAAAAATGTGGCAGAAAAGATCAATAAAAAATGGAAGATTCTGTAATACAGATAAATGGAGACATTAAACAAAGCAAAGCAAAAATAGAAATATTTGAAAATGAGACAGAGGTATTCATTAACTTATGGCCATTCATTTAATGACCAAAAATACAACAGTGCTGAAAAAAGTGACCTACAATAGGTGCTTGCACCTATGACCATCAGAATGTCCCAGTTGTTACATGAGCAAAACTAAGACACTTAGCAACCAGCATGTATTTACAGTGGTTGCAGCACCCATGGAGGGGGTCACTTGATTGACATTTACGATCTTTCCAAGGGGCTTCTGCCCCTGAGTTCAGGGGGAAAACTGGATTTGTTTTAATAAGTGCATGGTTCGTTTAACCACCACAGCAAAAAAGGTCATAAAATCAGGCAAGACCTAATTAACTACTGTATTGCTTAGTGACAGAGGTTCTGGTCTCAAATGTGGTCATAAGTTTAGGACTGCCTGTAATAAATTGAAATATGGAAAAGGATTTAGACAATTATTAGAATTAAGAAAGAAAATTGTTTTAGGTAGACAGTTCCAGAGGAACCTGCTGATGACATTAGAGACGGTAGAATTTCTAATAACATTTTTGGAGTGGAATGAAGAAAATCTGAATGCAGAAGTGGACAAAGTGTATAGAATTAATACAAGATATACAAAATTAAGAAAAGTACCAAGATGTACATTTTGTCAGAAAGAAGACAAGAGACCAGTTCTACAACATTTCCATACAAAATTAAGGATAATTAATTTTGACTTGACTTAGTCCAAAGAGCAAGAGATTTTTATGAAAGATTCAAAGAAGAGATGAAAAAAATGCAATTGGATCATGCAACAAATATAGAAAGATGAAAAAGAGACCATAAAGTTGGATGCTACTTCATAGACTTTTCTAAGTTTATAAAATAAATACGGATTTTAAATGCCTAAAATAGATTATAGATGGGACAAATGTCCCTCAAAAAATAAGGCAAGTATTTCGTTACTTGAAAAAAATAAAACAAGATGTAATTTGCTTATAAGAAACACATATAAGAAAAAGATAAAAAAAGATTTATAAAAATTTGGGATAAGAATTTATGCCACAGCCAAGAAAAATAGAGTTGCTTTGCATATAAATCCAACTCAAATTGATAATGGATGATGAACATGGCAGATTTGTAGTTATTGAAATTAATTGGAATGAAACTAATGTTCTGGTATTAGGATTAAATAGGCCAAATAACAATAAAACCATATTTTTAAAAATTAACTTATGGAAAACTGATAATGGAATACTTTGCCTACAAAAAGATAGAACTTCTGAAAAAGGAATTAAATCAACAAAAAGTAAATTGCCCAAAATATTTTTGAAGGATGTTGAGGGATTATAAATATACACAGATGCCGTTTAAGATGGCGATTCCAAGGAATATATGAACTTTTCTGAAAGACACAGATCTTTCTCAAAAATAGATGTTTCTAGGTATTTCTAAGATGAAAGATTTATATGATCTGAAGAGAAACCAAGTATAGTATTTCTAAGAAACTCACTAGATGTGCAAAGTAGAGTTATTAAGAAAACTTTTTCCATATTACAGGTAGTCCTCCACTTACGATGTAAGTATTTTTAATAAAAGACTGGAAAACTTTTATGAAAACATTTTGCTGAAAATAGGGGAAAAAGTGAAAATGGTGATTTCTGGATTTGATGATTGCAAAAGCACTGAATAAGAGGCTGAAGGGATTTTTGTAATATTAAAGAGGAAGAATAATGAGTTCATAACTGCTGTAAAGAAGGTTGGAAATTGCTTCTTTAATTATTCTTTTTCTTTCATTAACTGTACTTTTCCCTGTGCTTTTTCTTTCTTTCTCTTTATATATCTCTGGTTGTCTTTATATTAAAAAAAAAGATATTCAGCAGCCAGATTCCCTTGAGACTAAATCATTTTTTTCTCCAGCTTGCAAGTAAACTATATATCTCAATGGATCCATGCAAATGATAATTTATAAACAGTCTTAGAACTGACAATTGATCATGAAAGTCAATTATGATCTTCACAATTTTCTGAGCAACTTAATTTTGAGAATTTTCAACATTCTTTCTCATAAATCAACCTTAGAAACTGAATACTAGTCTCTACTAGCCATTCTGATATCAAGTTTCCAATTTGGAATGTAATTTGTTACAGTTTTTTCTGCATTCAACAACACTGAATGCTATTTCAGGACTAGATCTTGCTGAATTGGAATGAAAACTAATTTCCAATAAATGTGGGTACATGGGCCCAGTAGTTCTTGATTAGTAGTTATTTAGTATCCCAATTATTAATGTTAGAATATAACAGTGCATACATCACCTCCATTATATAAAAATGTTAATATTTTCCATCATACATATTTTAATATCTATTAATGTATACTAACTTTGATGGCTTAAAATTTTCCTCTTTCACAGCGTGAACCCATTCAGTTAGCCAGTTCTTAATTGTGACCAATATGCCTTTGCTTTCCCAATAGGTTTTTACTTCATGAATATTCATAAACCTGGAATAATTAAAAGCATATACTTTAAAACAATATAGGGAATACAAGATAATTCTCAATACTTTTGCCACAAATACAGGTAATCCTCAAATTATGGCTATTTGTTTAACAACCATTCAAAATTACAGCATTGTTGAAAAAAGTGACACATGGTCTTCATACAGCTATTGTAACATCCTTGCAGTCATATGATCAAAATTCAAGTATTTGGCAACCAATATGCATTTATGATGGTTACAGGATCCTAGGGTCATGTGATTGTCATTTGTAACCTTCCCAGAGGGCTTCCAAGAAAAGTCAATGGGTGAATCCAGATTTGCTTAACAACTATAGTGATTAGCTTAACAATTGTGGCAAAAATGGTTGTAAAATTGAATGACTGCATCACTTAGCAACAAAGGTTCTGGTTCCAATTGTGATAGTAAGCTGAGGACTTCCTGTATGTTGCTTTGGATCATTTTTCACAAGAAATAAATGAACAAGTACAATTATTTTGACATGTAGTTGTTTAGATCACATTTCAGGTCATTTTCATGCAAAAGTACTAAAAATGCAAAAGAGTTCACAAAGTTGTAACACCATTGTAGTTGCACATAAAAATGTAAAGGAAAAAAAGGAAAAAGGGAAAATATAAAAAAACAAGGAAAAAGGTAAAGAATAATTAGTAAAAATATTTATTGGGAAAATCACATAATTTTAAATTCCCTATTGTACCTGACTGATGTAACATAATCATTTTTCCAACACTTTTTCTAGTTACTGTCTTTGAGTCAATTATTTTCACCTTGAAAACTGTACTGTTAGGTTTCTGAGTTTACCTTATTATGTGAATATCTGTATATCAGGAAACCATTCTTACTGAAATTTTCTGTCATGAATTTGTTGTTGTTGTTAGCTGCGAAGTCGTGTCCGACCCATCGCGACCCTATGGACAACATTCCTCCAGGCCTTCCTGTCCTCTACCATCTGTCATGAATATATACTGCTAATTCTACTATTGTTGCATATTCCCCAAGTTTGGTTTCCCAATCTGATATTGTTGGCAATGTAGATAATATATTCAAGTTAGCTATCATAATTTAATAAAACTTAGCAGTTTTAAATAGTACCACTTTCAATATGTTTTTTAAAACTTCTCTCCATTATCTGGTTTAATACTTTTGAAATTGCAAATTGAATTTGCTGCTACCTGTCAAACAGAATCCCAAATATTTGTTGGGTGGCAACTCAAATCTTGCTGCACAAAGTTTTCTTCTTCTTGAATTAAGTGCTTTGTTATAATATTTTTTGTATATTAATTTTATATGTTGAGAATTCATCAAAACCTTTGTTTTCATCAGCTCCTTTATTGCATTTTGCAGTTGCATGACGGTTAGTACACTGCATAGTTTTTTAAGTTTTACCAGTGAAGGAGAATATTTGTAGCTCGGGGTTGAAATGAAGGGTCTTTGGTGCTCTCTGACCTTGTTTTCTTGCAGACATTTTATTAATAGTATAATGATGAAGTTACCTAGTTAGGGTGATGAAACGTTTGCAAGAAAACAAGCAAGCTCAGAGAGCACCAAGGACCCCTTGTTTTAAGTTTTATTTCTGTCCTTGAGTCTTGACACCTGATTATCTGTTTTTTTTAAAAAATGTATTTGCTAATACTTCTAAAGCAATCAAGAATAGTAAATGAGAAACAAAGCAGACAGCCTTATCTAGTATCTTTACTTATTGAAAAATTTGTAAGTGTTTTATTAGCTATGACCTTCGTTATTTGCTATTGGTATATACTTTTAACCCATGTTTTAAGTTCTTCAGGATTTTTTTTATTTAATACTATAAGTACTATTTCTTTTTGCTGATCTGTAAATTTCATGTGTGTTGTATTCAAATACCCTATAACTTTCTCCAAAGTTTGTATTGTTTCCACATGGTTGAGAATAGTATTTAATAAATTTGATTTGCCATTTGTTTTGAATTTGAAACATGCCTCTTTATGTCTTAAATTGATGTTCTTTTCTCAATTGATAGGCCAACAATTTATCTGGGTTGTTAATTTCCTTGAAGTTTGGCTTACTAAAAATTCATTTTCTTGTAAGAGTCATCTCCTTCCAAAAGATTTAACTACCGTAGTTACAAATTGCCCTCCCCCCTCCCATATTCAGCAGTTGATTCCTCTCGCTTTTGATTCTATTTATTTCAAATCTTTGAACAAAATAGATTTCTACTTTTGTGCAGCTTGCTTTATATTTACTGCCAAAGAGATGAATATTATAATCCTTTTATAAACACTTTAATGAATTCCCAAGCTGTGAATAAAGAAATATGAGGAACTGAGTTCATTTGAAAGCTCTTTTACTTCATTGGCCTTTCAAGACTGGGCTTGGAAGCAGGTCTGTTTAGTATATGAATGGTTTTCATTCAGGACCTCTTAGACATGTAGGAGCCTGCCAAGCCCAGTCGTAACTAGTGACAGTCGTAACTTTTGCATCATTTTACTTTTATGATATTTTATACAGCTGGCTATATATTTTTGTTACAAGTATGTTGCATTTTTTTTTAAAAAAATGTACATCTGCCAGGAGAGTGGGGTGTCATGCTTTTTATATTGGGTTTTTATCTTTGCAAGCCACTTGGAGTCAATGAGAGTGAGTTAGGTGGCCATATAAATTTTATTAAAAAATAAATAAACAAAATAAAAGTGTAACATTTTATACACATTAATCGAAGCAATTACAACAATAGCTTCAACATATTAAATTACAGTATCTACTCTTCTCATTTGGAATATTGCATTACAATAGCTGCATGTGCATTATTTTTATTAATTATTGAGCACTTACTTTCCTTTAATATCAACATAGCTTTCTGCCGCACCTATTAATATTTGGGCAGCATCTTGGTTCAGCATTCCACTGTTATATTGCTTCTGATAACTAGCCTATATTTAAAAAAAAAGTCTGAATAAATAGAATTCCAGAACTGTTGACTACTTAACCCATAAAGCAATTATATATATGTAAAATATATTCATTCTATTGCTTGCCTGCATCTAGTCATAGGACCCTGTTAGTTGAACTAAATCTGCTTATGGACTCCATTGAGAAGCACTATCACATCTGATATGAAGCAGCAGTTCTATGTGGTTCTTAATCTCTGATATCACATTATTTTGATATGTGACTGCTTAAAGTTTCAATCTTCAATTCAGTCTGCCAACCATTATTAACTGATACTCATCTTTGGACTTCAACCATTCTAATTCTGAGAGAGAAAACAGGTGGGATTGCAGTCATTCTACTGTTTAAATGGAAGTCACACATTTGTAACTGATAATAGTCAACCCAGTTTGCAAATACTTTTTATGCCTAAATATCTGTACAAGCCATTAATCTCATGAATCTAGTAATCTAGAATTCACTATCTTTAGTTTTCCTCTTTACTGTTTTTTTCTCAGGAACAGGAGTTTCTTAGAATTGCAATGGGATCCATAGTACAAAGATTAAGAACCTTTGAATTAAGAAGTGGATAATAATTAAAATGTTCATAACAGATGGCCAAAATAATCAGATTTTGGAAAAAGTGCAGAGAAGACCAACTAAAATGATTAAAGGCCGGGAGACTAAAACATATGAAGAAAAGTTGCAGGATTTGAGTTTGGCTAGTCTGGAGAAAAGAAGGACTAGAGGTGATAAGATAGGAGTATTCCAGTATTTGAGTGGCTGCCACAAAGAAGAGGGGATCAAATTATTTTCCAAAGCTCCAGAAGGCAAGACAAAAAACAACAGTTGGAAACTGACCAAAGAGAGAAGCAACCTGGAATTAAGGAGAAACTTCCTAACAGTGAGGACAATTAACCAGTGGAACAACTTGCCTTCAGAAACTGTGGGTGCTTCATCACTGGAGGTTTTTAAGAAGAGACTGGACAGCCACTTGTCTGAAATGGTATAGGATCTCCTGCTTGAGCATGGGGTTAGACTAGAAGACCTCCAAGGTCCCTTCCTGCTCTATTCTATTCTAGATGCCACCTTGGGAATGTTAGCCAATGAAGGCATTAAATGTCTTTCTATTTCAGTACCCTCATTCATTATGACTCTCCCAGCCCAATCAGCATTTGATTATTTCAGCTATTTCCCATGTACAGTATATGAGGATGAATTGTTTAGTTTATTACATGGTATGAGTTTTATAAACTTCCTGAGGAAAGTGATATTGTTGCCCAAACTTTCCTAACCTTAAAGCAACCAAATCATTTTGAACCTACAACAAAATTTTATTAGGCATGCAAACAATACCCTGGTTCCCAACAAACCATTGGCAATTTGTTGCAGCCCTGAGCAAAAGGAGAACCAGGTCTTATTTATCCTTAGGCCTACTGTAATGCAACCCTTGGCCTACTATACTGCAAAGGCAAGAAAAAGGAAAAATTAAAAACAGTGCAAATTACAGGATGACACTGAAATGTTTTTGACAAACCCATTTGAATGACTGTATAATTTATCCCTTTCTAGTAGGTCAGCATGCCAACTATACTATTTTTAAGATAAGGTCAGAGAATATAAACAATTTTGTTTACTAGACCACTGGTCATTAACTGATATTTCTCCCTTTCACCACTGAATGTCAGTTCAGCTTGCTCTATTTTTTTTAGAAGGACCCTTTAGGCAGTTCACATGTGGGATGTAGGTAGCGACATCTCAAATTTAGTAGTGAATGCAATTCACAAGTGTATGAGTAGGTGGTACCTTTTATTACTATATTCAATTTATATAGCCGCCCATCTCAAATATGTGACTATGGACAGAATACATGACCCTGGGTGGATAAATAATGTATTTAATAGCAAAATGAAGTGGTTGAAACCACCAAGGAACTATTGGGGGAGTAAGAATAAGGGGACCCCAAAGCTCTTACTAGTCCTGCTAAATACTTTTGCTCTCAGACTACATACATTAAATATTACATTTAAAACAAAAAACATTAAGGAAAATAAAAATACTAACGATCTGTGCAGTTAAGAGACGTAACCTGGCCTCCTCAAACATTTCAGCAATTTGTTCAGGATCTCTCTCAAATGTAATATCTGCATTGCATTCTGGACATCTAAGTAATCTCATCAATTGATTAACTTCTTCTGCACTTAGCTGCAGGAAGAAGAAAAGAACAGTAATGTAACTAAAAACAATAATAATGATGTTATATTATTCAGTCAATCGGGGAAGAACAATATTTTTCAATAATCTTTTAGAAATAAGCAACATATATTAATAATAGTAATTACATCAAACAATTAATTAATTAGATAAATAAGAGGGGTTACAGATAACAGGCAATCTGTTAATGGATGTTTAGATAAGCAGAATCTATAGATTTTAAAAATATATTTAACTTATAAGTTTAAAAAGTATAAAAGTATTAACAATACAACCCAATTACTACAAAAACTAAAGTAAAAAAAAGAAAAAATATGATAAACAAAACAGAAAAAAATAAACAATCTAAGCATATCAAATGTTAATGTAAGATTTAAAATTTTAAAAAATCAATTGTTAAAAAGTATCATGGCATCTATTCCAAAGTAAAACATATTGTATCATTTTTTATTAGCTGCAAAGATTGACTTTACACAAATGGATGAATTACATAAAATACACTTTACACACAAACATTAAGATCAGGAACAATAATACTTTTTCATTTTCTCAAATAATTCTAGAAATTCCACATGTTTCATTTATTTGTTTGTTTGTTAAATTTATTTGCCACCTTATCTAGGTGGCTTTCAGTAATAAAAAGGAAGAAAAAAGAAAGTAAATAATAGAACAATAAAATAAACAATGACAGAGGAACACAACAAAAATAAATACATCAATATATAACCAAAAAGATGGAAGGGTGGAGAGGAGAGAGCAAGGGGGGGGAAGATGGAGTCTGCCATCAATTCATATAGCTATGTGTGTACGTGTATGTGTGTGTAAAAATAGCTGAATTACGTAGTGATTAGTTCATTTTACTAGGCAACAAAACTAGTCAAAAACCAAAAGGTGCAAACTCCATTAAAACTGATGGTCAAACTCTTCACTCTAATTGTCCTAATTGTAAATACTCTTTTTGATTTTATATTAATATCACTCTCTCCATCTAGTTCCTCCATACTTCTTTCTCTCCACTTACAACTACAGTATACTATCCTTTCCCACTCAATTCTCAAGCAGCCTATATCCTTTCCACATATCTATCTAGACATATTTGCAACTTCAAACCTCTCACTGCAAGCTGAATAATGACCAATACAATTGTACAATGAAAACAAATCTCTTGTGTTAGTCATAGCAAAGCAGAAATACCATAATACTAATTTATGTCTTTTCTAAGCTATATTTTTATTTAACATTTTATTACTTACTTTATAAGGATAATCTATTTTGATTGCTTTTTCTGCCATTGCCCAGTTTGCATCAGCCAAAAACCGATCAAGTTTTAGCATTGCAAAAGTGTTGGCCTCTATTTTTTTAATACGTTGAACAGCATTAAACATTGCCATACGCTTTGGAAGAGTAATATTACAAAGCCCTGAAGTAAGAGAAAAATAGTTTATTATGAAATGTGTATGAAATATATAAGCATCAATGATAGGCTATAAAGTATCATTTTCAGAGATGGACCTAAGATTGTAATAGTACTTTCACACATTATGTGAAAATGTCATTGATTTTTTTAAAAAATTAAAAAATCATTTTTCATAAAACTTGGTACCCAGGAAGGTCTGTGACAAATTCTATAACATGCACGATATAGGTCATATTTGCCAAAATTTTAGCACATAAAAATTTCAGTAAATTAAGAAATGACTAAGAAATAATCTAATGTTAGTAATGTTAATAATGGCAATTTCAAAGTAGTTTTAATAGTTTAGAAAAAAGACAATTTCTTTAAAAATACACAGAACAGAAGAAATCTGAAGATATGCCTTCCTTGGTGAGTCAAACTTTATACTTTCTCTAATATTGGTCATTGGTATAGCTAAGAACCCCAGCAGGTGTCAACACAGAAACTAAGCATGATCAGAACTGGCTAATACTCAGATGGAAATCTCCTGAACCATAGACAAGACTGGCAAATAAAGAAAATTTGCAAAAGAAGGCAGTGGCAACTTATATTTATTTATTTATTTTTCACATTTTTGAACTGCCCTTCTCCCTCAGAGATGCATCTATGAAGTCTCCAGGAATAAGCAGTGACTCTTGCAATTCCTACTTTCTGGAATGTGATTCATGTGACTCCCACCCACCAGGAAATTATTGAAGACCTCCTTGTTCTCTTTGGCCTTTGGGGATAGGATGACTGCAGAGCCAAAGTTTTGTTTTGGTTCAATCTGCTTTAGTTTATTTTTGCATTTTGCTCTTCTACATCAATTGGGGTTTTTTAAAATTGTAAGTTGTTTGGGGGTTGGGTAGCCTATAAAATAAAATTTTAAAATAAAATAGCTCAACTTGAAGGAAACTTTATATTCAGTTTTAAGAGAAGCATTGACTTCAACTGCTAACTCTATTTCCAACCATTAACCTCTGTCACATTTCACACTTTTTTCTCCTGCTCATCTTTGCCTTTACATTGCTTCTCAGTCCATATCACTAACTCTCTGTACTCAATGTCTTTTTTTCTTTTCTTGAAGTTTCCTTACAATTTTTCCCAGAGGTTATATACAATCTCATTATCATCACTTATGCTTCATAAAGGATTCTTTCCCTCCCCACCATGCTTTTTTCACTTTCTCCTGCTATTTTCTTAACTCCCTGCCCTATTCCACTTCTATTCTAAAATTTCCTTCCTTTGGCACCATTGCTGACTTTGGCTGTTTTGTATGAACTGTAAAGTAACCTATTACTCCAGCTACAAGTTATTTCGATACTGAGTTTTAAATGTTAGTTAGTTACAGTTCACTCTTGCATCTGTTCAGAAGTTAAATGGGAGAAACCCAGAGTCAGTCTAGAGAACTGCCATCTTGGTGCATTTCAAATAAATAAAAAATATGAAGATGTATTGATATTTGGACTGTGAATTACAATTTAGAATACGAAGATATTATGTACCATACATTATGTAAAGAATGTTTGTGATTTGACAATCAAAGTATAAAAATGGAAAATTATTAAAATAGATATAAATTTAAAGCAAGTGTGCATTCATATGTAGATATTTGTTTGTGTATGCAGCTCCAGTTAAACTTGGCTTGAAATTCTGCGTAAATCTGAACTTAAATTCTTATCCAGATAATGTTTGCACCTTAAAAACTTCATTAAAGTATTCCAGTTCAAATTACTGGACAGGTAGATTTTATATATAATTTTCTTACTTAATTAAAAATTGGCTAGATTGACGTTAATCAAATTACAGCATTTTCCTCAAATTTGCATTTGATATATAATATGCAAGTATTCCCCCTTCATGGATTACTGCCTTGTCGTGGCGAAGGGGCTTGCGTAATTCAATGAAGCTATGAGCTATGCCGTGAAGGGCCACCCAAGACGGAAAGGTCATAGCAGAGAGTTCTGACAAAACGTGATCCACTGGAGAAGGAAATGGCAACCCACTCCAGTATCTTTGCCATGAAAACCCTATGGACAGTACCAAAAGGCAAAACGATATGACGCTGGAAGATGAGCCCCTCAGGTCGGAAGGCGTCCAATATGCTACTGGGGAAGAGCAGAGGGCTAGTACTAGTAGCGCCAGAAAGAATGAAGCGACTGGGCCAAAGCCGAAAGGACGCTCAGCTGTGGATATGTCTGGTGGTGAAAGGAAAGTCCGATGCTGTAAAGATTCTTTCTCCATAGGAACCTGGAATGTAAGATCCATGAATCAAGGAAAGCTGGACGTGGTCAAACAAGAGATGACAAGACTAAACATCGACATCTTAGGTATCAGCGAACTAAAATGGACAGGAATGGGTGAATTTAATTCAGACGACCATCAGGTATACTACTGCGGGCAAGAATCCCTCAGAAGAAATGGAGTAGCCTTCATAGTCAATAAAAAAGTAGGAAAAGCAATACTGGGATACAACCCTCAAAATGACAGAATGATCTCAGTTCGAATCCAAGGCAAACCATTCAATATCACAGTAGTCCAAGTCTATGCCCCAACCACCAGTGCTGAAGAGGATGAAATTGACCGGTTCTATGAAGCCCTACAGCACCTTATAGAACTAACACCCAAAAATGATGTCCTTATCATCATGGGAGATTGGAATGCTAAAGTAGGAAGCCAAAAGATAACTGGAATAACAGGCAAGTTTGGCCTTGGAGTACAAAATGAAGCAGGGCACAGGCTGATAGAATTTTGTCAAGAGAATACGATGGTCATAGCAAACACTCTTTTCCAACAACCCAAGAGACGGCTTTACACATGGACATCACCAGACGGTCAACACAGAAATCAGATTGACTATATGCTCTGCAGCCAAAGATGGAGAAGCTCTATACAGTCAGTAAAAACAAGACCAGGAGCTGACTGTGGCTCAGACCATGAGCTTCTTGTTGCAAAGTTTAGGCTTAAATTAAAGAAAGTAGGGAAAAGCGCTAGGCCAGTCAGGTATGAATTAAATCATATCCCTGTTGAATATACAGTAGAGGTGACAAATAGATTTAAGGAATTAGATCTGATAGACAGAGTGCCTGAAGAACTATGGACAGAGGTTCGCAACATTGTACAACAGGTAGCAACCAAAACCATCCCAAAGAAAAAGAAATGCAAGAAAGCAAAATGGCTGTCTGAGGAAGCTTTGCAAATAGCTGAGGAAAGGAGGGAAGCGAAAGGCAAGGGAGAAAAAGAAAGATACGCCCAATTAAATGCAGAATTCCAAAGAATAGCTAGAAGAGATAAGAATGCCTTCTTAAATGAACAATGCAAAGAAATAGAAAAAAACAATAGAATAGGGAGGACCAGAGATCTTTTCAAGAAAATTGGAGAGATGAAGGGAACGTTTCATGCAAAAATGGGCATGATAAAGGACCAAAATGGCAGGGACCTAACAGAGGCAGAAGAGATTAAGAAGAGGTGGCAAAATTACACAGAAGAACTATACAAGAATGAGCTTAATGTCCCTGATAATCACAATGAGGTGGTCACTGAGCTCGAGCCAGACATCCTAGAATGTGAAGTGAAGTGGGCCTTAGAAAAGCTGAGCAACAACAAAGCTAGTGGAGGTGACAGTATTCCAGCTGAGCTATTCAAAATCTTAAAAGACGATGCAGTAAAAGTGCTTCACTCAATTTGCCAGCAAATTTGGAAAACTCAACAGTGGCCACAGGATTGGAAAAGATCAGTTTACATTCCAATTCCAAAGAAAGGCAGTGCCAAAGAATGTTCAAACTATCGCACCATTGCACTCATTTCTCATGCTAGTAAAGTTATGCTTAAAATTCTACAAGCTAGACTCCAGCAGTATGTGGATCGAGAACTACCAGAAGTACAGGCAGGATTTCGAAGAGGCAGAGGAACTAGAGATCAAATTGCTAACATACGCTGGATCATGGAGAAAGCTAGAGAGTTCCAGAAAAACATCTACTTCTGCTTCATTGACTATGCTAAAGCCTTTGATTGTGTGGATCATAACAAACTCTGGCAAGTCCTTAAAGAGATGGGCATACCAGACCATCTTATTTGTCTCTTGAGAAACCTATATGCAGGCCAAGAAGCAACAGTGAGAACTGGACACGGAACCACTGATTGGTTCAAAATTGGGAAAGGAGTCCGGCAAGGCTGTATACTGTCGCCTTGCCTATTTAACTTATATGCAGAGCACATCATGAGAAAGGCAGGGCTAGATGAATCAAAAGTTGGAATTAAGATTGCCGGAAGAAACATCAACAACCTAAGATATGCAGATGATACCACTCTAATGGCAGAAAGTGAAGAGGAACTAAAGAGCCTCTTGTTGCGAGTGAAGAAGGAGAGTGCAAAACTTGGGTTGAAACTAAACATTAAGAAAACCAAGATCATGGCATCTGGCCCTCTCAATTCCTGGCAAATAGATGGGGAAGAAATGGAGGTAGTGACAGATTTTATTTTCCTGGGCTCCAAGATCACTGCAGATGGGGACTGTAGCCAAGAAATAAAAAGACGCTTGCTCCTGGGGAGGAAAGCCATGGCAAATCTAGACAGCACACTAAAAAGCAGAGACATCACCCTGTCAACAAAAGTGCGTATAGTCAAGGCTATGGTCTTCCCAGTTGCAATGTATGGCAGTGAAAGCTGGACCATAAGAAAGGCTGAGCGCCAAAGAATTGAAGCCTTTGAACTATGGTGCTGGAGAAGACTCCTGCGAGTCCCTTGGACTGCAAGGCGATCAAACCGGTCAGTCCTAGAGGAGATCAACCCTGACTGCTCTTTAGAAGGCCAGATCCTGAAGCTAAAACTCAAATACTTTGGCCATCTAATGAGAAGGAAGGACTCACTGGAGAAGAGCCTAATGCTGGGAAAGATTGAGGGCAATAGAAGAAGGGGACGACAGAGAATGAGGTGGCTGGATGGAGTCACTGAAGCAGTAGGCGTGAGCTTAAATGGACTCCAGAAGATGGTAGAGGACAGGAAGGCCTGGAGGAACATTGTCCATAGGGTCGCGATGGGTCGGACACGACTTCGCAACTAACAACAACAACAACAACAACAATGCAAGTATTCAGTACATTTAATAGCATAATCCCAGACATACTAACTCAGACATGTCCAATTGCATTTAGTAGGAAATATTTCCAGGAAAATGTACAGTCTAACTGGTAGAAACTGAATAGAAAAACAAATATTTTTAAAATGGTATGTTTAAGGTGTCACCTAAGGTTACAACCAGCGTCTTCACAGTGGTTGAATTAATAATCAAGGTTAACAGTGATGCAGTTCCAGAATGCATTAATATCTGAAACATAAAAATTGTTATAATTAGCAACTTCATAAAATGTTTGTACACTTATGATACCATAGTTTAAGAGAGCAAGGCAAAGTAGAAAGAATAATACAGATACGTATTGTACAATTTCACCTAATAAGTTGACAAAACAAAATTAAACATAACCAATTACAGTAGTATAATCCTGGATTCTGAATTGAAACCCGAGTTTATTCCTCATAAAAAAGGACCTAAAAAAGAAAAGGCATTAATTTAGGTTCTCCACCTACCCCTTCACTGCCACTAATTGCTCACTCAATATTTTAACAAATTTTTTTTACAATCAACACTAATTTACTATAAGAACTGAATTTGAAGAAACAGAAAGGGAGTTGAGACCAAGATGTATTTGTCTCCAGATCTATTGTACTTGAAATTATAATGAGAAGATTAGAAAATAATTGCAATAAAAGCTGGGGCTTTAAGCACTAAAATTTTAGGGATCAACGCAATGACACAATTAAACAAAATCATGAAGGATAAATATATATATCACAACAAAAATTGGAATAGGTAAAACAGTATCTTTCTAGTGATAAAATGTAACTGTAAAAGTTGGACATTGAAAAAGAACAAAAGGTACCTTCAAATTATTTGTTTAGAGATGTTAACCAAGAGTACTGTGAACTGCAAAACAATCAAACCATCCATTCTAGAGCAAGAGAGACTGATTACTATCTTGAGGCAATGATCTTGAAGCAGAAACCTATTAGTTTCACTTCTAAATATATTTGAATATTAATATTCAGGAAAACTGCTTTCCCCTGATCTTCCAGAAATGTTTTGGATCAAATTAGCTAGCAATTATTAGAAAACTGATATTGATTGATTGATTGATTGATTGATTGATAATATTTCTTAATACATCTCCCTCAGAGATCATGCTTTCCCATTATTCCATCTGTATATTATAAATAAAATTTTTATCCCTCTTTATCATACATTGTTTGACTGCATCTTCTGTTTCAAATGTTAACAACAGTTTATACATTTTAGCATTTATATATTTATTTGTACATGTGATTCTATTTCACTCAAACTCACAATATTAAAAACCATAAATTTTGCCTATTTTACATTTTTCTAAAAATTGTAAATATGACAACTATTGGCAACTGTATCCCACTGCCATTAGTTCTTCTCTTGATTTTATTTTCCATTTCTCTTGACAAAATTCTAGTATCTCATTGTAAGTTAGCCATTTGTGTTTGCCTATTACTTCTTGTCTATAACATGTTTCTTGTGCAGAAAGCTGCAAAGGGTTTTTTGGGTAAAACCTGGATTTATATTGATTCAATATTCTCAATATAGTACATCTAACACAATGATTTTTGAAATCCACATTAACTCTGACTTTCTATTATGCCACAAATATCCATGTCCTGAAACCTCAGGTCACGTCCTTCTAACTCCAAAAGTTTTCTACTGTACTTCTCAGCAGCCCCCATTGTTTCATTCAGACCAAATAGCAAGCTGCAGAATAAAATTTCCAACTATTGAACGTTTTTGTATTATATGGTATTAAGCCACTAGAATCAGTAGGATGAGTAGTATAAGAGAGTCACGTTGGGTGAGATGGTGGCATATAAGTTTGATAAATAAATAAAAATAAATGTCTGTGTACTTCAGTAATCAAAAAGATTAGGTATTGGTAATCACCTTTAAAGTCCTTCATGGCATGGGTCCAGGTTGCTTAAGGGATTGTCTCATACCACTGGGATTGGCCTGCCCCACCCATACCAGCAAAGGGGGCATGCTGCAGGCTCCATTGGCAGGTTATTCCACTTGGCAGGGTCCAGGAGGAGGGCCTTCTCTGCCATCGCTCCTGCCCTTTGGAACATCTTGCTCCCTAGAGTGAAGTCTGCTCCAACCCTACTGACCTTCCACAAGAGCCTAAACACCTGGATCTGCCACTTGGCTTGGGGCTCCAAAGGAGGGGCTTCATACTGGGCATGGTTGATAAATAAATATCTAATCCTACCTCCCCTCTGCTCATCCTACTCTGTTCCCCCATTTTGTATTTTTATATTTCTATAGTATTTTATTTATATACTTGATCTTTTTAATATTGTCATTTGCCCAGAACTACCTTCTGGTAAGATGGGTGACCGATAAAATTAATAAATAAAATAAAAAATGAGATACTTGTTTGATCATGTTAACATCCCTTTAAACAAAATAATTTACAAGTATTTACAATCATTCGTTTAGCGACTGCTCAAAGTTTGGCCTGGAAAATTTGTTGTTGAGCACATGTGACCACACACTATTTTATTACCTTTTTGCTGTGGTCATTAAATGAATCACCAGTCGTTAAATGAGACATCACATGATTCCGATTTGAGACTTTCCCTGCCAGCTTGACTGCCTGTTGAAAGCTAGACGGAAAGGTCACAAATGATATTCACATGGCCATAGGACACTGCACACACCATAAATACACGATGGTTGCCAAGTGCCCAAATCACAGTTACAACCATAGGGATGCTGCAATAGTCATAAGTTCAAATTGTCACTAAATGAATGGCCATAAGTAAAGAGCTACCTGTATGCCTACTGTATTTTATATTTTTAATAAAAATTAAATCTCACATCTTTTATAAGTCAAACTGAACTATCTTTTTATTACAATGTCCAATATGCTGGGTATGCCTTCAGGCTTTAAAAAGCAGTGTCAATGCTGCTAACATCGGATTTTTTTCCTTTGACAACATAGGGAGATGCAGCCTTTTTCTTTCTATGTTTTACTCTTAGAATATGATGGGAGTTAATTAGACATAACAATTCTGGAGCTTTTGAAGTAAGAGATGATAAGAAATGGTGGGTTGGAAACAGGAGGGAAAGCTTGCATTTCAAATGAATTGGAGAATGTGATTTATGACTGTAAATTAGGGGAGTGAATTGTGCTTGATACTATGTGTTTAGGGGAGGGGAATTCAGATTTCAGCTTCAACCATGTATGTGCCGATGCTATGCTTTTCTATTAAAGATTCTTGAAGATAAATAATGCCTTGAAGTTCTTTGAAGAGTTTCATTTGTCGCAACCATGACAAGCAGATCCAGAGGACATTTTGCTAAAAAGATTTCCATAGGTTTAATTCCTAATATAAATTTATCAGAAATGTTGACTTTCAAGATACTAATTTATTTTTACCTGAGTCTTAATGCTAGCCTCAGCTGGAGTCTCACTTTCTGTCTGGCTAATTTGAAGAGCCATGTTCAAAGTAAAAGTGCCTCTCATTCCACTCCAAACAATAATAGCTCCCCAACGCCAATTAAATCCATAGCCAAGTCGACTCAAAAAGGGACTCAATGTTAAAATAACTAAAAACCTAAGTAAATAAAATGTAAAAAATAGCAAAAATATATTTAAATATTAGTGAAATTTTATATCATGATCAAAAATTAAAATACATTTATTAAACAGAGTCTCGTATGTGGCAGTGTCCTTCAGAAGACTGTAGCACTAAGAATTTTAATATTCTCTCTCTCTATGTGTGTGTTTGTGTATGCATGCATGTTTGACTGTGGCTTACTTCCATCTAAATGTTTAAAAGACAGCAACTTAAGAATATCACTTAATTGATATAAGCTGATAGGCAATGTTAGTCAATTCTCAAAAAAGGTAAAAAGAGCAAGTATTTACCTTACAAGATTCAGTGAAAGATAGACTGTTACAATGTAAAAAAAAGCACGAGAATTTATATTTGGAAAAGTTTTTTGAGCTATCACAATTCCTATTATAAAGTATATAATAATGTGAGCCAAAAATGTCAGCATGGACCAAAACCTGTTTAAGAAAAAGCAGATTAAGGGAGACATTAAAGCATGCCACTGAGAAAACAAATATTACAATCATTTATCATTTACTAGTATACCATAAGCTAAATTATATTTCTCACTATTGTACAAAAGTAAATCTACCATAAATATTTCTATTTTATGCATAACAAAATGTTTTTATTATTTCAACGTAATGTTTAGTTAGTAATAAATGTTAGCGCATTTGAGATTATATTTTAAACTGGAAATATTTTTTAAAATATTTTTAAAAGGAAACCAGGCTGTCAAAGAACATGGTGATTGGACCTATCAAAGCTGACATCAGTCAGAGCATAGCATAGAAAAACTCAAAGAAATAGTGTAAGATTGGAAGATGTGGAAAGATCTGGCCATAGAATCATCAAGAGTCAGATCTGACTGACTGAATAATATATCATCATTTTTAAAAAGTAAAATTAGATGAGCAAAATTCAACCAATTTAATCTGTTTTTATCTAGACTATCTAAACAATTATTGATACTACCAATACAACCATTTAAATATAATTTCAACATTTCACAAACATATTTCATAATGTGATGATGGAATTATTTATTGATTTGATTTTTATCCTGCCTTTATTGTTGTTTATAAATAACTCAAGGTGGCAAACATTGCTAATACATTTATTCCTCCTATTTTCCCCACATTAACAGTCCTGTGGGTTGGACTGAGAGAGAGTGACTGACTTAAAGATACCCAGGCAATTTTTCATGCCTAAGGCAGGTCTAGAACTGGTTTCCTGATTCCTAGGCCAGCACTTTAA
This sequence comes from Vipera berus, assembly GCF_964194415.1. NCBI lineage: Eukaryota > Metazoa > Chordata > Lepidosauria > Squamata > Viperidae > Vipera > Vipera berus. The sequence continues at coordinate 112,727,485 of NC_138202.1, forward strand.
ACACTGTTGTTGTTAGCTGCGAAGTCGTGTCCGACTCATCGCGACCCTATGGACAACATTCCTCCAGGCCTTCCTGTCTTCTACCATCTTCTGGAGTCCATTTAAGCTCACGCCTACTGCTTCAGTGACTCCATCCAGCCACCTCATTCTCTGTCGTCCCCTTCTTCTATTGCCCTCGATCTTTCCCAGCATTAGGCTCTTCTCCAGTGAGTCCTTCCTTCTCATTAGGTGGCCAAAGTATTGAGTTTTAGCTTCAGGATCTGGCCTTCTAAAGAGCAGTCAGGATTGATCTCCTCTAGGACTGACCGGTTTGATCGCCTTGCAGTCCAAGGGACTCGCAGGAGTCTTCTCCAGCACCATAGTTCAAATGCCTCAATTCTTTGGCGCTCAGCCTTTCTTATGGTCCAACTTTCACTGCCATACATTGCAACTGGGAAGACCATAGCCTTGACTATACGCACTTTTGTTGACAGGGTGATGTCTCTGCTTTTTAGTGTGCTGTCTAGATTTGCCATGGCTTTCCTTCCCAGGAGCAAGCGTCTTTTAATTTCTTGGCTACAGTCCCCATCTGCAGTGATCTTGGAGCCCAGGAAAACAAAATCTGTCACTACCTCCATTTCTTCCCCATCTATTTGCCAGGAATTGAGAGGGCCAGATGCCATGATCTTGGTTTTCTTAATGTTAAGTTTCAACCCAAGTTTTGCACTCTCCTTCTTCACCCGCAACAAGAGGCTCTTTAGTTCTTCTTCACTTTCTGCCATTAGAGTGGTATCATCTGCGTATCTTAGGTTGTTGATATTTCTTCCAGCAATCTTAATTCCAACTTTTGATTCATCTAGCCCTGCCTTTCTCATGATGTGCTCTGCATATAAGTTAAATAGGCAGGGCGACAGTATACAGCCTTGCCGGACTCCTTTCCCAATTTTGAACCAATCAGTGGTTCCGTGTCCAGTTCTCACTGTTGCTTCTTGACCCGCATATAGGTTTCTCAAGAGACAAATAAGATGGTCTGGTACTCCCATCTCTTTAAGAACTTGCCACAGTTTGTTATGATCCACACAATCAAAGGCTTTAGCATAGTCAATGAAGCAGAAGTAGATGTTTTTCTGGAACTCCCTAGCTTTCTCCATGATCCAGCATATGTTGGCAATTTGATCTCTAGTTCCTCTGCCTCTTCGAAATCCTGCCTGTACTTCTGGTAGTTCTCGATCCACATACTACTGAAGTCTAGCTTGTAGGATTTTAAGCATGACTTTACTAGCATGAGAAATGAGTGCAATGGTGCGATAGTTTGAACATTCTTTGGCACTGCCTTTCTTTGGAATTGGAATGTAAACTGATCTTTTCCAATCCTGTGGCCACTGTTGAGTTTTCCAAATTTGCTGGCAAATTGAGTGTAGCACTTTTACTGCATCGTCTTTTAAGATTTTGAATAGCTCAGCTGGAATACTGTCACCTCCACTAGCTTTGTTGTTGCTCAGCTTTTCTAAGGCCCACTTCACTTCACATTCTAGGATGTCTGGCTCGAGGTCAGTGACCACCTCATTGTGATTATCTGGGACGTTAAGCTCATTCTTGTATAGTTCTTCTGTGTAATTTTGCCACCTCTTCTTAATCTCTTCTGCCTCTGTTAGGTCCCTGCCATTTTGGTCCTTTATCATGCCCATTTTTGCATGGAATGTTCCCTTCATCTCTCCAATTTTCTTGAAAAGATCTCTGGTCCTCCCTATTCTATTGTTTTCTTCTATTTCTTTGCACTGTTCATTTAAGAAGGCATTCTTATCTCTTCTAGCTATTCTCTGGAATTCTGCATTCAATTGGGCATATCTATGTTTTTCTCCCTTGCCTTTCGCTTTCCTCCTTTCCTCAGCTATTTGCAAAGCTTCCTCAGACAGCCATTTTGCTTTCTTGCATTTCTTTTTCTTTGGGATGGTTTTGGTTGCTACCTGTTGTACAATGTCGCGAACCTCTGTCCATAGTTCTTCAGGCACTCTGTCTATCAGATCTAATTCCTTAAATCTATTTGTCACCTCTACTGTATATTCAACAGGGATATGATTTAATTCATACCTGAGTGGCCTAGTGCTTTTCCCTACTTTCTTCAGTTTAAGCCTAAACTTTGCAAGGAGAAGCTCATGGTCTGAGCCACAGTCAGCTCCTGGTCTTGTTTTTACCGACTGTATAGAGCTTCTCCATCTTTGGCTGCAGAGCATATAGTCAATCTGATTTCTGTGTTGACCGTCTGGTGATGTCCATGTGTAGAGCCGTCTCTTGGGTTGTTGGAAAAGAGTGTTTGCTATGACCATCGTATTCTCTTGACAAAATTCTATCAGCCTGTGCCCTGCTTCATTTTGTACTCCAAGGCCAAACTTGCCTGTTATTCCAGTTATCTTTTGGCTTCCTACTTTAGCATTCCAATCCCCCATGATGATAAGGACATCATTTTTTGGTGTTACTTCTATAAGGTGCTGTAGGGCTTCATAGAACCGGTCAATTTCATCCTCTTCAGCACTGGTGGTTGGGGCATAGACTTGGACTACTGTGATATTGAATGGTTTCCCTTGGATTCGAACTGAGATCATTCTGTCATTTTGAGGATTGTATCCCAGTATTGATTTTCCTACTCTTTTTTTGACTATGAAGGCTACTCCATTTCTTCTGAGGGATTCTTGCCCGCAGTAGTATACCTGATGGTCATCTGAATTAAATTCACCCATTCCTGTCCATTTTAGTTCGCTGATACCTAAGATGTCGATGTTCAGTCTTGTCATCTCTTGTTTGACCACGTCCAGCTTTCCTTGATTCATGGATCTTACATTCCAGGTTCCTATGGAGAAAAAATCTTTACAGCATCGGACTTTCCTTTCACCACCAGACACATCCACAGCTGAGCGTCCTTTCGGCTTTGGCCCAGTCGCTTCATTCTTTCTGGCGCTACTAGTACTAGCCCTCTGCTCTTCCCCAGTAGCATATTGGACGCCTTCCGACCTGAGGGGCTCATCTTCCAGCGTCATATCGTTTTGCCTTTTGGTACTGTCCATAGGGTTTTCATGGCAAAGATACTGGAGTGGGTTGCCATTTCCTTCTCCAGTGGATCACATTTTGTCAGAATTCTCAGCTATGACCTGTCCGTCTTGGGTGGCCCTGCACGGCATAGCTCATAGCTTCATTGAATTACGCAAGCCCCTTCGCCACGACAAGGCAGTAATCCATGAAGGGGCTTTAAACACTAGACCAAACTTAATATAAAATATAAAATATAAATTGTTCCTTTCCTCTTTGAAATTAAATCTAAACAGACAAGAAAATACAGTTCCATACCACTTCAATACAGAAATGTTGGCCACATAATATGACATTTGAAATATTCTCTGTTCATTTCAATTCTTGGGAAAACTATAGGTTTTATAATATGGGTGTTATAAAGAAACAGATTACTTATCTGTAACTTTGTCCTCTCTCAGTGGTTGTGTTTATATATCAGTCTCTGAATCTGCACAGAGCAAGCTTTGAAATATTTTACAACTGATTTTTTTAGGAAGCCTCATATTTATCCTGTGATAATTGTTCTTGGACACTAATACTGCATTTTTGTCATTAACAGCAATGTTCCAGAATACAGTGGCCAGGGCTTTTTTTGTCATAGAACGCTCAGAACAGAGTTCCGGCACCTTTTTTGGATGGAACCTTGTAGGGTAGGCAAGGCGGGTTGTATGACATGTGTGAGTTCCGGCACCTTTTTCTTTTACAAAAAAAGCACTGACAGTGGCTATGTACTTACATTAAAGGTAAAGGTTCCCCCGCACATACGTGCTAGTCGTTTCCAACTCTAGGGCCAGTGCTCATCTCCGTTTCAAAGCCGAAGAGCCAGCGCTTGTCCGAGGACGTCTCCGTGGTCATGTGGCTGGCATGACTAGACGCCAAAGGCGCACGGAACGCTGTTACCTTCCCACCGTAGCGGTCCCTATTTTTCTACTTGCATTTTTACGTGCTTTCGAACTGCTAGGTTGGCAGAAGCTGGGACGAGTAACAGGCGCTCACTCTGTTACGCGGCACTCGGGATTCAACCCGCCAAACTGCCGACCTTCTGATCGACAAGCTCAGCGTCCTAACCCACTGAGCCACCACGTCCCTATAGTACTTACATTAGGGATTAGCAAACTACATCCTCCGGGCCAAATTGGCCCATCACCTGTTTTTTATATGCCTCATGAGCTAAAAAAGGACAGGCTGGTTGGTGGCCAATTGCCAGGTCCAAGCTTCAGCCAAGATCCAAGGGTGAGAGGTGGGAGCAAGGCCTGGGTCACCTGTGCAACAGGCTATCAGTGACCTCCTTGTTAGTGCATTGGCCTGTAGATGTACCAGCCATGACTGCGGAAGCAGGTAGGAAGGATGGAATCTGGTCCCAAAAACTGTCCTGACTTTCATTCCAAATAAAGTCACCAGAGTTGGGTGAATGCATAGATGATTAGCCAATAAGCTACAGTTATATATAAGCAACCTATTCCTCACTGTGATCACTTTATGTCACAAACATGCATGATTACAAAGTTATACTTACTAATTATGGGGCAGATTCATCATAATAAGAGATGGAAGCACAGCACAGCTAAATGCAGTGTCTGCACAGACTCCAAAGATGTTAGGGGACTGAAGGCTAATTCCACGGCCCAGAACATTTGTTAATATGTTATTTATACAATTTGCTCCTCTTATAAGCCAAGTCCCAGTCTTGCATATGTCAATACAGAATTGGCCCACAGATATTGACTCCTGCTACCATCATCACAGTGAGAAAATTTGGAGCAGGATGGCTATAATGAGAATTCAATGGTCTACCTCACAGGTCTGCAACCCGCGGCTCCGGAGCCGCATGTGGCTCTTTCAGCCATCTCCTGCGGCTCCCAGTCTTCTGCCATGTGCAGTCCAAAAAAAAAAAGTGGGACTAAAAAAGTTCAACCAATCAATTCAAAACTGGACGGGGGAGGGGGGGGAAGAAGGGCTTTGTATTTCCATTATTTTTATTTTATTTTATTTTAATTCCATTTATATCCCGCCCTTCTCCGAAGACTCAGGGCGGCTTTACAAACTTAGCAGTAGCCTTCATTCTATGCAACCTGCGGCTCCGAAGTCACATGCGGAAGTCACATGTGGCTCTTTCAGCCATCTCCTGCGGCTCCCAGTCTTCTGCCATGTGCAGTCCAAAAAAAAAAAGTGGGACTAAAAAAGTTCAACCAATCAATTCAAATATGCAGGGTAGGTGCATATCTCGCCTTGGCTCCACTCTTCAGTCAAACCCTGTTCTGCACATGCGCGCATGTACGCGCATGCGCACACATTTTTTTGCGGCTCCCAGTTTTTCCTTTTGTGAGGGAACCGGTTCTGAGTGACTCTTTCACTGTTTCAGGTTGCTGACCCCTGGTCTACCTATAAACCTAGTACAGGATTTTCAAGCATTCAAAAATTAGAGGGAAAAATAATATTTTTGTGAAACATTTTTCATCACCTATAAGAGAGTAAGCAAGATTAGAATGCAAACTGGAGAGGCAGAACTGGGTGTGGTCAGTTAGATTATTGGATCTGCCACAAGAATAGTTGGGCATATCAACTCAACAATGAGAGATTATCAGACGTCTACCTAGAATCGCTGCCAGACACTAAGCAAAATGATTGAAGTCTGTGAATCCACTGGTGTCAAATCCAGTTCATCATAATCTCTGGGTGAGGACAGATTAATCAAATGGATTTGTGTCTCAGGGAAGAAGAAATAGTTCATAAACCTTCAAAAACAAACCAGACAGTTGACTAGCAGCAAGGATGATGGATTCCAGGTGCAGTTTGCAAAAGGATGAGAAAATGGTTTTGCTACCAATTGGAATGGTAGAGTGAATGACAAGCTGTTACTATCACAGGAATAGCTGGAAAGGAATTTTCTGCAATGAGGGTGGGGGTATAAGGGGTCTCCAAAATGTAACGTCTAGCTTGTTACAGGTGACATAATGAGGGTAACAAGGACTTGTACACAGCAGAAAGAAGTAAAAGTATTGCTATAATGGGCTTATTAAACCATTAAAGAAAAATTTAGAAGAACTAAAGAAATGAACAAGAAATATGCAAGAAAGGATTCAGTCACCTATGCTGGCAGAAGTCCACTTCTATCATCAGGAATTTACTGCATACTTAGCAGATTGGACAGATATATATTGGAACTATAAAACATAGTATTAACCCATCTAAAAGAACATGAAAAATATTGTCAGCTAGAAAAATTTGAAAAATCCACAGTGGTTGAACACTTACTGCTACATAATGGGCACAAAATTCAGTTCAAAGACACACAAGTACTACCAATTATATCAAATTATCATGCACAGTTCCACAGAGAAACTATTGAATTTATAAACACAGTAACTTTTACAAGAAAGAAGCAAGTCTGAAGGTTAACAAAGCCTGATTTCCAGCTTTACGTCACACCAAAATAAAATAGCCCTTAATTAACACTTAAAATCTTTAGCAATATCACCTGAAAAATAGTAAACAACAGTGTGTTTCAAACCAATCAAAAATGTGCTCCTCTGGAACTTCTTCAAATTAGACCAATTATAATTTCATCTGAATGAAGAACCAGTCATAAGCTAGTTTTCCAGAATTCCAATGGCATGGTCCAATTAAAAATTAGTTCAGTTACAAATGCAAAACTCAAATCAATTTCTGCTCAGTAGAGCTCCCAAGAAGTGTACCACAGAGCAGACCAATTTCATCTCTGAAGGTGCCAGCCACAGTTACTAGTGAATCCTCTGGATACCAAATAATTAGAATACAGCCTATTACTCTGGAAATTCATCACTATTGAACTGAGATCATTCTTTACTACGAAGCATTCTAATTAAGATTGTGGCATATACTTTCAGACCATTCACCTAGCATCCAGGGGAAAAGACCAGATCACAGTTGATATTGCGCCACTGATATCGGGAAAAGAGTGCACTGAGGCAGCCCCATTATTTTCATGGGAGCATGATATAATATTTGTATAATCATTTGAGTTTATCAATATTCAATCATACTTAACATTTATTTTATCAACACCTGGTATACAATTACAATATAAATACACAATTTACAAAATGGAAATTCATTCTACCATTCTATAGCCATTTTAATTTAATTTAATAATTTAATTTGTATACCGCCCTTCTCCCGAAGGACTCAGGGCGGTATACAAATTAAATTATTTTAATGGCACTAATTTGTATTATATCATATGTAAGTGAGAGAAATTAAACATTTACAAAGTGGTTAAGATAACAGATAATCTCTTACTTATAAAGAAAAATATCCATTCTTGGACTAAAGGATACCGAATCTAAAAGAAGGCCCAAAATAGAAAGAGCTATAACTCCAGACATGCCAAGCCATTCAGCTGAAGATAGAAAGGGAAAAAAAGTTATTATTATATGAATATAGACAAGTCTGCCTTAAAATTAAGCATTTGACAAAGATTATATAGTCAACTTACCGATAAAAAAAATTATGTATGCCATGGAGAAGCTTAAAACTACTTCAATTATTCCATCATTGAAAATATGTTGCAACCAATAAAGAACTAGCCTTGAACTCAAAAATCCAAATGCAGCACTTGCAAAAAATTTTAAAAACAGTTTTAAAAAAATCTCTTGAACTATAAAAAGAAAAAATAATTATTTACAATTTACAATTATATTTAATATTGCATATCTAACTGTATCCCAGAATTTTAACATTCCCATTTTATATCCTATACTGCCTAGATCAAAATCATATTCTTGCCTTACTCAAATCAAAGTAGCAGTACTATTTAAAACAATATACTGTAAGGTCTTACAGTGAAACAAATCTAATTTAAACCCATTGATTCAAATGGGACTAAAACATGACTAACATAGGATGCAAATGTAATTGGAACCATTCTAATGATTTTGCTCTGAGGATAATATGCATACAGTAAATTTAATATGTGAGCATATTTTAGTGGGCAATGAAAACTTTCAAACAGTGAATAGAATAATACTATGTCTTATAAGGAAAATATACATGTCCTTTAGGAGTGTATCATTCAGTTGTGATCCTGTTAAAGAAATTTACACATTTTTTTGGCATATCTCACTATGTGCATGTAACACAAGCTGCACTGGCTCCCAGTAGGCTTCCAGATATAATTCAAGATACTGATCCCAATCCTGTTAGCCTTACACAAGGAACTGAAGTCCTGGCCATTTCTGGAGATTTTGCCAGGGGGCAGATAAGCTTTCCTCCTACTGATGATAAGTAGGGTTAACAGTGTATTCTTGGGTGCCAGAAGATTATGTTTGCGGTTTATTTCTCATATAAATAAACAAACTGATTTTTCTCCCAGGCCTTCCATTAGGGTGGATGGAGCCTCCTAGGTGAATTTTTGTAAATGTATCGAATGGTCAGATACTCTCTTGTTACCTACTGTACATGATCCTATTTTTAGTCTGGTTTTTTTTTTTGAGGTGCTCAGACTCATTTTGAAGTCAGGCAGCATCTAAATGCAATAAAATAATGCCTGTTTCACAACTCATAGTTTCTGCAATCTATATGTAACTGAGATTCTATAGACTAGAGCAGAAATGTCCAACCATTTTAGTTCCATGGACTGGCAGTGCGGGCAGTGGCTTTGGCAATTTTGGTGGCAGGGGAATGGTTTTGCACACGCAATCTAAATCCCATGCAGGTGCAAATGAACCTTCGTGCACTCACCCAGCCTTCGGCAGTTCAATTCCCAATGGGCCATAGCCCAGTAGGCAGCCATGGCCCAGGGATTGGGGACCCCTGCTATAGAGAAATTATTTCCCATGGTATACAAATAGAGGGAAATAATAAAGTGATTATCATTAATCACTGTATTAGGCAGCATGACAAAAATGATTAATATCATACTAAATATTGCAATTCAAATGGCCTTGCAAATAATATACTTAAAATTATCTGTTGAGAATCATGGCATTACTATACATTACTCTATTCAAGAAAAAGTTACATAAAAATAGATGCATACCTAGTTCCTGATGGGTCTGACTTGTAATGTCCTTATACAATTCAAAAATAATTACTGTAGTTGCATCATTAAACAAAGATTCACCTTTAATTAAGTTGATAACTATTTTTGAAAGGCCTAAGAAAGAAAATATGAAAAATAATTTAATTTGTTCATGTATTTGTTTATTTAATAAAATTTATATGACCACCCAACTCACTCTCAGGGCAGCTTACAAAGAGGAAAGCCCCCAAAAAATACAATAAAAAAGCCATAATAACCCCCTCCCAAGACAACTATTAAGAAAATTAAGATTAACAAGTAAAGAAATCTAATAGAGGGGCATTAACATACTTATATTTTTATCTAAAAAGCAATGATGAAATAACAGCAACATGATTTTCTCAATATAAATCCCATTACCAGTTTACATTATGCATCCTCATAATGTCTCCAAGCTAATTGCTGTGATTGACCAAAGCTCAGAATGAGGTGAAATTGGCAAAAGATGTCAGACTTCTTCAATTATATTCAAAGTAAAACAAGCACTATACCAGTTGCTCAAATTGAAGTGAAAGGGGATGATCAGCACTGAGATGTCTTAGGGAAAATATGATAATATTACAGTACCTGAAAAATATTGCCCAGAATATCAATTATCCAAGGAGTTAGTGGGCTTCCTTTCAGTGGATGTTCTAAAGAGGATGAACATTCTCCTGTAAAAGTACTTTCTTCATCTGTACTTCAGCAGTGAACAGACGTTTGGAGTTAATGATTAAATGGCCCCTTCAAGTTCTAGGATTCTATGACTTTATGAAATTGAAATCAGTCCTAATGTACTCTCTATCAAGCTATCCTAACATGCTCTCTATCAAATCTATGAATCCTGTGGCCATTAATTACTTTTTAAGAAGTGATTTGGACCTATTTGCTTTAGCAGCTTCCCCACCTCCACAAAGCCCAACCATACCTCAGTGTGGTGGTGGTGGTGAACAGTATAATTCTATTATACTGACCAACATGGCTCTGGCCTAGAGAAAACCTGGGGACCTACTCCAGTTTTCCCCACCAAAAAACTGTATGGATCAGCTCAAAGATGTGGAGATATGGTACCAAGCAGTGTGTCCCCCTTGCTGGGAGATACCAATAAAGCTACAAGGGAAGAGCAAAGAGACTATCATAGTAGCAGGAGCATCCATGATGCAGATGGGGTAAATCCTGATGCCCCCCCACCAGCCATTGATACAGCTCCTAGTAACAAGAGATATATCCACTGTTCAAAGACCTTCAAATTAAGAACATGTAATATCAAAAAAGAAAGGTGAACATTGTTAAGAAGTAAATTAATAGACTCAACATTGATATACTAGGTAACAGTGAAGTTCTTTGGACTGACTGTGGCTTCTTCAATTCTGTTGGTCATATCATGTACTACTGTGGCAATGATATCATCAGAAAAAGAGGAGTAGGTTTCATACTGTATAAAAAGTGGGGAAAACGGCTTTCGGTGGCAACGCCGTGCCGATGGCGGCTTTCTTTTGGCCGCCTGTCCTGGGATTTCGTGAAAAGTGCGCGGAGACAGCAAAAATCAGCTGTCCCGTGGCTTGAAAACCTCCCCCTTGGGAGAAGAGGAGGAGGACAGTTTCCCTCGGGTAGAGGTAGAGCTCCCCTAGACCCCCTTATTTATTTGGGGGTCGGAGGGTGAGAGCTCCCTCGGAGCCCGAGGCTTTCTCCATACCCAGGATGCTTTTGCTCCGAGCTTAGGAGCGAAGCAAGACGCCGCATCCACATCTGCTATTTAAAGTGACTTGTGAGTAATTTAAAAGCAGACAGAGCTGACCAAGAAAAGTTAAAATTCCAAGTGCTGGAAACTTTAACCCGGGGAGAATTAATCTTCTCCATATTTTAATTTGATTTAAAGGGGAAAAAATGGTGCCAGAATGCTGTTTCTTTGTGTGAAAGGACAGTGTCAAGAAAAAGATACATTTGGCAACAAAGTTTAAATAACGTATAGGACTTTGTGTATTCAAGAGTTTTTCTATTCTTTTTTTCTAAAAGAAAGAATTCTTAGAGAATTTTCTTTTCTTTTTTCTGCAACTTTGTTTTTACTCTCTTTTTTTTAACTGCTGATTTTGTTGAAGGGGAAGTGGATTTTTATACTGTAAGCAGAAAAATGGCCTCAAAGCGTTTGGGAATTTCTGCTGTTTCTAAAAGTACAATCTCCTCTCCTGTAACACAACCTGCAGTGCAATCTACAGCTAAGCCTAAATCCCCTCCACCTTCTCCCCCACCACCGGCATTTACGCTTAAAGATATTAAAGATGCTTTAAAGCAAGCAAAACAAGAAATAAAGGAGGAGATGGCTGATCTCCTTGACAATAAAATGAAGGAGGAGATGGCTGAACTCCTTGAGAACAAAAATAGAGAGATGAGGGAAGACATACTGCTTGCACTTCAAGGATTGGCTACACATATTGAACGCTTGGATGACCGGGTGGATGAAGTTGTGGAAAATACTGAAAAATTAGAAAGCAGAGTTGTTAAAGTTGAAAATAAGATCGATAGAACAGAGGACGAAGTGACCATCTCACAATATAGAGACATGGAATTTGCAGAGGACTAAAGGAGGATCCATGAGAAGATTTGCAAGAGGAGGTGGCAAAAGCTATAGCTCCCATTTTATGATATAAACCTGAGGAGTTATCAAGAGAGATGGATAAGATATTTAGGGTCAATTCTTGGATTGCGAGGCAGAAAAATTTACCTAGAGATGTGGTTATTTATTTTTCTAGGAGATCACTTCGAAATGCAATTATTCAGGCTTTTTACCAACAGAGATTCCAAACTGCAGATCAAAATATTATAATCTTAAAAGAAATACCTCCAAAAATTCTTAGAAAAAGAAGATTTTGCTTTTTTGTCTGAGGAGCTTAAAAATTGACAGGTCCAGTTTAGATGGGAGATACCTATTGGAATAGTGGTGAATTATGCAGGGACACGATATAGAATTAATACAATTTCAAAGGCAAAAGATTTTTATACTTATGTCCTGAAAGCAGGTTCACCACGATCTCCACGACTTAAGAGAATAGAAGAAAGGTTGGAAGATAAACAACCAGTTGAAGGTGCAATGTCACTGGTTGTTGGAGATTTACCGCAGGCTGAGCCTATTGAACAGAGTGGAACAGTGGTTCCGTGTCCAGGTCTCACTGTTGCTTATTGACCCGCATATAGGTTTCTCAAGAGACAAATACTCCCATCTCTTTAGGAACTTGCCACAGTTTGTTGTGATCCACACAATCAAAGGCTTTAGGTTTTAGGTCTGGATGTGGAGAAACAGGCTTCGTCTCAATCCCGCCAAGACTGAGTGGCTGTACATACCGGCATCTCGGACTAACCAGTCCATTCCATCTTTAATGATGGGGGTGAGGTGTTAGCCCCCGTTGATAGGGCTCGCAACTTGGGCATCCTCCTGGATTCGCGGCTCAGTTTTGAAGACCATATAGGAGCCGTGACCAGGGGGGCCTTTGCCCAGGTTCGCCTGGTACGCCAGTTGCGGCCCTACCTGGACCGAGATGCCCTGCACACAGTCACACATGCACTCGTGACCTCCCGATTGGACTACTGCAATGCTCTCTACATGGGGCTGCCCTTGAGGACCACCCGGAGGCTTCAGCTGGTGCAGAATGCAGCCGCGCGGGTTGTGATGGGGGTTTCCTGATACTCCCACGTAACACCTCTGCTCTGCGAGCTGCATTGGCTTCCGGTTGCCCTCCAGGTGAGATTCAAGGTGCTGGTGATGACCTATAAAGCCCTAAATGGCTTGGGTCCGGGATATCTGAGGGAACACCTGCTGCCGGCATCAAGCTCCCTTCGTCCTGTGCGCTCCCACAGGGAGGTTCTTCTCAGGATACCGCCGGTAAAAGATTGCCGGCGGACAATACCCAGGGGGAGGGCCTTCTCTGTGGGTGTGCCGGCCCTTTGGAACCAGCTGCCTGTAGAGCTTAGGACTGCCCCTGACCTTCGCTCATTCCGCTGGGACCTGAAGACCTGGCTCTTTGAGCTTTCTGGCCTGGACTGAGAGTATTAACTGGGGTTTTAATTGTATTTTAATTGGGTTTTTTATTTCAAGGTTAATGTAATCATTTTAATTGTTTTTAATTTTTGTAATTTGCTGTATTGTTTTTAAAAAACCTTGTGAACCACCCTGAGTCCTATGGGAGAAGGGCGGTATATAAGTCTAATAAAATAAAAATAAATAAATAAATAAATGAAGCAGAAGTAGGTGTTTTTCTGGAACTCACTAGCTTTCTCCATAATCCAGCGTATGTTGGCAATTTGATCTCTAGTTCCTCTGCCTCTTTAAAATCCTGCCTGTACTTCTGGTAGTTCTCGATCCACATACTGCTGGAGTCTAGCTTGTAGGATTTTAAGTATAACTTTACTAGCATGTGAAATGAGAGCAATGGTGTGATAGTTTGAACATTCTTTGGCACTGCCTTTCTTTGGAATTGGAATGTAAACTGATCTTTTCCAATCCTGTGGCCACTGTTGAGTTTTCCAAATTTGCTGGCAAATTGAGTGTAGCACTTTTACTGCATCGTCTTTTAAGATTTCGAATAGCTCAGCTGGAATACTGTCACCTCCACTAGCTTTGTTGTTGCTCAACTTTCCTAAGGCCCATTTCACTTCACATTCTAGGATGTCTGGCTCGGGGTCAGTGACCACCTCATCATGATTATCAGGGACGTTAAGCTCATTCTTATATAGTTGTTCTGTGTAATTCTGCCACCTCTTCTTAATCTCTTCTGCCTCTGTTAGGTCCCTGCCATTTTGGTCCTTTATCATGCCTGTTTTTGCATGAAACGTTCCCTTCATCTCTCCAATTTTCTTGAAGAGATCTCTAGTCCTCCCTATTCTATTTTTTGCTTCTATTTCTTTGCACTGTTCATTTAAGAAGGCATTCTTATCTCTTCTAGCTATTCTATGGAATTCTGCATTCAATTGGGTGTATCTTTCTTTTTCTCCCTTGCCTTTCGCTTCCCTCCTGTCCTGAGCTATTTGGAAAGCTTCCTCAGACAGCCATTTTGCTTTCTTGCATTTCTTTTTCTTTGGGATGGTTTTAGTTGCTACTTCTTGTACAATGTTGCAAACCTCCATCCATAGTTCTTTAGGCACTCTGTCTATCAGATCTAATTCCTTAAATCTATTTGTCACCTCTACTGTATATTCATCAGGGATATGATTTAGTTCATACCTAGGTGGCCTAGTGCTTTTCCCTACTTTTTTCAGTTTAAGCCTAAATTTTGCAACGAAAAGCTCATGGTCTGAGCCACAGTCAGCTCCTGGTCTTGTTTTTACTGACTGTATAGAGCTTCTCCATCTTTGGCTATAGAACACATAGTCAATCTGATTTCTGTGTTGACCACCTGGTGATGTCCATGTGTAGAGCCGTCTCTTGGGTTGTTGAAAAAGAGTGTTTGCTATGACCATCGTATTCTTTTGACAAAATTCTATCAGCCTGTGCCCTGCTTCATTTTGTACTCCAAGGCCAAACTTGCCTGTTATTCCGGTTATCTTTTGGCTTCCTACTTTAGCATTCCAATCCCCCATGATGATAAGGACATCATTTTTTGGTGTTAGTTCTATAAGGTGCTGTAGGGCTTCATAGAACCGGTCAATTTCATCCTCTTCAGCACCGGTGGTTGGGGCATAGACTTGGACTACTGTGATATTGAATGGTTTGCCTTGGATTCGAACTGAGATCATTCTGTCATTTTGGGGATTGTATCCTAGTATTGCTTTTCCTACTGTTTTATTGACTATGAAGGTTACTCCATTTCTTCTGAGGGATTCTTGCCCACAGTAGTATACCTGATGATCATCTGAATTAAATTCACCCATTCCTGTCCATTTTATTTTGCTGATTCCTAAGATGCCGATGTTCAATCTTGTCATCTCTTGTTTGACCACATCCAGCTTTCCTTGATTCATGGATCTTACATTCCAGGTTCCTATGATGAAAAATCTTTACAGCATCGGACTTTCCTTTCACCACCAGATACATCCACAGCTGAGCATCCTTTCAGCTTTGGCCCAGTCGCTTCATTCTTTCTGGAGCTACTACTAGTAGCCCTCTGCTCTTCCCCAGTAGCATATTGGATGCCTTCCGACCTGAGGGGCTCATCTTCCAGCGTCATATCATTTTGCCTTTTGGAACTGTCCATGGGGTTTTCATGGCAAAGATACTGGAGTGGGTTGCCATTTCAGAAGTCTGCTATGATCTTTTGCCAATTGTCAGTAATTCAGCAGTTTGATTCTCATCAGCTGAAGGTTGACTCAGCCTTCCATCCTTCTGAGGTTGATAAAATGAGGACTCAGATTGTTGGGGGCAATATGTCGACTTTGTAAACCACTTAGAGAGGGCTGTAAAGCACTGTGTATATAAGTCTAAGTGCTATTGCTATTCTAGGAATGGTCAAGGGAAAAAGAAGGGGCCGCCCTTGCAGCCACTGGCTAGACACTATAACAGATGACACTGGGATGACCATGACAAATCTGAAGGAGACGGTGCAAGAAAGAGGGGCATGGAGAGTGCTGATCCATAGAATGACCAAGAGTCAAACACTACTGAATAGCCGACAATGACAATGATGTTTAGCAGGTTTTTACAATGGATAGAGATTACAGTAACATCAATGGAGCTGACTGTCAACTCTAAAAATGAGCATGGCTGCACCCATTTTTCCTACTCATTTTCGGTTGACACAGAGAACAGAGGGAGGGAGTTTTTGCCAGGTGCTTCGCTAGTCTAAATAAACTTTCATCCCATGGGAACCAAGATCATCAGCTGCTCCCGAGACTGCAGGTTGGGCGTTTCGTGAAAGGCCCATCAAGAAGATGTATTGGGGAATGTAGTTGCTTGCATAGCCTTAGGGGTGGGATTTCTTAACTTTGTATTGGGGAATTGTTACGTGTGTCTTCAAACTTGGTCTCACTTTTGATGTGCTGATACTTTGTAACTAATAAACATGTTCTTTGAGGAATTTCCAAGCTTCAGAGTTCTGCTTTATTTGTCTCTGTCTGTTGGAACCATGACACTGTGTATCCATCAATAGGGGCATTTCACCACCATATTTAGAATACCTAAAAAGTAAGTACTCTTTAATCATAGAATTTGATTATGGTAGGAATGCCCCATGTTAGAACCCATATTTCCTAATTCTGACTGACATCTTTCAAAAATATTTTTTAAAAGTAAAGATAATTAAAGCAAAAAGGAGAGAATAATTTAGAAAAGTGTAGGAGTAAAAATAAATGAGCTAAACAGATTTAAGAATTTTCAACACGTCTAAATAGAAAAGCTGAAAGTTTCTATCAATATATGGTCAAAATGAAACTGAGAAAAAATTGGAATCATAACCAGCTATCAGAGGCTGAAAAAGGATTTAGCATGTTCCTCAAAGTGATAAGAACAATGTCATGCTGCAAGCTCCACCTCTTTAATATGTGCATGTGACAATATACAAGTAGTCCTAGAGTTATGATGGCCACTAGGATCTGAATTTCCATTTCTAAGCAATGTGATCATAAAGTACAATGTCACATGATTACATTGCTTAATGAGAGCATTCCCAGCAGTCCCAGTTACTGTCATAACTCTAGGACAGTACACATTATTACCAAGGATCCAGTGGTGGAATTCAAATATGTGAACAACCTGTTCTCTGTGTGGATGCTGCTTCTGGAAGGCCATTCTGGGCCTGGGCAACAATAAATTAACTACTGTTTCTGCCGTAGTTCAGCGAACTGGCTGAATCCCAACACTGCAACAACCTCACATGAATACACAATGTGGGAAGAAGCGGGAGTCCCAGGCAAGCAAATTGGTATATGAGAGCTATCGGTGGGAAATATAGGTAAGCAGGTGATACAGGCAGGTACTATGGAGTGAGAATGGGTGGATGACACAGTGTCAGAATTACTGGGTTAATGTCAGGCACAAAGAATCAGGACCACGTTAAGTTCCAGTTAAGCTGATTTATTGCTCATGCCTATACACAAGAATCTAGTCAACTAATGGTCAGCACTAAATTGGCACCAGATAAGAGTTAATGGAATTCAAGAGGGGCTAGACTTAGATCGCTTGAGGGAACATAACGACTCCAGCTAATTCCCCTCCTGACTCCGCCCCCAGGTTTTTCCTCTCCTTCTCCTACATCAGATCAGACAGGAAACACAACCAAATAAACTATTCTACTTTATTGTAAAGCTACATTAACATAATATTGTTAATAATAAATTAACAAACGTTAATTTGTTAAGTCTGAAAGTACAATTCTTTCACCATCTTTTACAATCTGAAAAACTAGAGATGGTCCCTTCTAAGCTTCTTGCCCTGCCCAGTATCCAGCTGGTCTCTGCTATCTCTAATTTCTTTGTTCTGTCTCCCACATGAGGAATTTGACTCAGGTTAGGGTTAGGGTGAAGCTTCCTTGAATTCATAGAGGAAATCCAACTTCATAGTCAACTTTTTTTTAATGTAGCATATCTTTTACTTTTCTATTTTTGCTTAATTTACCTTTAGGGGAAAATGCATGGTAAAATCCCATGGGAAGTTTTCAAACTTTTTGCTGCTTGTCCATCTCTCTTTAAGACAGCTTCTGCTGTGGCTATTTGCCGCACATGCTGAGCCCTTGGAAGCTTTGCAAAGTATTTTCCTTCAGGTCTCCCCGTGAACAATTCCAAGAAGGTTTTTCTTTGTTTTGTCACCCCATTTTTAAAAATTAAATCCCTTTTCCTCTATTTTTTATCCTGCCAGTCACGCAGTAAATTTAGCAAATTAAGTGGTTAAAGGGGATCAAGATTGGAGAGCAGAGACAGAGAATTTAGCTTCAGTACTTAATAGGATGGAGGGCAAACATCAATAAATCTGTACCCCCAGCTTATTTTCTTTATTGGAAAAAAATGGGTTTGTGAAGGAGGGAGGAAGGGGATAAAACAAGGGAAAGGTTTTTGGGAAGCTTGTTCTGGAGCTGCCACTTTTGCATGCAGGGGTCTTACTTCCCCAGAGTCTAGCAAGAGCTAGGAGAGGCCTGCCGTCTTCTGAATGCCAGCTGATTAGAGTAGAGGCCTAGCCCACAAGCGTGGCTTCATTATTTTGCAAAAAGCTACAAATGGATGGATCATAAGGTTCTTCCCTGTTTTTGCAAAGCATCAGGGCTTCTCATGGCCAAGCATGTAAGCTTTTTTGGAAGCCTCTTCATCATTGAAACACATTGTTCAGGCTCTAATCTAGTTGGGCTATTCACCCCCGCTGGGTTGTTTTTGGCTTTGCAAAGTTTTTTGCTACTTGTCTGCCTCCTTTTCAGATCCAGCTGAGTGTCAGTTCTCCAGGGCCTTCCCCAACTGAGGCAACCCATGCTCTGCTTCACTGCTCCAGAGAGAGCAGGGGACGGGGATCGTTAAGCAAGGTTGTCTCATGTAATGGCCATCATGACTTACAATGCAACCATAATGGGCAGGTTCCATTACAGTTGTAGGCCAAGGATTACTTGTAATCAAAGTATTTAAAGTATGACTCTTCCTTTTGAAGTTAAACCTATGACTACCTTTCTCAAAATTACTATAGACTATAATGAGGCAAAGGCCAGGTTTTGTTTATTTTCTTCACCTGGAGAGGTACCTTTCTAGAGTTTATCATTTAGCATCATCAGCATTTTTAATAACCAATCTTAATTAAAAATAATATTCAGAGCACAAAACTAGTCTTTTCACTGTTTTGCTGTTAAAATTGATTAACAACTTTCTTTAGCTCATGAAATTAATAAAAAATTGCTAGAAATGCTATGATTTTACTGAGGGTTCAACATTCCCCTAATTTTTAAATGTTTATTTTTAAAATTGCATACATATGGAATCTTAATATATAAAAGAGAAAAAGCCCTTATAATTTATACATATCAATAGTCATTGATTAATCAATGAATGTATACTATATAACCAGTTTACGATATTGTAAAATATCACAAAATCTCTGCTGTAGTAACACTTGTTGCTGCATCCTTTGATTACTAGAAAATATTGTCTTTTCCAAAACAGATAGATCACATATTTCCAGAACCATTCCTTGACATCTGGAATATCATATTCCAAATTTCTCAGTATTATTCTTTTAGCCTCCCCATGTGCTCAGTGTAATCATAGTTCCTGATAAGCTGTCAGATTCCAAAGCTTTAGTATATTGTTTAATGTTACATTAACCTCTTTATTATTTAAAGATTTTCCCATAAAATTGCCTATGTATATTGAATACACTTCCCCAAAAGAATTTATTATTGTAATAAAACTAAAATTAACTTTTTACTCACCAAGGTTTTTTACAGAGGCGACAGAAAGGATAGGATCTGTTGTACTAAGAATTATGCCAAACAACATGCTATCATCCCAAGACCAATTATATTTATTAATTTTATAAGTTATCCATCCAAGGAAAGCACAATTCATCAAAAATCCAGGAACTGATAGAATTACCACCTGTAAAAAAAACAATATATCCATATATTTTTGGAATTCAAATGGCTATAATCCATTTATATTATCTCAAAATCATTTGCTAAATACAATGCAACTAAATAATAAATTCAGAGTTGTAAATATATGATTTTCACATATTAACTGGAATGTAAATTGCATATAGGTAGTCCTTCCTTAACAACCATTCTTTCAGCTACTGTTCAAAGTTATGACAGAGCTGAATAAATGGTTGTTGCAACCATTTCTCAAAGTTATACCATTGAAGAACTCCCCAGTCATGTGATCAAAGTTCAGCGATTGGCAGCCCACCCACAACTATGACCACAGCATATGCTTCAATTCCACACACACCCCTGCATCTCTCCCCCTTCATCCCTGCCCTTTTGGCCACCAAGCTCTTGGCCACCACCTACTCCTGCTGCCCCCCACCCACCATCTTCTTCCTCCAACTGCTAATAAGGTACAGCTGCCGGAGGCAACTGCTGGTCCTTTGTAAAATGAAGTGCAGGCAAGCATGGCAGATTAGGAGAAGCATAAAGTCCTCATCTGATAACAGTGCAGTCCTTGCCTAAAAACTGCAATGAGAAGTGCCATCACTAAGTGGGGCAGTCACATGGCATTCTCCTAACAACAATTTCATTTAGCAATGGAAATTCTGGTCCCAATTACGATCATTAAGTGAGGACTACATGTACTTATACCAATAAGTGATACATTTAGAAAAGTTATAAATACAGACTATTCACATTTCACACACTTTTGTTTATATTTAACACAAAAGACTATCAGAATGTATAAAACAGTTGTACATATTTGGTTCATCACAACTATATGTATGGAATATGATCAACATGAGGATAATATGTGGAAAAACAACAACAACAGTACTGTGGAGAATCAAGATTAACACAATGTATCTGACAGAAAGAGAAATAATGCAGGTACAATATATGGAGATATGGAGATATGCACTTCAGATGTAAGCTTATTTATCTCTTTCTCCAATATAATTAGCTAGAACTGGCTGAACAATCTCAAATAACGGGAAATTTGTACTATTCCTTTTGGAATATGTTCATGGATAATATTTCCAAGACTGATAGAAAGAAGAAAAAAAATTAAATTGGAAATATGACCCCCAGCTGATTTTTATCTTGATGGCAAGATCTGCTTCAATAATAGTGGAAGGATCATCAGCCTAATTTTTTTCTTATGTGCATCCACAATGAACTATGCCACTTTGAAACTAATTTGGTAAGCAACTTTACAGTTGACTTAAAACCAATGTTATTTATTCAGCCAGTGTGTTACATACATCAATTTTTAGGATAGGATAGGATAGGATAGGATAGGATAGGATAGGATAGGATAGGATAGGATAGGATAGGATATTGTCACTTTAAATGTACACTAATCAGCATACATTAAAATGAGATTTCATTGCATACAGCTCTCAAAGGTAATCACCTCCAAAATAGACTGCATAAACATGACAAAAATAAATTCATAAATTATGCATATACCCACATACATACACATATGTGGCCCAGAGAAACAACACAGTCTAGTTTGGATGTATACATATACATGGCAAGAAAAATGAATCTTGTTAGTTTACCAGACACATAGCATAGGGAACAAAGCTGTTACAGAATCTGGGAGTCCTACTAGAAATACTTTGAAATCTCCTCCCAGAAGGGAGCAACTGAAACAGACCATGAAGTGGGTGTGTGGGGTCTCTAACAATGCTTCAAGCTCTAAGCACATATCACTTATAAGCAGTGTCCTTGAATAATGGGAAGCAGGCTGCCTATAATCTCAGCTGTCCTTATCACTCTCTGTATGGACTCTCTATCTATTTGAGGCACTGCTACCACCAAACCAAACAGGGATACAGTTTGTTAAGATGCTCTCAATTGTGCTTCTGTAAAAAGTGGCCAGGCCAGAAGGAGAAAGATGTACTTTCCTCATCTGACACAGGAAATGCAGATGCTGGTTTGCATGCTTCACTAAAGATGAGGTGTGGAGAGACCAAGTCAGATTGTTAGATACTTAAAACTGTTGGCCACCTCCACAGCTGCAGCCTTGATATAGAGTGGAGCATGCTGGCTCTTTCTAAAAGCTACAATGATCTCCTTTGTTTTATTGACATTCAGAACCAGATTACTTTTATTGCACCTGTCCACCAGAGCCTTCACCTCTTCCCTATAAGCATCTTTATTGTCCTCCCAGATAAAACCCACCACTGCCGTGTCATCTGCATACCTCATAATACTGTATGATTCATAGCAGATTTGTCACAGCAGTCATGGGTCATCAAGGTAATGGACTCAAGACACAACCCTGTGGGGAACCTGTACGCAAGGAGATGGAATTGGAAACTTTTCATCCAACTCGCACAACCTGGGGCCCATCAATAAGGAAATCAAGTATCCAGTTACATAAAGGAGTATTAAAACCTAATAGGCCCAGTTTGTTCACCAAATGCTGAGGAATAACTGTGTTGACTGCCGAACTAAAATCAACAAACAGCATTTTTCTTAGCAGACTGCTGTTCACTTGATGTACTGCAGAGTCATCAACATCAACAGTTTCACATAGCTGGTATTATTTCCTTTTCTGCTATCCTATTTGGGATGTAATTTGTTAGGGACAGAGTCATGTGCTTACACAAAGTAAGCTAATATGCAGTGCTCATATGCAAGATTCAAGATTTTAGATAAACCACAGACAGAATCGAGATCCAAAAGAAAGGTTAGTCCAAAGGCTGAAATTGACAAGTCACTCAGCAGCTATCATAGGCCAAAACCTTACCAAAACACCCACATTTCCTTAACCCTCCCTCCTATTAATCTATATCCCAAGCCCAGCTCTCACATTAGTCTTCATTCTATCCTCTGAATCTAAGAATAACAATCTATTCTTCCTATCACTCTTTCAGCTTTTTGTCCCTAACAGCATTGTATAAACCAATGTTCAGAACAAAACTAGTTCCACCAATAACATCTCCACAGACCAGCTTCTTAATCAATGACCATTCTATCAGATAGCAGTTCACATTGCATTGTAACAATTTTTTCAAGTTGTAACAATGCCAAATGGCAAGTTGTTTTGACAGATATACCCAGTCCCAGCAGTTTCAAGACTCAGACAAATGAAAGAAAACTATGCAAAAATCTAATACCACACCCATGTCCTAAAATGTTTTGCTGGAATAATACAGCATGGAGCAACAGACCAGCTTTGGATCCTCTTCTCAAATTTCTTCCTTGATTGTCCCCCTCCAGTACCAGTACTTATCAGTCTATTGATAAAACTCCATGTAGCACAGCCTGATTCAACTGCATTTCGTTTTATCACATGCACTTTGTGTGCTTTTGTCTCAATAACACTGTCCTAATACTGTGCTTCATGCTGCAACCTTACTGGTGCAATCTCTACTTTTCCTGTAAGACATTTAAAAATTCCCTGGTTTTGTTATTGCTTTCTTATCTACTATCTTAACCATGGAATTTTAATTCCACCGTCTCATTTCAAAGCGACTCTGGGTGGTTTATAACATTAAAAACAATAAAACTATAAAAAATAAGTATTTCTAAAAACAATAAAAATAGAACTACAATCCAAAGTAAAGGTAAATGATACAAAGACCCATTAACTACCCAATCCAGTAGATAACATTTGAACTGTAATCCCAACTCACTTTCACTTACCTTCATTTTTAATAACTGTCACCAATTAATTCAACTACATCCACTTTATTCATATAGCCCCAGAAATTTAACAGAAAAAGGATATTCCCTGACCATGATTCTATCAATCTCAAATGGCTATCGTTTTTTCTAACTTTTCATAAAGAGGTTACTTGAAACAAATAAATGGGGGGGGGAGGAAATATCAGTTACCTTATTGACAAGTTGGATATCTATGCTGGGAACCTCTGAGGGCTCACATTTTTTGAAACACACAAGAAAATCTAAGAAAGCCTTACTGAAGCAAGATCTGAAGAGATTATTTCCTGCTTGGTAGTTAGCTCTTCTCTGATGAATGTGACTGAAAGACTATGTAGCAGACTTTTGTTGTCTTCTTCTATGGCTGAGTAACTTAAGTGAATAACTTCCCCAGAAGATGGGGGGGTGGGTGGAGAGAGAAATCAGAGACAGAAATTTTTGCTAAGTGGAACCAGAAGGTGGCACTAATGTCAAAGGAGAAAAAGTAATTTCCCTTTTTAAAAAAAAATCCAAAATGATGGGAACTAGTTTACATTTTATTTTATCTGCAAAACCCGACAATAGGTTCCCTGGATCTAAGCTAATAGAGGCACATGGGCATTGAAAGAAGGAAGCTCAGCCAGGAACACTTCCAGATCCAAATATAGAACTCTAAGTGAAGTAATGTGCCAACTATCACATAAAATAGATTTAACCAGTCTTTTAAAACTCTTTCCCAAACAAAGTTTTTGGTGGAGGTGAAGACTACTGTTTAGAAGAAAAGTTGAAAAATTTTGCCAAAGAGAAAAAAAAGCCACCTTCCATTCTGACTGAAAAAAGTGTCATCAATCTGTGTAAGCCTTTAACTCTAAAATTAGCAAGTAGAATTAGAAAAATACAGCGTATGTCAGTAATTAATGCAAATCACATGGAAATTTGCAAATGTTATACTTAGAGTTGTTTTAGACTGGAACCTTGAGTTGAGTAAAATGTTTTTTATCTACCAGTTTAACTACTTATCAACTGAGACTTGGGAGGATAAAAGAGGTTGCAATGGAATGCAATGCAATTAACTGCTTGTCAGGTGAAACTAACAAAATGTAACAGTTTCTCACTTTGATATGATTTATAACAAAAGAAGAAAACTCTGGAGCAGTGTCCTGCACTACAATTCTAACAAATCCTAAAAACCCAATGGCTATCTCACAAAAATAGCAGTCTCCTTTTCTTAAAGACTAAGTCTTCATGTTGGAACTCTGAATTCCAGGGATGGAAGCCAGTGTAGATTTTTTGCTGACAGAACTGCTTCAGTTAGAAAGATGGGAAAAGATTGGATTCCTCTCTCCCAAAGCACCCTATTTACATTTCAACATGTGATCCATAGGGTTGAGAGATTCTAAGCAGGGATTTATGAGGCATGGGAGAGGGCTCCTAGTGTTTGAGCTGAATGTCATTTTTGAAATTTTGTATTTCAACTTAGGGAAAGCAGTCTGTATATTTAAACTGAGTTGTTCATTTTTGCAGCTCCTGAGATTTGGATGCCAGTGTCTACAATCCCTCATTCAATGATTCTGTCAGGAAACTTTATCTCTTCAATCAAAAGCTCTTGAATTTAACTCACTCCAATGCCATTTATACTGATAGAAATGAAATAAATCCAAGAACCTAACTCAAAGGAACATACTGTACAGAGATTTCCACTCTATGTCTGCACGAGACTAACAGAACAATACTAAGTAACTAGAACGAAGCTAGTCTTGAGGACTGACAATTTATAAAACTGAAATTTATAAAAATAATTTAAAATATTAAAAATCAATTTTCCAGACAAGGCAATCAAAAATAAGAAACTATGAATAAATAAATCAACAGAAGAGCATGTATGATAAAGTGATAATAACAGTTTGCAACATTCATCCAACCTTTTCTGCTTAAAGAATCACATGCCCACTTTTTTTTTACTTATGCCTATTTACTGTATAACTTTAACCCAGCAAGTGGATAACTATTTGTTTAGATAGTAGCATCAGGACTGACCAAGTGCAAAATAAATAAGTATTTTGCAATACTCTTATGCATGCACACCAATACAACTGTAACTTGTTCTTAGAACTGCAATGAAAACTATTCTGCAAGAATGTAGGCTAAAACTCAGTGAAAAGCCCAAGTTAAAACATATCAGATTTTATACTCAAAGAATTCTTATGACTTGGCACTAATCTCTTGCTGAATTCACCCTAACAAAGAGGAATCTTACCTTCCCCCTCCTTTTGATGTAACTTGCTTCTCAGTCTCCACTTCAATTCCTTTTCCTCAGAAATGTTGAAGCACCACTGGACATCACCCTGGACTCTTGTCTAACCTCTTCTCCTCTCCATATCTTTTCACCATTGTGGAAGGAGCCATAACTAACTTGAAATTTGCCTCTTCTTTTAAATCAATAATGCTGTTTTCCTCACAAAACTCTGGCCTCATCTGTGTTACTCCTAATTAGAGGTGAACAATCTGCAGCTCCTTCTTAAGGAACTGCCTCATACTCTGTGACTAGAAAGAAAAGTCCCAGAACACCTAAAATAGGTGTACTTCTATGAACTGTGTACATTCCAGGAAGGATTTGAAGAAATTTGAGGGGGAAAAATACCAAACGGTTGAGTCACTGATTATCGTGTTTTTAAAGAAAAAAAAAGTAAAAACATAGTTGACTTACCTGCCAAAATGATTTTCGAAATATATATAAGTCCATCTCAAATGCAGCTGTAAATATTATGATTGGTGTAAATAAATGAAGAAAAAGTATCGGATCTATATTTGCAATAACTTTCACAAACGGCAACTGACAATAAAAATGAGTAAAAGATATTGTAAGAATATTATATTATATTATATTACTCTTATATACTAGCTTCAAATATTGTCTGAAAGAATAATCTGCACATTGATTCATTAATAGTAACTTTGCATTATAAATATTGGAGGATAAAGTTTGATAATGAAAAATGTGCCTTGGCAGAGTATGGAGCAGAAAACCACACTATTTTCAATTTTTTAAAAACATATTTTTCAAACCCAGTCCTAAAGTTAAAGTATAGCATATTTCTAATGTCATTAAAATATGATAGGATCCTGGTGCTTTCCAATAATTCTTCCTATGTGGAAACATACTTTTACTACTGTTGGAAAGCACTGTTGAGAAACCAAACTATTTTCAAAGTATTTCAGATGGTCACCTATATGCCAGGCAGACTGCAGATATTCTGAATAAAATTTCACTCACTTTAGACATAGAATTTTCATCTTCACAATGGATAATGGCATGCTTTGTGTCATGTTTTATTATGTTTATTATATTGTATATTTGAATCACCTCAAATATAGCATATAAATTTAATAAAATAAATATTGTGCTCGTCTCTTATGAAATTGTTTTATCTCCCAAGGGGGATGGGGTTAAGAAAGGTAGTTACAGAGTTTATTTTTTATTATTCTTTGTTATTTTCTTCCTTTTAATTTGCCAATATAGTTTGTGGAATCCTCTTCTCTCTCATATGCTCCATTAGAGGATACTCAAGATGAGGTGCCTCCCTGGAAAATAAGTTGGTGGCAACAGTAACTTCAAGCCACTATACCAATCGGGAGGCAGAATTGTAGAGTGTATTAAACCAGACAATATTTGGGACAGGAAGTTTAAGATCACCCACCTTTCACCACTTGTATTCACCACCCACATCATTATCATTGTCATTCTAAATCCTATTTATCTGCTGTTAATAAGAATTTACTTTCCACGAGGCCTGTCTAGCCCAGATGACTGCTCTTTCTTCTGGCATCTTCTGTGTTAAAATGTTACAACACAAGTAGAAGAATCACTCAAGTGCAAGGAATGCTGAGACATACTACTTTAAAAGTAACAGTCAGAATGAGGTGCCGTGAAAAAATATATTTTCCCATGATTTCTGCTGGAGTGGGACTACTTTGCTGTGTTCAAAGTGCCATGGCTAGAAGCACAAATTCCAGTTAAGTTCAAGCCAGATAAGGATTTTGGAAGATAATGGGGGTCATTTTTAATACCTGTAAATAGTAACATTATAAATAAGGGGAGTGATATAGATAATGCAGACTTTTCAACAAAAGGTATCCAGTATCCTAACCTGTATTTACAGATGTTTTATTTATTGTTGAAATTAGATGTTGCAGTACACATGAAATAATCAATGAAATTGATAAGTGGAACAAAGGAGAAAAATAAAGATGAAATGTACTGTTGCAGAATTAAAATATTATTTCATTAAAAAAAATCAAACTGAAGCTCCTTCAGATGGTTTCCCTCTCCCCACCACTCCAAGAGGAGTGGAAATATGCCATTTGAATAGAGCATAACAGGTATCTTCTTTTCTCACTGAAATCATTTTCTTGCAAATCATTCTTTTAACAGTACCTTGGACAGCATCCATTTGACTTCTATCCATCCCAACAAGAATTTAGTATGTCTGATCATCGCTCAAATTGCCAAATTAAAAATGACACACCCATCCTGTAATTTTTGGGTTCACTGGATCCAGGGTAACTTTTAATTTATTCCTTGCACATTCCTGGACATTTCTGTTTAGCCTCCAAAGGAGGTCTGGGAGGGAGGGACCATTACAGTAGTGGAGAAGTGAGACTGTTATAGGATTAAAGTCTGCTTGCTCTGATGCTCTAGAATGATTTAATAAACCTTGTTCTGTTTTGTTCACCATACTAATAGCCCTATGATTACTGCTAAAGCCAAAACATACATCTTACATATAAGTAATTTCTTATTCATATTTGATTATCAATTTACCCTCTCTTATACTTAGAAATAATGATCAAAATAACTCAGTATAATTTCACAAATCATACCATATAAATAGCTGCATTACATATTAATTCAGAGTTGATAATTAGTTCATAGGAAACTGAACAAATAGAAAGGGTTTCAACACTACTGACCTTAAAGTTGGGGAGGTACCCTTATTTATCAGTCACTAAAGCCTCCTGCCCCTTCAAAACACATATTTCCTAATATACCTTTGTAAACTTTAGCAATTAATATTACCAATATTGAAGTACATGTGTTATGAATTCTAAGACAAGTGTATTAGTGTAAGAGAGTGGATGACCAAACACTTGCTTCATCGTAGTTTTACATAAGCTTCCTACATTCTTATGGAAGTTGGGAAAGTTACCATGTCAGGAAATCAAATCTTCTCCAAAGATCTCTAAGTGATAGATCAGATGATAAAGATGTACTAGCCATTCTATGTCCTAATATTTTTAATAAATCCTATTATTCCAGGGCATATTTTTTCATCAGATGGGAAATAAATTTTTCCCACTTATTCCAATATAACAAAATTTAAATCTGAAGTTCCTCTAATAAATGAAATTCAATGAACTTAACCAATCTTACTGTACTTCATTAAAACAGTATTAAGACAGGTCTACCCATGTCTTAAATCCATTGAGCCCATAATGATTCTAGAACAATTCATTTGCAGGAACAGTTTCCAATATCTTCTGGGAGTAGGAACCCAATGGATTTGTTAGAAAGGGAGACTGAAATTCCTTTGTCCTTTTGCCATCCCAGACTAATATACAGTAGATTAATCTACAATTCCTGTTTATAAACTGTAATGAGATATATTCCCTGGTTCTCTATATACTACTATTTAAATACCTTACCTTTTGTGAAAAATGGGCTACTATTCCAAGAATAAGTCCAACCAGAAATATAATTACAAGAATAGGAATTTTCGTTTCCTTCAAAATAGTTCGTAATAAGGCTGAAAGAAAATATTACCATTAAATATGAAATTTTGTACCCAATCGTAAGGCAGTGTCTATATTTTAAATGAGTATAGCATTTTTGAATCAGCAATAATTCATATGCAACATTCAAATAATTTTTAACCCTAACTTTCTGAAGTAATTGAAGTAACAAGTATGTATGTAATTAGTGCAGTTAAACAGCACTAGTTTAAGCTACAATGCACAAAGCAAAAGTTTTGGAAAAGTTTTTGCCTGGTGCCCAGTAAATCACAAAGTCTTGTACAATGAAGATGCTATCACTAAAGCAATTTTCTCTTGAGCATTTACCCATTTCACCTCACATGGCAGTGGAAACTAAAGACCTCTGATGAAGATCTGAATAGCATATAAAAAAAATCAGTTATTTGGTTCCTGAATCAAGAGACATTTTAAAGCTCTCTGAAATAGACCCAAAAAGAAACAGGGTGTATTGCAGCTGATTAGCACAGATGTAACACCACAGATGAATTTCACCTTCAGAAATATTACTACACTTCAGTAAGAGAATCAAAGTATGTTACAATTCATATTTTTCTGTTTATAAAACCCCAATTTTTTTAAAAAAATCTAATTCATTTCTTTTTCTTACAGAATCATGATGCAGAAAGGAAAATGAAAAAAATATTTTTCATGTTGTAAGCAAACTACATTTCTACTTAGAAAGCTAAACTATTGCTCTTATTTTATATTTTTGATAAATAATTATATTTGATATACTAAAACACAATAACTAGCAAGTCTAGAAATAAAACAGTCAAGAACTCTGAATTCTCTTCATGGAAAATAAAGAAAAAGCCTACTATGAATATATTAAAGAATTTCTCAGAAGTTTCTCAATACAGCAATAGCAGACAAGCAAAAATTAAAAATTTTGAAAAATAAGAATAAAAACAATATTTTTTTCTATTTTGCCTAATTTTCTCCTATGGCCATATTATTATAATGCATATACAAATAGTCTTTGACTGATGACCATAATGGAGTCTTCCCATAACAGCCTTTGTGAAGCATCTCACTTAACACCCTCCCCAATCCTGCTCTCCCCAATGCAATCATATAAACAAATGTGCAAAACGTTAACTGGAGCACAGGATGCCTCAAGGGTGGAGGAGGCCTTCAGAGGCCTAGTGCAGGCCCAGACATGCCTGCCCCGGGCTTCCCAAACCCTCCCTCACCCAAGGCATCCAGTGCTCCGCTCCCTTCCCTCAGGGTCACTCCAGAACTCCGCCTGCTCCCAGGTAACCACTCAGCCACGCAAGGAGCCTATAGCTGACCAGCACAAGCAACTAGCACACAGAGGCAGTGTAGGCTAAGGTCTACTTCCTATCCTGTCACCCAAGACTTCCCCCTGCCCCTCAGGATTTTCCAGGCCTCAACCTGCTTCCAAACCAGCTACTCAAGCTTGCTCTCAAACTGGCTACTTCCAGCAGTCAGTCATAAGGGTGAATAATGGCAGGGGAATATAGTAGCTGTTAACTAGGTCATATTACCTTTTGGGGAGGTCTATCATAACTTTGAACAGTCACTAAGCAACCAATTGTAAGTCAAGAACTACCAGAACCTGTTGAAACTTTTTCTTAAAAGAAGCCATTAAAAATGTAAGATCCCATGTAAAATTCCATTACGAATCCATTGCTGGCATATTTTGTGTGCCATTATAGAACAAAGTCATGGCATAATTACTGTACATTGAACAGGCTTTCCACATATGGAAGCACCCTGCCTATTATAAGGCTGGTTCAAATCCTCATTACATCATAAATTATAATTCATTCAGCATGCTAAAAGATAACCTAAGGGGTTATCTTCGCAGAATGTATTTATTCATTACATTAAGCAATGTATTACATGGTTTCCTGCATAAAGCACAATAGATTCGCTATACCATAACACATTACTTAACAACCCATAAGAGCTGAATTCACACAATGAATCCTGATTCACACAATGAAATCCTGAAATCCATTTTGCCAAGCATTCTCATCGAGAAGCTGACTGACTTGAAATTCTCCCCCGCCATCTGCAATTGGATTCAAGACTTTCTCAGGGACCAGTTACAAACAGTGAGGGTGGGGTCTGCTTTGTCCACCCCCCTGAAGCTTTGCACCGGCACGCCACAGGGCTGTGTGCTTAGCCCCTACCTGTACTCTTTATACACATATGACTGTGTATCATCTGACCCATCCACTGCGATAATTAAGTTCGCAGATGATACAACTGTGGTGGGTCTCATTACAGGTGGGGATGAGACAGCATACAGGGCGGAGGTACAAAAACTATCCATATGGTGTAGTAACAACAACTTGCACCTAAGAGATGGTGCTAGACTTCCGGAGAAAACCTGCCCCACTTTAGATCGGGGAGGACTGTGTGGAGAGAGTTTCCTCCTTTAAATTTCTGGGAGTCTACCTCTGTGAAGATCTGACCTGGAAAGTTAATACAACCCAGGTGGCTAGAAAGGCCCAACGGAGGCTTCACTTTCTCAGGGTGTTGCGGAAGAACAGGGTAGAACAACGGCTAATGACCCTCTTTCACCGGTCTACTATAGAGAGCATCCTCTCGTATGGTATTGTGGTTTGGTATGCTGGTCTGACAGCCGCGGATAGGAAAGTATTACAGAGGGTGGTGAGTACAGCACAGGACATTGTGGGCTGTCCCCTGACACCACTGGATGACATCGCCAGGGCTCGTTGCCTTGGAAGAGTGAGGAAAATTCTCAGGGATGACTCACACCCTGGACGGTATCTCTTTACTGTTCTACCATCGGGTAGGAGATATAGGAGTATAGCCAGCCGCACCAACAGGCTGAAAAACAGCTTCTATCCATGGGTAGTTAGGCTTTTGAATGAGAAATAACTTTTGCGAACTTTTGTGAATTTTATGCAGAATAGACTTGGGAGGCCGGTGTGTGGTGTAGTTGGGTTCACATGGTGTAGTAAGATAGAGGGTTTGTTGTCACTGTGTGTTGGGGGGTGGGAGCACAAAGGGAGGCTCAGCTAATCTCAATGTACACATAATTGTACTTTGACAATAAAGGTTCATTTCATTTCAAGATCAGGTTAGGGACTGATTATCATTGAAAATGATGTATCCATCTGGTCACAAAGAGTCAACAATGATCTGATGGAACATAATCATTCTATCAACTGTGCTGAAATCTGTTTTTAAAAAGGTTGCCTAGAAAATGAAGACATCTGCTACATTAATTTTTAAAATAACATGCTTATACACTGTAACTGTAATCATTAAACTATTTTCTATATTTTTATTAATTTTGCTGAAATATGGAAGTATGCAATCTTCACTGAAAAAGTTGCATTTTATTTCTCTACAAATCAGCTCTCTTTACACTTCGCATGCTGCCAAACTGAGTGACCGCAATTACACACAGTAACTGTACTAACACTCTACAAATATTATCCTAATTACATCTGAAGCTCCAAGCTCCAGTTTCATTGGTATAATGTACTACAAATAGAGACTTTTGAAAAACTGACATCCAAAAGACCAGACCACTCTAATACTAAGTTTCGGTGTTCTAAAAATTGCTTTGTACAAATCATAATAATTTACAAAATTTTAACATCAATTTTAATAGAAAAGCAATACAATTTGGATGACAGTTATGAACAGATTCATGTATCACAAAAGCAAAATGTACATTAAACTGTTCCACTAAAGCAATAAATTGCTATGTTAACACATAGCTTTTATACTCCATCTTTCTTTCAAGTAATACAGGACAGCACATGTGGATCTCCCTACCTCTCTTATAGTCATCCACAGAGGTGGTGAAGGAAAGTTAATGATAAAATATGCATGATGGCATTGTGCATTTGCATCAGGACACAAGTAGAGATGGCATGTATATTTTGGCAGTGGTTTGCTCTCCAAGCTTGTTTCAATTTATTTTCTGAACATTTCGTTACCAGACTAGATAACATCATCAGCAGGATTTTCTTGTTTTATTCTCCTTAGCTTAGCCAGTGTCACCCAAGACATGTATAAGCTAAGAACAAAAAAACAAGAAAATCCTGCTGCTGATGTTACCTAGTCTGGTAACGAAAGGTTCAGAAAATAAATTGAAACAAGCTTGGAGAGCAAACCACAGCCAAAATCTAAAACCCAACTACAACTATTATTTCAATGGCATGTATATGATTGTCACCTTGTACAAGATGTCATTTTATTGCAATTTTTTGCAGACTTCACTAGCCCCTGCATTTATTATAGCAATACTAATGCTAATTAATAATAGAATAGAACTGAAAGGGACCATGGAGGTATTCTAGTCCAGCCCCCTGCTCAAGCAGAACCTATACCAGGGGTGTCAAATTGGCAACGTCATGTGACATGTCGTGATGTATCACAACTTTTTTCCATTGCCGACAATGGGGTGGGCACATTCACCATGACGCATCCAGCCCACGGCCTGCAGTTTGATACCCCTGACCTATAACATCTCAGACAAGTGATCATCTAGTCTCTTCTTAAAAATCTCCAGTGATGGACTGCCCACGATTTCTGAAGGCAAGCTGTTCCACTGGTTAATTGTCCTTACTGTTAGGAAGTTTCTCCTTAATTCCAGGTTGCTTTTCTCTTTGGTCAGTTTCCAACCATTGTTTCTTGTCCACACTCCCTTCCACATCTACACCAGAAATCTAAAATAGTACACCCATTCACTATAAATCCTTCTATTCCTCACCATCCAGTCAGAGCTGAAGAAGCTTCTTGGATGAGAAGCAAGACATCTTCAAAGAAAAACAAAAAAGTCTAGTTGCCTCCTGAAAAAGCATCTTTGGGATAACTATGATTTGGATGAATGAGAATCTCCATAGACACCCATTCACTAGAAGATTGAATTGGCATACACAGTGCTAGGCTGCATTAACAGAGGGATAGAATCAAGATCACGTGAAGTACTAATACCACTTTACAATGCCTTGGTAAGGCCACACCTGGAATACTGCGTACAGTTTTGGTCACCACGATGTAAAAAAGATGTTGAGACTCTAGAAAGAGTACAGAGAAGAGCAACAAAGATGATTGGGGGACTGGAGGCTAAAACATATAGGGAACGGTTGCTGGAATTGGGTATGTCTAGTTTAACGAAGAGAAGGGTGAGGGGTGACATGATAGCAGTGTTCCAATATCTCAGGGGCTGCCACAAAGAAGAGGGAGCCAAGCTATTCTCCAAAGCACCTGAAAGCAGGACAAGAAGCAACGGATGGAAACTAGTCAAGGAGAGAAGCAACCTAGAACTAAGGAGAAACTTCCTGACAGTTAGAACAATTAACCAGTGGAACAACCTGCCTCCAGAAGTAGTGAATGCTCCAACACTGGAAGTTTTTAAGAAGAGACTGGACAGCCATTTGTCTGAAATGGTATAGGGTTTCCTGCCTTAGCAGGGGGTTGGACTAGATGACCTCCAAGGTCCCTTCCAACATCATCATCATCATCATCATCATCATCATTATTATTATTATTATTATTATTATTATTATTATTATTATTATTATTATTATTATTCCATTAAGCCTTAATTTGGCTCATTTGATTTTGCCAAATGCTTTGTTCAATCCCTGGGTGTTGCAATTCGTAAACACCTGACCACATTTTATGTGATTATTAATGTATTTTATCCATCGGATATCCATTAATGTGGATTATCCATTAACCACAAGCAACCCAGATTGTAACAATGTACATCCAAGCCAAAGGTTCAGTTATTGCTTTTTAGGATCCGAAGGGCCCAAGGTCATGTTTAAAGGATCTTTTTGGACACTCCGTCAAGAAAAGGTGGAGATCTCTGACTTCCTACCTCCGAAGGCGAAGCTCATAAACGTTACCAACAGAATTATCGGTCTCTCCCTAGGGATGATGTGAAATCTGTCATGAAACCGGTTCACCTCGGGGTTACTAAACTGATCTCCATAGCGCGGAGAAATAACGTCGGCAAAGGCGCCGGTGACAGCAAGGCTCAAGTTTAAGGAATCCATGCTACCACGTACTGCAGACGCCACTTCACAAGCTCAACAAAGCCGAGCATTCAAAGCGGGCGCCACAGTTTGCGTTTCCCGCCAAATAATGACTTCAGAAAGCCGCAGGCCTCCCTATCACGCACACGCTGCTACCCTCTCCTCTTCTCTCTCTCTTCCCCTCCCCCCACACCTCAGGTATCGGTTTTCAAGCGCTTCCTTCCAGCGCGAGAACCGTTGAAGTGATGCGGGGGAGGTGGGGGAGGGGCGAGGCGGCTACGCCAATGGGCAAGTGCGTATTCCCAGCAAAGTTCCAAGAGGCAGGGAAGGGTCTCCCTGGAGCAAGCGCGCGACCGGCCGTTGGTATTCCAATTCGTCTGGCCTGCACCAGCACGTGGCTCGTCAGCCGCCAGGAGAAAGCGAACGGTCCCCCCTCCAACCCTGGCTGATGTCCTGCTCTAAGGAAGAAATTGATTTGTGCTCCCAAGGCTCCCAAAAGACATTTTCCCAGCCGTGTATTTTACTGAAACGGGCTGCCGGCTGCCTTGTTTTTGGTATAATTCAGAAATAAGTCCTATCGGGGCCCGCTTCTGGTATTTCGACGCTTATGTAATAAACAGTGGGCATCAATTGGTAATGCCGGGTTTTCCGAGGAGTAGCGCTGTAACAAATATATTTACTTTGCAAAAGGTGGAAACTCCCGCTTGGATGATAAAAAGTAGTTTTGAAAGTGCTGGTGACTTCTATTTAGAAAAATAGCAGCCTATAGAGATCCAGCTCAATGCGTTGAAAAAAGTTACAACTAAATAGCAATAGATTACAATTTGTACGGTTATACAAATATTTCATATTATCATCTTTGTGCCCATAAGCCCTTGGTTAGTATACAAAATACCTCGTATACAAAATGAAGATCTAGATTACAGTGTGACATGCCAGACTCAACACATTATAACACTGGTCACTTTAAAACTTTTTCCCTTAGAAGCCTGCAGTTCCAGTGGTGAATTCCTGGAAAGAAAAAAACTTAAGAGGAAAGATTCATTTCACCAGAACTTCATGTCCTTGTATTTAAGGAAAATTGGTGAATACAGTTCAATACACACAAAAAAGCCAAAGGATAGTTACCAATTGTGGAGCTCTCCAGCCCTGAAGCCCATTCCTTAATCCTTTCTAATAAACATTAATTGAATTTTGAATAATTTCAAATTGTCTTTAATTTTTTCAAATATATGCTGATATTTAAAATGCCAAAATCATAAGCATCTCTATATTTTTACAATCAGTTGTGAACAATACTGTATCTGCCACAATTAATTATATCAAAGAAACCCATATCAGCTGGATTGCAGAAAACCAGTATTTGTAACAAAGTTTATTGTAGACTTCAAATTTTGGATTCTGGAAACTCAAAATTATGAGTATACACAGTTTTCATAATACAGATCATAAATGTTGGTGAAAGTATAACACACAAGTAAAGAATGGGCTAAATGTTAGCACATGAACACATATTAACCATGTAAAATATACGAACATAATCCCAAACTTTCCAGGGACCTCATATAGAAGCAGTCTGGATAAAAAGACCTTTAGTTTAGAGTTTGAAAGTATTGGTATAAAGAAAACGAATATATTCAATTTATGTCATGGAATTTATTATATTTTTTTATTCTGATTAAATTCTAACATAAAATTAAAATGATCTTCATAATTCTAGTCCTTTCCTTAAACTAAACATTTTTAATATATATTTTGTGCAGGTTAACTATGTCATTTTTGAAAGGTAAGTATTAACTATATTTTCAGAGTAGAATACAATTTAAGAATGTATGATGCAGAAAGATTCCATTCACCAATTGAAAATTGCAGAAATAAAAAAATAGCCTGTCATATAAATGCAAAGTTCTAATTCAGTAATAGGATCCTATTATAATCTGAAGCATGAATAAAATTTAAGGGCTTTCTATGCAGCAGTGGTCATTTCAATTGAGTTATGATTGTGCTTTTAAACATAATATACATAATAAACACAAAAGACAATAAACACAAAAGACCAGCTTAGATTTTAGCATTAAAATTCATAGTTTAAACTTTTAAAGCAGTTTATCTTCTGATTGTTTAGCATATAAATTCATAGGGCCTCATATTAGCAAAATGCCATTAGTATGGAAAGAAAAATAACTAAAGATGATCTGTGCATACATTTCTACACTTCTTCCAGCATTTTTCAAGCCCACTTCCTTTACAATATTTCTATTTGAGTGCTCTACTTACTGGATTAATATTACAGACTCCCATCTCTAAATTACAACCTTATCTTCTAGACATAGGATTCTACTACTGGTAGGCCTTGACTTAAAACCATTTGTTTAATGACTGTGAAATTATAGGTAGTCCTTGACTTACAACATTTCATTTAGTCAATCAGAATACAACTGGAAGGGACCTTGGAGGTCTTCTAGTCCAGCCCTCTGCTCAAGCAGGAGATCCTATACCATTTCAGAGAAGTGGCTGTCCTGTTTCTTCTTTAAAACTTTGAGTGATGAAGCACCCACAATGTCTGAAGGCAAGCTTTTCCACTGGCTAATTGTTTTCACTGTTAGGAAGTTTCTCCTTAATTCCAGGTTGCTTCTCTCTTTGATAAGTTTCCATTCATTGTTTCTTGTCTTGCCTTCTGGTGCTTTGGAAAATAAGTTGACCCTCTCCTCTTTGTGGCAGCCTCTCAAATACTGGAATACTGCTATCTTGTCCCCCCTAGTTCTTCTTTTCTCTAGATTGGCCATTCCCAAATCCTGCAACCGTTCTTTAGATGTTTTAGTCTCCAGGTTTTTAATCATCTTAGTTGCTCTTCTTTACACTTACATTATTGAGACAATTCGAACTTACCACGGCACTGAAAAACTGACATATGACCATTTTTCACACTTATGACCGTTGCCACATCCCAATGGTCATGTGATCAAAATTCAGATGCTTGGCAACTGACTCATATTTATGAAGGTTGTAGTGTCCCAGTGTCATGTGATCACCTTTTGCGACTTTCTGACAAGCGAAGTCAATGGGAAGCCAGATTCACTTAACAAACATGTTACTAATTTAACAACTGCACTGATTCACTTAACAACTGTGGCAAGAAAGGTCATAAAACGGGGCAAAACAGTTTGACCCTGTGACTCTGGATGATGTGGACAGGATCATGCGTAGACTGAGCACTACAACTTGTTTACTGGACCCATGTCCCTCCTGGCTGGTTTCGGCCGCCTGGGAGGTGACAGGGGGCTGGCTCCAGGCAGTTGTCAATGCTTCTTTGATGGAGGGTGTCTTCCCCTCTGCCTTAAAAGAGGTGGTGGTGAGGCCCCTCCTCAAGAAGCCTGCTCTGGACCCGGCCTCGTTGAATAACTACCGTCCTGTCTCCAACCTTCACTTTGTAGCGAAGGTTGTTGAGAGTGTTGTGGTGCATCAGCTCCCGCAATTCCTGGATGAAGCGGACTATTTGGACCCGTACCAGTCCGGTTTCAGACCCGGCTACAGCACGGAAACGGCATTGGTCACACTGGTGGATGATCTTTGGCGGGCCCGGGACAGGGGCTGTTCCTCTGTCCTGGTCCTACTTGACCTCTCAGCGGCTTTTGATACCATCAACCATGGTATCCTGCTGCGATAGCTCAAGGGGTTGGGAGTGGGAGGCACTGTTTTATGGTGGTTCTCCTCCTACCTCTCGGGCCGCTTGCAGTTTGTATTGGCAGGGGGACAGAGATCTACCCCGAGGGCCCTCACTTATGGGGTACCTCAGGGGTCGGTTCTCTCCCCCCTCCTGTTTAACATCTATATGAAGCCGCTGGGTGAGATCATCTGTGGCTTTGGGGTGAGGTATCACCAATATGCGGATGATACCCAGTTGTTCATCTCCACCCTGAGCCAACCCAGTGATGCCCTTGACGTGATATCCCGGTGCCTGGAGGCGGTGCGGGTCTGGATGGGAAGAAACAGGCTCAGGCTTAACCCCTCCAAGACCGAGTGGCTGTGGATACCAGCATCTCGTATTGTCCAACAAGTTCCATCTCTTTTGATGGGGAGGTATTGCCCCCCTCAGAAAGGGCTCACAACTTGGGTGTCCTCCTGGATTCACGGCTTAATTTGGAAGATCATCTAACGGCCGTGACCAGGGGGGCCTTCGCACAAGTTCGCCTAGTGTGCCAGTTGCGCCCCTTTTTGGACCGAGATGCCCTATGCACGGTTACCCACGCCCTCGTCACTTCTCGCCTGGATTACTGTAATGCTCTTTACATGGGGCTGCCCTTGAAGAGCACCCGGAGGCTTCAACTGGTGCAAAATGTGGCCGCGTGGGTGCTTATGGGAGTATCTCAGTACTCCCATGTTACACCACTCCTGTGCGAGCTGCATTGGCTTCTGGTTACCCTCCGAGTGCGATTCAAGGTGCTGGTAATAAACTTTAAAGCCCTACATGGCTTAGACCCGGGATACTTGCGAGACCATCTGCTGCCATTGTCAACCTCCCATCGCCCGGTTCACTCCCACAGAGTCGGCCTCCTCAGGGTGCCATCGGCCAGGCAATGCCAGCTGGCGACCCCCAGGGGGAGAGCCTTCTCTGTGGGTGCGCCGACCCTCAGGAATGAACTGACCCTGGAGCTGCGGACGGCCCCTGACCTACGGTCCTTCCGCCGTGACCTGAAGACCTGGTTGTTCCAACAAGCGGGCCTGGACTGACTACGGTTTTTAATTAGGCTTTTTACTGGGTTAAATTGTCTCGTAATTTTGCATTTATTGTTTAATTCTTTTTTAAATTTTTTACTCTATGTTTTTAAATTTTTATTGTTGTGAGCCGCCCTGAGTCCTCAGGGAGAAGGGCAGCATATAAATTTAATCAAATCAAATCAAATCAAATCAAAACTCACTTAACAAATTTCTCACCTAGCAACATAAATTCTGGGCTCAGTTGCAATCTACCTGTACAGTGGTACTGAAAGAAAAGTGATTTATGACCGTTGCAGCATACCCATGGTCACATGATTCAAATTTGGATCCTTTACAACTGGCATGTATTTATGACAGTTGCAGTGTCTCCAGTCATATGATTATCTTTTGCAACCTTCTGACAAGCAAAATCAATGGAAAATCTAGATTCACTTAATAACCATTTTACTAACTTAACAACTGCAGTGGTGCACTCAACAACTGTGGCAGGAAAGATCATAAAATGGGCAAAATTCACCTGTCTTGCTTCACAACAAAAATTTTCAGCTCAGTTGTGGTCAAGGACTACTTGTATTGTTTATCATGCTTCTCTCTCAACCAAACTGCAGCTTGTTTCTTAGAGACTAGTTTCATTCATCAGATTTTCCTAATGGTTTATGACTTAGATAATGTATGCGTACAACCATTATGGTTTAAAAACCACAGTTTATGCCTTACTTTAGTGTTTTACATAAATCCAATTGAAAATTATTCAGTAAACCATAGTTAATGCTTAGAGCAGTGTCTGAACTAGATCAAAGATGGGAACATTAGAATATACTGGGAAAACAAATGATCCAAAATAGCAAGCTGTCTTAAGCATAGAAGCTATATCTATAGTGATCCATACTGAAATAGGCAATCATTATGATGACTTATTCTTTTTAGGATTTTTCAGCCCTGCCACAAAAGAACATCCACAGTTGAACCCCAAAACTACTTAGCTTTGCGCTAGATTTCCAATATTGAATAAGAAATTGGAATAATTTATTCTCTCTCTCTCTCAATGTGTCCTTTTTCCTTTTTAGTGGGATATAAAGATGAATTCAATATTGGATGGTTGGGAATCGAGTCACTGGTAAGACCTTTCACAGGTATAATTGTCCATTTGGAACATTCTACCAGTGATGAAACTGACCAGGGTACAACAAAGATATATTATTACCAGTATATTACTGAGAAAAATTATTCAATCAGACATGTAACTAGGAAAAGAAAACAGACATTTCTTCAACACGTATTTTGATATTTACCTCAGTTTGACTCACTGTGAGGTAAAAAATAAATTATTCAGATCTGAGGCTACTCATGTCCTCTCCCCACTCCATTAGACAGGATTGGATAATGAGAAAATGATCGCAAAGGTTTTGGAAATACTAGGAAAATGAGCCTTCTGTTATTACCATCCATTTTCATGTTTTTCCATCACCTTTTTCTGTTCTTGGTTGATTAAAAAAGATTTCAATTGTTCTCACAAATGTGACAAAACGAACAAAGATAAAGGCAGCCTCTGTAATTAGTACAAATGATATATGGAATAAATACTATATAATAAATAGTAAAATATATCCAGGACATTAGAAGACTGCAAATGGCAGGGCCACAGCATCTAGCATCATGGCTTATCCCCAAAATACCTTGACTAAAATCCCTAAATGGATACACAATAATGAGCTGAAATAAAGGTGCCAGGAAATCTCAGTAATGTGACTGAAGGAACTTCAAAGAGTTTCAAAGAACAACAAAAATTTACAGTGCCTATTACACCATTATGTTTCAGCTTATAAGTGCTTGAGTAATCAAGATTTTGTAATCTTTAGGATTTTCCCCAGGTTTTTGAACATTCACAATAATGGTTCCAGAATAGTTTCTTCAAATATCCTTCAAATATTTGCATCTAATTACATTTCTACATCCATATGTCTGTTTTTCTGAGAGTATGGCTGAATGTAGTTCTATTTTAATACATTTATTTATTTATTTATTTTATTCTGTATTTTTAATACAGAAAAATGCAACATGTTTCTCTTTGCAAACCTAAAAGGTGCAGAAAATGACTTAGTCTAGATCATGAAAACAAACTCCAGATAGCAGCAAACAAAAAGTTCAAATAGGTTACTGTAATATTATTCAACAAAAATCTAAAACTGGAGACAAAGAAAAGAAATTATTTTCTTTACAAAGCAGCATAATTGTTATTTATTTATTGACACAATGTTGCTTTCAATGCAGAAATACTGGATTTGGATATAGTATTAAAAGCTAGGTTCAAATCCCCAACAAAATGAAGTTCTGTTCCTAATTTACAATTTAAAGTTAGAAAATGACTTTGAACTTCTTGGATATAAAAGTATGGTTGGATACAACTATAGCAAAATATTCTGTGATATATTCAAATTAAATTTTATACAGTAGAATTCTATTCTGTTTCTGTTAAATAATCATTTTCTTCTATATAAACTTCCTACAGAAATTTGCCCAGCTATTATAGCCCTACAGTATTCATATTGATTTGTGCTTCTTAGATTGTAAGCCGCCCTGAGTCTTCGGAGAAGGGCGGGATATAAATGGGATTAAAATAAAATAAATAAATATTGGAAAGATACTGTGATGAGTTAAACAGGGAATTAATCTGGAATCTCTGCATAAGCACAAGAAGGCAAACTCCAGCCCTCCTTGTGTGCCTTTGAACCTTTTCTAGTCTGCAGGTCCAAACCACCAGTACTGAGAAGATTCTTTGTTCTAGGCATGAACAATAAAATAGCTAATTGAACTCTTCATGGATGCATCTATTTGTTCACATCTGGCAATTCAGAAGCTTCTTTCCAGGTCTGCTATTACTTAATAGTTGTCATTGCAGTGTTGGAATTTGAGCAAGGCCAGGAAACATGCCTGCCCTAAATTTATGATCAAGGACCTAATGAGTGCTTTGCAGTTTGGTTTTAATCTAGTGAGTATAGTATTTCTACTCTTTTGATTTAAAATTACGGTACTTTGAATGTAATGTCATCCTTGTTCCTTGTTTGGTTAGCCTGGGAATTTCTGCAACTGGAGGATAGCATTTCTATTAATATTTCAGAAGTAGAGCAGAGAAACAGCTTGGCTCTATTTATTATTATATTAAGGAGATGGCACATAAAGTGGCCCCCATTAAATTTGCTAGTTGTTGAGATGGAATCAGTTTCTTCACGTCTTTCTTATAAGAAAGCAATAAACACATAGAACAAAACAGAAATGTGGGAGGCATTTTATTATGATAAATTTTGATATACAAGAGCTCATTGTGAAAGTACACATCACCATTTACCCAGGGAAGTCTTCATAGTCGCACTGCCCAGGAGGCAAAAAATTATATCCTATTTTCCCATTCGGAACTAACATAGAAATCCAAAAGAAATCATTAAAAAAAAATCTCTCGTTTTCAGGACATGATTGCACTCTTAGATGTAGATATGGGGAGTAATCTCACTGAGCTCAGTATTTTTTATTTCAAAACTTGTAAAAACACTCTGAATTTTAACATAAGAATTGTAAACAATCATAATAAATTATTACCAGCACATTGAAGGAAAGAGGCAAATCCTCTCTATTTCTCTCGTTTATTATTTTTTGACTTTATACTGGAACAGGCAAAGTTTGGGAAAGATTCTAGAAAAATTGAGATATCAATTTATCAATTTATCAACCTATCTATATAGGCATCAGGGCATGGGCAATACCCGCTTCTTCCAATGGAATTAGCCCGCCTATTAGATCTTCCAGGCAGAAACTACTTGTTGTCCTTTTTGAGAGGCAGGTGGAGGATTAAGTAGAAATACTTCCTCACCACCTTCCTTCAGCAAGAAGTATCTACTAGATCCTACTTAAATGGAAGGAATCTTTCATTCATGAAATAGTACTGTAAGTTCAAGAATTTCAGATTGACAGATCAACTATGAAAAAATTAGCATCATTGTGAAGGTGACAAAAGACTGTGCCTTTTCTGACAGGGATGTCATGACCCAGAAAATTTCCTTGGCCTGGAGGAGGGGTTATAGTTTCAAATGAACAAGATATGAGAAGATAGGAATAGAAAGTCTGTGCAGCTAGAGTATTTACAAATTTGGAAAGGAACAAGGAACAATTCCTGACAAGGACTGGGGTGACATGAAAGCAGTGTTCCAATATCTCAGGGGCTGCCACAAAGATGAGGGAGTCAACCTATTCTCCAAAGCACCTGATGGCAGGACAGGAAGCTATGGATGGAAACTAATCAAGGAGAGAAGCAACCTAGAACTAAAGAGAAATTTCCTGACAGAACAATTAATCAGTAGAAAGACTTGTCTCCAGAAGTTGTGGGTGCTCCAACACTTGAGATTTTTAAGAAGAGATTGAACAACCATTTGTCTGAAATAGTATAGGATTTGCTACTTGAGCAGAGGTTGGACTAGAAGACCTCCAAGGTCCCTTCCATCTCTGTTATTTTCTTCAGAATCAGACAAAGTTTGGAGATGAAGGGGAGGAAACATAGATACTTGTCCAGAGCAGTCAGAAAGATTACCTTCCAAAAGGACAGAGGTAAAAGGTGGGGCATTCTATCACACATTCCTACCAAGCTTTTACTGGAAGATGAATCAACTCCTGTGATGTGATTTCAGCAGAAGTTTAAAAACCTCCTCAAGTTATTTTTCATGCTGAGGAATAGTAAGAAGTAAATGTATTAGAGAGTCAACCCACAATATTAAACTGCTATTTGATTTGGACAATGGACTCATTTGAATGCTAACATAAAAGTGCAGCCATGATACTCACTGTGAATTATCCTGCCTGCA
This sequence comes from Vipera berus, assembly GCF_964194415.1. Lineage (NCBI taxonomy): Eukaryota > Metazoa > Chordata > Lepidosauria > Squamata > Viperidae > Vipera > Vipera berus. The sequence continues at coordinate 112,772,147 of NC_138202.1, forward strand.
CAACTAGACATGTCAGCACTGAAAAATAAAAAAGGACTAATAATATTCTTGACAAGCAGACTTGAAAGAACACTATGCATCTAAGTAGAGAAGAAAATAATTTAACTCTGTCCTAACAATCTAGTTGAGATAAAACGAGAAAAGAGGAGAGTCAAAAAAATTAAGTAGAAAACTGCTGGGCTGAATCTTTAATAATACAAAAGGTTTCACTGTCTACTTACCTGATAAATACCAGTTATTTTACTAAAGATTTGAGAAAGAAATGCATAAATCACCTAAGTTCAAACCATTGGTTTAAAAGCACTGTACCACTCTGCAGTCAGAATAAAGAAAATTACTCCAATGAGTAATGATAACAATTATTAAGATACTTTATTTGTAATGTTCTTGGTCTTTCAATGATCCTGTCCTTTCCCACTTAACAAAATAGGTTTCAATAAGTAACAATTACCTTAAAAATTAATGTTTAAGTTTGCAAAAATAATATATATGTACATTTAGTTTCCTAACCAGGTCCATGGACTTCTTATTTCTAAATAATTGTGCCCATTGCATTTATTACTAACAGTCTTTTTGTTATGTGCTGATATAAAATTCTTCGATTACATATAGGTACTAACATTTATGTGTGTGTGTGTGTGTGTGTGTGTGTGTGTGTGTGTGTGTGTGTCAAAATCAATGAAAGATGCTCATAGCCTTAAAAAAGCCACTAAAAACATAGACGCAAATTCTTGACCAATCTTGGACACTCTACTGTAGCCTCAGCTTTTGTACTCCCTCTGTTTATATACAGCTCCAAATATACACAACTACAAAGACCCAGGCATCCGAAAGCTTTCTTTCTTGTCTGATGTTATGCTCTTACCTCTGCAGTATTGAATGGCAAATACAAAAAAGTACTATTCCATTGACTGAAAGGCTCTGCCCCAGTGATTTCTGAGTGGGAGAAATTACCAAATATGTTCTTCTTCATTGCTTCTTTTACAGAGACACATGAACCCGAACTATCCTTCCTCCATTTAGCAAGTACCTTGGTTGCTCAGACTTGGCCTATGCCCCAATCCTGTTCATAGATGAACTGCCTTTCATTGCAATCCATTTGGCTATGTTTTCCATAGCAGCATGAAAACTGGAATTAAGGAGAAAGTTCCTCATGGTGAGGACAATTAACCAGTGGAACAGCTTGCCTTCAGAAATTGTGGGCGCTCCATCACTGGAGGTTTTTAAGAAGAGACTGGACAATCACTTGTCTGAGATGGTATAGGTTCTTCTGCTTGAGCAGGGGGCTGGACTAGAAGACCTCCAAGGTCCCATCCAGCTCTGTTCTATTCTATTCTAGATGCACTGCATCCTGACATACCCATTTCTTGCCAGATAAATGTATTCAGGGTAAACTTAGATATTTTTCCCTGTAACTTTACAAATAATCACATTTTACTTAAATTATAATCACATTTTGGTAATTTTACCTGCTATAACATTTTATATAATATTAGAGTCTACTTTATAGTCTAGACATATATTGCTCTTTTTCAGCCTCACTCACAGATTCAACTTAGGTAGTTTTATAAATGTATTTTAACTTTGTCTTAAATTTTATTTATTTTATGTTAACATAGATTTATAAATACTCATAGAGCACTTATGGATACATTGCTTAAACTGGTCTAAACTAAGCACAGTTCTAAATATGGCATAGGTTTATTTTCAGATAAGACACATCAGTACAGTGCAGTAGAGGCTTCCCTTTGTATGAATTTATATTTATCAATTTATTTAATAATTCAAACTGAATAATTTACTGGGTAAACCACTGTGAAAATGTTGCTATGTACACTATTGTGGAAGTGCAATTATGTGTTGATGTGGCTGTGCGTGTAGTGTCAATACGATAGAGTTTTACAACTTTGTCTACAAGAAAACATAAAACTAGCATCCATCTGCCAGGGTAGAAGTTACATATGTTGTTTGCCTTCTATAGAACAATGCCCAATAATACAATGTAAATGATGTTATCTCAGAAGAAAGTCACTCCAAGTTCACTTACATTTTCAGTGCAATCTCAGCCAGGAGGGAATTCATTCCAGTGTGTTAAATGTTGTGTATAGGTAGTCCTTGACTTATGACCACAATTGAGCCCCAAATTTCTGTTGCTAAGTGAGACAGTTAAGTAAATTTTATCCCATTTTATGCTATTTCTTGCTACAATTAAGTGAGTCATTGCAGTTGTTAAGTTAGTAACACAGTTATTAAGTGAATCTGCCTTCTCTATTGACTTTGCTTGTCAGAAACTTGGAAAAGATAATCACATGACTCAGGGACACTGAGTATGAACTAAATATGAGTCAGTTGCCAAGTGTTTGAATTTTGATCAGGTGACCAAGGGGAAGCTGCAATAATTGTGAGAAAAACGGTCATAAGTCATTTTTTTCAGTGCCATTGTAACTTCATACAGTCACTAAGTGAACTGTTGTAAGTTGAGGACTACCTGTATTTAAAATCCCATCAACTAAATCAGGGGTGTCAAATTGCCGGCCCGCAGGAAGGGTGCATCATAGCGAAACTACGCCCACCCCATTGCCAGCAATGGCAAAAATGTCACGATACGTGACATTGCGAGTTTGACACCCCTGTATTAGGTAATATATTCATTCTATCTTCATTCTGAGGCTCTTTAAAATGCAGATCTCACAGCGCAAGCACTTAACTGAGCTTTTCAGTTTAAACATTTCTTGGCTTTCATGCTTGCCTGATTAAAAGTTGTGGTAAACTAGTATACCCTTGAGCCATTTGGTCCTGTAGACTTTGGATTTACAAAGAAACACATGAAAAAAAGCCCTGCATTTCTCTACTGTTGCTCCAGAAAAAAAAACGATTCCAGAAGAAGGGCCTGCCCTACCATTAGGCAGACATACAATAAGCGGAACTGTTGTAAAAGGGCAAGGAATCCTTCACAATTGAACGTATCTTTGTATTTTTACTGCTCTGGATAGAATGGGAAGGCTTGAGGATTTTCTGCCTCAGAGGTCAAAACAACTTGGCTAGTTGTAGGAGCTTTGCCCTTTAACCTGAACAGATGGGCTCTTATTTGTTGTATTAGCTTTGCCTCCACAACAGCCTCTCCTGGGTGAGCTTATGGGGACAAAACAAGCTTTATCTAAAGAACAGAAAACCGGTAGGCACCAGAAAGCCAAGAGAGGAAACTGCTTATCAGAACAAGGAATTCCACGGGTAAAACTCGTTTTCTCCCTAGGACGGCGAGAGATGAGAAAAAAGCAACGCTCTAATTGGAAGGCCTGTGAATCTGATGGCGTATAAGAGCCTTGGTGGAGCAGTGGGCTAATGCCTCCTTAAGTAACACCAGCTGCCTGCAATTAGTGCAGGTTCGAGTCCCACCAGGCTCAAGGTTGACTCAGCCTTCCATCCTTCTGAGGTAGGTAAAACGAGGACCCAGATTGTTGGGGGCAATTAAGCTGACTTTGTAATAATGCCACTTGGGAGGGGTGTGTGTGAAAGCCCTAATAAGCAGGCATATACATAGAACAGAGGTCAGCAACTTGAAACAGTGAAAGAGCCACTCGGAATCGGTTCCCTCACAAAAGGAAAAACTGGGAGCCGCAAAAAATGTGTGCGCATGCGCATACATGCACACATGCGCAGAACAAGGTTTGACTGAAGAGTGGAGCCAAGGCGAGATATGCACCTACCCTGCATATTTGAATTGATTGGTTAAACTTTTTTAGTCCCACTTCTTTTTTTTTTGGACTACACACAGCAGAAGACTGGGAGCCGCAGGAGACGGCTGAAAGAGCTACATGTGGCTTCGGAGCCACAGGTTGCAGACCTGTGGCATAGAATGAAGGCTACTGCTAAGTTTGTAAAGCCGCCCTGAGTCTTCGGAGAAGGGCGGGATATAAATGGAATTAAAATAAAATAAAATAAAAATAATGGAAATACAAAGCCCTTCTTCCCCCGTCCAGTTTCGCTGCCGGCTCCCCGACAAGGCAGGCAGAGCTTCTTCGCGCCACGCCGCCTCCTTGGCGAAGGGCAAGAAAGAACTTTTGAAGTTGAAGAGGAAGCAACGGGGCTCGGTCGCAGCCGCGGCCTTCTCAAGGCTCCGTCGCGGGGACCAGCCCGGCGGGAGTAACGAAAGGTAATTGGCCGGGCTGCGCGCCGTCTGCAGGCTCCAAATGCCTCTAATTAAGTTGCCGTCTTTTTTTCCTTCTTTTTTCGCCCTTCCTAATGCGCTGCCTTGCCGCGGGGAAACGGCCACGGAGCGTGGGCGGCTCCTGATTTCCCCCCCCCCCGCCCCGAGGGGAGTGACGAGGCGCGCCAGTAACGATGTTGAACCGCAGCTCATAAATAGCCGAGGAGAAGCAGCCTTGGGAGCGCTCCGATCTCCCTGCCTGCCTGCCTGCCTGCCTGCCGCTCGCTCCCCGTGGAGTTCATCTCTGGGCTGGCAACCCGAGCCATGCAGTGACTGGGGAGATCCGGTAGAGAGATCGGCCCGAGGACCTCTCCCCCTTTGGCTTCGCTTCTCCCAGCTGCGACCCAGCAGGCAAAAGGGCACCGTTAGCTCTGGGACAAGGTACTTTCCTTCAAGACCGCCCCCCCCACACACACACACGCATCCTGACCACTCTTCCCATTTCTTTTCCCCGTCGTCTGCGCCAACTTTACGCTAAGAAACACGTGCTAATTTCTAAGATCGGGGGGGGGGGGGCTTCCTTTAAAACGCCCCTCAAACTTGAGACTCCTGGTCGCTGGGTCATTTCCACGAAGGGTCTTGTTCTGTCTCTGGAAAGGCAGACCCTCTTGGGTTGGGTTGACGGGGGGGGGGAGAGAGCGGGAATCGGGGGGGGGGGAAAGGAAATGATTTCGGTCTCCTTTTAGATGCAGCGGCATCCCGGTCTCCTGTTCGCCGGCTTGATCTTTTGTGCTGCTCTCTCGGAGACGTTCGGGCTGGTTTTATCCGTAAGTAACGTAAGTAAAGGGACGCGGTGGCTCAGTGGGTTAGGACTCTGAGCTTGTCGATCAGAAGGTCGCCAGTTTGGCGGGTCGAATCCCGAGTGTCGCGTAACGGAGTGAGCACCTGTTACTCGTCCCAGCTTCTGCCAACCTAGCAGTTCGAAAGCATGTAAAAATGCAAGTAGAGAAACAGGGACCACTCCGGTGGGAAGGTAACAGCGTTCCGTGCGCCTTTGGCGTCTAGTCATGCCGGCCACCTGACCACGGAGACGTCCTCGGGACAAGCGCTGGCTCTTCGGCTTTGAAACGGAGATGAGCACCGGCCCCTAGAGTCGGAAACGACTAGCACGCATGTGTGGGGGAACCTTTACCTTTACCTTTTAATGTAAGTAAAGAAATGCCCTCGGCAGCTGCTCGCGCGTCTTTCAGCAGACTACTAGAGACCCGTAACAGGCGCTCCAACTCTACCTCTTGGTCCCTTGTCAATCCCGGGATGTCATTGCCAAGCACAAGTCATGGCTGTCTCTTAAATTACAAACTCGGGGATGTCTGTCTCTTAAATGCATGTGTAAGGAAAAAAATCACTGGCAAAGATTTGATAGGTCCAACTGCACAGGAGGAAGCAATTTGTTAAAGAGCAGAGGGACTGAAATGAAAACCACGTAAATCTTTTGACAAATTCAGGAGCAGATCTAAGATTAAATCCTTGCCACTGAGATGTGTATGTAATATTTATAACTCCTAAGCACTTTTATCCAAGGAAAGTCATTAATTCCTTATAAAGTTTGTGGAACTTCTGGGCTTTCTGAAATCCTAAATAACTTTGAAACTAATTCTTATACACAGTTGGTTTATTTCTTAAAATGTACAGCTTGTTTTTAAAAGTATCCTGTGTAAATTCTGGTATAAGTACTATAGCCTATGATTAATTGTGATTAATTTATTTTTTCCAAATATATAATGTTATTTGAATGAAAATTATGTCCATTTAAGTTGATAATTTTATTTTCCCAAGATGGTGTTTCTGTTTTAAAAGAAATATTGGGTAATACTGGTATGTACAAAATTAATCATGCATTTTCCTTCTGTAAGGCTAAAGAGAAAAGGGGATGGACTATGAATAGTGCTGGCTATCTGCTTGGCCCACGTGAGTTAAACATTTAATATACATTTAAAACAATCTGGAAGAATGTTAATTTCTATAGCTCTTTGCATATATGTTGATATGCTAGAGAAATGAGAAATATATACAGTATTTTATATTAGTTCTCACCCCCTGCTTAATGGGAGAGGGTATGAAATTTCTCAGTTACAGCTTTCCCTACTTGGTTTAACCTATTTCCAACTAAGTACTTTGAAGGAACCTCAATTACCTCACTTGAACTCTTAAGAGCAAACTAATTTGCTCTTAAGAGCAAACCATTTTCACTACCAGACCATGTCAATGCATTAATCTGATGTACTAGTGTTCCCTGGATATACTGATCAACTGTCCAGATCCATTCTATCTCATAAATAGAAAGAATATAGTTCTTGAAAATGGTTTTTTTTTTGTTTTCAAGCTCATTCTTTCTGTTTGCCTTTTTTTTCTGCAACTGTCTAGTAAGAGTCATATATTTTAGACTGCCTGCAAATATTTGGGACATTGGTGGTGCCGTTATATCCCAAGTAGCAGAATAAGCAGTCAGGTAATACACAGGGCTACATTACACTTTTGAAGTGAAGCAATGCATAATATTTAGTAGGACTGAGGAAGGAGGTTTGGTCAAATTGTAAAATTATTTAAGTGACTATTATAGGCTGGTAGAAGATACTTATGTGAGTTCGCACTTGATTATTGCTGTGTACATGACAAATAATTTTGTCAGCCATGACTGGGCCAATTAACATTTTGGTAGGACAGGAGGCAAAAATTATACACTTACACTTACAAAGCATTTGTAAACATAATTTGCTTATCCATTCTTAAAAATCCAAATGATGTTCTATTATAGAAGTAAACAACTATGCATAGATGAACGTTTATACATCTGTTCCCATAAGCTCTGGCCATCAAAGTTAGTGGTAACTATTCAAAACTTTTGGAGGGCACCACTTTGGGACAGAGTTGAAATATCTATCGTGGTTTTTGCAAGTTTCTTTCAACACAATTGGGTTTGCATGATTTTAAGAAAAGCACAATAAAAATTAGCAAACCCCCTTCCTCCAGTTCAAACCACTTGATTGAAACTGAGAACATCTTTTCAACTTATCAGCTCTGTAAAAACATAGCAGACATAACAATGTAGAAAATGCTATGTTGCCTCATAAAAGATGATGTGGAAATTCTCTCAAAGAGTTTACAGCACTGTTGAAGAAAAGTGATTTTTCCATTCAGTAGATTAGCTGAGAGGATGGCAGCTGCTGTTTGCTAGAAAAGCTGTGAAGTTCCGCATTAACAGGAACTTGGGTAAGGTTTCTCTAGTCCCCCCCCCAAAACCCCCCCCCAAAAAACAAATGTTCCGACAAAAATGGTACAATACATAGAAGCTACTTATCATCAATTCATATGAAATCAGGCTATATAATGTCAGCCTGTCCACTTTCCAGTTTCGGGTGATCAAGTGGAAGGACTTACTTGTTTTCCCAATAAATTTCTCTAACTTCCCAATAATCAAAGTGATATTTGCTTTAGAAAATTAATCTGATATGGATTGAAAAATAAAGGCAAGGGGGAATATTACCTAGTTTTTAGCCCAAGAACCTGCCGTTTAAATAGGTGCAAAACCAAAAAGAACCCTTGTTCTTGAAAGGCAATTCTGAGTGGGGGACAGAATAATTGAACAGGACATCTCAGCAATTTTGTTTTTATTTTTTAAAACAACTGTTGTTCATGGTACAAATAAGTAAACAATACTTTTTTTTAAAGTATTTACACGTTAGAGACGTGGGCTGCACATTACAGTTTGAAATTGAATGGAGACAAATGTCAGGTTCTTCACGTAAGAAAAAATAGCAAGGCAAAGACTGACCAACAAACAGTGTCAATCTACTTTGGTAAACAACATGCATAAAAAAATCTTGTCATGTAATTTTTTATTTTTATTTTTATTTATTTTAATTCCATTTATATCCCGCTCTTCTCCGAAGACTCAGGGCGGCTTACAAGCTTAGCAGTAGCCTTCATTCTATGTATATGCCTGCTTATTAGGGCTTTCACACACACCCCAAGCGGCATTATTACAAAGTCAGCTTAATTGCCCCCAACAAGGGTTTCCTAGCAAAATGGCAGGCAGTTGCAGTGACACTTGTAATGGGAAGGTTAGGAGGATGACTGAGGTGATTGCCCCCATGTTTGCCAGTTCCAGGATGTTGCTTGGTTTTCTGAAGCCAACGCCTGCTTGTTTTCAAAGACAGCAATTATGCTGAAGTAGTCTATGGGTTTATAAAAATCAGGATGATAATAATAGCCATCACAGGCTGTTTTTTTCATTGAAAGTAAAGGCTGCCAAGACTGCAACTCACTACTTAGTATTTTCTTTAATGATCACAGGTTGAATATGTTACCTCCTGAGGCCTTGTCAGTTTTCAGCTGAGTTAGCAGATTTTTGTCCTCTGATGCTGCAGTTGAAGTAGCTATTTCAGTAGAGGGCAAACATGAAAATAAGTAAAAATCAAGAGACTGTCCGATATGTTATAAAGCATGCATAGAGATAACCTATTACAATACACCCCAAAAGTGTCCAGTCCTTTGATATAACTGATAGTATTCATTGTTGCTATGGCTTTTAGAAGAAAGGGGAAGACAAAGGGATGATTAAAAAAAATACAGAACAGGCCCGGAAAGAGCTACAAAATGTTATTGGAGAGATGTCACAAAGTACTTGAGGTTACCTAGAGTTGACTCTGACTTGATGGCACCTGAATATGAGTCAGCACTGTTCACTGTGGCTAAAAAGGCAAATGTGATTTTAGGTGACATTAACAAAAATATAGTCTCCAAATCACAGGAACTAATGGTCCTGCATTAGTTATCTTCCCAGTACAACTAATGTGTCCTGAGAAGTGCAGGAAACAAAGGAGGAGGATTGGAGACTGGAAACAAAGTTGTATGAGAAGACACTGAGAAAATTGGGTGTAATTATCTTTGACAAAGAATCAGGAGTAATGGATACGTGATAACATAGCATTTTTAAGGTATCTGGCAGGACTTCACCTAACAAAGTTATTTTTTACCATTATCATTTAGAGGGCAGGACGCATAGTAATGGTGAAAGGTTTCAGGAAAGCAGTTCTGGTTGAATTCTAGGAAAGACAGTTTCACCATAGAATCACTTCTTAGGGAAAATTGTGAATGTCTGACATTGAGTGTGTTCAAAAAGAACCTGCATGGCCTTCTGTTGGAGGTCCTTTTACACAGACATGACAGCCCAATTAGCCCTTTTGAATTCTATGATTCTGTCCCATTATGTATCCCTTGCTAATCAGCAGCTGGATCAATTGAAGCTAATTTTGGGAGTGGTATATTAATAGATGTAATACATTAATTAAAAATATTGCAGGAGAGCAAACACGCTACAGGTATCCTTTGCTATCTGGTGTGTACATTGGACACACTCAGCTTATTCAATATTTTGAGTACATTATTATATCTGGACACTACTTTAAAACCATATAATGGTATTTGAGTGCCAATTACTTACAAAAAGAAAGGCAGGATTAATATATTGTCTAAGTCGAGAACAGAACTCAAATATTTTTTTTCTTGGAACATTGTATTCTGTTTATGTTGGGTTCAAATGAATCGTGGAAAAATGGATGAAAGATGGCCAAAGATGGCCATGTCTTACAAAGGAAATCTACTTTTCAAGTTCAATTTTCACTAAGGATAGGTAATAGCCATCATCTGTTTCAGGTCGTATTGAACAACTCCTCAAGGAAATGCCCAGTGCAAGGGGGAGAGAAGAGCCACCTGGGGAATGTAAGATGGCTTTTGGAGGCTATTTGTGTAAACTAACTGCAGTTTACTGCCAAAATAAATCTAATATGTTTCTTAAAACCAAAGGAAGCAATCACTGTGCTACCTGTTCTCAAGTAAATAGACTGAACCCAAGGCAGCACACTATGTGCACCCAAATATGTCCACCTTTTTCAACCAGAGCAAACAAATGGCTATAAAGTGGCTATTGTACCAGAAATGCTTTTCTTTAATTTAGTGGCAATGGCTTAATCCCATATTTGGCTGAAGACATTCACATTATAACAGAGATGAGCAAGCTGTGACCTTCCAGGTACCATTGAACTTCCATTCCTAGCTGCTCAAGCCAAAATGGTGAAGAATGAGAAATGTTAGGAGTGCAGGCCAACAGCACCTGGAAGGCAACTCCTTGCTTGTCTTTTCATTATACCAACAGCTGCATGATTACACCTAAAATGTGACATTGTGCTGAATTTGCTGGTGTTGTATGCCAGTGTTGCAATAGGTTAGACACCTTGCTTTACAATTAATGAAGGTTTCCCCCCCCCCACTCATTCAATGTGCATCATTCCATCAAAAAATATCTGTTACGTTTTTTGTTCAGAACCTTTTTACCTAGCGGGGAGATATCTCACAATACGCTGTTGAATGTTTGAGTAATAAAACCTTATCTCATCTCTTGTTTTATTTACAGATGCAATAGACAGAATTTTTAGCATCAAGCATGGTTTAGCTGGTAAACGTGACACAAACCTCGAAGAAAATGTAAAAGCAGGTAACTTTTCGTCTTCTAATACCTTTCTGCTATGTACTTCCAAGCATATCTTAAAAGCTGCTCCTGATTTCTCCTTTCCTAAATCATGATGCACAACCTTTCTGCTTGACAAGCTGCCCTTTTACGTGGGTGTTATTTTAATGAAACATGATGAAGTCTATTAAAGTGGGTAATTTTATTTTCCTAAGATTTTTTTAAAATTTTAATTCCATTTATATCCCGCCCTTCTCCGAAGACTCAGGGCGGCTTACAAGCTTAGCAGTAGCCTTCATTCTATGTATATGCCTGCTTATTAGGGCTTTCATACACCCCCCAAGCGGCATTATTACAAAGTCAGCTTAATTGCCCCCAACAATCTGGGTCCTCATTTTACCTACCTCGGAAGGATGGAAGGCTGAGACAACCTTGAGCCTGGTGGGATGCGAACCTGCAATAATTGCAGGCAGCTGGTGTTACTTAAGGAGGCATTAGCCCACTTCTTGTTTTAAAAGAAAATATTGGGCAATATGTACAAAATTAATCATGCATTTTTCTTAAGTTTAAGCTGGGCAGCTATATCGCCGATAGTAGAAGTTAGGAGTAGGATGAAATACAAATTAGATTTCATTGTATTTAAGTAAAATTAAATAGTTAATGTGATCATTGTCATTGTGAGAACTGACTCACTTGCCCAGTGAGTCTCTCATGGTTCCTTCCTTTCTCCCTCCTCCAATCACCTTGAATGCCCTCCAAATATTCATGGAAAAAGTCCCTGGAGTGTAGATAGGGAATCTACTATTATTGTCTATGCCAGTGTTTCTCAACCTTGGCAACCTTAAAATGTGTGAACTTCAACTCCCACAACTTAAAAGTGGCCAAGGTTGAGAAATCCTAGTCTATGCAATGCATTTTTCATGCAGAAAAAATCTGTATATATAATCAATAAAGTGTAGAAACATAAAATAAAAATAATTCCATCCACAGAAGAACAGTTTACATTTTAAAATAATATGTAGATAAAAAAAGTTAAAGCTAATCAAAACCTCCCATTAAAGATTATAAATTCCAGAGGATACCCCCCAGTTTTGTATAGTTCATCCACTTTCATTTCCAAGGAGTGACCCCTACATTTGCTTCAAGTAATTAAAACATTGTTCATAGAAACTATCCTACGTTAACCCTTAACTCCCACTTTTATCTAGCCTTCTCACCTTCATTCTCTCATGTAATCAGTAATACTTGATTTTTTTCCCCCAGATACTTCCACGAGACTGCTGACATATAACAATATTATGCGTACAATAATTGAATTCTTGGCCTATCTACATCTTAAAGGTTAGTAGTTTCTCCCATATAAAGTGGCTACTTATGCTACTACTTTAATAAAGGGAAATACAAAATTGCGTGTACAAATTGCTGATGCTCAGAGCTCAGGTTATCCAGTCATGAAGGTCCCTAGGAAGAAAATAACAATTTAGTGTCCATATAATAACATGTACTAGCTTCCCATTCCGGCTAATAGTCAGTACACTATTGTTTGAGAAGCCATTGTAATGCTTCATTAGTCAATAGGGAAAGCCAGTCCAGGATTATATAAGACCTACAAATGAAAATGAATGAAATTATTAGCTCTTAGCTTATGTTGTGTAAGGGTCACATTCATTCTACAGAATGGATTTTCCAATTTAGAAAATCTAATCTGGTGGCCCCTGGGATTTGGAATGTCTTTGCTCAGTTTAGGTTAGTGCCCCAATCCAAATGCTATGACACATGCCAAATGTTGGTCTTCTTTAGACGGACAAAACCTGATCTTGATTAGCTGTTGTCTACAAAGCTCTCAATTGTTCAGAATTAGGCATGGGTAAGATTGACTGGGATAAAAGTGTTTGAATATGAGTCTCTGGCCTTCGAATCTGATGCTCCCAAGAATGATGAGGTCGGCTTCCTTGCTATTTCATTTTAGCATCTAATTGATTATTTTTCTGAAAGAATTATCTCCCTCTTTAAATTTTGGTGTGCTGTTTTTCCTTTGCCTTTATTCTCCATGTTTTGTTCTACTAGTTCAGGGCTTTTCAACCTTTTCACCCATTGTACCACTTTTAGGATATGGCAACATCCGACTACCACCAGTCGCCTAGCAAGGTGTCAAAAACTTGATGACACCCCTCCCCAAAAAAGGGAAAAAAGTGATGAAGTACAGGTAGTCCTCAATTTACAACAGTTCGCTTAGTGACTGTTTGAAGTTACAGTGGCACTGAAAAAAGTGCCTCCCAAGCCACAGCCGAGCAAGACACCTGCCTGCCTGCCCAGCGGTGCTCTTCCTCCTGTCCGAGGTTTTCATTGTTGTGAGCATTTCTGTTGAGGATTGGCAGTGGGGGTGGGGCGGGGGGGGGTGTTTGGTTTTTATTCCCCCCGTCTGCTGGGTGGTTGCAGCAGGTTTTGGTCACTTCACATGACCCTGGGACACTCTGACCGTCATAAATATGAATCAGTTGCCAAGCATCTGAATGGAAATCATAAGACCCTGGAAATGCTGCAACATTCCAGCTGATCGGCGCTTCTTCTGGGCTCAGCACAAGCACCAGGATCAGCGCTGACTCCAGCTGGAATTGGCCTAATCCCTGTCCAATTTTCACTTGCCCTACTATTCTAGGAGGTTTTCAATCTCTTTAAAAGGTTTGGGGTTCAAACTGTTTAGAAGATGAAGGATGAATTGAAAAGAAAAACCTCATTCTCTGTTCTGTAAATGAAAACATTCTGTCTCCAGAGGTGCAATCATAGACATTTAAGGATCTAAAACTATACATTTATTTTAAATCTTTATTTACAGCTTTTCCAGATCTATGAAGCCATACATACCAAACAACACCATTCACATCTACAAGATAGGTATAGACAAGATTAGGTAAATTTGACTCCTGGTAATTTCATAGATTTCATATTAGGGCTATATAGTGTTTTGGATTTTATCTCTAAAAGTGGTTCAAAGTTTGAAAAACATAAAGCAGTTCAAGCAACTTAAAGTGCAGCCACATTAGGATGTTTTATATCAGGGCTTTTCAACCTTTTCACCCATTGTACCACTTTTAGGATATGGCAACATCCGAGTACCACCAGTTGCCTAGCAAGATGACAAGTGAGGGTGGGGTAGGGAGTGTTTGGTTTTTATTCCCCCTGTCTGCTGGGTGATTGCAGCAGGTTTTGGTCACTTCACATGACCCTAGGACACTCTGACCGTCATAAATATGAATCAGTTGCCAAGCATCTGAATGTAAAAGATCCTGGAAGATGCTGCAACATTTCAGCTTATTGGCGCTTCTTCTGGGGTCAGGAGAAGCACCGGGATCAGCGCCGAGCTCCAGCTGGAGCCTGGCGCTGATCCTGGCACTTCCACTGAGCCCTGACAGCCCTGCACCTTCAGCCATCTCTCGCTCAAGCTTGTCCAGTGCTGCCACCAGTTCAGCTCATTCCCCTCCCTCACTACCACTTTTCTAGGATGGTCACATACCACCTGCCAGGTGCCAATGTACCACAGGTGGTACCCGTACCACTGGTTGAAAAGCCCTGTACTAGATTTCAGATATGGCAAGTAAGGTTTCTTTTGAGGGTCCAAATAGAATCAATCATCAAATATCAGTTGATAATTAAAATTGTCAGTATTAAAATTGTTAATTCATTAATATCAATAAAGGTGGATTATAAAATGCTGTGTGACATTTCAGCTCTGACATTAGTAAGCATCTCTTCTGTTTTAATGTGTTTTTGCGATATTGGTATAAAAATGAAGAGAGACATGCAATATCAAATAGAGAGAAAAGCATATTGAATTATAGTTTTTCAAAGATAAATGATTCAGTGATAAATAACTTTTCAGGGGCATTATGTGGAAATATTTGGGGGTATGTATTTATCCCAAAATTACTTTCATTTCTTTAGGCCGTGTAATCTTTTTCACTACCTTTTTTCTAAGGTAGAAAATTATTTGTAAGAAGAAAAAAATAATAACAGGAAGATGAAAGGCTAAGGCTCTAATGGCAAGTGTGATAAAAGCACTGTTATCAATGAAGCAATGATCTCTGAGTCAAAGCCAGCCAATTTTGCACAATGTATTTTCCAGTAGGGCCCTAAGGTTACTTTCAATGCATCAAAGCTCTTCACTGGCTTCAGGTGAATACTGGTAGAAATTACAACTGAAGAAATAAAGAGGCAACATGTGCTTCCCTACTGCAACAATCTATTTCTCAAGATTAAATTCATAGCGTGGGGATGTCTTGATTTTTCTGAGAACTAAACTGTGCAAAAGTCTTCCCAACATTATTTTGTAAAAGAACAGTCAATGTCATTGGGTGCTTTCCCCCTGTCTAGTAACGCAAACATGCTTTTACTTTTTCTTTCTTGATGCAGAAGCTGGGGCTCTTGACAACATAGCTACAACAGTTTCTTCAGAAGAAAGAGATCAGTCCTGAGAGAAGTTGCATTTATACTCTGGATTGATCTCATCTGAACCCCGAACAAAATAAGACGTTATTTATTGTTTACAATGACCTTACACTTCGGCTGATTGTCAAGTTCTTTTCTCTCCAGTGATGTTATAAGATTTACCCTTAATAAAAACAATTGCTTTGGATAAATGACAATAAAAAAATAGCAGCTACTTCTTGTGCTACCTTTCCTAGAATTGGGGCTTCTGTTCTTCTTTTAAATCTCTTTCATTTCAGAGGAAGCGAAGGTGATAGGAGAAATCTCATTTCGCTTTAAAGCAAAAAGACAGACAATAAACAATTTAATTTGATCTTTGACTGTAAATTCATTTAAAAATGAACAGATACTTATTTCAAATAATAGAAATCCTCTCTGGGTCTCTTTCCAAGAATTTACGGCAACTCAACTGAAACAATATCAAATTATAAAGTCATCCTTCGTAGCACAGAACGTTTCTTATGTGTACAAGCTCTGTTAAATCTCTTCATATACAATTTATTTCAAGTAAGATGCTGTGCTGAATCCATCCATTAGCAAAGTGCATCCATTCTTTAAAAAACCATAAACAATATAGCACTGCAGTGGGAGAGATTGCTTGTTCTGTTACAGAGACTACACAAAACAGCCTGTCAGAACGTTAAAAATATATTGCATTATCTTCCATTGTATTCAGACTTGAATGATGAACTGGAGAGAAAACTGTAAATTTGCAGAGCAAACAACAGTGATCCAGTTGATACACCATTTTCTTTGGAAAACAACCCTTCAAGAGGGAAGAAATACTGGAGCTGGAGCTGGAGCTGGTTTTGAAAGTACAGCTTTTGAAACGGAAAAACAGGAGTAGTGAAAAGAATGAACTCCCTCCTTTCTCTCTTGTATTATATTAAATATTTGACATTTCAAAAGATAAAAAAGGCTCCAACCTGAAAAGGGCTACAGATAGTCTTTGAGATATGACGGTCGCTTAAACTTCAAAGTTCCAAGTTACAACAGGCACCCCAAATTTACATACGACCCTGTTTCAAAGTTATGACGGCTGCAGTGCCCCGGCAGTCATTTGCTCATATGCCTCCCTGCCTCTCTTCCCGCATCCCACCCCACTGGGATCCATAGTGCTTGGACCTGGTCCCCATACATCCATCACCCATCACACCATTCAAAGCTTTCCTGACCTTACTGGGGAATGAGGGCAGACCATGTGTCCCAGGGTTGCACAGAAGTGACCCAAATGTGGCCACCATTTTCTCCTACCTGCTTGTGTGCTGGGATAAAATGGCAGCTACTAGACAAGCTACTTCATTTTGCTGCTGAACAGAGTCTGCACAGCACTGCAGAAATGTGCAGGAGAGTTTTAGTTAATAAAATGCATTGGATTTCTGGATGCTTCTATAGTCCTATTGCCTAACTTTCTCAGGCTTACAAAGTTGAATGGATAAAGCCTTTTCTTCTCATAACATTCCCAGAGGAATTATGCTAATACAAATATGAAAATTGCAAGATTTAGCTAATTTGTGTTTAGATTTCGTTAGGGCAGTATTGGGACATCTCATGGCTCTGCCCTGTATTGGGATATTCAAATTAAAAAAGAAAAAGATAATAAAATTGAAAATTTGGTGCTACTGAGATGCAGTTAGAAATATTTTATTTATTTATTATATCTCACCTTTTGGTCACCCTAGATGAGCAGAATAAAAGATGTGTTGAACACTTCCATGAAACTCTTAACCAGCCAAACCCATTCAGTATACATAACTTTAATGAAGAGTGTGTCCAACAAGAGCTTCAGATGAATACTGGTGAAACAACAACTGAACAAGTAAATATGGTGATTAGAAGCCTTAGTCAGGCAGCTGACTTAGATGAGATCTTAAAATATGGTGGCCAGGCTGTGGTGAAAGAACTGACAACATTGTTTAATAAATGTTGGCAAAATAGTGTAGTTCCAGAGGACTGGTGAAGAAGGGATATTATTAAAATCCCCATGAAAGTTAACATCTCAGAATACACCAACTGGTGGGGCATGACCTTTCGGTGCCTGGAAAGACCTTTTGCATAATTTCCCTTTGTTGTTGTTAGCTGCGAAGTCATGTCCGACCCATCGCGACCCTATGGACAACGTTCCTCCAGGCCTTCCTGTCCTCTACCATCTTCTGGAGTCCATTTAAGCTCACGCTTACTGCTTCAGTGACTCCATCCAGCCACCTCATTCTCTGTCGTCCCCTTCTTCTATTGCCCTCAATCTTTCCCAGCATTAGGCTCTTCTCCAGTGAGTCCTTCCTTCTCATTAGGTGGCCAAAGTATTTGAGTTTTAGCTTCAGGATCTGGCCTTCTAAAGAGCAGTCAGGGTTGATCTCCTCTAGGACTGACCGGTTTGATCGCCTTGCAGTCCAAGGGACTTGCAGGAGTCTTCACCAGCACCACAGTTCAAAGACCTCAATTCTTTGGCGCTCAGCCTTTTTTATGGTCCAACTTTCACTGCCATACATTGCAACTGGGAAGACTTGACTATACGCACTTTTGTTGACAGGGTGATATCTCTGCTTTTTAGTGTGCTGTCTAGATTTGCCATGGCTTTCCTCCCAAGGAGCAAGCGTCTTTTAATTTCTTGGCTAAAGTCCCCATCTGCAGTGATCTTGGAGCCCAGGAAAATAAAATCTGTCACTACCTCCATTTCTTCCCCATCTATTTGCCAGGAATTGAGAGGGCCGGATGCCATGATCTTGGTTTTCTTAATGTTAAGTTTCAACCCAACATTTGCACTCTCCTTCTTCACCCACAACAAGAGGCTCTTTAGTTCCTCTTCACTTTCTGCCATTAGAGTGGTATCATCTGCATATCTTAGGTTGTTGATATTTCTTCCGGCAATCTTAATTCCAACTTTTGATTCATCAAGCCCTGCCTTTCTCATGATGTGCTCTGCATATAAGTTAAATAGGCAGGGTGACAGTATACAGCCTTGCCGGATTCCTTTCCCAATTTTGAACCAATCAGTGGTTCCGTGTCCAGTTCTCACTGTTGCTTCTTGGCCCACATATAGGTTTCTCAAGAGACAAATAAGATGGTCTGATATGCCCATCTCTTTAAGAACTTGCCACAGTTTGCTATGATCCACACAATCAAAGGCTTTAGCATAGTCAATGAAGCAGAAGTAGATGTTTTTCTGGAACTCTCTAGCTTTCTCCATGATCCAGCGTATGTTGGCAATTTGATCTCTAGTTCCTCTGCCTCTTCAAAATCCTGCCTGTACTTCTGGTAGTTCTCGATCCACATACTGCTGAAGTCTAGCTTGTAGAATTTTAAGCATAACTTTACTAGCATGAGAAATGAGTGCAATGGTGCAATAGTTTGAACATTCTTTGGCACTGCCTTTCTTTGGAATTGGAATGTAAACTGATCTTTTCCAATCCTGTGGCCACTGTTGAGTTTTCCAAATTTGCTGGCAAATTGAGTGTAGCACTTTTACTGCATCGTATTTTAAGATTTTGAATAGCTCAGCTGGAATACTGTCACCTCCAGTAGCTTTGTTGTTGCTCAGCTTTTCTAAGGCCCACTTCACTTCACATTCTAGGATGTCTGGCTCGAGGTCAGTGACCACCTCACTGTGATTATCAGGGACGTTAAGCTCATTCTTGTATGGTTCTTCTGTGTAATTTTGCCACCTCTTCTTAATCTCTTCTGCCTCTGTTAGGTCCCTGCCATTTTGGTCCTTTATCATGCCCATTTTTGCATTAAACGTTCCCTTCATCTCTCCAATTTTCTTGAAAAGATCTCTGGTCCTCCCTATTCTATTGTTTTCTTCTATTTCTTTGCACTGTTCATTTAAGAAGGCATTCTTATCTCTCCTAGCTATTCTCTGGAATTCTGCATTCAATTGGGCGTATCTTTCTTTTTCTCCCTTGCCTTTTGCTTCCCTCCTTTCCTCAGCTATTTGCAAATCTTCCTCAGACAGCCATTTTGCTTTCTTGCATTTCTTTTTTGGTTGCTACCTGTTCTACAATGCTGCAAACCTCCATCCATAATTCTTCAGGCACTCTGTCTATCAGATCTAATTCCTTAAATCTATTTGTCACCTCTACTGGATATTCAACAGGGATATGATTTAATTCATACCTGAGTGGCCTAGTGCTTTTCCCTACTTTCTTCAGTTTAAGTCTAAACTTTGCAATGAGAAGCTCATGGTCTGAGCCACAGTCAGCTCCTGGTCTTGTTTTTACTGACTGTATAGAGCTTCTCCATCTTTGGCTGCAGAGCATATAGTCAATCTGATTTCTGTGTTGACCGTCTGGTGATGTCCATGTGTAGAGCCATCTCTTGGGTTGTTGGAAAAGAGTGTTTGCTATGACCATCGTATTCTCTTGACAAAATTCTATCAGCCTGTGCCCTGCTTCATTTTGTACTCCAAGGCCAAACTTGCCTGTTATTCCGGTTATCTTTTGGCTTCCTACTTTAGCAATCCCCCATGATGATAAGGACATCATTTTTTGGTGTTAGTTCTATAAGGTGCTGTAGGGCTTCATAGAACCGGTCAATTTCATCCTCTTCAGCACTGGTGTTAGGGCATAGACTTGGACTACTGTGATATTGAATGGTTTGCCTTGGATTCGAACTGAGATCATTCTGTCATTTTGAGGATTGTATCCCAGTATTGCTTTTCCTATTCTTTTATTGACTATGAAGGCTACTCCATTTCTTCTGAGGGATTCTTGCCTGCAGTAGTATACCTGATGGTCATCTGAATTAAATTCACCCATTTCTGTCCATTTTAGTTCGCTGATACCTAAGATGTCGATGTTCAGTCTTGTCATCTCTTGTTTGACCACGTCCAGCTTGCCTTGATTCATGGATCTTACATTCTAGGTTCCTATGGAGAAAAAATCTTTACAGCATCGGACTTTCCTTTCACCACCAGATACATCCACAGCTGAGCGTCCTTTCAGCTTTGGCCCAGTCGCTTCATTCTTTCTGGCGCATAATTCTCCTTAGACGATTGCAAAGTATCATATACCAATGTCTGAGAGAAGAACAAGCTGGATTTTGCTGTTGAAGGTCCTGCTGTGAACAAATCTTCACCTGTATGAAATATCATAGAATAGAGCGTTGACTATCAACATCCTCTGGCCATTAACTTTATTAACTTTATGAAAGCATTTGACAGTGTCCACCAAGAATTTCTCTAGAAATTTCTATGTTTATACGGTGTACTGGCAGTCTCCCCAAGATGGCAATCAGATGGACCTGCCCGATGCCAAACGACTAAGACAGGCATGTCAAACTCGTGATGTCACGTGATGTCGCACGACATATCGCAACTTTTTCCCCATTGCTGGCAATGGGGTGGGCACGGTTTCAGTGTGATGCATCCGGCCTGCAGGCCGGCAGTTTGCTGTGCCTGGACTAAGAGGCCCTTGAAACACATGGCAAAGAATGTTCATAGAAGACTTAAAGACTCTAAACATCACGTGGGAAGATGCTGAAGTACCCACCCCAATCCAAAAATATTGGCAACCCTTGCTGACTGATATGCTACATAATATAGGAGGATCTAATGGTAAAATAGCTCCCCTTTATTATTACAAACAACTCACATATCCAACTCACTTTCCTCCTATTTTCCCCTCAACAAGGTCACCCAGCTGGCCTTCATTGGCTAAGGCAGGACTAGAATTCATAATTTTTGACTTTCTAGCCTGGTGCCTTAACCACTAGAC
The DNA here is from genome assembly GCF_964194415.1 of Vipera berus. Classification (NCBI taxonomy): domain Eukaryota; kingdom Metazoa; phylum Chordata; class Lepidosauria; order Squamata; family Viperidae; genus Vipera; species Vipera berus. The sequence continues at coordinate 112,793,016 of NC_138202.1, forward strand.
CAAACTGGCTCTCTTTTTAGAGAAGCATATGACTATTGAGTGGAAAGTCCTAGAAGTCATAGTAGAGAGTGTAAATTACATCAATGTGAGAGACAGGTAGTCCTGTAATGGAGTCTGCCCATTACAATCATAAAGTGGGTCACCACATAACCAGACTCATTTTTATGATCTTTTATGTGGCAGTTGTTAAGCAAACCTGTTATTTGCTATAGTCCATTTTTGCTGAAAATGAGAAATGCTAATTTTCAGCAAAAACATAATTAATTGCGATTACAGGATTACAGGATGCAGTAAATGGCTGTAAATGCGGGCTGGTTCCTAAACACCCAAACTGCAGTCACTTAATTTGGGGGGAGCGGGGAGGCTTCTTAATTTCAGAAGTGGTTTGTAAGTATCTTTTGGGTGATCTGACATAATTTTGGTCACTAAGCAACAGCTCATAAGTCAAGGACTTACCTGTATTAGACATAAAATGGAAAAATTGTCAATCTCTCCAAGTTTTGATCAGAAAGACAAGTTCCTAAGTCTCCTAGGATAGTAAGATGTCTTTTCATTCTTTCGGATGAACAGTATGCTCATATTATTTTAATTCCCCTTTGAACAATGTAGTCATTTGAATCATATGCTAAATTAACTGAAAACAGTGAAACATTTTACAAGAAAGAATTACAGCATCAGGTGCTCTTTCAAAATTGTGCTTTGAAAGGTAGGCAACAACCAGTTTACATTTTTCCTCAGAGAAGAATCCTATTTTCTTTTCTTTGGCAGACTTGGACATGGAGGAAAAGCGTGAGGAGCTGCTCTTGCAGCAGAGACACAAAACAAGAAATTCAACTGAAGAACTGCTGACTAAAGATAAATGGCATACCCCGGGAAAATAACAGTGGAGAATAGTTTAAGAATACCTTATTTCATGAAGGAGCGCCCTCACTCAACATTGGCTTATTGTAATGTGACTTCATTAAACTTAGGGGAGGCAGCTACAGCAAAGAGAATATAAGAGAAAATACCTTGAATTCAGTGTCTGACTGATTCCCCCCCCCCTTTGATGCTTTCTAAATTGGAGTCACCAGGGGGTATTGTTGTGCTAGAAAAATACAAAGCTGCAGGTATAGTTCATTTTGGAGCACAGTAGGTCACGTAGAAGCAAAGGGACAGTGCCTAATTAGGCTGTATACATAATAGATAAAATTATATCATTTCCTCTAACTACATATACAGCTGGGAATGAAAAAGAGGTACAAGATAGGCACCAGAGCTACTTCATTGTGAATAATGAGTGAAATTAATTGTTACCAAAAAGTCGCTTCATCTATTAAACTTCACCTTGTATAGAAAACTAACCAAGGATAAGCAAGAGTATCATATATATTGATTGTTCTCTAAGCGATGAAATAGGAATCTTCAGAATCTTCTGATTGCTTAGGTTTTATCTTTAGCAATTTACTTAAGCAAAATTTAAAACCACAGTGGCCACTTCAGAATCCTGGCAGAAGTGCCTTTATGAGCAACCACTTCAGTCTTCACACAAACATCCACTGCAATCTAACAATAGGGTTAACTGTGTATGACTTCTACTCAAACTCCATGTCAAGATTTAGTACCAATTTCTTTTAATATTTTTTAAAAGGGAACCTGAGTTTTGTTTACAGCCCGTGAAAGTGGGGCCTACATTCCTGCTGCAAGCTCAGCTGCCTTTTATCTGACAGTTACCTTGGTTCTGTCTCTTTGCCCTGTCTCCAAAGATCAACCCCACATACTATTGCAGAACAGATTCTGAAGACCATATACAAAGGTGGGAGGGATGTCATTTCCCTCTTTATGTTTTCAATGTTAATTCATGGCTTCTCAAATCTCTCTTTAATAACTCTTCTCTAGAACAGGGCTTTTCAACCTTTTCACCAATTGTACCTCTTTTAGGATATGCAGTATTTGAGTACCACCAGTTGCCTTGCAAGGTGGCAAAAACTTGATGACCGAAAGAAAAAAAGGAAGAAAGTGATAGTCCTCGACTTACAACAGTTCACTTAGTGACTGTTTGAAGTTACAACGGCACTGAAAAATGTGACTTATGACCATTTTTCACACTTACAACCGTTGCAGCATCCCCAGGGTCACGTGATATATATTTGGATGCTTGGCAAGTGATTCATATTTCTAATGGTCACAGTGTCCCGGGGTCATGTGATCCCTTTTTGCAACCTTTTGACAAGCAAAGTCAATGGCCCGGGGGCGTGGCCAGCTCAACATCACCTGTGGGGGGATCTGGGGGTGTCTGATGGAGGGGAGTGAGACTGGGGTGGGCACCGGGTCATGATCCACCAGAGGAGCCTTACCGTCCCTCTTGGGCTGCATGGGGGACTTCCAGATGGTGGAGGGAAGCACTGTTGTGATTCAGGGTCAGCCTGTGGGTTCGGCAGTTGGGTCGCATGACTCAGAGGAGGAGGAGGAGGGGGGTGTTGAAGAGCTTGATGAGAGTCCTCAGCCAGGCCCCTCTCATCTGGTCACGACGCAGACCCAGCTGTGTGAGCCTGACAGCGTGGATGAAGATGACCCACAGCTGGCCCTGTTCAAGGACGCCCGACGCAGGAGGCAGTCAATCAGGAGTAAACAGAGGAAGGCAATGGGGCTCCTCGGAAGGAGGCAGAGAGAAGCCACGCCCTGAACTGTATTTAAGGGGAAATGCGTGGGAGGGCTGGTTTGCTGAAGGCAACCGCTTGAAAAGCTCCTGTTTCTTGGTTTGTGTCTTGTTCTATTTGTTTTTGTAGCAATAAATTTGGCAGGCGTAATTCCAGCCTCTTGCCTTCTTGTAAAAGGGGTTGTCCCTGCCTTTTCTGCAGGGCCGGTAGCAGGCTGGTACAGAACAAGCACCTAGCCCGGCCTTCGAGCTCCCAGGCAACCAGGACCCTGCAGCTTAACCCAGTCCAGCCCCACTTCCATGAGGGGGTGCCCGGCTGCACTTACCTCCACCTTGAGGCTGCTGCTGCTGCTGCTGCTGTGCTCACTCTCCTTGGCCAGGTTTCTCATGGTGGGTGCAGGAGGGCAAAGTGCTTGGGTCAGAGGGAGGCCCACTCCCTCTCCATGCGAGGAGACCCGGCTTTGTAACCAAAGCATCCTTTGTGATAAGATGGGAGACCATAAGGATAGGCCAGGAGGAGGGGGCAAGGGGATGGTGAAAGGGCAGCAGGGCTGCTGATGGCCAAGTGCTAAGGCAAGACTTCCCTCAGAGCCTCCCTTCCTTTCATTATAATTTCCTTCCTTCATTCCTCCCTTCCTTCCTTCCTTCCTTCCTTCCTTCCTTCCTTCCTTCCTTCCTTCCTTCCTTCCTTCTCATTCCCATCTCTTTCCTTCCTCTGCGCCCAGGAAGTGGTGATGGGTGCGGGAGATATTGCCAGTGCTGTCAGTTTCCATGCTGCTGCTAGCTGTAGCTATCCCATGCAGGCAGAAGCGGTCCCGGTAAAAGGGAAGCCTGTTGGCTGCGAGCCTAGGTCAGCAAGCTGGCCATGGAGATGCTGGTGGTGGGTGTGGCGCTGATCTACAAATTGGACGCGGCCAGCCTTAGATCCACGGGGCAGCCTTGGAACCAGTGAGGGCCCCTGCTGCCGCCTGTGCCCTGCCCCCTGGGGGCGCACACAAGAGGCAGCAGGCACAGAGTGCCAGCTTCCTGGGGCAAAGGGAAGTGCTTCTCCTGCCTCTTTTCTTTCTGAGCAGTTAGCAGGGACAGTCAGCAGGGATGCCAGGTGCTCGCCGCCTCCTGTGTGCGCGCCCAGGGACTGGGGGGGGGCAGCTCCTCGCTGGCCCTTTCCTGCCAAAACCTTCTTTTAGATTGTCTCCTCTCTCCCCACTCCTCCTCTTTTTCCCTTCAGGGAACCTCCAGCTCCCTGAAGTGCCAATCAGCTGGAGCCACACACACCAATCTTGGGGCTACTGCTGATCCCCAATAGCCCTGCAACTCCAGCTGTCTCTCCTTCAGGCTTCTGCGACACTGCCACTGCTTCAGCTCATTCCCCTCCCCTGCTACCACTTGTCTAGGATGGTTGTGTACCACTGGCCAGGTACCAAAGTACCACCGGTTGAAAAGCCATGCTCTAGAATATGCAAGTATCCTTTAATCTTCCATTTTCTGTTCTTTCCCAGTATCACAATCCCATATCAGCACATTTTATCTGTCTGATCACCTATCTATTTAGTGCAATGTTATCCTGTTTCTTAGATATGCTCTCACATATAGCATTCATGATTAATTTAACAAATCTTGAGAAATGTGATGATATGACCAAACATGAGCACAAATTTATGTTTCTTCAAATATTTATATGACACCATTAATAAAAGGAATACAATAACTTGATTTCTTTTAAAATTTAATTTGAATTTGAAAGAATAGTATTCTGCTGGGAAGAATATTCTTTGGTTCTTGTAGCAACAAAAATAAATAATTCTGTTTTTAGCAGGGAACTATTATCCATGGAAGTGGGATATTGCCCCATATGCTATTAAGTTGAAGGCAACAATGAGCAGCAGAAAAATGAGGTGGAATTTGGAGTGTCTGGAAAACTTTTCCCCCCATATTTAAAAGCTATCATAATTTTGGATATGTATAATTCAATTGTCAGATTTAATGGTGCAGTTACTAAGTTGACAAAGCAATTTGTCACAAGTAGTTCATATTAGAAAATGCATTGTAGATTGTACAATCCAACTAGGATGGATGAATATAAAACAAAAGATAGCACATCAGTAAGGAGAATAATTCCCCTTGATCCTGTTATAATAAAAAAGTAAAAACAAATTAAATTAAATTGTAGCAAATGTAACATAAAAGCAAGTTGATACTGGATGATTTGCGATAATCAAATATGATCCTTGTGGCAGAAAAAATGAATGACAGACCTTAAGATTCAAGGCTCAGAATATATTGTCTGAAAAATTCTAGAACAAATATTTCACTCCTTCCAAACATATGTATAGTAGGTGGAATCACATATGGACACATACTTCCATAGCTACAAGTGACATAGGAGGCTAGCTTTGGGCCCTGCATTTACTGATGACATGACATGTATTGATGGACTAGTGGTGATATGATAGCAGTCTTCCGATATTTTAGAGGCTGTCACATAGAAGAGGGGATCCACCTATTCTTCAAAGCATCTGAGAGCAAGTCAAGAAATAACAGAAACTTATCAAGGAGAGATTCAATCTAGAATTAAGGAACAGCTTGTGTTCAGAATTTGTGGGCCCTCCAACACTGGAGATTTTCAAGAAGAGATTGGACAGCCATTTGTCTGGAATGGTGTAGGGTTTCCTTCTTAGGCAGGGGATTGGACTAGGACGCAAAGATTCTGTATTCTGATAGGTTTGAGCATAATACAGTCATACAATATATGAAGGCACCCACAACACAATGTACATATATAAGCATCCTGCTTGTGATGATCTAGTAGTGAACCAATCATTTAGTAGAAGTGGATATAGCTTCACACAACCAATGACTTATTTTTCTATTGGCTTTTTTCTCCCATCTTTTCTCTGATAGCTCAAGGCAACTTACACAAGGGTCCTCTTAACACCCCCCCCCACCATCATTACAACCCTCTGAGAGGGACTGAGCTGTAGGCCTTCAACGACTTCCGTGGATGAGTAAGAAATAGATTCCTTCTTTCAACTTCAACACTGTGGAATCAAAACACAGGACCCAAGCTGAATAACCAAGACTCACTGCAGTGTTTATTATGTAAACTGGAGGTGACCCCACCAAAATGTTGGTGAGTTATCCCAGCAAACAAAAGATATCCACTTATATCTATACATTGTATATATATTATACATTTAAGAAAGGAGGGGGATATTCATAAGTAATAATAACACACTAGATCTTAGGTTACTGCCTTTCTACTGCCTCAAAGAAAACAATTGCCTTAGTGAGAAGAAAGAGGTCAAAAGAAGCTGGGAAACTCAGGGTGCCAAGCATTACCATAGGGAAGTTCTGATAAGACATACAACAGGCTGCAAATCTGAGGCTATGGCACATTTTTTATTTTTCAACTTCTTCATGTTATGCTTCCATTAGTCTTAAACAGTCCCATTCATTAAAAAAACACTTTTCTTACAACATAATCAACACATTATAGTGAAAATCACACACAGAGTCAATAAAATTGGAGAAATATCATAATAACTGGAGACTGCATAATAACATGGCCAAGACTGCAGGATCCAAAAACATCTTCAGTAGCATTGCTGACAGTATTATTTTCCAGAAAGTTGAAGAAGAGACAAGTGTTCAGTTTTCTAGTGCTTATCCTAACCCAGGCGACGTCATGTGACGTCGCACGACATATTGCGACTTTTTCCCCGTTGCCGGCAATGGGGAGGGTGCGGTTTTGTCATGATGCATCCGGCCTGAGGGCCGGCAGTTTGACATGCCTGTCCTAACCAATAGAGAAGAGCTGGTTGAAGAGATAAATATAGTGGGAATTTTGGGAGAATGTCAAGATACTATCAAAATAAAAATCGGAGCATAGTTCTATAAGCATACCAGATTTCAGTAGAGCCAGTTTCAACAAGCTTATAGAAGTTTGCGACAGTGACAAATATCTGTATCTTGGGTGTAGGATGAGGGTGGAGGTTCATTCTTCGAACTTGTGGGTTGTTTTACGAATGTTTCATTACCAGGCTAGGTAACATCTTCAGCAGAGCTTAGGGGATGTCAGTGTCAGTGTTCTTCTGTTTATAAGGGCTTCATGTGGTCAGTGGGTTTTGTGATAGTGAGGTCACATCAGGTGAGGGTCACATCAGGTTAGGGTCTTGTGATGGGTCAAGTGAGTGGGTTGTGTCAAGTGAAGATTTTGTGGTTGGTCTTATGATGGGCCAGGTGTGGGTCACAAGTGAGGGTCTTGTGATGGGTAGGTGTCAGGTGAGGGTCTTTGGGAGGTGAGGTGCTGGTTGGGGATTGCATGGGTTGATTGAGGGCTGGTGCTGTCTCTGGTTTCAGTTGATTTGAATTCTGAGGGGTTCATAGTAGGTCGATGTGTCTGATGATGATGATGATGATGATGATGATGATGATGATGATAATAATAATAATAATAATAATAATAATAATAACTACAACTATTATTTCAATGGAATGTTTATGATTGTCACCTTGTACAAGATGTCATTTTATTGCAATTTTCTGCAGACTTTACTAGCCCTTGCATTTATCATAATAATACTAATTAATGCTAATTAATAATTGAATAGAATAAAGTTGGAAGGAACCTTGGAGGTCATCTAGTCCAACCTCCTGCTCAGGCAGGAAACCCTATACCATTTCAGACAAATGGCTGTCCAGTCTCTTCTTAAAAACTTCCAGTGCTGGAGCATTCACCACTTCTGGAGGCAGGTTGTTCCACTGGTTAATTGTTCTAACTGTCAGGAAGTTTCTCCTTAGTTCTAGCTTGCTTCTCTCCTTGACTAGTTTCCATCCATTGCTTCTTGCCCTGCCTTCGGGCACTTTGGAGAATAGCTTGACTCCCTCTTCTTTGTGGCAGCCCCTGAGATATTGGAACACTGATATCGTGTCCCCCCTCATCCTTCTCTTCATTAAACTAGACATGTTGATGGAATTGCTTCTGGAGTAGCTGATTATTTTTGTATTGCACCAATACCCTGGTAATGAAATGTTTGGAAACCAACCCACAAGCTCGGAGAAAGAACCCTTAGCTTATAGAAGTCCTAGTCAGGAACCCATTGATAAAATTTCTTAAGACAAAGAGACTGCAGTGGCTTTGAAGCCTTCTAATAAATAAGAGAATTGAGGTACACTTGTATTGTCATTCCAATAAGGAGAAAAAAAGGAAGGGGGGAGTTTAAAAGGTAAAGGTAAAGGTTCCCCCGCACATGCGTGCTAGTCGTTTCCGACTCTAGGGGCCGGTGCTCGTCTCCGTTTCAAAGCCGAAGATACAGCGCTTCTCCGAGGACGTCTCCGTGGTCATGTGGCCGGCATGACTAGACACCAAAGGCGCACGGAACGCTGTTACCTTCCCACCCTAGTGGTCCCTATTTTTCTACTTGCATTTTTACGTGCTTTAGAGTTTAGAAGCCCTTTATGGATTCACAGGGAACTTTTGACTAAGCTAAAAGAGACATGAATAGGAAATGGAAGACAAATATAATCAGAAAAGGGGGAAAGAGACCTCCTCAAATCTCTTGTCCCTTCTGAACTGATTAACTGGAACCAGAATTCAGGATCTTCATTTGTCTAAGTAGATTTCATAGTTCAGCTTGTAAATGAGTTTCTTATTAGTTTTCAGAGGGACTTGCTGGCAGATTGTCCTGATATGCAGAACAGGACAGTCCTTATCATTTCTCTTAAAACCAGCTGCTATACAGCACTGATGAAAGGCATCCAGTTCAGTTTTATCATCTTTATTTGTGGCAGCAGTCCTCAGTAATCTACGTTGAACAAATCCATTGTGTGCCTAAAAATTAAATTCTGTCAATAACAAAAAAAAACCTGAAAGCAAAACAACTGAACCCAAATTTGATAGTTTGTTCTTAATTTTAAAAAGCCATGTTATTGTCACCACTGAACTAAAGAAAATAAGATCATTTAATTACGTGAATGTTCCCTAATATCTCATTATCCAACAGAGGTGAATGAGATTTTTTTAAAAACTCTTTTTATCAGAAACTCATTTTTTTTGGAAGAAAAAAATCCCACCAAAAATATAAAAGCTGTACTTTGGAGAAAAGAAATCTTCTATGGGGAAAAAAAGGTGTTGATTTAGTGAAAAAAAAGGAGGGATTGGTTAGTATATCACCTGCCTTGTATTATTTCCCTTTTGTGCACGGACAAAGACCTTTTATTTATGAATATGAAAAAAGTGCTGTACTTTCCTTTTCAAATATTGTAAGACAGCATTTCTTCCTTATGCTTAAATAAAAGGTCCTTGCCCATAGATTGCAATTGTTCATATTAACAATTGTTCTTCGGGTAGACGTAGAAAGCGAGCTGCTATTTAAATTCTGAAAGATCCTTTAGTAACTTCCTTGATTTCTTTTTCCAAGAGACTGGTGAAGCATAAATGAAATATTTAATAATTCACTTCGTTTGGAAAAGTGGGATTTCCCGGAGAGCAGTCGTATGGCCCAATGCAAGAAGGGCCAAGTGACTTCCTCAATCTGCAGCCCATCTTTCCACCAGCTCCAAGCTCAGACCTTTTTGCCACCAAAGCAGAACCATTCAGAAGGAACTTGTGGCGTTTGGCTTCTTGTGCCTAGAAGACTCGCTCCATGCCAACCTGGCCAAGTGGTACCCTTGCTTCCCAAGGGGATATGTCAGCCTTCCTCACTTAGCTTCTCACTACGGGCTGCTAAGTGCAAAGGAGTTGTTTCTGCTGTGCTACTTTCCCATCTAGGTTTCTGAGTCCTTAAAGCAGGTTCAGCAGGACAGCAAATCTGCCCTCCTTGTTCCCATGGAAGGAGGCTGAGGTGGGGGCCTGGCAGAGAGATGGCCCTCAGACCTCCACACATTACACCTGCTTGTCTTGACTTCAGTTTAGAATGAGTGGGAAACAGCTTGGGCTACCAGTCCCTTCCACTCTAAGTAATTCCAGCTAGGCTTACTTTTCCTATGAGCTTGCCATGTGAGAATGACCCCTCTTTTGCCTTGGGCATTGGCTATGTTCCTTCACACCAATCATGAAGGCAACCAGCTTTCACCTACCATAAGTCTGGCCCAAATGAGACAGTGGTGTAGGTGATCCTGAGGGTGGCATAACAACCTTGGAGTAGAACAGTTGCAGCAGAAAAAGGCCAGGACTTTGGATCCATGTCTGTCCTCTGAATCTGGCACAATCTTCATGGCTGTTCCCAGGTGAAAAGACCAGACTGCAAACCTTATCCATCTCTTGACACAAGCTGGTGCAGAGTTGGTTTGATGATCTCTTCCTAGACCTCTTCCTAGGAAGGAGCTTTTCTGGGCCTTGTTTCACATTTTGCTGAGGCACTCCAGTTTGCACAGTGAAATAGAAATAGGTTTTGATAGTGCTTCAGTTTCCTGGACAGAAGCTGAAATAGCGTGCAAACCTCTCAAAGCTGCTCCTGGTGGGGTCATAAACCATGTCTGAGAACTCTGATAAAAGATGTAACTGAGGCCTACGTATGAATATGAGTCCTGAATAAAATGCCATCCTAGACATTACTGCCTCCCCTAACATCATTCAGCTTTAGAGAATTGCTACAGGTAGAGGAGCAAGGAGGTCATCGTTTCAGGTAGGTGTCCATTGCCCACTGTTGCTCTTGCATGTTCCCCCTCTAGTATCACTTTGGGGCAAATTAAGGAGCAAAGCTATCATGCAAAGGAGCTCTGCTAAAAAGAAATAGCAAACAGGGAGTATGAAATTTTGAGTCTGCAATAAATTCCTTCCCTCCTCAAGTTCTGTAGGGTAGAAAAAAATCTTAAGGAGAGAGAAAAGCAAGAGAAAATAGATTGTCCTATTGATAATAAGTCTGAATGGTCTTTCATCAAGCCAATTTACTTATAATATATGCAAGTCATTTCAAAGCTGTTTCTATCTTAGCTTAATGGATATGTCAGTTTACAACCCAGAGCCATCTGCTTTCTGGGGTGCTTGCATCATTTCCTCTCTTTTAATATAATAGCTGAACATTAAAAAAAACACCACTTGCAAGAGTCCTTTCTATTACATGCAGTGCCAGCAAAACTAAGCTGTTAAAAAGTTTGTTTCTGAGCATTACCTTGGTTTATAACCAGTGGATTAATTTCCCCCACCCCAACTGGTCCCAATCAACTTCCAGGTGGAAATGCTTTGAGTTTCGCTGGACCATCTTCTTGCCTTACCGTCCTGTCTGTGTGTGGCTGGCAAGGCAGGCTGGCTATGTCTCATGAAATGCCTCTGTGAACTGTATGGCTGTGCTGCCCAGCCTGCTTCTCCTTGCCTCTGTGTTTTCCTGGCAATGGCTGCAAATTGTGCAGCTGGGATCTTTCAATTTTTGAAAATGAAAACATGTCCACCTCATGCAGCCTCCCTTGTCTTTGCAACCAAATCCACAAATGTGAGGTTGAGTAGGAGCACCATTGGCACTAGTGCCCTTTGTATTCCATTCTCTGCACTGGCAGAGAGGTCACTCCTTGGGATAAGTATGAGGGTGTCAGAAAACCCTTCCCCCCCCCTTCTTCAACACCCTCCCATCAGCAACTGATCCCACATGTAGATGACAAAGCAGGGAGGCTGCTGGCCTTCCTTCTGACACACTGAACTGCTGCATCTCTCAAACTGTTTTTTGACCACTCAAAACATGCATGCAGATCCTTCTTCTGAAAAAGAAGGGGTGGGGGAGCTTACAATTATTTTAGTAGAAAGAGGAATCGTATAAAGAACTAAGGGAAATGTAAGAAACAATATGAACATAGTGGGAACAAAGATGGTTTACAAAACAATAGTAAGCTATGGAGGATGATTGGTATTGGTATAAACTATTGTTGTTATTTGCGAAGTCGTGTCCGACCCATCGCGACCCTATGGACAACGTTCCTCCAGGCCTTCCTGTCCTCTACCATCTTCTGGAGCCCATTTAGGCTCACGCCTACTGCTTCAGTGACTCCATCCAGCCACCTCATTCTCTGTCGTCCCCTTCTTCTATTGCCCTCAATCTTTCCCAGCATTAGGCTCTTCTCCAGTGAGTCCTTCCTTCTCATTAGGTGGCCAAAGTATTTGAGTTTTAGCTTCAGGATCTGGCCTTCTAAAGAGCAGTCAGGGTTGATCTCCTCTAGGACTGACCGGTTTGATCGCCTTGCAGTCCAAGGGACTCGCAGGAGTCTTCTCCAGCACCAGAGTTCAAAGGCCTCGATTCTTTGGCGCTCAGCCTTTCTTATGGTCCAACTTTCACTGCCATACATTGCAACTGGGAAGACCATAGCCTTGACTATACGCACTTTTGTTGACAGGGTGATGTCTCTGCTTTTTAGTGTGCTGGTATAAACTATACCAGCACAACTATACCTTGGTGGAGCAGTGGGCTAATGCCTCCTTAAGTAACCCCAGCTGCCTGCAATTAGTGCAGGTTCGCATCCCACCAGGCTCAAGGTTGACTCAGCCTTCCATCCTTACGAGGTAGGTAAAATGAGGACCCAGATTGTTGGGGGCAATTAAGCTGACTTTGTAATAATGCCGCTTGGGGGGGTGTGTGAAAGCCCTAACAAGCAGGCATATACATAGAATGAAGGCTACTGCTAAGCTTGTAAGCCGCCCTGGGTCTTCGGAGAAGGGCGGGATATAAATGTAATAAAAATAAATAAATAAATAAATTTATCTCTATCTCCCTTAGTTTTATTTCTTTACATTTTGAGCTGACTATTATACTGTTAGCTTTCTCTGCTTTGTATAAAGTTGCTTACCCTGCAAGGGAAGAGCATGAAGGGCATTTCTATAGGTATGTAAGTTTGTTCTGCTAATGAAATAGGATGGAAATGATTAAAGGGAAACTCCTTAGAAACAGAAATTTGCTTTGCATGAGGGATGACTGGCTGCAAAATGCCACTCATTTTCCTTAAAAGGATTTGGTGCATTATTTACTGATTTGTGTACTGATTAGCCTCTTCATTACTGTGCACTGGATAATAACTCTTCCAAACTGTAATTGAACATACAGAATAAAACAAGCTATTTGTTAAAAACAAAGGCTAAAAGCCAGGAGTACATTTCATGTAATTGCTAAAGAAAAATGATTAGTTTAATAGCATCAACCCAAAACTGTCATCATAATATAACATCATAATGTTGCAATGACTGGAATGAAATTCATAACTGCATGACTTGAACAGAGATTGTTTTGATATAAGCTTCCTAAGCAATGAGGAAATGCTACTAAATAGACAATTTGGAAAGAAGGGAGATAATAGAAATAAACTAAAATGGAATATATTCATTATATATTTCCAGCCTGCCTTCACCATGCTGCCTTAAGGAGTAAATAATCACTTTATATCCATCAGTATTTTGTAGAATGAATGTGGACAAAAGCATTCATTCAGAATTATTGATCTATTGGTACACACTGACAAGAAGGACTGATCAAATGAGTATTAGTATTGCAAAAATTGTTATATCTTTCTTCAAACATGCCATATGAGATCTTTTAATGCATGTTCTTGACATTTGCTGGGTGTAATGTATGTACTTCATGAGCTTGGCTATAAGAAAAATATTGTATGATAAAATTAAACTGGAGCAGAAAGGAGAGTGGAAGTGAGTGAACAAAAAGAATCTGGATAGGTTGGACAACATCTGAGAAAAAATTATATTAACTACATAGCTTGCACAAATGAACCTAAGATAAGCGTAACTAGCTTTTACACTATGTTCTCATTTTTTCATGAATAAGTAGCATTTATTTATAATATTATTTCCAGTAAATAAATAAACTTCTCCAAACTGGTGGCTGCCAAATATGTTAAATTTTAGTTATGATGATCATTGCACACGAGTGAGCAATGCACCCAGCTCTTATTGTTTGAGAGCAATCCCGCTGCTGCACCTTTGCTTTCTTCATCTCAGATGGAGCAGACCCATCCAAGCTGCTGGCAGCCGATTGAGTGGGGAGGACGAGGAGGAGAAGAGCATGAGGGCGGCTGGCCAGGTGAGGAGTAGGCCGGGCGATGGTGGCTGGCTGGCTGAGGAGCGGGGAATCATGGCCGCCCAGGGGGGCTCTGCCAAGCCTCATGGCAGCGCATTGGCAGCCCCCCACCTGGCCTTCCCCCCCCGGCTCCATACAAGTTGCTTGGCAAAAATCCTGCACCCCGATTGGACCCACATGGCAGCTTCTTTCCAGCTCCACCGTGGTCCTCTGTCACTTCCTCTGCCGCCGCGTGCAGTCCCACAAACAAAGGAAGTTTGTGGGCAGTCCCACAAACAAAAGAAGTGGGACTAAAAAAATTCAACCAATCAATTCCAACTTCGCAAGATTTTTTTTCCCCACGAGAAGTTGGAATTGATTGATTGAACTTTAGTCCCACTTCGTTTGTGAGATTGCACATGGCAGTGGAGGACTGGGAGCCACAGTTTGCCGACCTCTGGACTAGTAGAAGTAATTTTACTTTGAATTCTTGTGGGGCTCCTAGACACAAACAAGTTCTAGCAAACAAGTTCCAGATCCCTTGAGCTTCTACCAAACAAGTTCCATTATTGATCAGAAATATATATAAATTACCTTTTATCCCAACATTTTGTCATTGATCATTCTGGATACCTTACAGCAGTGATGGCGAACCTTTTAGAGACCGAGTGCCCAAACTGCAACCCCAAACCCACTTATGTATCGTCGGGTGCCGGGCGGGTGTGGCCCATTGGGTGGGCGTGGCTGTGGTGGTAACGGCAGACTGGATGGGACTAAAAAGTTCAATCAATTCCAACTTTGCCAGATCTTTTTTTTCCTGCGAAAAGTTGAAATTGATTGAACCCCCCCTTTTTTTTGCACACGGCAGTGGAGGCCTAAAACAAAAAAGTTTTATTAAACCCAGCTGAAGACCTAGGACTGGGGTGACGGTCCACGTGCCCACAGAGAGGGCTCTGCGTGCCACCTGTGGCACGCGTGCCATAGGTTTGCCACCTCAGCCATAGAGCTTAGAAGCTTGAATCCAAAGTTTAGGGGTGCCTTAGGTTAGCTATTTTATTCATAAATAAAACTGTAATGTAATAACATCTTATAAATTTTTAAACCAATAATTTAGGAATTAGCCCAAATTATTGAATAGACAGCCAAAACATACTTCTACAGCTGTGATCACATATATGAGAATAGAGCTGTCTCTATAGCCTTCTCCTTGAAAATGTATTTACTACTACAGAAAATAGAAGAGGAATGCAATATGTGAGATACCAAGTATAAATGCTTCTTGACATCGTTATATTTTTTCTATTTTACCCCACCCCATGTAGGCATAGAACAAGTCCCATTATCTGCCCTTTTGTTACAGAACCCCTGACACTAATTTTGTTGTGCAGATCACTAAAAGATCTAAATTACTCTCTCTCAATATGGCCTCTCAATTTGGCACAAAGCCAGTCTGAGACAAAGAGTAGTAAACTCCCCCCACCCCAATGCCTAGCTCAACTTGCATCTAATTTCATCATCATCACCAATGGAAAAATGAAAGTACCAGATCAGATCTTAAATAATCTTTGGATAAAGGAGATAAAGGCTCAACCAGCATGGTGAAGTTTTAGCATCAGGTCTGATTCAAAATATTGGATTTTCACTTGCAGAATGAAAGCAAATATACTATGTTACTCTTTCAGAAAGTTAAAATTACACTAATTTAGGCTTTGACCATCATGCCTGTCTTCTGGTAGTTAAATTATCTGGCAATTCAAAGGTAAAAGACTAAGAGGGGAAAAAATAGCAATCACTGTGCAGAATAGGTTATATTTTTCAGTGATTTAGCATATTCTTTTTGTAGAATAAACTTATGCAAAAGATGCTTGTTAAAGCCTTGAACAAATGTATGTGATTGGGAAAATCAAATCCCCATTGGTCTGAGGATTCCTGCACTGGTCAAGAGGTAGTAGTAGACTTCCAATATCTCTTCTAATCCTATGATTCTATGAAAATGTTCACATTGCTATAAAGGCATATAAACTTTGCAAACCTTTTGTCTATTTAGTGACACTGCATTCATTGATGAAGAAACCCTTGGTCCAGCTTTGCTCAAATTAGTTATGGTTGAGATTGTAAAGCTAATGATGTAAAATGCACTTTAGTTAATACTCTAGTATCCTGTAATTCATGGATCAGAAGGACATTTCTCTAGAAAATGGCAGCGTGATATTCGATCCACAATAATATTATTCCATAGCAAAGGTACTTAATATGTTGTGTTCATCTGCATTTTCAAAAAACCTTTTGTCCTATAATTGAAAAGTGCTTTCCTTTGGGTTGTTTTGGTTCCACCAGCAGTGAGTAGAAGCCTTGTTGAGCAGGATAGCTTATTGTAAAATATTAGTGGCCATTAATTTTCATTATGGTAATAGCACACAGGGTTCAAGCTACAATTCTGATAAATTGCACAAACCAACCTGCATGCCCACTGATTGCAACATTAGTCAAAATTCAACTCTTGACATTCATAGGCAATATTTATGTGACCCACATCATGGCAGTACTAAATGACCCAGAATCTTTAATACATTTTGTTTGTATTTTGTGAAGCATAGTATAATTTTCAGTTTACAAATGAAACAGTGAAATTTGTGATGTTGTTAGAAGCAAAAATTACATTTGCTGTGAGTCTTAGCAGAATTTACAATATTTGCATTACTTTGCTTTTATAAGTTTAGCATAAACTATTTACCTTGTGACAAGGTATAAAAAGGTAAAAGTTGCCGGTTTCTCCTCTAAGCCCAAATGACAGGTCATTTTACCAATGGGCATGGCCAGAAGGAGGTGCTGCTGGCCACTGCCAAAATCTACATTCTTTGCAGCAGTCAAGAAGTGGACAATTGATTTTACTCAAAACCAATATTGTCACAGAGGCTTCCTTAGCCAGATTTATTGAAAAGAAAATGGTATTAGGTTACAGAAATCTCAACAATGGGATTATTTTCACTTTCAAAAACCATTTTGTCTCCCAGTCTTCTAAGATGGGAACTTTTTTTCTGTTCTTAACCATAATCTGTGTGTGAACTGAAAAGCCATTTTTTTACTGATAAGATTGGAATATCCAAATGTTCAAAATAGGAATCTTTCTCAAGCTATGGACCTAATCACTTATTGATTGCTCCTTTCTATTTTACCTTTCTTCAACTTCCAAACAACATATTATTTGAACAACAGAAGCAACTTTGAAGTCAGAAGCAAATTTCCCAATGGTCTTGATAACCTCTTTGTCATATTTGTGGAACAATGCTAAATCAGTGATCAAAACCCAAGTTGTTTTATGTAGGAGAGAGACATAGGATAAAACAGGAATAACAGATCACTAGATATGTATTTATTCAGAGTTCCCCAAACTGATCAATACTGACCTTTAAGAGTTAATGAAATTATGTATTATTATGGACATGGGTTATCATTCAGATTCAGAATCTGACTCATAACATTGTTCTAGCTGAGCCTCTGGATTGTCAGCCTCAAAATTCATCAAGGTGTGATTCACTGAGGCTGAACAACCACAGACATCTCCTGATCAATTGAAGGGTGAGGCATGACTCCCAAGTTCCAGGTCTCTAAGTATGCAGCAGTAAGCAAAGCAACATTATCAATGGTGAATGCTCCAACACTGGAGGTTTTTAAGAAGAGACTGGACAGCCATTTGCCTGAAATGGTATAAGATTTCCTGCCTGAGCAGGGGGTTGGACTAGATGACCTCCAAGGTCCCTTCCAACTTTATTATTATTATTATTATTATTATTATTATTATTATTATTATTATTATTATTATTATTATTATTATTATTAATTATTATTATTATTATTATTATTATTATTGAGGTTCCTCACTAAGTAAACTGTAATGGAACCTATCAATTATCTTGGAGAAAGAGGAGACAAGATGTTGTTTAGGACAGGGCTTTTCAACATTTTCACCGATAGTACCACTTTTAGGGTATGGCAATATTGGAGTACCACCTAGCAAGGTGTCAAAAACTTGATGACCAAAGCAAAAAAAACCTGTTCAAAGTTGCAATTGCACTGAAATGACTTATGATCATTTTTCACACTTATGACCATTGCAGCATGCCCAGGGTCATGTGATTTATATTTGGATGCTTGGCAACTGATTCATATTTATGTTGGTCACAGTGTCCCAGGGTCATGTGATATCCTTCTGCAACCTTTTGACAAGCAAAGTCAATGGCAGGGTTGCTGGTGGTCAAGTGCTAGGGCGGGACTCTCTTCCCTCCCTCCCTCCTGCCTTCCCTTCCTCCCTTTCTCATTCCCATCTCCTTCTGAAGGAAGAATTTTATCCCCACTCCTATTTTCCCTCTTCCATATATTCATCAAACAAGGAAAAGCCTCCAGAGACAGAAAAGACAAGCTGCTGAGGGAACTAGCTTAAAAAGGTGCATTCCCCTTTAAGAATAAGTTAGTGGCTAGAAAGAAAAGTTAAGGAACCGGCAGCGGGCACTTAAGGAAGAAAACAAAATGTGGTAAGTATTGGCTGCTGGCTAAGGCAGCCTCCCCAAATGGCGCCATTCATAAGTAAAGGAACGCTACAGGCAAAATCCATTCAGGAGAAAAATACTTCAAAGTTGCTTGCAACAAAACTTACACCTAACAATAGCAGAGGAATAGAAGCTAACATGAGACAAATAGAAATTGCCAAACACTCCTTAAGAACACAAAGCCCACATTGCACAAATCCCAGAACTTCAAAGTCACAAAAGCACATAAGAATCCTTCCAGTCTCCATCCCCCTCCCTCCGTGCCTCACCTTCAGCCAATGCTGCCTTTCTTCATTCCTCGTGGAGGGCGACCCCTCCTCCGCTGTGTCTCTTGCCTGTTTGTTGCTGCCAGCAGATGGCTGCCGCAGAAGTTGTAGATTGGCTCATGGCCAGCTTGCTTGGGTCTCCTCTCCTTTCCCCCCACCCTCCTCCTTTCCCTTCGGCGCACCTAGAGCTGACTCCATCTCCTCCCAAGGCCTCCTCTTTTTTTCTCTCTGCCTCTCCCGCCCAAACTGCCTCCTTTTATAGCCTCTCCTGTCTCTGCCCCCCTTCTGGGTGGGCCGGAAGTGAGCTTGGGGCCTTTGCCTCGCTCCAGCCACTCTGCAGTGCCGGAGGACTCTCTCACAGTAAGTCCTGCGCTGTGCTGGCTTGTTCCCTCCCCCACTACACTTGGCTGGGCAGGGCCACGTACCACCTGCCATGTGCTAATGTACCACAGGTGGTACACATACCACCGCTTGAAAAGCCCTGGTCTAGGAAAAAATAGAAGCAGGAGAAAAACTGCAGCCAGGAAAAGAAACTTAGGAAAGACACACCCTAATGGATCAAACAGTTAAAGTGGAGACGGGAAGTTTTGTTTCTTCAGACTTGCAAGATTCTGTTAATGTAGCCTTACAATAAAATAGTATTAGTTGATGTTGAATTTAATTACGGCAGCAAGACTCTTGATAGGTCAGTATTGGAAGAAAGAGGAATTGCCGACTATAGAAGAGTGGACTTTAAAGGTTTCCGACCTGGCAGAGATGGCGAAGATTTCGGCCTATTTGAAAGATCACTCGCAAGAACGCTATATTATGGAATGGAGAAAATGGATTGAGTTTATCCAGAATAAGTATAGGGTTAAGAAGTTTTATGTAGCATTTGAATAGGTCTTCTTTCTTTTTTCTTCTTTTAGTTTTTTTTATATATCTATATTTAATATTACTAAGGCTTGTTTTATCCTATATAAGCTAGAGAGTGATGGATTTTAGAGTTTATAGTTGTTAGTATATGATTGTTTATGATTGTTTTTTTTATATATACCTTGTATTTAGCTCTGGGAAGTCGGGGGGAGGGGGGGGAGAGGTGGGGGGGAGGGAGAAGGGAGGGGGAGGGGGGGGTTTAAAGAAAAATTGTATGTTAAAACTTTTTAATAAAAAAAAATAAAATAAAATAGTATTAGTTCATCTTGTCTTGTTTCCTGTTTGGTTTATTTGGGACGGCTGACATAAAAAGTGAAGCCTGAGTATTTAAGCCACGTGCCCACAGATTGATTTATGGAACCATTTTGCCTTCAGCTTTACTTGGAATCAATAGCTTGGAATTTCATTTCTTGACTCTTGTTTTTGTGTTTGCCTGCTTTTGAACTCTTGACTATTAGACTGGCTGACTATCTGACTTGGCTCTTTTACTCCTGGAAAGAATTTGGACCATTTGCTACCTAATTCTGAAATGGAATTATTAAGTCAGGACTCTTTGCAAAGACCTTGTTTGATGAACTTGTCTATTGTTATCTGCCTGGTTGAGGTAAATAATTCAACTCCTTAGTAACTTGTGTCTGTTTGTGTTTGTATCACAAACAATGTAAGTTAGAACAATAATTATTATTGTAGTAATTACTAATTATTTGTAGTACTACCAAAGTGGTATTTATAAAATTATTTTCATATAATAAAAGTTTAGAGGTTGATGAAAAATCTGAAATATTACTACCCTTGATTTAAATGAACAGGTCTAGCACCCTT
The DNA here is from genome assembly GCF_964194415.1 of Vipera berus. Classification (NCBI taxonomy): domain Eukaryota; kingdom Metazoa; phylum Chordata; class Lepidosauria; order Squamata; family Viperidae; genus Vipera; species Vipera berus. The sequence continues at coordinate 112,813,192 of NC_138202.1, forward strand.
TTAAGAGTACTACACCTGTGTTCAAAGATGCTCCAACTCAGAGGTCAATGGGATCACCAAATTCAAACAACTTGACAAATGATTAAAGCCCTCATCTCAGGCATTCACCCAGAGCTGTCGAAGTCACCTGATTGCATGTTAAGGACAAAGCCTGGAGGTTGTTTTTCCTGTTGTCAGGTGATACTAGGTAGGAGAAGCACAGCCAGGGAAATTCACCAATTCCTTTCTTTCAACTGACCTATATTAAAATTACAAGGATATAAAAGCAGTCATCAGACTCATCATTAAGAGAAAATAGAGTTTGGCTCTCAGGGCATCACAATATATACTAGCAGAGTCATTTATGTGTGATGGGCAGCCATACAATAAATAATAAATAATGAAAATAATTATTAAATGACATTAAGTAATAAAATATATTAAAAATTGTAGCATCTAGATAAATATGAATGCACTTTTAGGAAGAGCTTTTTGCTTATATATAAGGACTTTTTTATTTTGTTACAAGAAATGGATGGATGGACAGATGAATAGAGAACTACATGTCTTTCTGGAAGAAAAAGACTTCCTCCAACTTAGTATAAATTTCTTGAATGTGAAATGAATCAGATCCTACAAGATCCTGACATGGACACAAGCACTCTCCCATACACAGCAAGATCTATGTCTGCAACAGCATTGCAAAGAATTTTACACAGTGAGTCAAGGTGTATATTTGTATTAAATCCAACAAGTGTTCTGAATCATCTTCTGCTCCAGAATAGTGCCACTGTTAGAATCTCTTCTGTCTTTAGATTCACTCATGTATGCCTGTTTTTCCCTCCTCTATAGGTCACCCGCTATGAATTCTGTTCTTATATCTAATTAGGTTTGTCATTTAAAAGGATTTATTCTCCCTTCTTACTTGATGTAAGATTTTCCAGACTTTCCAAAACTTTTGCTTAATAATGTAATTTTACCATAATGATATATGCCTTAAAGACATTGAAAACATTGCACACCCCAACTAGTTTTCTTATTACAGTATAATATAGATAGATGTGTTTCTAGCTGCAGTAATTACTTTAATTTCATAGAAACATAAGACTGTTGAGTAATCGGCTATTACTAATGTAATTACTCCAACAAAATTGGTTCACAAACAGACAGTGTTACGAGTTGTTCCTACATTGTACTAATTTAATAGTGAGTCACATTTATCTCTGAAGTGGATAATACAGGATAGCAAAAATCCACATTGTAATTAAGATGTATGAAAAGCATTTTTTGAGATGTACTATCGAGCTTTTGAAAACAAATCTGCATCTCTCTGTCATTCTTATGCCATTATTGTTTGTATTACACTGCCTCCTGAAAATCAAGGCATATATTTGTCTTATTTGAACACTAAAGATGCATTTTTTTACATTTAAGACATAATATTTAAACAGATAAATATTCAATTTCATAAGCAGAGAATGTGCACTACACAAGTTTCTCTAGATTTATCCCCTCTAGTTTCATAGGTGTTTTTTTAAACGTTTTGAGTTGAATTCTCAGTGATGACACTTTGGTGCATTTTTTTATAAAATGCATATGCAGTTCCTTCTTTTGGTTTCATATACAGTAAGATAGAAAATACAAACAGCTCAGTTTCAGAGAAGAAACTGGATGAGGCTGATTGTTTGCTATAATAGATCCTTTGCAAATCTATTGCTTCTAAAAAGGTAAAGGTAAAGGTTCCCCCGCACATGCGTGCTAGTCGTTTCCGACTCTAGGGGCCGGTGCTCATCTCCGTTTCAAAGCCGAAGAGCCAGCGCTTGTCCGAGGACATCTCCGTGGTCATGTGGCCGGCATGACTAGACGCCAAAGGCGCACGGAACGCTGTTACCTTCCCACCGGAGTGGTCCCTATTTTTCTACTTGCATTTTTACGTGCTTTCGAACTGCTAGGTTGGCAGAAGCTGGGACGAGTAACAGGCGCTCACTCTGTTACGCGGCACTCGGGATTCGACCCGCCAAACTGCCGACCTTCCGATCGACAAGCTCAGCGTCCTAACCCACTGAGCCACCGCGTCCCTATTGCTTCTAACTAGATTGTAAATAGAATTTCCATCAATGATTGATGCATGTTCCACTTGTCATGCTGCAAGCCAGCTACCAAAAGTCTTCATATCATATCATCATCTCACAAGATATATGAAATTATGTTATAACACAATAACATTAATATTAAATTATGCTACATTAAAATATTGCTGGAGGGATGTGCGCTGTTTAGATTTCTAGGATTGCATTTCTGTGACTAATCATACTCTTCCTATGAGCTAATTGCAAACCATTGTGCAAAATTGTCCTGGCACTTGAGCACTTGATGGATAGCTCACCAACAAAATAAGGAGGAAATAAGAATATTTTGCCTCTTTTATCACCAGATTGTAGACTTGAATATGAGTTCATATCATGTTCAGTCATTGATTTCTGGCCCTTCTTTAATGGTACTCTAGGCATTCTTTCTGCCCCTTCATCTTCCAGAAATTTAAGAAGTGAGGTCTTTGCTCATTGAATGGGGGTATCTTGAATATTATGCCTCAAGCCTTCAGTTTTATGTGGTACACATTCGTTGCACAATACTGTCTAGCACACACAAATAATCTTGTTAAGGGTATTTATTAGCTGAAATGTACGCCATTGTTACAAAACTAGTAAATAAAGCAAATGGAAAACAGTTCTTTTCATTCTAACAACAGAACATTAAACAGGGACCTTGCAATTCTTCAATTTGATATCATCTTTAGCCAGACACTGAGTACTGAACAAAGGGGAGTAAAATAAGAGTAAACAAATTGTATATGCACATACATACAGACCATGTTAGGAAGAATAATTTAAATATAGAATAATCCAGGTGAACCTTTTGCTGCTCTGGTAATTTGCAACAAAATAATTATCAATTATGATAATATAAAAGCAGGAGAAATAGAATTAGAAAATAAACTAAGTGGGTTACTGTATATATTTTATCAAAGTTAAAAATAATTCCAAGCAATACTTTAGTTCCACAAGTAAAACACATTATTCTACTTTCAGTCCTTTGGATTTAAATTCAGAGTGAAGAATCTGTGATAAGCATCTCCCAAATTCTTCTAGGATCATTTGTTCAGCTAAGCAAATGGAGTAATCTTGTTTTTCTGCCTCTTCACCTTGAGCAAGAAGACAGGCACATGTTGCCTCAACCACCTCCCAGGATATACACGTACTAGATTGTCTATTACAACAAAACAATATATAATTACACTTTAAATATATAAATGGATGCAAAGAGAATTACCATACATAACCACCAAATTCTAAATTTACTCATTGCTTAACTAACTGTTCTGTGACAGACTTGTATTTCAACACTGACTCATCCCTGAACAGGTGTTTAGTGACAGCAGAAGTCAGTCTGAGACCAACATTTTTTCAATTTGCAGCTTTCTTTCTGCAACCAATCTCCTTTTATACAGGATTCCAATCTCCTGGAATCCTGTGAGGAAAAAGATAAGGACATAGCTGTCTGCAGGGAGGACAACTGCTGAAATATGAGCCATGTTATAGTGCAATCTCTGCATACTTGCATGTGATGTTTTGGCAGAAAACTGACAAAAATGTATTCAATGAATGATCAGACTGGGACAGGCATATGAAAGGGGAGTTTTGAATTATGCACATCTTGTTATTTTGGCATCTTCCTGGCTACCTATGGGTATTGGATGCACAGTAAAGCAGGGGAAAAATGTTGAATTAAGCTCCCTGCTGTTACCCACCACTCCTTGCACCTTTAATGCAGTTTTTCAGTACTTTACTTCATTGCCAAATGTTAATTTCAGTCTTTAGTCAGACAATACCAGTTGGTAATAAATGTGCTTTTAAAAATATCAAATAGGGGTATCTTTTTCCACAGAAATAGGTAGGTTTCATAGTTGTCTCTCAAACACTTATATTCTTGAAGTAACTACATAAAAATAGTAAAGATTACTTTACTTTAAAGATTCCTGAAGCTTTCCCTTATTGATTACTAATCTTTGAGTGACTGGATTCATTTTTTTAAAAAAAATCCTGCTTATGGAGGTTTCCATGTTTTCTATTTGCATCCATATTGTAATTCAGTACAAATATGTTAGTAGTAAATTCTGAAAGAGTTCTGAAATTGTAATTGTATAATACACAGAACATATGCATTTGTACTTGTATTAGAAAGTACAGTTGTTACAAATTACTAAGTCTGGTTTGGATAACTACAAAGGAAAAGAACAGAGGTTGGAAGTCAATTATCTAAACATTTTCCCATAGTACAAAAGAAATAGAAAAATATTACATAGGTAATTTCTACCTTTCTTTCTTGGTTTTTGATAATATTTCAGAGTTAGAAAATGATTGAGAATCATTTCCTTCATTGGTTTTAAATTCCATTTCAATTGGCATATTCATTAATGTTTTTCGATCAGGGCTTTCTTCATAATTTTTGCATCCAACACATTTGCAGATAGATGAGCACATAATTTTAGCCTACAGAGAAACAAAATATTCCTAAAAGGACATGATATTTAATAAAGGTCCACAATAAAACAACAACAACGAGATTGGACTGTTCAACAATCCAATCATATTGCTGCTTCTTTGGAAATAAATCTCTTGAGTCCAGTGATATTTCCATTGAACAAATATCCAAAGAATGCTTAAATATTTTAAAATGAGAGGAATTTGCCTAATCCCTGTCCAATTTTCACTTCCCCTACTATTCTAGGAGGTTTTCAATTTCTTTAAAAAGTTTGGAGTTCAAACTGTTTAGAAGATGAAGGACGAATTGAAAAGAAAAACCTCACTCTCTGTTCTGTAAATGAAAACATTCTGTCTCCAGAGGTGCAATCATAGACATTTAAGGATCTAAAACTATACATTTATTTTAAATCTTTATTTACAGCTTTTCCAGATCTATGAAGCCATACATACCAAACAACACCATTCACATCTACAAGATAGGTATAGACAAGATTAGGTAAATTTGACTCCTGGTAATTTCATAGATTTCATATTAGGGCTATATAGTGTTTTGGATTTTATCTCTAAAAGTGGTTCAAAGTTTGAAAAACATAAAGCAGTTCAAGCAACTTAAACTGCAGCCACATTAGGATGTTTTATATCAGGGCTTTTCAACCTTTTCACCCATTGTACCACTTTTAGGATATGGCAACATCCGAGTACAAGTCGCCTAGCAAGATGACAAGTGGGGGTGGGGTGAGGGGTGTTTGGTTTTTATTCCATCTGTTTGGTGGTTGCGCAGGTTTTGGTTACTTCACATGACCCTAGGGCACTGTGACCATCATAAATATGAATCAGTTGCCAAGCATCTGAATGTAAATCACAAGACCCTGGAAGATGCTGTAACATTTCAGCTTATTGGCGCTTCTTCTGGGGTCAGCAGAAGCGCTGGGATCAGTGGAGCTGGAGCCTGGCACTGATCCTGGCGCTTCCACTGAGCCCTGACAGCCCTGCAGCTCCAGCCATCTCTCGCTCAGGCTTGTGTGGTGCTGCCACCAGTTCAGCTCATTCCCCTCCTCCGCTACCACTTTTCTAGGATGGTCATGTACCACCTGCTAGGTGCCAATGTACCACAGGTGGTACCCGTACCACTGGTTGAAAAGCCCTGTTTTATATTAGTGCCTCATTCATACATTATTGCATTTCAAATTATCAGGATTCAAACCAGACCATTGCACAGTCCTACTGTCTGTGTTATCTTCCTGGTTACAATGTAAAAGTGATTTGCCATTATTTTTTTCTGGGATTTTTTTTCCAGATTTCTCAATTTTTGGATTTCTTGGTGGCATCCTGCCCTGCCCTGCCCTACACTACCCTACCCTAGTATTAAAAAGTCTAACCACCTCTTAGCTTTAAGGATCAACAAAAATTGGCTAGCTACTGCCATTCAGCATGCTATAGGCAGGCATTTTGTCCTCCTTATTTTCTTATTTGCCATTCTCTCATCCCTTTTTAGGCTTTTTAAAATTTAAAAACCCCTTTTCCCCACAATTGCTTTCTCTAATTTTCCCTGAACGCATACCCTGGAGGTTCCCCTAATGCTTAGTCTAAGTATTTTTAATGCTTAGTCTAAGTATCCTTCTGCTATGATAATACTTTTATAAAACTGATGAAAAAATACAAACCTCAAAGCATTCACAGTAATTTTTTAGGCACCCTGAACGCTTACAGTTACAACCTTTATTATGTCTTGGTTTAATATCTCCAAGTTTTCCTTTTCCAATTTTTGGCAGGAAAGCTTCTGGATTTCTGTCAAGACAAGCCTAAATAAAACATATTATTCATATAGAATATACCTCTCAAGCAATCTGAAGAAAAAGATTAGCTTACTTTCTTCCTAAAAGCAAACCTTTCCTAAAACAGATTATGGTTCACTCTTTGCAAGAGACAGAAATTTCTAAGCACATTATTGCTTTTGAAATAGGATTATATAAGGCAAAGGGTCTGTCAAGCAGAATTTCACTGTCAAATTATCTAAAACACTAGTATGTATTTTATTAGTACATCAGAAATCCTTGATCTGAATCATTAGTCCTAAAAGAATTTTTGCATGTTTCACATGTTTGAAGAAATCCTAAGAGCAGAAAATATGTTCTCCAAAGCATGTTTTTCCCCCTTTGTATCCAAAAAATTGCTCAAATCTGTTAATTGCGGTACCATTCCTATTATTAACAGCATTTTCCAGTAAAGATGAATTGAAAACCAATATGCCAATCACCTATGATGACATGAAATTGCATCAAAATCACTGAACAGAGATATGTTTTTAACATAATTTCTCCGCCCCTAATTCATGTGATATGTAAAAAATGAGATGGTGTTAAGATATCACTATAGGTAGTCCTCAAGTTACGACCACAATTGAACCCAAAATTTATGTTGCTAAATGAAATATTTATTGAGTTTTGCCCCATTTTAAAACCTTTCTTGTCAAAGTTGTTAAGGGAATCATTGCAGTTGTTAATAACACGGTTGTTAAATGAATCTGGCTTCCCCATTGACTTTGCTTGTCAGAAGGTTGCAAAAGGAGATCACGTGACCCCAAGACACTGCAACCGTAATAAATATGAGTCAGTTGCCAAGCATCTGAATTTTGATCACACGACCATAGGGATGCTGCAATGGTCATGTGTGAAAAATGGTCATAAGTCCCTTTTTTCAGTGCTGTTATAACTTTGAGCAGTTACTGAATGAACAGTTGTAAGTCGAGGACTACCTGTATTTCAAAAGGCTGTTTTAATTAATATGTTTACTCAATTTGATATCTTGAATTGATGAAATACGTAAATGCAATTCATTTAAAATGCTTTAAAAATAACACAGCAACCTAATAAATATAAATAATTTGCATATCAAAATAAAAAGAGAACAGTTGAATTACCTTAATAGCCTTAAACCGTTCTATTTCATGCTCTGGATTGTTATAACAATTATTACAGTTGCAATTACTACAGAAATCACCATTGGCAAAACAATCGCAGTATCTGTGTTTAACAAGAGAAGTATATTAAATTCTTTGTAGTTCAACATTTTCAGATAATGCTCACTCTTATCTACTATTTTTTAAATTTACTTAAAATACTTGTATGGTCACTTGTCTTAATATCACAACTCTGGGCAGCTCATGAACCATAATAAAATCCATCAAAATAGTAAAACTAAAATACAAAAAAATAAAAAATAAAAAATGAATCGCTGTAGTTAAATCAACATTCCCTAACTGATTCACAACTGCAGTTACTGGGCTCCAGCTTCACCTTACCCCAATGCCTGAAGGAACTGCCAGGTTTTCAACCCCCTCTTAAAGGCTAGGAGTATGGAGGCTTGCCAGATCCCAGGGGGAGATTATTCCTCCCACCAAGGGGTGCTGCAGAAAAGGCTTGCTACCTAAGTCCCACTAAGGAAAGAACTTGGACCAAACCCACTGTACTAGACTGAGAAATATGTAAGTTAAATTATATGCATTTCTATTAGTTATATCCTTTACATATTTTGCCACAGATGTAGGTACTTTGAAGACTGCTGACAAATACGCTTCCAGAAAATCAACTGCGCTAAAAGGCTCTGGGATACATTCATGTACTCCAAGCATTTTATTATTATCATTTATTTGTTGTTATGTTATCTTTTGGGATTGCTTTCCATTGCATGCCGTTGCTCTATGTTTTGATATGCATCTAATTTAATGCAAAAGTTATTAAGCATTCTTCCCATCTTCACTAAGAGCCATGTCTAACTTAAGGTTATTTAAATAAGGAAAAATACAGAAAATAAAAGGCCTAAATGAAGTTCAGATAAACTCATATCCTTGTGCCATGCACAGTATTTAGCATATAAAAGCAAAATGCAACAATTATTTTCACTTAATACTATCAGGAAAATATATAGTAATTTAGTACTATAATGTACATTTTGTCATGATTAGTTTATTGTGTGGTATATTTTTTTAAACTGAACAAAAAGTTGCTTTAGAAGTGTAAAAGCATGTCTACGTTTATTCAAGTATTATATCTGAGTTTCCTGCAATAGCATCTGTAGGATATATTTGAGTATATATGAAAGAAACAAATTAAACGTCTCCTTTCTTACATAGCCAATTAATATCTCAGTGACGTTTTGTTTACTTACAGTTTGAGGCATTGTGATTTAGTGCAATTGCATGGCTTCTTTGATTTTGTATCCCAGGAAGCATAAGGAAACCTAAACAAACACATGTCGCATCTAAACTATTATGAAGCATTTATGGAATAGTGCATATTAGAAAGATGAAACCCACATAGCAGTAAGGTAACAAGAAAAATATAATTGTTTCATTTCCATTTCTTCATTTAGTTTCTCCTTTTGGTATCCATGAATTCTATGTTTTTGGTAGAATAATTAAATTATAAGCAAAAATGTTTATTATTTAATGATGTTTAAACTGTATACTTTGCATTTTTATTGAATTATCTAACAATTTCACAACAGATTGTATTATATGGGGAAAGTGCCCAAATATATTTAGTTCCAATGTATACAGTATCCTCACTGTTGATTATGCAACAATATGAATCCTAAAATGAATTTTCCTTGCAAAAGTTAACAAAGTATCTCAAAATGTAACTTTTTGCTCACTTGACTGAAATAAAATATATCAAATTAGAATCTGTGTGCTGGCATCAATAAAATATATGTACTATATAAAAATACTTTGTTTATTGAAAACAACTGTAAACAATAGGTTTTTCAGTCTGCAGAGATAATTACCGTATTTTTCGGACCATAAGATGCACTTTTCCCCTCCCAAAAGTGGGTGGAAAAACGAGGTGCGTCTTATGGTCCGAAGGTAAGTGAAAACACTGGTCTCCCGTTCAGTCAGCGCAGTCCATCAGCTCCTTTGGAGAGACTTGATTGAATGAAGACATGGAATTCTCCGCCCCGCCCCTGTGATTGGTCGGCAGGGGAGGAAATACGGACGTGCCTGCCATGCCTTCTGACTGCCTCCCCCTCCCTGCGCGCGCACATTTTCTTTCTTTTACCTCGCTGCTAAAGAAAGTTTTTGCTAAACTAAACCTCATAGGCAAAGCCGTGAGGAGTTGTCCCTGCAGGTTTCTCTGCGAAGTTTATTGGAAGTGATTTCCCATTTGCAAGATAATACTGCTAATTGTTTGAAATTGCTTCGGCATCTTAGAAAACCTATTCAGGGAAAAGAAACTACCGGTACCTACCTTTCTTTCTTTCTCTCTTTCTTCCTCCCTCCCTCCTTTCTTTCTTCTTTCCTTCTCTTCCTTCCTTCCCTCTTTCTTCCTTCCTTCTCCCTTCCTTCCTTCCTTCCTTCTCTCTCTCTCTCCCTTGCTCCCTCCCTCCATCCTCCCTCCTTTCTTTCTTCCTTCCTTCTCTCTCCTTTCTTTTTCTTTCTCTTTCTTTCTCTTTCTTTCTTTCTTTCTTTCTTTCTTTCTTTCTTTCTTTCTTTCTTTCTTTCTTTCTTTCTTTCTTTCTTTCTTTCTTTCTTTCTTTCTTTCTTTCTTTCTTTCTCTCTCTATCTCTCTTTCTTCCTTCCTCCCTCTCTCCTTCCTTCCTTCCTTCCTTCCTTCTCTCTCTCTCTCTCCCCTCCTTCCTTCTTAGTATACCGGTACTATTTGGTTCAGAATATTTTTTTTCTTGTTTTCCTGCTCTAAAAACTGGGTGTGTCTTATGGTCAGGTGCATCTTATGGTCCGAAAAATACGGTATATAAATGTCTATTTCATACAATGATGCCAGGAATGTATGCATTTTTACTATTCTTACCCAACTAAAGTTAGTTTTGTTGGCTCCTGAAGAGTCAGATCTGAACTGCTTGTATGTATGGATCCATTATCAGGCTGCTCAAAATAAAATCCAAACATTCTATTTGCATATTATCATACATTTACACACTTTATAATATTACTATCAAACATGAATAGTCTTAGAGAACATCATTTGAAAGAACTGATACTTTAAATCATTGCCTTCATAACAGACTGTCTTCTATTACTACATATTGCACATTGTTGATTAGGAGCAGCTCCAGGTTGTTGAGCAGAACCCCAGAGAGCAAAAAGATTATCTGCATATGCTATTCAATACTACAAATGTTGGAAATGTTTGAAACAGTGAAAAAATGAATAGGTGAAACAAAAGAAATTATAGCAATGTACAGAGGGTTTGAATAAAAAGAGAAGGGAAGGAAGCAATAGACAGAGAAACATGAGAAGTGTATTTGGGTGAGAGTTGGAAGAGAAAAATTAATTGATACATATGTTGTAATTAAAACAAGTAATGAATGATGATGAAATGAGAAATGAAAAAGACAGCATAAAAAAGAGCAAAGCCAAAGGAATGAGAGACTAGGTCAGGGATGTCAAACCTAATTTCATTGAGGGCCGCATCAGCATTGTGGTTGCCCTCAGGGGGCCGAGTGGGTATGGCCTGGGTGGGCGTGGCCTACTGGGTGGGTGTGGCTAGAGTGCGTATGGCCTACTGGGTGGGCGTGGCCAGCTCTACATCGTTCGCATCAAGGGTGCCTATGGGGGCCTGGGCAGGAGTGGGGGAGATCTGAGGGTCTCTGGCAGGAGGAGGGTCTCTGGGCCAGGGCCAAGTCAGTGGGGGCTGTTCCCTCACTGTTTCCAGGATGGCTTCGCGGGCCACATGAAACCACTTCGCGGGCCGGATCCGGCCCCCGGGCCTTGTGTTTGACATGTCTGGACTAGGTAGATAATAATTAGGTAAAGAGTAAGGATTAGAGCTGGCTCTGTATTAAGATAAATGACATGGTTGCTATTAGCCTGGCAAAATAAAATAAAATAAAATAGTAATAGAGCATCATAAATATCTTGGAAGATATTGGGTGGTAAGGGGATGGTATTTTTACTTTTTGGGAGGGCAGAGCCAGGTATCTCAGAAAGATTACCCTGCTTCACCTAAGGTTATTGGCTGGAGATATCCATTCAGGTGAAGGGAAGGATACTCACTCTGTTAAACAGGGTGGGTCAGAAAAATCTCCAAACATTTTGTTGCTCAAGTACAAAATATTATTTCTACTATGACAGACCCTATACTTTTTCTGTACTCTAGCGGTTTTCAGCAGGGAAACTTTTCCCCCCAAGTGCAAATAAATTAAGAAATTATTTTATTCAGTTTCATGAAACATGATCATTGCCTCAATGTATCCTCACCCTGCAGAGGTAATTGAAAGCTCCACACAAGGGATGCCAGCCCTTTCTTTAATATATGAATTTTTTTTATTTATCCACACAAATTTAGAAACTGCTGGACTCCAAACAATTCTGGGTGGCTTACAGTTATCAGCATGGAAAGAAAAAACAGTTCATTGCATTATTAAGCCTTCTGCAGAGAAAGCCTACAATAAAATCATAGAAATAATAAGCATAGATCTAGTATAAGATTGTAAGATTAAAAATACTGAGTTGGGAGGAAAAGGGAAAAAATATACTTACCTCTTCAGCACAGGTATTCAGTTTACCTGCAACTGGCAAAAACTGCCCAAGTACAGATGTTACCGAGTTGCTTGCATCTAATAAGAAAGTGCTTATTGAATGACAATTGGTGCAACAATATCTTCAGTACATATCTGGGTAACATATCTAGATAACTAAGAATGAAGATTTTTGTTACAAAAAGCAACACTTAATATTTATTGTGATATATTTATTTCTGAAATAGAATGATATCCTTTAAAAGGATATGTATCTTACTCCTCTGATAGGCAGAAATATGCTAATAAATCTAGAAATGCCTTTCCTAGTGGAGGAACAATATACTTCCAAATTCAGATGCCAAATAGCAACAAATAAATGTAGGCAGAAAACTGAAAAACTTGTTCCTATCTGTGAAACAAAACTAGAGATCAGACTGAAAGAAAATAGGGAAAGGGCAAACAAAATAAATGTCAATATTACAAAATAGACAGGCTGCTTATTGGTAATTGAAGTGCTTCAAGTGGTTGTATATTCCCACAAATGAACTTGCATGCCTACATATTGTATCTCTGACAATGTTCCATGCATGAGGGATTATTACTATTATGATAATTTCTTGCAGTCAGTCAGACTGGATTTGGCATTTTTGTCTACTTATTAAGTCCTTTCCAAGGATCTGGGATAGGCAGATGTTGTTTGATGATCTTACATAGGATGTAAGTTGTTCCAAGTAAGACTTGCAATTGACTGGTGGTGATTTTATCAATGATGATGATGTTCCAGATGTTGTTGTTGTTATTGTCTCCATTTCCCTCTATATATTCAAAATATTCCTCACTATTACCTGAAATAGTACATTCTTAAAAAAAATAGTGATATCTCTATAGAAATGGAAAGAAGATTATTTGAATGCAGAGATGACAACTTAAATAACTTCAGGTTTAAATAAACATTCATGATGTTTTTTTTCATAATTTCTATGCATCATGAAAATGGGAAAGTAGCAAGTTATATTTACTGGGGGTGAGTCAGGCAGTTGGATACTGTACTGAAGAAAGTATAGCTCTACTAAAGCTTATAGCTATCTGAGATTGTGCATCTTATTTATAGTGAGTGATGAACAAGATATTTGAGAAAGAATATCAGCTTTTGTCTGATACAGGTCTTCCTAGAATGTGATCAGACTCCATTCTAGTAAATGTTTTCAGATTCTCAATGGTAAACACAAGTGTGTTAGCTGTTATGCAGTAAATATAGTGCCTGAGTAGTGGTGGTGATGGTGGTAAATACAAACCCAGTAAAATAGCTGAGTACATCAATGTTAAGATAATGCAGTGAAATCTTTATTCGTTTCAAAGGTGGTGAGATCAAGGTAAAAGCATGGTCTGAATAACATGAAATTTCATATCACTTTCAGTAAGAATGTAACATTTACATGGAATATGAAACTTACTGTATCTATAAAAAGAGAGAAATGGATGAAATAAATGATCCTCACTGTTCCCAAGACAGTTTTTTCTCACTGACGTGATAGTCCAAAGGAATATAACCTTCAAAGACAGTAGATGAAACAGTAAAGTAGTAAGAATCACTTTTGCCATCAAAGCAGAAAGTATCACAGAGACCAAGAAGGAACAATGGATATACGTGCAAAATCTTAAGGAATTTATGAAGGAATCTTGTAAGATGCTATGAAAAAATTGAAAATCTCTACAACAGAAGTTGCAGAACAAAGATGGTGAAAAAAGGCTAATCTCACGGCATAAAGAGAAAGCAGAATCTTGACAAACTAACTCTGCATGAATTATTTTTAATATTGTACAAAAATGTACTGTCTATCAGTTCATTGAAGTAGGGACCACTTTTTTGGTGGAAAGATTCTGTACAGTATGTTAAGGGGAGAGGGAAATCACAGAGAAATTAGTTTCTGTGACTTCAGATATAGAATTTAGATATCAAGCATGGCACTGATGAATGAGAAATACAATGCAAGAGTGGGGAATTCTTTCAGATATTTATACAAAAGTCCAGAGTGCTCAAGACATGAAACATATAATAAACAAGCGTATTCAATCATTTTTGAACTAGAACTACAAATAATTAGTTGCATTTATAACAGACTACAGTATCTAATATTTTGGAGATACAGTTACTGCATGGCCAATATCATAAAAACTCAAAAGACCCTGTAACCCCTTAATTCAGGGTAGAGTTGGGGTGACTGGACGAAGCTGAGTGTTTACTGGCCGGATGCCCTTTCTGATGCCACACAGAGTTCACAGCACATATTTTTTATTTCGCCCTAGGAGAGAAACATCTACCCCTACTTAGGATTGCTCTCTCAGCCTTTCCAGTAAGAAGTAAGCGTCTTCACCACTAGGTCACTCTGCCACTCGCATTCCATGACCAATACTATAACAGATTGTAAAGCCTTGGGAATGATAAACAAAAGCACTCAAAACTGAAAATGATGGTCTCCCATTGTAAACTGCTGATATTTTTAATTGAACAGACAGTTAGATGGTATCAGTGCTGTATTGGGAGCTAGCTTTTGCCAGAGCTGGAGAGTGAAGATTCTAAGTAGGCAAGTATCACTGACAGCAGAGTGTGGGAAATAGTTTATAGTTAATCTGAAAAATATAGAAAGAATGACAATTTTGAATCCAAGAGAATATAAGGCTGATAATCATCATATCCTAGAACTGCGGTGGCGAACCTATGGGATGCGTGGGCATGCGTGCCGTCACCCCAGTCCAAGGCCTTAAGTCCCGTCCATGCGCAACCTGCATCAAAATCTCCCTGGGAAAGTGGCTTTTTAAGCCGGGTTTTATAAACCTTTTCGTTTTAGGCTTCCGCCGCCATGTTCAAAAAAACAAAAACAAAAACAAAACAACAACAACAAAAAACCTTCAATCAATTTCAACTTCTTGCGGGAAAAAAAAAGATCTTGCAAAGTTGTAATTGATTGTTTGAACTTTATTTTTAGTCCCACACAGCGGCGGAGGATGTGACGCGTCAGAGCTGGAAAGAAGGTGTCGTGGGGGATGGGGGGAGCACGGTGCTCCATGTGGGGTGGGGCAGGGCCTGTGCATGGGGTAGAGAAGCAATGTGGCGGTGCTAGCATGGTGGTAGACCAGTTGCTTTCTTCCCCCTGCCAGACACCTGCCGAAGCCGTAAAAGAAAAGTTTCATCAGGCTTTCTAACTTCTCACGAGATCTGAGAAGCAAACAAAGACTGAGAAACAAATGGAGAAACGGAATGTAGCTGAAAGTCAGGTTAGTAAAAAAAAACGCTTGGGGAAGGCGAGGGCATCTGGGTGGGGGCAGAAACCTTACCGTGCAGGGGGCAGGAGGGTGGGGCACATGCCCTTCCCATGCCAGGCCAGCCCCTGCAGCCCTGGGGCAGCTGTGCTAGGCGGTGGTGGGCAGGGCTGTTCTGTTCCAGCCTAGGACTGGCCCTGTTTGTGTGTCAGGGACAACCCCTTTTTCCTTTTAACAATCAATAGGCTGGAAAAAACCCAACCCAAATTTATTTACAGTTCTAAATAATAAAGTCTTTCAAACAAAAAAGCAACAGAATATTTTCTTCAACCAAAAATACATGATTCAAAACATCCAACAAGAGTCAAACAAGAGTCAAACAGATTAGCAAGAACAGACCAGGATTCTCTTTGAATGTCTCCGAATGGTTGCCTTCAGCAACCAGCACCGCCCACACCTTCCCCTTTTATTATCTGTCCCAAAGCGTGGCTTCTCAATGCCTTCTCCTCCTTTCACTGAGTTGCCTCATTGATTTACTCTGCTCTGCTGGATTGCCTTCTGCTTCTAGTGTCTCTGAACAGATTCAGCTCTGACTCCTCTGAGTCCGACACCTCCTCCTCACACAGCTGAGCCTCATGAGGAACATGACTGGAGGGGCTAGGCTGAGAGTCCTGCAGTGCATCAGAGCCTCCCTCCAACACCAAAGGCTCTCCAAACCCCTCCTCCTCCTCCTCCTCAGACTCAACTGCTGGGAGCACAGGCTGACACTGAAGTACAACAAGGGCATTGAGGTGGGGGCTGGCAGGCCGACCAAAGCAGCAGGTGGATCGCCGGAGACTTGGGGAGGGAGGATGCTGAAGCGTGCAAGGAAACAAAGGAAGTTTTTTTTGGGGGAAAAAGTCAATCAATCAATTCCAACTTTGTGATCTTTCACGAGAAGTTGGAATTGATTGACCTTTTTTCCCCCCCAAAAGACTTCCTTTGTCCTTGCAAGTGGCGGTGGTGGATTGTGAAGAAGAAACAGCACTGGGCTGGGAGTCAGGTAAGGAAAGAAAGGCAATTTCTGGGGGGAGCGAGGATTTCTTTCCTTACCTGCCCCATGTGTTCTGAGACTGCTTTCCGCTCAACCGCGTTGCTCTTGCCAATGGCCCAACTGCCCACTTCAGCACCCTCCTTCCCTGAGGCTCTGGCGATCCATCTGCTGCTTTGGTGGCTCTGTAAGCAGAGCTGTGAAGTTCTCTGTCAGAGAAGAGAACTTCGCAACTCTGCCTACAGAGCCACCAAAGCTGTAGCTGAATGGGCAGGTGAGAGGGGAACCTGCCCCACTTGTTCCATGGCTGCTTTCGGCCGAGCCGCATTGCAGCGGCATTGGGTGCAATACGCAAGGTGGCAAACAGCCACACCATGCCGAAACCAGCTGTTTGCTGCCTCCTGCGCAATGCCAGTGCCATGAGGCCGCGCAACAAGCCAGGCGGTGGTAAGAAACTGGTATACTGGATCTCCCCTCCCCTACTCCACCTCCTGTTGGAGGGCTGGCCTGGTATTCGCAGAGGGCTGCGGAGCTTCAGAGTGCGCTGGTCAAGGGGCCGGCAGACTGTGGCTGCTGACAGATATAGTTGGACCCCATGCGCTCGCTGTGTGCGGGGGCCGATGTTGTCAGGCAGCAGCCAACCCAGTCCCTGCCTGGTCTTGCCTCACCCCACAGGACGAACCTCCTGCCCACTGTCCCATCTGCCAGAGACCCCCTGGATCTCCCCCAAACCTGCCTGGCCACCACAGCCGTCCTTCCCCACAAGCAACATCGAGGTGGCCATGCCCATCCCGGCCATGCCCACCCACTGGGCCACGCCCATCCGGCACCCGACAATAAAATGTTCGCCATCACTGTCCTAGAACCTATCAACTGCTAATAATGGGTTCAGTTTTTGGATTTTAATAATAAGTCCATCTACTAAGTCCTTGCTGTGTTGAGTCCCTGAAAAGCTTTTCAATAATTAGCTATTCTTGCTTTGAAATCTTACTTGCCATATTATCAAAATTCAAAATTTTAAAAATCCAAAATACATTTGACTATATTCAGCTTTGGTTTCTTTCAAAATCAAGAATCAACCATTATCATTTCAACCAGCAAATATTCCTAATATTTCCATGTTATCTACTAACTATCTGTATTAGTATCAAAGATAGCCGTTTCTCTTCTGCATCCCTTTACCATTTCCATGAGAAAGCTTTCAGCAATCAAACTGTGAATTTCCTGAAGGATCAGAATTGGAAGTGTTTGCTTTCCAACAGGTGCCAGGTAATTAAAGTGACTACTTGATATATTAGGAAGCAAAAAATAAATACTACTTTGACATGGGCCCTGGGTATATCTATTGTAGATCCATGGTCAGCTGGTTGCATAATTAGTGCCCCTAGGCCTCTTATGCTCAGCAACATTGCCCCAGAAATTGCCAACCTGCTGTCATGTTTCTTGGTGGCTGTTACTTTTGAGCTGATGCCAGGCTGCTTTAATGTATTTTTTTAATTAAAATTTTTAAACAAGAAGATAAAAGATAACACAAATTCATCTAAAGGAAAAAAAAGAAATAAAAGAAAAAGCAAAAATAAAAAGATTAAAAACAGTAAAGAAAGAAAAAAGTAAAAAGAGGTAGCTTCCAATATTCTTCACGGTTATAAGTACAAATATATTTTAACCTCTCTCTGTAAAGTTACATCATATTACTCTTCTTTCTTGAGTTGGTGTTGGGCTTTATAAGCAAGACTAGCAAGGTTCAGCTTCAGAAAATGAGCCAAGAGTTAGGACTACCTCTTCCCTGGGAAAGATGGGAGGGTAGCGATCAGAAAAACCAGATCTGATTGCCCTACTCTGAAAGGATTTTTGCCAGCAGGGAATAGGAAAGGCCAATCAAGCAAGATCAGTTTTTCAGTGAAAGAAAAGAAAAGAAAAGAAGAATAACGCCAGGCAAGTAGAGATAAGAAAAAGACCAAAACAAGGAGAGATCTATCGCTCTGTGCATAAAGGAAAGATGAAAATGGAAAGCAGGATGGGTTTCTTAATTTAATCATTCTAGATATGCTTTTGAAAAAAAAATTACACATCAGCTCAATAATAAAACTAAACACTGATGTATTAGTTAAAGAAAAATATCCAAGTGATCAAGGTAGAATAACTATTTTGTAGCTCTATTTTGCAAGCGATGGGTCGGACACGACTTCGCAACTAACAACAACAACATTTTGCAAGCAGCTGTTCCACAGTATTTTTTTTAATACAATGCATTTATGTTTCATGTCATACTGTGACACTTTTCATTTTTGATTCAATTTTTGTATTAATATATGGAAATACTTTAGTGTTATGACCCTCAGAATAATATACTAGTACTCATGTGATATTGACTGTGAATCTAAGATCTTTGCAATAATGAAAAAACTGATCCAAATCCTCCTCCTTTCTTTTTTCTTCCTTGTCTTCTTTAAATGTAGGAGAAACTTTATGAGAAAGATACATAGACATTGGAAGATTATTTCTGCACAATGTGCTTAAATTGGTAGTTGCAAGAAAAAAGGCAAGGTCAAAAATATTCTGAGGAAACAACAGCAGAATGCTCTGACTTGAGAGGAGCATAAGGTACAGATTCTGTAAAGTTTCACATGAGGGAATGATGACTTGACAGTAACAACGTGATTATTATTTCTCTTTCATGAGGGGAGAAATTTGCGCTCCAATGTGAATTATAAATTACCTAAGTGTCAAATTCAGCATAAAGAAAGTTTCCTTCCATTTTTGATGGATGACAGAGAATATAGCCTTGTTATTGCCCATTTCCTGTACCTTCCATGACAAATATATCTCCCAGTTCTGTTGGACCTTATTAGCAGAAAGGAGACAGAAAAAATAATTCTCATTCAGGTAGAGAAATTGCTCCCACATGGGAGACCTGGCATCATAATCAGTAAGCTGCTCAACCCCTTTTCTTTTTCAAATCAATTTCAGAATTCTGATTCCTCAGTCAGAAGGTAGCATCACTCACTGTGGCAATAAGATTTAAAAATAGTTCATTAACAGAAAGCTAAAAGCATCCACAGAACCTGATAAGTTTCATGAAAATGAAATGACTGCAGTGCTAATGCACATATACAACACATAGAACTTTAGTCACAATGCTCATTTTGTCATTTGTCCATTGTCTCTTTATAGATAACCATGGGAAAGGAGAGTAGCTATTTCTTTAATAAACATCTGAAAAAGAGACAAATTGCAAGCAAATACCAATTTTCTGTCATAGAAGGAGAAACAAAATTGAAAAATAGTTTGACAACCCCTCCTCCTCCAGGGAAGATATTTCCAGCTTCACTGACATATCACTGCCTATTGGATCAGGCAGAAAATGCAGAAAGAAGTTTCCCCATTGCAGGAAAAATAGGCATACTGTACAATGATACATAGTTTTTGCAATATGAACCTGTATTCATTTTTGTGTAGAAAACATAAAAACTATGAATGCAGAGATACATGGTAGTGTAACACTTTGTAAAAGAAAGGAAATACTGCTTCCTTTTTGAGAGAGGAAAGCTCTCAGAGGAGAGCACGTTGACTAGAAAATGGCCATCACCTGTGCTGCTATTCTCTTCTCTTTAAGCCCTCTCCAAAGTCAGCAAAGTTGACTATAAAAGCCTGGGCTCAGAGAGAGAGAGAGAGTGTGTGTGTGTTTGTAAAGCAGTCAGACATAATTTTCTCTAGCAGTATTTGGGAGCAGGAATAGTAGAACTCGTAATGAATAGTAGTTGCAGTAGTAGGACTTGCAAGTAATAGCTGTAGCAATGGGGGAAAGTGTAGTGGTGAGTAGTAGATAAATAAATAAATTGGAATGCTTGTCCATGTTGTCTAGGAACCTAGGTGTTGTGTTGGCTCTTTTGTGTCTTGAGCCCACAGAATTGGATATAATTAAAAGAACCTGTGACACATGTTGTGGTGGGATATCCATAAATAGGTGGGGATGGCAACCACACAACTGGGGGCTCAATTCAAGTTCACTGTACACTCTATGAAAAGGAAGCAAATATTAGCTATAAAAGGGAGTTTGGCCTTTGCGGAATTCAAACTTTGCAAATAATAGCCAACATCTCTTACCAGAACCTACACCACATACATAGATGAGGAAAAGAGAAAAGGTTCCTTAGAGACTACTACTTTGGTAGAGACAGGTATCCACCCTATGTCTGGAGTTAAACCAAAGAAGGTAGACGAGCCAGAAAGGGGACTAGGCTCAAATAACTTGGACCAAATACATCACAGAAATGTTAAAGCAACAGCAACAGCTTTAATTAATTAAACAAGAAGAGCAGCTGTGGAGGAAGACAGAAACGAAAGATAGGCTACAATGGAAAAAGAATGAAAGAGGCAAGAGAATTTAGGGGCTCATATATTTACTTAAAGGGGTCCAGTCACCAGAAGGGGCACAATCACCTCTTAAGTTTTTCAGAATGCATAGAGAGGAGATGGTCCCAAAGAAATAAAAATCCCTAAGATGTCAGAAGTTCTAACATAAAAGCATATTTTGTCATGTTTGAAAGAGTTGCTAGTCCCATTTTTAAGAGGAAAGGCTTTGAGAGCTTATACTAATTTTGCAACAAGAGAAGTAATGGATTACTCCCATGTCCAAGAGATAATCCTATACAGGTTTATATAACTCCCAGAGGTTTAGGGGCTACACATATGACAAGCATGAAGGGATTCATTAATTGTGCATAAGATTGAAGATTTAGACAGGAAATGGTTGAGGTCAGATGAAAAGAGCAAAGAAAAAGTGGCAGAAGAAGTAATTTTAGAACAGTTTCTACAGGTACAGTACTGTCTACCAAAGTGTGGTTTTGGGTGCAAATCACAACCCAGAAACAGGTCAAAGGGCAGTAGAATTGGCTGAGGAACATATGGCAACAAAATGGTCAGAGGATGTCAGAAAAATAGATACAGAGGAGAAAGGAAAGCCTGTTCAAGAAAGAAACCTAAAGGTTTATAAGTGGTAGACAAATGAAGAATAATGTGAGACATATTGTAGATCTATTGGAATTCTTGGAAAGAAATAATCAGGTCTCCGCAGCGCTGATCTTTTTGGATGCTGAAAAAGCCTTTGATCAATTGGACTGGCAATTTTTGTTGAAAGTATTGGAGAAAATGGAATTTGGGGAAAATAATTTACAACCTATTAGGGCAATGTATCAGAAGCAAACAGCTCGTATAATAGTAAACAATAGTTTGACAGAAATATGTAATATTGAAAAGGGTACAAGACAGGGGTGTCCGTTGTCACCCTTATTGTTCGTTTTAACATTGGAAATATTACTGATTAAAATACGAGATTCAAATAAAATTAGGGGAATTCAAATAAGAGATCAGGATTACAGATTGAGGGCGTTTGCGGACGACCTGGTTATTACAGTAACTCAACCGGTTTATTCAGTTGTGGAATTGATGGAGATAATAATGTTATATGGGAAAGTTTCTGGATTTAAGATAAATACACAAAAAACTAAAATACTGTCTAAGAATATGACTATAGAACAAAAGGCTGCTTTGGAAGAGTTAACGGGATTTGAAATAGTTAAAAAGATTAAATACTTGGGGGTTTATCTGTCAGTTTCAAATGTGAAGTTATATAAGAATAATTATGAAATGTTATGGGGGAAAATACAAAAAGAACTAGATAGTTGGAAAAAAATTACAATTATCTTTACTGGGAAGAATTGCAGCAGTGAAAATGAATGTTTTGCCAAAATTTTTATTTTTGTTTCAAATGATACCTATACTTAAAAAGGATTCAAATTTGGAGGAATGGCAAAAAGGTATTAATAAATTTGTTTGGGCAGGGAAAAAGCCATGAGTTAAATTTAAGATAATGCAAGATACGCGTGAAAGAGGCGGTCTTAAAATGCCTAATTTTAAATTATATTATGAGGCTGCTGCTTTGTCATCGATAAGCGACTGGTTTAATTTAACACAAGGGAGACTTGAGGGTTATGATTTGTTATTTGGTTGGCATGCATATTTATTGTATGATAAGAAGGTGGATAATGTGTTTAAGATACATATACTAAGGTATGCTCTGTTGCGAGTTTGGAAAAAGCATAGACATAAGTTAAATTATAAGATACCATTTGGACAATACCTAAACATGCAATAGAAAATATAAATGTGGGATTTAAACATGATTAGACCACGTACAAGGAAATCTTAAGTTTAGAAAGGAATGTATGGCAATTAAAGCCATATAATATTTTAAAAGAAGAAAAGATTGTACAAACTTGGTTTCAGTATGGGCAGTTACAGGCAAGATGGAAAGAGAACCAGAAAGTTGGTTTTTCGATGATTGATGAAAATTTGGTAAAACAAATTAGAGATCAAGGTCAAGCACATATAAAAAGGATATATAATGCATTGATAGAAACTGATTCAGAAATGGAACTTGTTAAAGATTGTATGATAAAGTGGGCCCAGAATTTTCAAGAAGTTATTACAATGGACACTTGGGAAAAGATCTGGGTTAGAAATGTAAAATTTACGCAGGCCCAAAATTTAAGAATTTTTATAAAATGTTTTATAGGTGGCACTTAGACCCTAAAAAAATTAGCAAGTATGTATCCGAATTGCCAGCCCAAATGTTGGAGGTGTGGTTGCGAGGATGCAACGTATTTTCATATATGGTGGACTTGTAAAAAGGTTAAAGCTTTTTGGATTAAAATTTGGTAGAATATGCAAAAGATGTTTAAGAAAAGGATAAAGTTTTCTCCGCAATTGTTTTTATTGGGTATTATTACAGATAGTACTGTTATAGACACTAAGTTGATGTTGAATCTAATTACTGCAGCAAGACGTTTAGTAGCGCAATATTGGAAGAAGGAGGAACTGCCGACTATAGAAGAGTGGACTTTGAAAGTTTCTAACTTGGCGGAAATGGCAAAGTTTTCAGCATATTTGAAAGAACAATTGCAACAGAGATATATTGTGGAATGGAGAAGATGGATTGAATATATTCAGAATAAATATGGGACTAAAAAGTTTCATTTAGCATTTGAATAAGTAGTGGTTTTATATGATGTATTATTAGTTATTTGTTATCTGTTAGTAATATAATTATGACTATGGAGAGTTAAAGTGCGATAGAATTTAATGTTTTATTTTTGTTGTTAGCATATTTTAGCTTATGTTTGTATTACTATACCCTGTATTCAGCTCTGGGAAGTCAGGGAGGGGGGAGGGGAGGGGAGGGTTGGGGAGAGGGGAGGAGGAGGAGGGAGTTTTTTGTATTTAAAAATGTATTGTAAAACTTTTCAATAAAAAAAAAGAAAGAAACCTAAAGGGATAAAGGCGAAAGAAAGAAGCTTTACCTCCTGCCCAAATAAAAGAGCACTGGGAAGTCAGAGGCCTGTGGTTATTACAACGGTGGGGCTTTTGCCAAAACTAAAAGCCAGAGGAAAAGGAGAATGTCTGCAGTAAGCAAGTATCTCTGGGGAGAAAAATTATAATCCCAGCAAGTTAATGGGGTCACTGTTAGAGGATTAATAGGTACTGGGAGCAGACAAATGTTAATACATTCTCCTTTAGTAAAAAGGCAGCATCTATGGGGAAAGAGCCCCTTGCAAGTATGTTTGGGCAGGTTGAAAAGGTTCCATTGGTTAAAGACAGAGGGAAAGGAACAGGTAACGGTGGGTAGGAGTAATCCTAACTTACCATGTAACCTAATGACTGGAACAGATTTTCCACTTATAGAGGGTTGGACTCAGAAAAAAAGATTCAAGAAGGAGGCTAAGGTACAGCCCAGTCTAAGACAAATAAAAGAATGGAGCAGAAGCAGGAAGTGAAAGAACCTGGGATTTGTCCTAACTATCTTGGTTTCATAGGAGAAATGAGATGTCCTAGAAAGGAAAAGGTTTTATGAAAAGCTGACAAAACCTAGGGGTGAACTCCTAGGGATAGACACTCCTAAATGGGAAATTCACCTAGGACATTACAAAAGAAAAACCCACCAGTAAAACATTGTTGGCTAGCAGCAGAAAAGGAGAGAAACAGGGAAACGATACCCAGATTCTAAGAAAAAGCAGGGTTGCTGTACTGAATAAAGGTTTAATCCCTATATGAAGGAACTACAGATAACAGTTCACCAGGGAATACCGCAAGGTGATTTTGGAACTAGTTCATGAAAATCCATGGTCAGGAATAGGATCACATACAGAATTTTGGATAGCTTTTATTGGCCAGGGGGATCTGTAAAGAAGTGGCCCAGTAGATCCTGCCCTATGTTTCAATTGGTAAAACCAAAAGGGGAATATGATAAAGTTCCTATGGAGAGATTGCCTTTAATCTCTATTCCTTTTTCTAAAACAGCTGTGGATATTGTAGGCCTTTGGCCACAGTTAGTAAATGAGTATATCCTAGGTATCTGTGATCATGCAATTCGGTATCTTGAAGAAGTTCCATTAAGGGATGTGACCAACAAATTAGTTGGTCAAAATCTTTTAAGTAGACTAGGCATACCAAATGAGATCCTTGCAGGTCAAGGATCCAATTTCCAATCAGTGCTGTTTAAATATGTATGTGTAGACCTGGGAATAAAAGTCCTTATCCACAGGCAATTATTATGGAAAGGGTGAACCAGACCTTAAAAACTATGTTCAAGAAATGTGCAGGCGAAGACTCAAAACATTGGTATACATGGCTGCCTTTTCTATCCCTACAGGATAATTCCCCAGGCATTCACAAAATTTAGCTCTTTTGAGTTACTGTATGGGAGACAGCCTTGAAGAGTTTTAGGCATTATTAAGGAATGGTGTGGTATGAAAACTTAGAAGACCCTAAGAAAGTAATCAAATATATATTAATGCAGAGGAACAAGTTAAAAGTCCTAGGACACGTTGCCCAAAAATATTTAGAGAGGCAGCGAAGGCCAGAAAGACACTATGATAAAGATTTAAAGGCAAAGCAATTTAATATAGGAGATCAAGTGCCGTTGTTATTACTTACTAAAGAAAGCAAACAGGTAGGGTTCCCACATAGTAAAGAGAAGAACTGGGCCAGTAAATTATGAACTTGAGCTGGAAAGAAGGAAAAAGAATCAACTATGCCATCCTCCTGAGGAAATGCTGCAATAAAGCTGAATCTGCAATGGCTTTGTTTCTTCTAAAAGAAAGGCATCCAGAATTGTTAAATCAAGCTTGGGAGACAATACTGCAACTACCCCATGGGAAAATACATATTAATTTAGGCCTAGGGACCATCAAAAGAAAGATAGACAAAATGTTGGGACTATAAACATACATTTACCATATAACCAGGTGCAACTACCCTAGCAGAGTGTAGAATAAAAATGGGGAAACCTGACTTATTAGACAGCATCCATATAGGATTCCTGAGCAGTTGAAAGCTGTCTTATAAAATAAAGTAGAAAAGTTGCTCCAGATGGACATTATAGAACCATTTCAAAGTGACCGGCCTTTCCGATTTTATTGGTCCCAAAACCAAATGGAGACATATGAGTATGTGTAGACTTCAGGCAAATAACAGTAAAAAACAGTTTTTTTTTACAAGTTTAATGAGTTACACGCAAAATGCCAATATTCTTTTTTACATGCTTGGGCAGGGGTCGGCAAGCTGAAACAGTGAAAGAGCCACTCGGAACCGGTTCCCTCACAAAAGAAAAAACTGGGAGCCGCAAAAAAGAGTGCGCATGCGCAAAACAAGAGGCTGATCAGCGGCCGGGTGTATGTGTCCTCCCGGGAGCTCTGGCAACTCTGTAAGGCCAGTCCCAAACTTCACAAGTGGAAATTGAGGGAGATTGCCAGGAACACGAGATCAGCATTTCTCAGCCCGCGCTGATCTCGCCCTTCTTGCAGTCTCCTTCTCTGTTTCAGCTTGCTTTCAGCTACTTTTCTTTTGGGGGATCCAGCCTCTGCCTCCCCTTTCTCTCAAC
Source organism: Vipera berus (assembly GCF_964194415.1). Lineage (NCBI taxonomy): Eukaryota > Metazoa > Chordata > Lepidosauria > Squamata > Viperidae > Vipera > Vipera berus. The sequence continues at coordinate 112,839,425 of NC_138202.1, forward strand.
AGCTGGATGCCCCGAAAGAAAAGCAGCCGAAGGTAGCAGCTCTACAAGTCTCCGCCAAGAGAATGGGGTGGCGGAGGCTGGATCCCCCGAAAGAAGTCTCTGCTGAGATGAAAGAAAGGGGTGGCAAGCTGCCGAGAGAATGGGGTGGTGGAGCGCTCCGCCGAGAGAATGGGGCGATGGAGGCTTGCCGTTCATTCTCTCAGCGGAGACTTCTTTCGGGGGATCCAGCCTCTGCCGCCCCCTTCTCTCAGCTGCGGCAGAGGCTGGATCCCCCAAAAGAAGTCTTCGCCGAAACGAAAGAATGGGGCGGTGGAGCGCTCTGCCGAGAGAATGGGGCGGTGGAGGCTTGCTGCCCATTCTCTCGGCAGAGATTTCTTTCGGGGGGATCCAGCCTCTGCCACGCCGAGAGAACAGCAAGCCGCCCCATTCTCTCGGCGGAGCGCTCTACCACCCCATTCTCTTGGCGGCTTGCCGCCCTGAAAGAAGTCTCCGCCAAGACGAGAGAACGGGGTGGCAAGCCGCCGAGAGAATGGGGCGGTGGAGCACTCCGCCGACAGAATGGGGCGGCTTGCTGTTCTCTTGGCGCGGTGCGGCAGAGGCTGGATCCCCCGAAAGAAGTCTCTGCCGAGAGAATGGGCGGCAAGCCTCCACCACCCCATTTTCTCAGCGGAGCGCTCCACCGCCCCATTCTCTTGGCGGAGGCTTGCACAGGTGGCAGCGGAGCTGCGCGCGCAGCTCTCCAAACCTCCACCGCCCCGTTTGGAGACTTGCTGCCTTCGTCAAACATGGACGAAGGCAGCAGTTCTGCAAACGGGGCGGTGGAGGTTTGGAGAGCTGCGCACGCAGCTCCCCAAACCTCCACCACCCCATTCTCTCAATGGGACTTTTTTACTCCCACTTTTTTTCCAGAATGGTAGAGGAGGACTGGGATCCGCAGGAGACGGCTTAAAGAGCCGCATGCGGCTCCGGAGCCGCGGGTTGCTGACCCGTGTGCTTGGGTAATACTCTAGGAAAATCTGAAAAGCTGGAGTATTATTGCTACTGTACTTAGCAAATAGATAGCATTATGAATCAGTAATGTGATTTGATGCAAGTTAACCCCCTATATATTGGTATAATAGAAAAAGTTAATAATTTTTTCCTATAAGGCTACGTAAAACACTTATTGTATTTCCTAACATATGCGTGCACAAGCACATTTTCTGAAATATGCGTATTTGTAATAAATTGCATGAAAAAGGCCCTGGCTTATAGAATGTTTTGCTACTAGTTTTTTATTGTGCTCTCTAATGTCCACTACTTGGATTCATTTCACCATTATTTTATATACCTTCTATAACAAGGTACCACACTGAGAGACTAATCTACAAGTTGTTAAGGATGTTTTCTTGTTTATTATTTAATTTATATGGTACCCAATTCATAGCAACTCTGTGCGGCTCCCAATAAAAAGGTAAACAAATTACAAAATGATTAAAAGGACTGAATAAGAAACTAAAAGCTAAGAAGATGGGCGACATGGGGGTGGATATTGTCTCTGTCAACCCCAACAGTCACCCCCAATATAGCAAGCCCATATCGGGGTCCCAGGCTAGCTGGCAGAGCCAGGCTTTCAGATCTAATAAATTAATACCCATTTATTGAAAGTCAGTTATTGGCATATATTATATAAAAATAAAATTTTAAAATGAAACAATATATACTTTCAGGTAGTTTTATGGTGGGGTGAGTAAGGAAAAACTTTAAATGTGTATGTTCAATAGGTTCTTAATACTTATCTTAACAATATTTTTTTCAAAAATCCTGAAATGGTTTATTTTGTTGTTTGCCTTTGTACTTTTCAAAATCAATGATTGCTATGTACAAGATGCAGGTTATTAATGCATATATTTTCATTGTTGATAAAAGAGTGACATCAGGTGGATAGTTTGTGCATAAATAGTTAGGTTTTTTAAGTTTCATCACGGCCTTTCCTCTTCCATAATATATAAATGCATATTTTTAACTCAGTTGAGAAACTTTTTCTTCCCCTACACTGTTACTTCAATTATGGTAACACTGCATTTTCTTGAAACTGAGACTGTTATACGGTAATTTGGAAAATGTAATGGTTTCCTCAGTTTTGTTGCCCTTTAAAAATTGCTATAAATATACAGGCAGGACCAGTATGCAATGATACAATGTCTATATCAAAATGTAATAGAATATATCTAAATAGGAGCATGCATTCTGTGATCCTTTAGATCAGAGACTAGTAAGGAATGTTGGGATTTTTTGGTAAAAAATACCACAGATTCTTAAACATTGAAAAACCAAGAAAGGATAAAGTTTTTAAAGCTGGTCAATGTACTTTAATTTTTTGGGAAGGAATAGATCCACAATGGGTAGGCAGGTAGGTCAATTATATAAAGTGGACATGAGCGGTGGATTTCTGTCTTTCCATATTATTTTGGCTTGAAAAGATTGTACCATAATGTTCAATATATAAATAGCAATAACACTTCATAGTGCTTTACAGCCCTCTCTAAGCTGTTTACAGACTCAGCATATTGCCCCCAACAGTCTGGGTCTTCATTTTACCAACCTCGGAAGGATGGAAGGCTGAGTCAACCTTGAGCCCAATGAGACTCGAACTGCCAAACTGCTGTCAGCCAGCAGTCAGCAGAAGTAGCCTGAAAGTACTGCATTCTAATCACTACACCACCAGTGCAGTGGTGGTGTATCATTACAGCTCCATATCAACATTTAAGATGCACCAACATAGACAATAATTTGAATATCAAAAACAATATATTTATTACAGATACTTACATTGTTCTTGATACTGGGAAACCAAATGAATAGCTTTCAATTCTCTTGTCTCAGTATTGTTTACACAAAGTATATGGGTGCCATTTTTCAACTGGCATATTATCTAAAATGCATAACCAATTATTAATTTGCTATAATTTTCTAGGTGTGGCAGAAATACTGTATTTATGTAAAAAGGTTTCATTAAAATTTTTACTTAAAACCAGCTTGTCAATTTCTGGTATTAACACTGAATATTTGTGTAGTTTTGGAAGAATACACAAAGATGTCCATACTCGCACTTAAACAATGCTCAATACTTTACATTTCTGTTTATTGCACACAACTGCAATCTTATGTACATTTATCAGAGAGGTCTTATTAAACTGAAAGGGTATTACTTCTGAATTATAGATTTTAAGACTTGAGCTCTAATCTTTTACATTAAATAATGAAAAAGAAGTCTGAGTGTCTGCATGCATGAGAAGGAAAACTATATCCTCTCCATGCCTACTACTTCAATATACTTTATTCTACCACTTGCAACCTTCACATGGATAAGGATTGCCTATTTATATAAAAACAATATCAAGCTTTTAAAAATATATATTGTGCCATTTAGATAGCTATGTTAACCATAAAAAATAAAGAAAATTTAATAAAAACATGCAAAATTATCTAATACAGATATATATTATTATATTTACCACTTGAGGAGTGGAGTAATTTCTCTGTGAATAAGTGGATTCCTCCACAGCATTTTGTTCTGCTGCCAGATTGTGGCCTGCCTCTGTACCATTTGAACTGTGAAAAACACCTTCGGTATTATTTTCTACAAGGCTTACAGCTGTCTCTTTGATCTCATTCTGAAATACAAGCAATTTCATATTTTAAATAGGATACATTACATTAGAATATTAAGAATAAAATCTAAAAATTTAAACAGAACTTGCTGACACTAATAGGTAAATAAGAATTTCAAATTGTCAGTTTTTAATTGTCATTAAAATATTTTTAAAAGAAACATTTTCATTTTCTTTTAACAAGTGGCTAAAGAATATCAAAGAAAATATGGCAAAAATTTTTTGCAACTTCTCCAGGGAAATACCTGCTTTATGAGCTGCGGCCACTTGGTTTTTAAGAGTTTCATCAAAGACCCCTACATAGTGGGGGGGAGCAGGGAGGGGGAAGGGGGGTTTCTTAAGGGAAAACTGTATTTTAAAACTTTTCAATAAAAAAAAAAAAGACCCCTACATAGTAAGCAGATGCAAGACAGGGTGTTTTTGTTATTTATTTTTTGTTTTATACTCGGAATGTGTTTTTAGCAATCCTAAAGCAGATTATAATAAGATATTAGACTTTGTCTCTTTAAAATATTTTTATTCTTTTCCATTACAAATCCTCTCCCTTGTAATAAAACTGATAAAATAAAAAGGATGAGCAGTAGAGTAACCCATAAATGACTAATATGTATAATAAATACTCTGAAAACATAACTCAGGGCACATATAGATATGGTACATAGAAACAAAGTTCAGCTTCAGAAGACCTTCAAATGGGTGATTCTGCTTGCATGATAATTCATAAACTCCTACTAGATGTTGACCTAAATATAAAATTAATACTTACTGATCTTGTTTGTGATACATTTGTATCTTGAGATGAAGCATGTATACCATTGCAAAATTCTATTGTACAAAACAAATGTGAAAAATTATAAGGACAAATCATTATACAATGTATAAACCATTGAAATCAAAAAGCAAAATAACTTTGGAAGTATCTGTCTGAGATTATTTCAATGAAATACCTCAAATGAGAAAGATGGCATAGGCAACTCTATTAAAAATCTTCTTAACATTTCTTCCTATGAGAGGTTCAACCGAACCTTAGTCTCATTTTAAATAGAACGTTTTTTTCATTTGCAGGAGGAATATCCTGATTGAAATCTAATTTATTCAGGTATAGAAGAATTGATATTTTAAAATCACTTACCATCAGAGCAGCCTGATAAGGTTTGTGACATTGTAGAATTATTAACAATGCCTTTGATTTGGTCACAAGAAATAGTGCTACTTGCGTTTGAAGGAGTTAATAAAGGTCTCAGCACCTAGGAAACAAAGCAGGCATCCTACTGAAGCTTAAAACTATTATTTACATTGTAAAATTAAGCCTTTATGAGTTTTCTTTAGCAGAAAATATTTTCTCAACTAACTTGGAGAACCTCATATTTTGTTCCACTATTTTTTGCAGTTATATTGTATAGCTTTTCTCTATCATAATTCATTGTTACAGAGACTGTCCCAGATTCTCCAGAATAGATTTCTGAAGGGAGTGAGTTTAAGATTGTTGGCTATATTAGCAATAATCTGAGGTCCTGATATAACTTTCATTAACCTACTCTCTTTTGAAACATGAAAACAGGAAAGTGGTGGGGGGGGTTCTATAGAGTACTTAAACTTTCATAAGGTTTTGCATAAATCTCAACACTTCCTGAATTGACTTAGGATAAGAAAACAGCTCCTTTTATGGGTTAGCCCAAGAAATTACAGAACAAGAAGCAGTGGGAAAAATACTTTTTTCAGTGAAACAAATTGGCTGTGTTTGCATACATGCCTAAACAGCAGAAAATAGCTTCCAGATCAGATTCAGAAGCTTGGAAAAAGATGCCCTTGCTCTAAAGAATTTTTAAAAAGTGGTTTGTTTCCATGTGTTCTGCCTGTTTCAATCAATTTAGACAGAAGTCCTATAAATTATCAGTTCTTGCAATGGAAATGTTGCACCACAGCAGAGACTAGAATGCTCTATGTATGGATGCACCAAAGCTTTTAGATATTGTCTGGATTTGGAATTGAATAATCCAGATTCAAAAGTCATCAACACCATTCAGTAGAGGGCAAAAATGTCATTTTGCTCTGGTTATGATATTCAACATACATTTTGTTGATCACTATATGACAGAGGTCCCCAACTTTTTGGGCACCAGGGATTGGTTCTGCGGAGACAAGTTTTTCCACTGACCAGGGGATGCATGGTTTTGTGTGCTGCCTGCATCTCGCGGATGGGGCTTTGCTTGTTTGTGTGGCCTGGTTGCTGACATGCTCCAGCCCGGTACTGGTCCACAGACCGGGGATTGGGGACCCCTGCTATATGATGCAGAATATATTTTTATAATATTAACATATGTTTTCTCTCTCAAACTATCAGGATTTAAAAGATGACATATTTTGATGCTGAAATATATAATTCTACATCCCATATATTGAAAAACAAGGAGTTGTTGTTGCATTTGGTAACCTAATAGTTTTTACTTGTTTTAAATTTTAAATATTTTATATAACATCTTGAAGTACTTCAATTTGAATTCAAAGCAGATATTTTGCACTCAAAATGCTCCAAACTCATAAAAGTTCAGAACAGTTCTGAATTTGAAACAGAACACTTTTGAGTCCAAACCATTTTGAATTTAAAATGTTTTGTATACCTCCAAGATTCCTTCCCCATTCCCAGCTTTTTTTATCTCCAAATCTGTACTAATGAAACACCCTGAGGCAAATGTGATAAATAAGAGAAACTTGTATATCTGCATGTGATAATGTAACTCGACAGTCTTAATTTTTTTAGATTTAATCAGCAGTACTCAATAATGTAATTAGTTTTAGTTTACAATTTAATATAATTAGAATATAATAAAACAGAATAAATATTATAACTATGATATTTTCTAAATGATAAATAGAAGCACAATCTTACTGGTGTAATTTCTGTATTTGTACTGATTGTTCCATCAGGAGCATTGGTGACAAGAGATAGTACAGTATTTCTATCTTGTGTCATTAATGAAGAAAATTGAACACTGTATGAATGTAGTTGCAGTTCTGGTAAATATGGACATCTTGCTGCTTCTGAAAGAGCCTCTTCTGATAATTTTTCATATTTTCCAAGGACTTCATTGCAATAATCTTGTGTACATGGTTGCATTTTTACCTCAAGCACCGTGTTTTCATTTTCCCTGTTAAGCGTATGTTTCAAATAATCAACTGTAGTTTCTCCTGTGCAATTTAAACAAGTATCTTGACTACAAAGGGATCCTTTATCAACTGACTTATTTAGTAAATCAGTCTTAAGATTATGGTTTTCAGAACTAAATGCAAGTCCTTTATCTGTCCTGGAAATTCCAGCAAGAGTTAGATGATTTTCCGTAGGTATAGTTAAAATTTCAGACTGGGTATGTTTCGTCTCAATGGAAACACGTCCTAAAGTAGCTGTCATCTTGGTAAATCTATCAGCTTCAAAATAAGCAAAAATAAGCAAAAAAGTGACATAAAGCTGTCATCATAAACTTACATACACTCTTCTCCATATATAGTTGGACAGTATATTAAATAGTTATATTCTATACATTAAATATAGTCATTGTACTATATATTAAGGCATAGGACTAGAAAGCCTAAAATAAAATAATTGTAAAATACAGTAATATAATCTGTTTTTAAAAATAATTTAACAGTTATAAGAGATGCACCAATGAAGATATTAAATACCCTTTGAACAGCTCAGATATTAAGTTTTTTTCTAAGGTATGGAGTGATGGATCTGAATTTCTGGTGGAAGACTCTTCTTTAGGATAGGTTCCAATGCTGATAAACCAAGGATATTAGGGTTAGAGATACATGAATGAAGACAAACAGAGATACTACATATTGATGGTGTGAAACGGTTCTACACACCTACAGAATTTCATCACGTGTACCAAGTTCAGGACTGCTTTTTCTGCATTGTGCATGATGGGAATTATTGTTACACATGCAGTTCTTGGCTCTTTTGTTTCCTTTTCACACATATAGATACCTGTGAAAATAATGTATAATTGTGACTTTCTCGAGTGCGATCAAAGATGGGCTGCCTCACAGCTGGATTGAAAAGACTTGTGCTTATGTCAGGGTTTAATAAGTGTGCATTATCTTTACCTAGACCCGCGAGTTCCAGCTGCTGGGTAGACTAGTATACGCGTTATCTCAAGAAACGGGTTACGGATCTGATCTGATCCTCCCCCCACCCCCCACCCCGAAATATTTCTCCAACCTGTCGGGATGGGTGAGGATGTGCGTGCGCATGCCACATGAGGCGAATAAGTCCTTGACGGGCCATTCGTACATACAATACTTCTACTTTTCTCCCGCTCACCTTCCCCCTCTGCAGATTCCCGCCTTTTCCCTTCCATCACGCTTAGGAGCGCCTGCTCCAATTTGACGAGGAAGAGCCGTTGGGCGGGGATCGGGAGCGCAGCTGTGCCTCGAGCTGAGGCGGAGCCTGGAGGGCACGCGCTGGTTCCGGGTCAGATGACCTCGCCTCCGAGAATACAACCCCCCCCCCCACCACCCAACGCTTTGCTGGTGTCCGGGCGCGCGCGGGCCCGCTTGCAGGACAATGACGACTTCTAGAGATTTTTTTTTTTAGTTGCTTTTGAAAATGCACGATCTTGGTTCTGCACGATCCAGTTCCAGAATCATTTATTTATTTTATTTTATTATTTTAATTCCATTGTTGGGGGCAATTAAGCTGACTTTGTAATAACGCCGCTTGGGGTGTGTGTGAAAGCCCTAACAAGCAGGCATATACATAGAATGAAGGCTACTGCTAAGCTTGTAAGCCGCCCTGAGTCTTCGGAGAAGGGCGGGATATAAATGGAATTTAAATAAATAAATAAATAAAATTTATATCCCGCCCTTCTCCGAAGACTCAGGGCGGCTTACAAGCTTAGCAGTAGCCTTCATTCTATGTATATGCCTGCTTGTTAGGGCTTTCACACACCCCCAAGCGGCATTATTACAAAGTCAGCTTATCATGCTCATCCTCTCCCTTGACGGTATTTAAATAAAGGGCGACGTCGTTTCTTTTATGAAGACAAAACGGGGGGGGGAAGACTTAAGTTCTGCTTTTTTTGAACAAAAGACAAAACATTCTTTCCGACAGGGAGAGGTAAAAAGGCTGTGCACGTGAGCCCGCACACCCAAATTCATACCGTCCATAAATCAAACTAGGACAGGGGTAGGCAACCTCGGCTCTTTTATGACTCATGGACTTCAACTCCCAGAATTCCTGAGTCAGCTATGCTGACTCAGGAATTCTGGGAGTTGAAGTTCATGAGTCATAAAAAAGCCGAGGTTGCCTACCCCTGGTATAAGAGAAAACCGGGGAGGGACGAGCGATTAGGTCATGGGTAGGCAACCTTGGCTCTTTTATGACTCGCGGACTTCAACTCCCATGCTGTGCTGGCTCAGGAATTCTGGGAGTTGAAGTTCATGAGTCATAAAAAAGCCGAGGTTGCCTACCCCTGGTATAAGAGAAAACCGGGGAGGGACGAGCGATTAGGTCATGGGTAGGCAACCTTGGCTCTTTTATGACTCGCGGACTTCAACTCCCATGCTGTGCTGGCTCAGGAATTCTGGGAGTTGAAGTCCGCGAGTCATAAAAGAGCCAAGGTTGCCGACCCCTGAACTAGGAGATCCTGTTAATACCCGGAGATTGACGGGCATTAACCACCGGTACTACGCGCACATTTTCCTTAAAGCTTATTGGCCTTCACAGTACTTAAAAAGCCTGTAAGTTGGTGGATTTCATGTTCTTCGGCAGACCAAACGGTTTAAGATATATCTTGGATTATTTTCATGTGACCTTTTAAATTAGCATTCTGCACGGTAAGAAGTACAGCCTTCTACACTTTTAAAGTTAAATCCTCATTAAAGAAAATTATGCAACTTACACATAATATCGCACAAAAGGAAAATATAAAGACAATGTACTATTGTGGCATTTTTTCCCTTTTAAGGGAATGAATAGGGTCTGGTGCCTTTGTTATACATACTAACATCGCAGACATGATGTCTACCATAAGAAAGGCAAGAATAGGAGGATCTGGAACACTTCTATTGCATGTGATCTGTTTTTTGGGGGTGGGGCTTGTGCTTCTATGCATTTATGTTCCTTACTGGATAAGATAATGAACTACATGTTCATTATATATACCTGTTGGCAACTCCCCAATTTCTTAAGTTTTACCAATTATATTCAATTGCTGTAAAGTTAAGGACAAGCAGGCTGTTGCAAGTAAGAAAAGTGAAGAACTTGAACAGGAAATACCTCGCTATAGAGACAAAAGCCCATTCCTTCACTTGCCTTTTAAATTAACATGATTTCTGGTGCTAATGTTGCCTTTAAAAAAACAGTGATTATCTTACCACCCTACCCTCACCCTCAAGTCCCAGATTTAAGGTGATCTAGAAAATAACCAACTTTTTCTGTTCAAGATGCCAAGGGAACTGTTGTGTCTACATTGACCAGGTTAGTCTTCCTCACTGATAGGTATGCAGAGACAAGTGGCTATTCATTAGCCTATCATGATTTTCAAAGTATTTTTCCCTTCTACCAAGGAACATATGCTTTACTAACCAGTAGCTGAATGAGCATAGATCACATCACAGCAAGTTATTGCATTGTTGCAGCCTGAATAAATAAGTGTACCTAATGGAGTAAGGGTTTCATTCTGCCTTCAGCATTGGGAAGTGAAAAGTCTTAATCTCACCCTTTGTGCTATAGAATTTCATGAACTGGCAAGAGATGAATCTTGGTCTTTATAAGAAAACCTGTTTAGTGTAATGAAGGTAGAATACTGATGTTTTTTCCTACTCCATTGGAAAATCCAAGTTGTCCATGAGTTGCTTCTATAGTGAGATGGGCAGCATATAAACTTATAAATAAATGAAAGCTCCTTGACTGATTTGGGACTACTAGCTCTTAAAACTAGTAATTCTTGAATGGCTGATACAACCGCAAAATCTCTTCCCTGTGAATATACTATGCTGTTATATGACTACAACAGGATTTGGGTTCATTCCTCCAAAATAAGTTTTAAAAAGTCTTCTATCCTTTGAGAAAAGACGGGGATTCACTTAGCAGCAAATGCTGTTTCATCAATGGCCAAACATTATTAGATTCAGCTCAGGAAAGAAAGAAAGAAAAAGAGAGAGAGAGAGTGAGTGAGTGAGTGAGTGAGTGAGTTAAGTGAATCTGGCTTCCCCATTGAGTTTGCTTGTCAAGAAGGTCACTAAGGTGATCACATGACCCTGGGACACTGCAATCAAAATAAATGAGTCAGTTGCCAAGCATCTAAATTTTGATCACATGACCATTGGGATGCTGAATTTCAATATAAATTTCTTTGAAAGTTATAAACAATAACCATATATCTAATATAAAATGCACACTTTTAAATAATATTTTTATTAAGAATAAGCTGTTTACTATGTGTTTAAAGATTTACAACCAAAAGCAGTATTATATACAGGCAGTTGACATTCTAAGAGGATATAAACCAAGGTCAGAAATAGTTTTTGTGTCCATTTTTTAAAAAAAGACATTTAACCTTTCAATCACTTACAGTAAAATTCATATTAACTTCAGCCAATTACACATTTATATTTCCTTAAAATATAAAACATTGCATTGATAATGCACTAATTAAGCATGTTTACAATTCAAATATCTAAAACCTGAGTCAAACCTAATAATGCTCTTGATAAAAAAGATTCTTAGAATATAGAGACTGGTCAGTTGGTAAAATAAAAGCATATACTTAACAGAACACTGACTTATGAATGCAGCATGACATCCATGGCTTTCCCCCCCATAATTTTGTCATGTTTACCATTCTTGATCATATGAAACATGCCCTATCTATTCTTGTGCAGATTTATACTTCAATATTTATTTATGAAATAATATAACTGATTTGCATTAATCGAAGTCAAAGAATTTAATAGCAAATTCTTAGGACAGCAACTTGAGTCCTGTATCTTCTATTGGTATTAAAAGCTCTTGAACATCAGGGTTTTATTAGATTAACCCCCATATTGGTTGCTTCATCCTTCTTAAAGCCGATAATTGGTGGATAAGGCCTTTTAGGTCTTAAGTAAAGACTTATGACAGACTGATAAGAATTATGTCTTATATAAAGACTGTTGAGAACATTTAAGTCTGATTTTTGTAATGTTTGCATTTCTGATTTCTGAATAAAGTTCCTGCCAGCCATAAGACCAACTATCTTTTTTCTTTGTAATTTTTAATACAGATTGTTTTTAGTAATGCCATTCATGATTTGTCACATTTCTACATTTAAAAAAAATCTTGAGATAACTCCAATTTAATCTATGACATTTAAATGTTAGGTATGTATATTAATGACTGTATAACTCATACAATAATAATTTCTTAAGGCAGAAGGTGGTCAAGCTACTTTGACTGGTCTTTACACTGAAGATTGTCCCAACAGATTTTAAACCAGCTGATTAATTGTAATGCAGAGTGATGGGATAAAACAAACTGAATAAAACTCTTGAAGCAAGATAGTAACTTCCCTTTTTTTGTAAGAGTGTAAAAATTATCCTCATAAGAAATAGCTTTTATCATAATACAAAGGAAAATTGTTTGCAAGATTTTTCATTTTTCATTTTATTTGCTGATACTATACCCCGTATTCCTGCAAATTCAGCAATTCTTATTTTTCAAATTCAGCCATTCAACTTTTGAAATTCAGCAAATACAGGCTTTAAAATTATATACAGAAAAAGCCACATCTGACATTTCAAGTAACAAGACAGGCTTAATTCCAAATAGCAAAATGTTTCCCCCCACCACTAAGACAATTCAGGACACTTGCCTGATGTTTCTAAATGTTCAACTTAACAAAATGCCTTTATTTATGGTGTATGTCCTAAATTGTAACTTTTTGAAAAAAACATCCCAACTAAATGAATTATGTCTTCTGCCATTATATTTCAAGTCATATTTTTTCTATTAGCATGAGATTGTAATAACATACATGTTCTCTTAATTTATAGAACACAAGAAACTGTTAAATTAAGACAAATGAGGAATAAATTTCATGTTGCAATTCCTCACCAAATATAAAAATCTCAACAGTCATTTCTTGTGAAAAAGAAAATTCTTCTGAAAAATCAAAGGGATGGACCTTCAAAGCCATACAAGAATGCTTGTTTATATACCTGGGAATGAATTGCAGCTCAGCATAGCTTATTTTCAGTCACTGTACAGAAGAGTTCTCATCTCCAACATTGGCCAACTAGTTTTTCTACTGTTAGAAAAATCATTTAGTAGAGTTTTTGCCAACGTGAAACAAGTCACGGATGTCACACAATGCTTGTTTGATGTTTTTCCCAAAGCGATGAGAATCCTAAAAGTTAAAAATCCAAATTCACAATCACATAGCAATCTTATAGTGTACATCAAGTATGCATGCATACAAACAACTATTTTTTAATGTATGAAACCGACTGCCATTTACTACTTTTGTTTATTCAGTGATGTGATTTTATAGGTTCTTTTTATAAATCCTTTAATAGTATTAATGCGTTTGGAAAATAATTCAGACTTGATTTTATTTATTTACTGTAAACATTTATGATAGCCATATCTAATAAATTGGATATGATATGAGTCAATAAGTATATGATGAAAGTGGAGAAAGGGAGATTCCAAAGCCATTTTCTCTAGGAAGTCATTTCTGAGGCCTGCATGAAAATGTATCAAGAGCAGCAAACTGTATTATGTAACATAAAACCATTTTATCAGAGATAACTGCTTAATATAGAGTGCCAGTATCTGTCTAATTAGAAGCTAAGCAGAGCTGGGCCTGATTAGTATGTGACTGAGAAGAAAAAGTTTGCAAAAGGTAATGGCAAGCTACTTCCATTATGTTGCTAAGAAAGCTGCATAAATGGATTTGTCCACTGTCTTAGAAGTCAAAGGAAATTTTACTTAAAACTTTAGTCCCTGAGAACATGAGGTGCTGAATAAGTGTTCAATGGTAACATCCTATTTGACTGTTGTCCGTATAAGAGGGTGAGAGACAGGTATCTTGGTCTATATACCAAACGAATGACCCATTGGGATCCCCATATCAAAATAACTTACCTTATGTCTGGCCAGAACTTGAAAATAACATTCAACGTAGCACAGTATTTAAACAAAATGATCCGGTTAAGATCTGCATATGTGGGACTGATTGGGGTAGATTGTAAGGGCGACTCCGAAATATAATGTTATCATATTTTATCTATATCTTAAATTTGTATTTTATTACTATTTCAACTTAAATTGTATTTTAATTCCATTTTAAATTGTATTTTATCAAATTCCATTTTGGATTGCTTTTATCAAGTTTTGGTGACGGTTTGTTGCTGGAACTTTGTACTTTGATATGGCCCAAGGGCTAATCAATAAAGTTGTTGTTGTGTTCAATGGTAAACCTGCCTACATATAAATATGCACACCTCCAAACTCGCCCAACCCACTCTGTCTCCTTCCTCACATGCACACACAGTTCAGCATTTCTCTTTTCTCATGGAGAACACAGCAACCTTCTGCCCTTTTCACTGAGTATATGAAAATTAAAGATAGTTCCCCCCCCTCCCCCCCCAAACTCAGTGATAAGTGGATTATAAGCAGCAGGGATATGTTTCAGCCCTAGTGCCTGAAGGCTGTTGGGATCAGCACGAGAAGGAACCATCTCTGGCCTGATCCTATCAAGACTAAGTGGTTGTGAGTGTTTGAGCTGCCCGGGTCTGGGGATTCTCCATCTTTGATCCTGGATGTATCTGTCTGGACAACTAATCTATCAGTCTGAGTTCTTTTGATGAACGTCATCTGTTGGGATACCAGAAATGTGCCTTCTCTGCAGCTGCACCTGTCGTCTGGAAGGAGGTTCCCTGCAAGAACCAGAAGGCTCCCTCTTGGCTGTTGATGGGCCTTGAATACAAGGCATTTTGCCCAGGTCTTGGGCAACAGAGAGAGAGTAAAACCCCTTTCCTCTCTTTCTGCGCAGTTTGTTGTTCTCGTTATTTTTTTTTATTACCTGTTATTAACTATACTCTTGTTTTGCTTGTTATGAGTTGTTGGGAGTCAGGTGGCATAAAATTTTGATAAAAAATAAACAAAACCTATAGTGGCTTCTCTAATTTCTATTTTCTCTATTTTCCAACCTTTGTTTACTGTAACCAAAATATACACTTGCTTATTTGGAATACTGAAGTACATTAACTAAAAATATTAGGCGTTATTTTAAAACCAATAATGTATATTATACTGTTTCTTGTATATCCAATTTTCTGTTAAGATAAGCAATTGAGATACAAAAATGGGGCTACAGGTGAGAGTGACAGGCCCTAAAATTAATAAAATACTTACTGTTTCAGTACATGAAAATTTACTGGATACATGGAAGTTGATGAGATTCTCACCCGTAATAATGTAAGACACCCCATAACCATCATCAGCAACCTGTAGAAAATATACATAGAATACCTCAGTTCTCTACATGTCCATAACAAATCACTTCAAGACTATTTTGATTTTAAAGTCCAATAAAAGGTGCTCCATAATTTTATCTTTCAATAAAAGCAGGCATCATGTAAAAACAGTTTATCATTCTGGGAAGAATTGAAGGGAATGTCAGGCTAATATACTAGGAATCTTTTGCTTTTCCCCCGAATTGATATATCCTCAGTAGTTTAATCATGCATGCAATTAATCACAATTATTAGTCAAATTTATTTAATGCAAATTACACCATCACTAAACACTAGTCTTACTGAATGATAACGAATTTAGATAATCTAATGGATTTGTTTAAGAAATTGTGTAGCAATAGCACTTAAATTTATACACCGCTTTACAGTACTTTACAGCCCTTTCTAAGCAGTTTGCAGTTAGCATATTGCCCCCCACTCCCAACAATCTGGGTCCTCATTTTACCGACCTCAGAAGGATGAAAGAACCTTGAGCCTGTGAGATTTGAACTGCCAAACTGCTGGCAGTCAGCAGAATTAGCCTGCAATACTGCATTCTGACTATTACGCCATCACCACTCTTGATAGGAAATATATATGGGGGAATATCACTTCTTGGGGGAAAAAACAGAATTAAAAAAATAATTTAAAAAATTATTTAATTAATGTTATTGTGATCAGAGAAACTTCTCTGAAAATGATTTATGAACGGTCCTTTTGAGAATTAAAAAATTGCATAATAAAAGTTAATCATCTTCCTGTTTGGTGTTTTTTAAACAACTGTGGTGAATGTATCATATTCATGATATGGTATCAATTCCTGATATTGTTTTAAAATAGTGAACAGTTTTATTTAGTCTGGTACTTTTGTCTATCATGTAACAAGTGGTCTTAAGTTGATAATAGACAATGCAAGAGGGATAAGAAGCTATCAAAGCAGCATTTATTTACTGAAATATATAGCAGTCATATTTACAATAGGTAAAGGTAAAGGTTCCCTCGCACATGCGTGCTAGTCGTTTCCAACTCTAGGGGCCGGTGCTCATCTCCGTTTCAAAGCCGAAGAGCCAGCGCTTGTCCGAGGATATCTCCGTGGTCATGTGGCCGGCATGACTAGATGCCAAAGGCGCATGGAACACTGTTACCTTCCCACCATAGTGGTCCCTATTTTTCTACTTGCATTTTTACGTGCTTTCGAACTGCTAGGTTGGCAGAAGCTGGGACGAGTAACAGGCGCTCACTCTGTTATGCGGCACTCGGGATTCGACCCACCAAACTGCCGACCATCTGATTGACAAGCTCAGCATCCTAACCCACTGAGCCACCGCGTCCCTTATATTTACAACAATGAATCTTAATTTGTTTTTTCGTTCTGTACTACCTTTATTATTAGATAATTTCATAAAATATAAAAAAAAACATTTTAATAACATATTTAGTTTTGCAGAATCCTTCAGTTGGGGTTTGGTTAAACTACATAGTGCATTATTTAAAGTTATTTTTTGTAGATTTTTAATATATTATTGATTGGGCAGCTAATTTATAACAATAACAAATAGAACTTTCCCCTTCTCTGATCTATTCCAATATTCAAGCAATGTTAACATCTCAGCCTTTTGGTAAACTGTTCGCTGACAGGTAGAATAAAAGATTCTACCCATCTCAGAAATTGGAATATGGAAACTGGGGTAATTGCTTAGGTTATGTGAAGAACAATTCATCTAATGCAGTTCAATCAGTTCTTTTAAAAATACGACATTTCTGATCAACAACTCATTTAATTGTATTTTTGCTCTTTTCCTTAGATATGAAAGCTTAGGGTTCATAAAGTTCATTTTTACATTGATAAATAATTCAGCATATGTCTGCAGCATTATATGGTGGATAATGTGGCTGGACATGAGATGATTTGTAATACTATGTTTAAAATAAAATACATGCAGACATACAGGTCCAAACCCTCCACCACAGGACTCCATTCCAGGATTCTTATCCAGATCAATATGTTGTTGAGGTGTTTGACTTGTTGAAAGTCTCCAGGGTTCTGCCAAAACCTGGGAAAGAAGATATAAGAAATTGCACACTTTTCAGCAGCTTGCAGGAACAAAAAGTATTATTTTGAATTCAAAGGACAGGTGCAAGTTGAGTAAGCAAACCCTCTGCACTTTTGCCAAAATCTCTCTTAAAATCACAATTTCACCAAAAAGGGATGTAAATATCCCCAAATCAGTGGCTGGAATGGATAATAGTTTTTCTATGAGTTGTGAATGGAAGAGTGCAAGATGTCAATATTCAATGCATGTTGCTTTCAACTGTCAAAGGCCTGTTCAGAGAATATTCTGTTTATTATAGCTGGGTTTTTGTGAAATCAGATCCCTATATCTCAAACTATTTTGGTGATAGTGATGAGGAATTGTTACAAAAAATGGCATAGAGAGGTAATGTGGCTCTAAGTAAAAAGCCTGTGATAAAACAATTATAATGACTGAAAAACCTTTTGTGTTGGTTTCCTGCTTTACTGTATTTGTTTATATACAATTTAGTCTGCTTTTCATTAAAAAATAATCCCCAAACAATCTTCTGTGGCACCCACGGAACTTAGGACTGCCTCTGACCTTCGCTCATTTCGCCGGGACCTGAAAACTTGGCTCTTTGATCTGTTTGGTCCAGACTGTGGGGTTGTTAATTTAACTGGGTTTTAGATTTACTCTTGGGGCTTGAATTTAATTTAATTGTTTTAATTTTTTGTATTTCATGGTTTTAACTGCCCTGTAAACCGCCCTGAGTCCTACGGGAATAGGGCGGTATACAAATTCAATAAAATAAATAAATAAATAAATGTGCAGTACACTATTAAACCCTGAAAATCCTATTTCTTTTTTTTACCCAAGCACCTAATAGTAATCACGCATCTCTTCAGAGGATAGCTGCACAACTTTAGGAAAAGCTGTTGTTTCCTCAAGAAGGTGCATACACATATGATCATACTCAAAAGTATATTTTTGAAATTAAATCCAAAGCACTGCATAGCTCTATCAGTACTTGGACCGGAGATCATTAGAACTTCAAAGGTTGTAGGCTAGACCAGGAGGTCAAAAACAATCCCAGAAGACCATGGCAAGCTAAATGTTACTAAGAAAATTATAGGAAACTGACCATATGGGCACCAGCTCCACTCAAAAGGATCTGTTCCTTTTATCACTTTTCTCTTGCAGTTTTTCTTACTTGAAGAGTTTTTAGAAAAATGTGTTAATTTTGGCAGACTCTTTGGCCTGCTTCTTTAAAAAAACACTTTGTTTCATATAATCCCCAGGTGTTTCCAAAACATCCCAGTTTGATTCTTGATTTGGTCGAATCCACTGCATACCTTCCATTTTTATATCCAACATTTCTATTTCCATGATTCTAGGCACAAAAAAGGCTAAGATATGGCACAGCACTTGCAAATAATTGTAAATCTTGTTTCAATAAATCAAAGTTTTCAGAATGCAGCACTGAATGTACAGATTTAAAATTTGAAAATATAAATATGTATGTTTTAGCTTTCCTTAATACGCTAAATTCTTAAAATATACTTATTTTCATTTTTGCAAAGATTTTTAAGCCTCAGAAAGTTTTCTCAGATGCTTCAAAGTTTCCAGTTTAAAAAGGTTTTCAACTGGTTGAACAGATCACTTAAAATGCAAATAAAATTTTGTATGATAATATTTGCACAACAAATATTATGTGGCTACTTACTTCTTTTAGAAAAGGCGATTCAACAACAAGGTATTTGGAGACCACATAAAGGCAGAAAAGGTGACGATCAATGCCAGCACCAGTCATGGCCAGGCGATATAAGCACTGATGATTAGCAGCAGCAGCCTTGAATAGCATACACTTCTTTTCAGGCTGTAGATTAAAAAGGAAAACAATTGACTATTTCTGTTTAAATGCTATTAAAATGAAACATCAAATTCTAGAAAAAGACAAACAACTCATCCAACCTCCAAAGTCCCTTTAGGAGCACATGGAGTGTAACATCCTACCCACTGGATTTCCTCACCTCTAGAACCTCCCACTGCACTTCTACTGCAGAGGCTCTTCTAGGGAAATTTAATGATTTTTTTCACGCAGAAATTTAATAAGGAACAAATGGATGGAGAACAGAAAAGGGAGATCTTATATATGCTTTTTATATTGGTACATGCCTCTTTTATGAGAAAAAATTATTTGAAAATGTGACTTCAGACATATTCTCTCAGTAACCCATAATATAGATTCTGAAAGTAAAGTTCAAGTCTTTACTGCTCACAGTCTTTCAATTAAATTAGTTTCTTAATTCAATTTTTTTAAAAAAAGCATTCTATAAAATACTACTAACTTAACAAAGTTGCAGGAGTTTATAAAGTACCTGCTGAGCAGTTCAAAATCTTCATTACAGTATTTCAACATAATGTAGTTGAAGTGCTACTTGCTGTTTATAAACAAGTATTGTATGAAAAACACATCAGCTATCAAGAGACTGAAAAAATACATACATGCATATATATATATATATATATATATATATATATATATATATATATATATATATATATATATATATATATATATATATATATATATATATATGGCATTGTAAAGAGTGTTCAGATTATCAAAACAGTTGCAGCATGCCTATAAAGATAATGCTCAAGATTTTGCAATCCAGAGACCACCAAAACACAGGGTAAAACAGCTAAATGTATAAGGCGGAGTCAAAACAGGCAGATGTGCCTATCACATTGCTCGCATCTGACAGATAATGGGAAAGGCAAGCCAATTCTAAGAGTTTTCTATTTTCATTTTATTGTCATCCCATCTAGTTTATATGCAGTGCAAAATGATGGGAGTAAAAGAGACACTGGTATTAAAATTACTGAAACACCAACAATCTCAAATATGCTGACTGAATTACTTTAATGGCTGAAAAGGAAGCAGCCAAGATAAATGCTGATCTGCTGTTCGCCATTTTAAAAATATAACAAAACCCAGTGCCAATCCAATGCAAATAAAAGGAGAAAAAATAACAAATGTTATCTTCCTAGAATAAAAAATGTACAGAAATGCTACATGGGAGATACCAGCTAACAAATCTAAACAAAATATTAAAGTGCAGAGACAGCATGTTGATAATAAAGGTACATTTTGTCCAGACAATTATTTTCCGAAGTGTAAAATGTTTATTAGATTTTACCCCACCTTTATTACTTTTTATATTGCTGTGAAATTCAGATCATAAGAATAAACAAAGAAAAATAGACAGCTCTAATTGTGATGCTAGAGAAAAAGTTTGACAATAGATGAAACTGGCAAAAGAACAAATCATTCAATACTAAAGGAAGTAAAACCAAACTGCTTGTAGGAAAAACTCTTAACACTGTAATGAAACTATGATTAGATAAGTTGGATGTAACCTGGGAAGAAAAAAGTTAAAGGCAATTGAAAAACAGGCCAACAGAAGTCAAGGTAGATATAGGTATTATGACTGATGACATAAACATGCAAGGTGTTACTGACAGACAATGCTGCAAAATGATGTCTTTCTCACAAAGAGCCAGAAGTGATTGAACAAATGTACACATCAGCTTTTATCATAAAACTGGCACTCAAAATTTGGACACTTCCGTATGAGGTTTCTATGGTGGTTTGATAACAGCACTGAAACTCTAATGAAATCGATTTATATTTTTCACTACCTTGATCTATTGAGTCCTACATTTTTTTCTGTACTCATTTGAAATCATGCATTCATCAGAGGAAAATTGTGATTTTATGTTCCGATCATCGGTGGTTCATAATGGTGATAATGGCTTTTAAATATTGCTCTGGAAATCTAAACTAATGATTTCAGTAATGTGAAAGATAAAAAGAGTACTTTTACATAGATTTTTTTATAACATTTAATAATAAACCGAGAGTCCACACTTTGAAGTCTTAAATTTAATATGCCAAACACAAATAGTACTTTTTATGACCACCAGATGGCTTCATGTTTTCCCAGCTACTTAGTTTCAGAGGCAGTACTGTATATATACACTCACCAAATTTATTATGTTCCATTTGGAAAAAAAAACAACAAACATAATGTTTACATAAAGTTAAAAGTAGAAATTACATTGAAAAAAAATGTTTCACTTTGACATTTTCCTGACCCAAACCAATTTATTTTTCTGAGGGGAAAAAAAACTTGGAAATATTTCCCAACACTTTTAGATATTTATTTACTACAATGTATTTATATAACTCAGGAAAGCAAATCAAACTACCTATTTTAGAAATTGTGGACTGAAATAGAAGTAAACTTAAACAAAAGCAAAGGTAACATTATATAGTTGATTAGAACATTCAATTTACCATTTCATTTGGGTCTTCCATAGCTTGCACAAATTTGCAGGACTGGACAGTACATGAGCGGACTGTTTCTGTTCTGCCTTCTCTAAATAGGCGGGTCATAGATGCTTCGTATGTTAAGCAAAATTTTCCCATGTCCTAACAAAAATACAAAGTTATTTATATGCAACAGTAAAAAAAAGGCACATATGCATGTTATTATTTAATTATTTAGCATACGGTATTGGTACATGAAAGCCAGGAGACTACAATGTTACTACAGAGTAGGTAGGCATTAGTAGGCATTTGACTGCCTAAGATTGCTAGTTCATTCAGTTCATGCTTGCACACTATCCAAGGTGGACCACAGGGGGTAAACTAGCTCTCCACTGTGGGCGTGTTGGCTTCATCCAGGGCTTTGTCTCCACTGGTGTTCGCCTTGCATTTGGGCTGGGCCTGGTGCTGATTGGTTTCTTGCTTCTGCCATTAGTCCCAGCGAAGTATTATTTATATATCTACATATATTTGCATGCTTTCAAACTAGGCTAGGTTGTCAGGAGGTGAGGCGAGTGACGGGAGCTCACACTCTCACACAGTGCTAAGGCTTGAACTGCTGGAATGCAGAGAGCCAACCTTCTCTGGCTGACAAATCCAACATCTTTAAGCTGCTAAAACTACCATGTCTCTTTGACAAATAAGTTATATTATGTCAGTCACATAAACATTAACACTGAGTCTTAATTTCAATACAAATACACACCTTTCTTCCCATCTCAATTTTTTAAAAAGCTAAGTAGTATGTAAGAATAAGCTAAGATGCACACTACATACAGTATAAAGAGAAGGCGGAAGGACAACAGAGAGCAAGTTAGTAGTATTGGACTTTGTTCCTAGGTGGGCAACAGTATCTAGGTGCATACTGAGGTCACACCTAATCTCCCATGGCAGAATTCTATGCTGGTCCCTCAGCAATTCTTTTACTGACTTCAACAGAATTTAATCCCCCAAACATTTTGACATATTTGTCATTTCATGCTGAGTTTTTTCTCTGCCTATTTTCCTTATTCTTTTACTTTTTGTCATTTTAGTCGTTCCTTTCTGAATATTTTCCGTATCTACAATGTATATTTAGGGAATTACATGCAATATCACATGAAATATGTACTGTGGTGTTATATTGGTTTCTGCTTTAGATAACAATCTCTCTGAACCAGTTCTCAACACTCTACAGTACTGACTGCAGGAGGCTCTTCATGAATAAGATGTATTTGTGAATTAACAGATCTTTGTCACAGACAACGGCAAAGCTTGATGAAATAGAACTAAATGATGCAAAATACAAAGCTGCTTAAATTTCATTTCTGGGCGACTGAAAAAAAAACCTACAGTATTAAAGGGCTTCAGCATGGAAGCTTTAGAAAAGGCTGTCAGCTCTCATTAGCTACACTTTTTAATCTGGGGAAACTTTTTCTATTTAAGCAGGAAATTTAAAAATAGTATCAGGTACTTCATTTTTTTTTAAAAAATGTTTAAATTAGACTAAAACACCTAAGATACTTACCCTATAATGAGCAAGTTGCAAAGCAAGTTGCACAAATGCATCGGGACTGGTTTTGGTTTTCTTCATTAATCCTTTCCCAAATGTATCAAAAAGAAAAGAATGAAAATCCACATCATCTGCTAACGGCCTTGCAATCATGTTAAGAGACTTCTCAATCACTTCTTGGCACTAAATAATAGCAACAAGGAGAGTATTATTCACATAATATTCAAAGGTCACATTTTTAAAACATTTAATTCTAAATTTATCAGCTTATGCTAAACAAAATCAGCAGTGATTCCACTGATCTATTTTAAAAATAAAAGACATTTTCACTGAAAAATGGACAGATGTGTACTTCAGTCAATAAGAAACATTATAGGGGAGCATCCTGAAGCATCTTCCAACACTGGTAGTTTTTAAGAAGAGACTGGACAGCCATTTGTCCGAAATGGTATAGGGTTTCCTGCCTGAGCAGGCGGTTGGACTAGATGACCTCTAAGGTCCCTTCCATCATCATCATCATCATTATTACTATTATTATACTTGATATCATGGATCTAGAACTGGATATGCACCCACCTCTTCAGGGATTTCCCACTGCAGCTTGGTAGGCATGGGAATGCCTAGAGTGGCCTCCCCTTTGCAGTGTCCATCTTCTGCGTATCCCAATTCAAGACAGTCAGAATACATGACATTCTGGAGATGGATAGCGTAGATGGTTGGGGGAATGAGTGAAATAATTATAAGCATGTGAAACATACTGCTGCAAACCATACAGAAAAAATATTTCTGATTAAATCTTGCATTTTGATTAAAAGCTTCAAATTATCAATGGCAAGACGAGGAAACGTTAAGCAAGGCAAAAACCTGTCTATCAATGTTCTATGATGCCATAAAGGTAAAGGTAAAGGTTCCCCCGCACATGCGTGCTAGTCGTTTCCGACTCTAGGGGCCGGTGCTCATCTCCGTTTCATAGCCGAAGAGCCAGCGTTTGTCCGAGGACGTCTCCGTGGTCATGTGGCCGGCATGACTAGACGCCAAAGGCGCACGGAACGCTGTTACCTTCCCACCATCTATGATGCCATACCACATAATAAAACCCCACATTTCTTAGGTATGTATATCAACTATATGGTAGATCCATGGTACATAACAAAATCATGTGCAAGGTTACTGATAAACTTCAACTGTTCTGTCTAGCATATATTTATTTGGTGAGGAACATAATTATCAATATCTATTTCTATCTATTTTCCTAATCCTCCTTACTTGATAGTGTGCAGTCTTCGATACTAATCAGAAGTCAAGAATTGTCCTCATCCTTAGGAACAAAGCGTGCACTCCTGCTGTAATCCATTTATGACAGGAAACAGCAGTAGAATCTAAGTTATAGTTCTAGTGCTTGCACGGCCCACTGTATAGTTCCAACAGGGATCTGAACTTTCTGCAGAGGAAGAGTCACATTTGACCCTTGAACGATGCACACTTCAAAGTCAGTTAACACAATCAAAGCAAAAGCTAAATTTGATTTCATTTTATTTAAATTATTAAATCTAATTAATATGAACAATTAACAGACTGGTAATAGAAATGCTCACCTCCCAAAGATGTCCGACAATTGGGGCGTCTGCCCAAGAGTGTTCACTATTCAGGCCCACTTTACCATTTCTGAACACTATGAGATTAAACGACTTGTCAAACCACCTATGCAAAACAATAATGTCCATAAACCATTTTATCACAATACTCATTAATCGCAATCTCTGAATGGCAATGTTTATGCAGCCAAAATGGAGCCATTCAACTGCAAGAGGGAATTATCTACAGACTTGACAAAAAGATTTTTTTTTTCAATTTTGCAAAAATTTAAAAAACACTTTAGAAAAGATACCCGTAGGGAGATGCTATGCCTACTTCTCCACAAACATACACTAATAAACAAACATTCAGCACAGAATCCTGCATGGTGGAAATACTGAAGAAAAACTGAGGAAAGGAACAGAGAATGGAGCAAAATTGAAGCTCTATTTAAATTATTAAAAATATTTTTTTAACTCAATGTTTCTTTCACCCAAAACATTTTTCAAAAATAAGCAAGATTGATGTCTTTACCAAAACAATGCTCCAAATTTGGAAGAATAAATATGTAGCCTTGATATAAGCTACTTCTCCTCCACTTTTTAATAACATATATAGAGAACAGGACAATTGCTATAATTTGACGTAAATGAAACTAAACTGAAGATATAACCTTCAGAATGAAAAATTCCTACAAGGAAACTCTCAATAAAGAACAATTTTAAAAAATGAATAGGTGATCATGTATTTTTCTGAAATCAACTCTACTGGTAATAAGGATAGCAGAGCTTCAGCAATTTGACCTTATACCAGTTTGGAGAATTTTTTTTTTATTCCGAAAGACTCAGGGCGGCTTACAAGCTTAGCAGTAGCCTTCATTCTATGTATATGCCTGCTTATTAGGGCTTTCACACACACACCCCAAGCGGCATTATTACAAAGTCAGCTTAATTGCCCCCAACAATCTGGGTCCTCAATATTCAATATTTAACCATCTAGAATAATCACAAGAAACTATTTTGAAAATTCAGTGGTCATTATTACAAAATAGGGAAATCCACCACTTTATTCAATCTTCAGTAGAAAATAGCGTAAGGCTTGCACTTGATTCCAGTCAAATTGACACATACTATATCTTAATTATTCTTTTAACAGTTTAAGAGGTTGTTACAAAAAAGGGGCTTTCTTTTGTGATAGCCATGTGACCATCCTTTTGGCATAAAACACTCATAATGCTGGTGAGATCAGCATTATTACTGAAAAAATAAATCAAAACTACCCAGAGGTAGGATATCAACCTTAAACACAATGAATCTATCATTTACTTAATCTTAGCAGCTAAAAAAGTAATTGCCCAATGGTGGAAAACTGTAGATAATTGAACAATTGAATTAACCAAGGTCTTCAAACACCACGTTAGAAAATATCATAGATAAAACTTAAGATAATGAAATACCACCAAATGTAGGAATCACAACTTTATCAAATTTGGATGGACTTTATATGTTAACTTGCAACAGACATATTTTTGGCTGCACTTTAGATATACAGCAGACCCAAAGCTTAGTGAATCATTCAGTATTGTTTTAACATATTTACAATAAACACAAAAGAATGCTTGTGCTAATGCTAGAGATATGTTTGTTGGGAATGTGGATGTTGTACATGTTTATTTTTGTAGGCTGGAGGCAGCAGAATCTGCCATGCTGGGACATCACTAGTAGCTAAAGAGAGGAATGGAAGGCATTGCTAAATCTGGGGATTAGGAGAAGAGGCCCAGACAGGGCTATGCTGGGAAAAGAAAGGGACAACATGTACCATTTGTCCTGCTGAATTCTGTTTTGCCCAAAACCTGAAACAACCAAAACATTCAGTCGTGGTGGTGCAGTGGTTAGAATGCACTATTGCAGGCTAATTCTGCCGACTGCCAGCAGTTTGATTCTCACTAGCTTAAGGTTGACTCGGCCTTCCATCCTTCCGAGGTCAGTAAAATGAAGACCCAGATTATTGAAGGCAATATGCCAACCACTTAGAGAGGGCTATGAAGCACTAGGGAGAAGTATATAAGTCTAAGTGCTATTGCTATTGCTATTCTGAATTTCATTTCTACCAAACTATGGCTCAGCCAAACTGATATGGAAAAGTCTTCAGAATACAATGGTTTGTTCTGGTTTCAAAACTATTTTTTCATGTCTCTAGTGATAAAGTTTAGACAAATACAATAAATGGTGTTGGAGTAAACAAAATTTAATGGAGCTATATTTTCTTTTCCTTTTATCTCTCCTCTCCTGTTTTTTGCTTACTATTTCTTAATTCTTTTCTGTGCATTGCATAATGAGGCTATTGTGATAGGTTATCTGTGTACTGCAGGGGTCCCCAATCCCCGGTCCGTGGACCAGCACTGCCAGAAACCAATCTGCACAAACAAGCAAAGCCCCATCCGTGGGATGCAGGCAGTACATGAAACCAGGCCCCCTCCAGTCCGCAGAAAAACCTTTCTCCACGGAACCGGTCCCTGGTGCTCAAAAAGCTGGGGACCTCTGGTGTACTGTATTATCGTGTATAACTATACTGCAACATTAGTCATTTCTCTGTCTCTAGAAATTGTATACTGAAACAAAAGTAGGCCCCAACAGCTATACAATTATTAGCACCTCACCAAAACCTGCAATTTTCAGTAATCTCTTGAGAGTGGCAGTAAGAGTTGAACACATGAGATAGGCATTTTGCGTACAAAACCAGAAACTCTTCAATGAAAGATACAAATATAACATTTCTTTAAATGTTGAAACAGAATTCAGAGCTAATCTTGACTTCTAAAAGGACCTATTGTTTAATTATTCAGAAAAACACTATAACCAAAAGATATTAAAGCGTCATCAGTAAGCATTTCACTGAACAGTGTACCGTTTGTTCTTTGATTTTCAATGGTAGTCAAACCCAAGCTTTCACATAATTTTTTTTCCACCTACTGAAAGTGAAATATTTACATATACAAGAAAAAGATGAAAGAATACCTCTTTCTCAAGCATAGTATACCTGTCATAGCATTTGCCATGTAGAAGTGCTTTTGCATATGCATCCATTGATGTAACTGGATCTTCTTCTCTGTAACCTTGAGCAGTATCGTCCAAAGTAACAAAGAAAGCAGCCTTTTCAATTGCATCCAATGACTGCTTGTTCTTTCCTCTTGCAAAATATGTTTGGCGAGCTTTAGCCCAAGGAACTCTGTCAGATGAATACAGAAACATTGTGTAAAATCACTTGAACAATCATCCTTATAAAAAGGGTGTAATTTTATACTCAAAGTGATGTCTAATGAACTCTGTATGCATTTGTGTGTGTATGTGCGGGCATGTACATCTTCAAGTCAGTATCGATTCCAGGAGGGGGAAATACTGTGCCCCATTTATACAGAGAGCCTTGGGAGATGCCATATGAGATGTGAATCCTACTCAGGATTGTCCATTGCCGATGTGCACCCTGGATAACATGACAGTACGAACTAAACGAACTAGCAACTGCTATAGCCAGACTACTCTGTAGGCTTTCCTGGCAATGAAAACAAAAAGAAAAAAGTCTTTGTCAGGCCCAAATGACATGAGAGATTGGGGGTATTATTCCAAATCAATGTTGAGGGGCTCAGCAGATCCGAGAGCCAATATGTTTCCAAACTTCTATCGGACAGTAACATAGACATGGTCATCCTCCAAGAAACGCACATAGAAAACAAGAGCAACTCAGAAGAGGCAAGATTCATGGCTAAGACCTATTGGGGGCCACTTACCACCACAGCTATGGCGAGGCTACCTATGTTAGAAGGACTATAGAGAATGCCTCCTTATTGCCTCCTTATTGTCAGCTTCTACAAACAACAATATACATGAAGTAGTTTCCAAACTACAACAATAGTGAACATCTATAAACCATCTATAAACCACCTCTGACAGCATGGCCAGAGCATGTCTTGAACATCAAGCTGCACCCAACAATCTATGCAGACTATTATGTTAATTGATGTCAATGGTGAGGCATTGTCCAACTGGGCCATGGCACATGAAGACCCATTATCCCCAACCCCCTTTCTCTTGGCATCAAACTCATTTATCATGGTCTTTCATTCTGAAATACTGCTAAAATTCAGTAGATGGCATGATGTTACATGTTAACTTTGCAATGCTCTCTACATGGGGCTGCCCTTGAGGACCACACGGAGGCTTCAGCTGGTGCAGAATGCAGCTGTGCGAGTTGTGATGGGAGTCTCCCGATACTCACGTGTAACACCTCTTCTCCACGAGCTGCATTGGCTTCCAGTTGCCCTCCGTGTGAGATTCAAGGTGCTGGTGATGACCTATAAAGCCCTAAATGGCATGGGTCCGGATTATCTCAGGGAGCACCTGCTGCCAGCATCAACTTCCCATCGTCCTGTGCGCTCCCACAGGGAGGGCCTCCTCAGGGTCCCGCCGGTCAGGGAATGCCAGCGGGCGATCCCCAGGGGGAGGGCGTTCTCTGTGGGCATGCCCGCCCTATGGAATCAATTGCCGGTGGAACTCCGGATCGCCCCTGACCTTCGTTCGTTTCGCCGGGACCTAAAAACCTGGCTTTTTGAGTTAGCTGACCTGGACTGAGGGGTTTTAAGGTTTTTAAATTCTAATTTTGAATTTTGGGGCTATTGATTTAATTTTATTTTAATTTTTATATTGTAATTTTTATATTGTATTGTTTTAATTCTAATTCTAATTAATTCTAATTCTAATCCCAGCGCAGTATGATTTATCACTACTCCGGAGCTGACTTGTATGCCCTTAGGGCAGTCTCTGCCTCATGGGCGCGACCTGTCGCCTGTTTCCATACTCCCCTTAATGACGATCCCAAGCTTTGGGATTCCGAGAGGTGGTTGGGCTTAGATAGGGGCCTCGAGTCAAGATATGTTAAGAGGCCCCTGATAAAATTTCTAGCCGGTTATTTTAAGAAGTTAGTGAGGGGGAGGGAAGGGAGGGAATTTTTAACCGGCACTCAGTCTGGTCCTGTTAGAGGTCCTGACGGGACGGGGTTGGGGGAGGTGGCTGCTGGTTCTGAGAATGTGGGGGTGGGGCTTCAAATCCCCACGGCGATAGGGAACGGCAACAGGTGTCTGCGCGGAGGGCCATATCAACATCTGGGATCGCGCCCCCGCTATCTCCGAGCGGTGGCGCGCTCCGACCCTCCGGTTAGCGCCCTCTTACCCGGGGATGAGGGTGATCAGGCCCCTGAGCTCAGGTTGGTCTATTTTAACGCTAGATCCGTAGTTAACAAAGCTCCCCTCATCCGTGATCTGATCGAGGAGGAACGTGCGGATCTAGCGTGCATCACGGAAACTTGGCTGGGCTCGGAGGGAGGGGTGCCTCTCACCGAGATATGCCCGCCGGGTTTCCGGGTGCTGCACCAGCCGCGGGCTCAGGGCAGGGGTGGTGGGGTGGCAGTGGTTATTCGGGAGACTTTGTGTCCCCGGGAGGCCACCATTGTCCAGATGGCCGGGAGTGAATCCCTCCTCTTGAGATGTGGTCCTCGGGTTCAGTTGGGCTTGTTGCTCACATACCTGGCGCCCAGCTGTGTGGCAACAGCCCTGCCTGAGCTGCTCGACACCCTCTCAGGGTTGGCGGTGGAGTTCCCCAGGCTTATAGTCCTGGGTGACTTCAACCTGCCATCACTGGGGGGGTCGTCGGAGTTAGCTCGGGAGTTCATGGCTTCCATGACAGCCATGGGCCTGACCCAGGTTATTGAGGGCCCTACTCACGAGGGGGATCATACTCTCGACCTGGTGTTCCTGTCTGGACAGTGGTTGGATGATCTGGGAGGGGGTTCCCCATCCATCACCCCTCTGTCATGGTCAGATCATCACCTCCTGAGGCTGGTTTTCCGTCATGCCATCCCCCGCCGCTGGGCGGCGGAACCGACCAGGTGGTTCCGCCCCAGGCGCCTAATGGACCCGGACCGGTTCCAGAGGGCGCTTGGGCCTATACCTATCACCCTTACCCACAGCCCAGTCGATGCTCTGGTGGAGGCCTGGGAAACGGCTGCCACCAGGGCACTCGACTGCGTTGTACCCTCGCGACCTCTGACTCGGCGCAGATCCCGTTGGGCCCCATGGTTCTCTGTGGAGCTCCGGGAGATGAAGCGTCGGAGACGAGGTCTAGAGAGCGGTTGGAGATCCAGCCGATCCGAATCCGACCGATTGCAGTTAAGAACCTTTATAAGGTCTTATCTTGCGGCGATAAGGACGGCAAAGTCTAACTACTTTGCCTCCCTTATCGCGTCCGCAGATAATCGCCCGGCCGCCCTGTTTAGGGTGACTCGCTCCCTCCTTAACCAGGAGGTGAGAGAGGATCCCTTGCAGGGACGAGCCGAGGAGTTTAGTCATCATCTGGCGGACAAAATCGCTCTGATCCGGACCGGCTTGGACTCTGACTGGGCAGAGTCTGACGTGGAGGAATCAGGCGGTCTTGAGCATGTTATCTGGACTGAGTTCGACCCTGTTTCCCCTGATGATGTGGACAGGATCATGGGGAGACTGAGCACCACCACCTGTTTGTTGGATCCGTGCCCCTCCTGGCTAGCTTATGCGGCTCGGGAGGGAACACGAGGCTGGTTCCATGCAGTAATAACTGCTTCTTTGAAGGAGGGTGTCTTCCCTGCCGCCTTGAAGGAGGCGGTGGTGAGGCCCCTTCTCAAGAAGCCTGCTTTGGACCCGGCTGTTTTAAACAACTATCGTCCAGTCTCCAACCTTCGCTTTCTGGCGAAGGTTGTTGAGAGTGTGGTGGCGCATCAGCTCCCTCTGTTCCTGGAGGAAACTGATTATCTGGACCCGTACCAATCGGGCTTCAGGCCCGGATACAGCACGGAGACGGCATTGGTCGCGCTGGTGAATGATCTCTGGAGGGCTAGGGACAGGGGTTGTTCCTCTGTCCTGGTCCTATTAGATCTCTCAGCGGCTTTCGATACCATCGACCATGGTATCCTGCTGCGGCGTCTCAGGGGGTTGGGAGTGGGAGGCACCGTTTTACGGTGGTTCTCCTCCTACCTCCAGGGCCGCTCGCAGTCGGTGTTGACAGGAGGGCAGAGATCCACCCCGAGGTCTCTCATTTGTGGAGTTCCTCAGGGGTCGGTCCTCTCACCTCTCCTGTTCAACATCTATATGAAGCCGCTGGGCGAGATCATTCGTGGTTTCGGGGTGGGGTATCACCAGTACGCTGATGATACCCAACTTTTTCTTTCCACCCCGAACCAACCCAGCGATGCCCTCTCCGTGATGTCCCGGTGCCTGGAGGCGGTTCAGGTCTGGATGGGGAGAAACAGGCTTCGTCTCAATCCCGCCAAGACTGAGTGGCTGTGCATATCGGCATCTCGGGTTAACCAAGTTATTCCACCTCTAACGATGGGGGGTGAGGTGTTACCCCCCGTTGATAGGGCTCGCAACTTGGGCGTCCTCCTGGATTCACGGCTCAATTTTGAAGACCACATAGGAGCCGTGACCAGGGGGGCTTTTGCACAGGTTCGCCTGGTGCGCCAGTTGCGTCCCTATCTGGACCGAGACGCCCTACGCACAGTTACTCATGCGCTTGTGACCTCCCGTTTGGACTACTGTAACGCTCTCTACATGGGGCTGCCCTTGAAGACCACTCGGAGGCTTCAACTGGTGCAGAATGCGGCCGCGCGAGTTGTAATGGGGGTTTCCCGATACTCCCATGTAACACCTCTACTCCGCGAGCTGCATTGGCTTCCGGTTGCCCTCCGGGTGAAATTCAAGGTGCTGGTTATTACCTATAAAGCCCTACATGGCCTGGGTCCGGGCTATTTGAGGGAACACCTGCTGCCGGCATCAAACGCCCTTCGCCCAGTGCGCTCCCACAGGGAGGGTCTGCTCAGGGTGCCGCCGGTGAGAGATTGCCGGCGGGTGACACCCAGGGATAGGGCCTTCTCTGTGGGAGCGCCTGCCCTCTGGAACCAGCTGCCGGTGGAGCTGAGGACTGCCCCCGACCTCCGATCATTCCGCCGGGGCCTGAAGACCTGGCTCTTTGAGCTCTCAGGCCCAGGCTGAGGAGAAATTTTTAATTCGGGTTTTAATGTATACAGGGTAATTTAATATCTTTTAATTGGTTTTTTAACTTTTGTATGGTGGATTTTTAATTCCCTGTAAACCGCCCTGAGTCCTCAGGGAATAGGGCGGTATATAAATGCAAATAAATAAATAAATAAATAAATAAATTTTGCCCTGTAAACCGCCCTGAGTCCTTCGGGAAAAGGGCAGTATATAAATTGAATTAATTAAATAAATAAATAAATAAATAAATAAATAAAATATTCAATATGTCTGGATCCAATCCACAATGTACACAGTATGCTGCATTTCTCACCTAATAATTGAAATAAATAGAATAAACCTATTAAGGCCTACACTCAGCCATTTCTTAGCTTTACAAGTAAGAGATACAAAATCAGCTGTAACCATTTGAAAGCCAATATTTAAACTTTCAGTTAAAAAAGCAATACTGTGTGTTGCTAAGAAGTTGTTCACATCTTTGGAATTAATCCACTGCAGTAAGCTTATCAATCAATGAAGAATGAAAAGACTACACTACTTATGGTTAAAAGTAAACAAGTGATCAGATAAATAAAAAGGCAAAATATTTTTTTAAAAAATTGAGAGACTTACAATTACCAAGTTTCATACCTGTCGCCAGCAGTAAGAGCTGCTAACTTTTCTTCACCTGGTTGAGGCTCAGATTTGTCATTTAGAATCCATTGCATCTGTTGCTCAATCTCCCTGGGTCTTAGGAGTCTGCCATCATAGTACAACCATGCTTTGTAATAGCGTCCCTTATGATATACAGCAATATGTTTGCTGTCCTTCAAATGCTGGATAGTGTCTAGAATTGAAAACCAAAATTTGAAATAAATGTAGGGTTTAATAGTAAAAAAATTACATATTGCAGTCCTCAGCTACAAGCTACAGCTATTTATTTTATTTTATTTATTCATTAAATTTATATACTGTCCATCTCACTGATAAGGTGACTCTGGGCTCTCAGCTATTAATGAAACTCTTCTATTCAATTGCATAAGTGTTTACTATAATTTTCATGAAAAAAGCAGCTTAATATTTTTTGTAAAATGTTTTACCAGAAAAAAATCAGTTTCTTTTTAAATAGAGTCAAGATTATTTTCTCTGCACACAATTATGTAATTTCATAGCTTCTGTATGTGCTTTTCCTAAAGTTGGCATCATGGGAAAGTGATCTGCAGAATTTCCAGCCTGCAACATGTTAGTCAAAGATATCTTGATTGTCATTACTAGTGAGGCAATCTTTTTTATAGGTTGAGATACTTAGTTGAACCACTGAAGTTTTTAAATGTACAAGCAATTTATTTGGAAACAGACACATATACAGGTAGTCCTCAGCTTACGATCAATTGCTTAGTTACTGTTTGAAGTTACAATGGATCCCAAATGGGACTTGTTTCTAATCTGTCCCCCCATAACCTCATTTTGGGTGCTTGGTAACCATTCTGCATTTAAGGCAGTCACATAATGGTGATTTATGATGTTTTTGCCAGAAACAGGTGTTTAAATTCTAGTTTCCAGAAAAAAAATGCTCCAAAACAAACAATGAATTTGGTTAACAGCAGCAAAATTCCCTTAAAGACTGCCACAAAATAGACTGTAAAATCGTGTCTGGTCATATGGTGTTCCTCTTTAAGACTATCAAAACATATTTTATTTTTTATTTATTTTATTAGATTTATATACCGCCCTTTCCCGAAGGACTCAGGGTGGTTTACAGGGCATTTTATGACCGTAATGCAGTTTCAATTATGGTTGTAATTTGAGGATTATCTTTAAACACAGGAAAATAAGTCTTCTTGATGTTTCTTTCTAAATCTCATGAAAAATATTCAAACAGTCATCATTCTACCCTAGTACAGATCATTTCAAACTAAAAGTTAGTTTTCGTCTTCTAAGATTTAAATATGATCAATATCACAAAAAATATAAATGTTTGGATCTTACCAAACTGATATTTTATAGACAAATCAAGAGATTTAAATGCCATAACTTAACTTTTATGTAATTTCTATGTAAACACTGCAGATATCTAGCAACTTAATTATCACATAAAAGGAGCGTCCTTACATAAATATTTTTTAAAATAAAGCCACAACTATCTGTAATTCAGGGTCAGCACTTGTTTCTTTTTCATTATCAAGAGTTCATGCCAATAAAAGCTTAGGCAAAATAAGGTTTAAAGAGAAAAGGTTAGTGAAGACATTAGTAGTGATTGAGAGAATATTTAAAAAAATAAAGTGATGTTAAAATTAGGAAAAAAGGGCAGAATGTTCATGACTTAATCCAGTTAAATTAATAGTCACATTATTAAATGTTATTTGGGATTTTACAAGGGGACAGTTCAAGTATCATGAACTATTTGAACTGTTACCATGCATGCCTTTACTAGTTTTTTAAAATTACCTTTCACAAAAGATATATCTTTTTGTTAAATCAGAGAATTGCAGAAAAATACTTTTTAACCTATCCCAGTTGGTTAAATGTGGTTTCATATATTTGTTTTCTTTCCTCTAAGCCAGGAATGTCAAACTGCCGGCCCACGAGCCGGATGCATCACAACAAAACCACACCCTCCTCATTGCCGGCAATGGGGAAAAAGTCGTGATACGTCATGTGATGTCACGAGTTTGACATGCCTGCTCTAGGTCCAGTGTGAGATATGATGTGTGTTCTACATAAGCTCTACGGGAATTTTATTCTCTTGCTCGGTTATAATATGTAAGGCAAAAGAGGTGGAACAAAGATCAGATGATAATAAAAGCTGCTCTGTTTGTGAGAAGACTCTAGTACTGTTGTGTTTTTCTAGTAGTGGCTGTTAATGGTAAATGTACAATACTGGGAATCGGAACCAACTCCTCTTCATTAAGTAGTATTTTCAAATTATTGTTGTTGTTAGTTGCGAAGTCATGTCCGACCCATCGCGACCCTATGGACAATGTTCCTCCAGGCCTTCCTGTCCTCTACCATCTTCTGGAGTCCATCTAGGCTCACGCCTACTGCTTCAGTGACTCCATCCAGCCACCTCATTCTCTGTCGTCCCCTTCTTCTATTGCCCTCAATCTTTCCCAGCATTAGGCTCTTCTCCAGTGAGTCCTTCCTTCTCATTAGGTGGCCAAAGTATTTGAGTTTTAGCTTCAGGATCTGGCCTTCTAAAGAGCAGTCAGGGTTGATCTCCTCTAGGACTGACCGGTTTGATCGCCTTGCAGTCCAAGGAACTCGCAGGAGTCTTCTCCAGCACCATAGTTCAAAGGCTTCAATTCTTTGGCGCTCAGCCTTTCTTATGGTCCAGCTTTCACTGCCATACATTGCAACTGGGCAGACCATAGCCTTGACTACTGTATACACACTTTTGTTGACAGGGTGATGTCTCTGCTTTTTAGTGTGCTGTCTAGATTTGCCATGGCTTTCCTCCCAAGGAGCAAGCGTCTTTTAATTTCTTGGCTACAGTCCCCATCTGCAGTGATCTTGGAGCCCAGGAAAATAAAATCTGTCACTAACTCCATTTCTTCCCCATCTATTTGCCAGGAATTGAGAGGGCCAGATGCCATGATCTTGGTTTTCTTAATGTTTAGTTTCAACCCAAGTTTTGCACTCTCCTTCTTCACCCGCAACAAGAGGCTCTTTAGTTCTTCTTCACTTTCTGCCATTAGAGTGGTATCATCTGCATATCTTAGGTTGTTGATGTTTCTTCCGGCAATCTTAATTCCAACTTTTGATTCATCTAGCCCTGCCTTTCACATGATATGCTCTGCATATAAGTTAAATAGGCAAGGCGACAGTATACAGCCTTGCCGGACTCCTTTCCCAATTTTGAACCAATCAGTGGTTCTGTGTCCAGTTCTCACTGTTGCTTCTTGGCCCGCATATAGATTTTCTCAAGAGACAAATAAGATGGTCTGGTATGCCCATCTCTTTAAGGACTTGCCAGAGTTTGTTATGATCCACACAATCAAAGGCTTTAGCATAGTCAATGAAGCAGAAGTAGATGTTTTTCTGGAACTCTCTAGCTTTCTCCATGATCCAGCGTATGTTGGCAATTTGATCTCTAGTTCCTCTGCCTCTTCGAAATCCTGCCTGTACTTCTGGTAGTTCTCGATCCACATACTGCTGGAGTCTAGCTTGCAGAATTTTAAGCATAACTTTACTAGCATGTGAAATGAGTGCAATGGTGCGATGGTTTGAACATTCTTTGGCACTGCCTTTCTTTGGAATTGGAATGTAAACTGATCTTTTCCAATCCTGTGGCCACTGTTGAGTTTTCCAAATTTGCTGGCAAATTGAGTGTAGCACTTTTACTGCATCGTCTTTTAAGATTTTGAATAGCTCAGCTGGAATACTGTCACCTCCACTAGCTTTGTTGTTGCTCAGCTTTTCTAAGGCCCACTTCACTTCACATTCTAGGATGTCTGGCTCGAGGTCAGTGACCACCTCATTGTGATTATCAGGGACGTTAAGCTCATTTTTGTATAGTTCTTCTGTGTAATTTTGCCACCTCTTCTTAATCTCTTCTGCCTCTGTTAGGTCCCTGCCATTTTGGTCCTTTATCATGCCCATTTTTGCATGAAACGTTCCTTTCATCTCTCCAATTTTCTTGAAAAGATCTCTGGTCCTCCCTATTCTATTGTTTTCTTCTATTTCTTCGCATTGTTCATTTAAGAAGGCATTCTTATCTCTTCTAGCTATTCTTTGGAATTCTGCATTTAATTGGGCATATCTTTCTTTTTCTCCCTTGCCTTTCGCTTCCCTCCTTTCCTCAGCTATTTGCAAAGCTTCCTCAGACAGCCATTTTGCTTTCTTGCATTTCTTTTTCTTTGGGATGGTTTTGGTTGCTACCTGTTGTACAATGTTGCGAACCTCTGTCCATAGTTCTTCAGGCACTCTGTCTATCAGATCTAATTCCTTAAATCTATTTGTCACCTCTACTGTATATTGAACAGGGATATGATTTAATTCATACCTGACTGGCCTAGTGCTTTTCCCTACTTTCTTTAATTTAAGCCTAAACTTTGCAACAAGAAGCTCATGGTCTGAGCCACAGTCAGCTCCTGGTCTTGTTTTTACTGACTGTATAGAGCTTCTCCATCTTTGGCTGCAGAGCATATAGTCAATCTGATTTCTGTGTTGACCGTCTGGTGATGTCCATGTGTAAAGCCGTCTCTTGGATTGTTGGAAAAGAGTGTTTGCTATGACCATCGTATTCTCTTGACAAAATTCTATCAGCCTGTGCCCTGCTTCATTTTGTACTCCAAGGCCAAACTTGCCTGTTATTCCAGTTATCTTTTGGCTTCCTACTTTAGCATTCCAATCCCCCATGATGATAAGGACATCATTTTTGGGTGTTAGTTCTATAAGGTGCTGTAGGGCTTCATAGAACCGGTCAATTTCATCCTCTTCAGCAGTGGTGGTTGGGGCAGACTTGGACTACTGTGATATTGAATGGTTTGCCTTGGATTCGAACTGAGATCATTCTGTCATTTTGAGGATTGTATCCCAGTATTGCTTTTCCTATTTTTTATTGACTATGAAGGCTACTCCATTTCTTCTGAGGGATTCTTGCCCGCAGTAGTATACCTGATGGTCATCTGAATTAAATTCACCCATTCATGTCCATTTTAGTTCGCTGATACCTAAGATGTCAATGTTTAGTCTTGTCATCTCTTGTTTGACCATGTCCAGCTTTCCTTGATTCATGGATCTTACATTCCAGGTTCCTATGGAGAAAAAACCTTTACAGCATCGGACTTTCCTTTCACCACCAGACACATCCACAGCTGAGCGTCTTTTCGGCTTTGGCCTAGTCGCTTCATTCTTTCTGGCGCTACTAGTACTAGCCCTCTGCTCTTCCCCAGTAGCATATTGGACGCCTTCCGACCTGAGGGGCTCATCTTCCAGCGTCATATTGTTTTGCCTTTTGGTACTGTCCATAGGGTTTTCATGGCAAAGATACTGGAGTGGTTTGCCATTTCCTTCTCCAGTGGATCACGTTTTGTCAGAACTCTCTGCTATGACCTTTCTGTCTTGGGTGGCCCTGCACGGCATAGCTCATAGCTTCATTGAATTACGCAAGCCCCTTCGCCACGACAAGGCAGTAATCCATGAAGGGGTTCAAATTATTAACTTAATGCAATTAAAATATATTTAATTACAGAAATATGTTGAATGAACTTAATTGTTGTTGTTCCATGATTTTAAAATATTTTGGACAATGTCTCATTACTAAATATTGTTTTGTGGAATCCTCGGTGCTTACTAGGCTTGCAGATGTTTCATTACCCAAATAGGTAATCTCAGTATTAGTGAGCGTGGGGTTTGCTCCCTATTTACACATAGCCAACTTGCCCTGCCAGTTTTGATGGGCATGTGGTTTTCTCCTTGGTAGTGTCTTAATTAGGGTACTGTATTGTTTTCTGCTTGTTTGCCTGATGTTAATCCTTGATTAGCTAGGTGTTTGCTTCTGAGATGTTGTTTTTGGACTTTTTGTTTTCTTCTTAGTTTTTTAACTGTCTCTTTTGAATGGTGTGTAAATATAGTTTATTTCTGTACCTATTGATGGCTGATTTGTCTGAGTGCCCAGCTTCCAGGAATTCCCTAGCATTTTCGGATTTAGCTTGGTTTAGGATGCTCAGTTTCCCAACTGAAACTATAATTAAATCTGTTCTTGTGTTGTGAGATCAAAGAGTTTACATTGTGTCTACGGATGGGGTCTGCTAGTCTTCTGGCTATCTGGCCTACATAATGGCTCTTTCAGTCCTTAAACTGCATTTGTAGATGACTCCTATGGCTTCTTATTAGGCTTCTAGATCTTTTGGTTTACTAAGTTGTTTTGGAAGGCTTTACTTGGTTTCTCTTCTATTGGCTTATTTCATTTCTACCCACAGAAGTAAGTGCTGGACCACATACCAGCTTGCACAAAGTACAGCATAAATTACAATGTGGTATTAATGAAACAGGTGTTCCAATCAGGAACTCTTTTCTTTTTTTCAAAGAGCAGGAACAAGGTTCTTTGGAATTCTTTGACTCATGTTTAAAGTTTACTTAATTTTATAGTTCGTTTTACTTTTTTAAAGGTTCTTGCTGTAGTCAATTTTATTATATGGTTATACCTGTTTGAGTACAGCTATAGTAGCATAAAAGTGGCATTGAAAAAAAAAGATTCAGTATCTTTATAAGGAATGGACATTGGGATTTGTAAGATATCTCATCCTAATTCATTCTTTAATTATCCACTTTTTACTGAGATGCCCCATACAGTTTTAAGAACTGTATCTCTTATCACACTATATTAAAAGCACAGTAATGTCTGCAAGAAAAGGTGCACAGCTTTAGCAAATTATATAATGCAGTAATTATATGATGCAGTAATTTGCTATATACAGAATGTAAAGGAGGGGCCAAATACATTGACAGGACAAACACTGTACCTGTCTCTATGCCTGGTATACGGCTAGTGTTGAACAAACGTTCATACTGAGAAGAGCACAGTGGGATGGTATTGTGAATCATAAGCTGAAAGGAAAAAAGGGAAAATCAAAATATCCCCCAAGCAAAGGTTTCAAGAGAAGAAGAAAGCGTAGCTGTCACGAAGATTAAAGAAGAGGTTGAAAATAAGAGGACCTAAAGAAATGGAAACAAAAATATTAATAATCACACAAAACCAAACCTCCAAAATAGGTAGCAAGCCATTTCCCAACAGCAATTCTTTCTGTAAGCAAAACTTGTAGAAACCCAAGCTAAAATCTTTTCTTTTTAGGCAATGAAGTGTTTAAAATTGGCTGTAGATTCACTCACCAGCTACCACATTGTTTGAAGTGTACAATTCATTTCCTTAGGTTAGGGATGTGACATCAGAATATAAAACAGGCAAGGGAGCTTCACACTTAGCATTGGACTCTTTACGGTACCTGTTGACTTCTGCTTAAAGAAATGACACTTTTTCCAGGCTTATGCTGAAGCCATGTGGGTTCAGGAAAACCACTATTTGAGTGAAAGAGATGTTAAGATGTAACTACGTGTTACCATTCTGCTGCCATTTCGTTAACTAAAAAATAAAAAAAAGTTCCTGAGGCACAAGGCTGTTCTATAAGCTGTGGAAAAGGCACAACTTCTTCAAGAACCAGGAGGAGGCAGATATAGACCCAAAGGTCTCTTGCCCTCTTTGAATCAAAATAATGCAAATGTCCAGGCTCTGCATACCGTAAACATAGATTTGCCATTAGCACAATAGAGTTAAGAGGGAATTCTGCCATTATTTTATACACTGAATTTTCTGATGCTCCATGTTGTCAGCTGTTTTTTTTCTTACCTGTTTCATTTCCTGGAATACGGGAGGTGTTAAACATTCTCTCCCATTGAGCTGAGCAGAGTGGAACAGTGGATCCCATCAGAAGAATCTATGCCACAAATGAGCATTACAATTGTGTTTTACAGAAATAATTAGGATGTGAAGAAAAACAAAAGCATAAGTGAAGGTTACAGAGATTACCAGAAGATCTGAAGATCCCCAGAGCACTTCAGGCCTGGAGCAATTACCTATAAAGAAGTCATTCCTATTTGAGAAAACAAGTTTTATGTGGTTTTTAACTTGACATTAATGACTGAATGTGTCTGCCAAGTGACCTTTCCACTGGAGATGCCTTCTGTTAATGAAGTATCCTTCAAAAGTATAGTTTTCAAAATGTATCTTTTCTTCCCATAGTTATTAGGTAATATTCAAGTATTTTCTTTAGGGTATTTATGTAATTATGCAAAATTTGAGAGCTCCTGCAATAGTACCAAAATAGGATCACTAAAGAGCCTCATAGAAATGTAACTTATTTTGTATGTGTTTA
This sequence comes from Vipera berus, assembly GCF_964194415.1. NCBI lineage: Eukaryota > Metazoa > Chordata > Lepidosauria > Squamata > Viperidae > Vipera > Vipera berus. The sequence continues at coordinate 112,880,987 of NC_138202.1, forward strand.
TGTGTGCAAACAGACCTTCATTTGTTTTTTTCTCTGCACATTCTATCCTATGCATTGGAGATTTGAGATCTTCTTCCTCAGCATTTTTGGGTATCAAATTTCCATTTTAAAAATAGAATACCCACATTTGGGGGGGGGGAAGACCCTTCATGGAACACAGCATAGTGTACATATTTACCCTCATCTATGTCTTCTTTATGCCAATGTAATCGCTGTAAGTTATGGCCTATACTTGCATTAGCACAACTACAGCCTTAAAACCAAATGAAAATTTGAGTTCTTTTTCCTATTTATCAAGGATACCTTGTATTTGGAGGAAGTTGTTAGGTTATATACAAGAAACTAGTCTAGATTTAATACTTCATATTAATACTTCATAGTGATTACACCTAGGACAGGAATAGCTAAAGTGGAAGTTGAATTGTACACTTTTTCTATATAGCAGTCCATGTTAATATATGTATGTTGTACTCATTCCATACTTATAAATATATTGGTCAGCCCAAATTTCTACACACCCCACAGTTATGAGGAGCCCAAAATACCTGCTCATAACAACAAACAGTGAAATACACTTGAAACAGTCACACTGTGACTTTGGAAATAAACAGACCCAAATTTTGGACATGAAGAAGAACTGTAATAAAATAGGAAGGTTCAGTAAAAGAGTCATGTCTCTATAGCAATACTCCATTCTTCCAACAGGACAAAACAGCAGAAAGCTACCTTTTACAGAAAAGATGAGATTCAAAGACCAGCACTTTATTTAGTATTTCCCATGCATAGCTCTGGATTTTTAATATTACAACTATAGCAAAATCAACTTTTTTAGGAACTGAGAATTATAGTGTGTATAATACTGAAGACCTCCAAATATTTTTTTTAAAAATAATACAATTTTAATTTAAAAGAAAGTTAAAAATATTAAATGGCTTAAATCTTCCAAAGCCTTGTCAGAACACATGGTCTGGCACAATTGTGCTGTGTGTGTGCATGTGCGCATGGAGGTATAAATAAAACTGAATCAATCGGTACCATGATACCTGTAAGCATCAAGTTGCTAATCTTGAAGTAGGTGACTATTGAACACAGGTACACAAAGATGCTAGACTTTTTTGCAGGATACACAAAAATCTCTCCAAAATTATTTATCCTAAATTCTAAGATTGGAACTTTATTGCTATTATGTGAATAAGATTAAATACCCACTGAATCTGAAATTAACAAAAAAAATGGCCTAGTTACATAAGCCTGAGGTAAAAAAAAAACCTTCCTGGCTTGCACATATAATTTTAATTTGGTCCCTAACTTTCTATTCCTCAGCAATCCTGCATTTTTTTTCATTTATCTTACTAGGTCATGTATATATTATATTTACATTTGACATCAGATGTTTTATTTTTCCTCTCAGAAATCTGCCAATAGAAGTAATCTTAACATGAGATTCAAAAAAGTTGGAAAATTTACATACTGGCTGTATTTGCTGTCTATCCAGTTTTCTTCTATACAGCAAGATAGCATGGATGGCATTGCCAGCTCTAGCTGCCTGCACAGCAGTTGGAGTAAAATACAGAAAATCCTATAAAAGACGAAAAGAGGTAGGAACAAGTGTTATGTTCGCAAGACCTTTTCAGATACCCAAAAGCAATAATACTGTTGCAGTAATAGGGAAACAAAAGTACACACAAAATACACAATTTTTTTTCCTTAGAGATCCCTGTAATAATATACTTGAATAATGATCTAAAATGTCACGTCCCTTCATGAGGTCCCTACAAACATGGAAACTAAAGGGAGGATAAGCTATTTGGAACTTTTTAAGATTTAGGTGATAAAAAAAAATTGGCGAATATACTTCTAAGGCTAAGATAAGCAAAGTGTTTGAAGCAAAAGTATACTGTGAAATCTATATACTATTAAAACTTGTCATGACCTTTAATTGGGTGAAATGCTGTATCATAGGGCAACAATTTTTGAACCAAGGTTTTCAAATAGGCTAACTTATATAGAATGTGTTCAAAATCCAGGCCACGTGACACCTGAGAGAGTGAAAGTTGTGACTGCTTCAGTGCTACTGCTGGGATGCAGCTACCGTCATATGATCTTCCATTTTCAATGTTCCATGATAGTTTCTCAGCCAGTTTCACAGTCCCTCCCTCCCTCCCCCACCCTGCAATAGCCACTTACTTGTCTGCTGGAAAGGGAGGGAAAGGAAATTAATGGGGAAAATGTTCCTGCTCCAACTGCTTTTTTTGCCCACTCTTGCTCATTCTATTTCTCTGTTTAGGTAAGGAAATATCTCTGAAATGATGACCCAACGGAGCACGGGTTTTTCTGGTTTACACCAAAATCAAAAACACATGTTGCCCGTAGCATATAATTTGCTGCCATGAGTGAATCAAAAGTACCTGCGCCCTTGACATACAGTTATTTTTATACCTCTATCTAGATTCCATGTTTTGATGTCACAGGACAGCTCTTCATGCATAACAACGCAATTTCTTGTTACATCATGAACAACAATATTAGCACATAGTGAAAATAAGCCCAAAATAACAGATGTGGTTATCATTGATTTGCTTAGGATATGTTGAAATAATGACATTTGTTTGTTCCTATATAGACACAAATTGTTATCCAGGCAAGTACATGTCAATTGGGATACTAGTCGTGACCTTATTCCATCCGAGTGGGAATTTGTGGTTAAATTGAATAGTTCACTCACCATGGCAAAGTAATTGCTGTTTACCATAATAGGCCCACGTCCTCGAAGATAAATGTATTCCTCCCACCAATCACTAACCTACAACAAAGAAATGATCTGGTTCATTTATCAATGAAACTCAGCAGAATATCAAAATGCATAGTCATTTAGATACAATTAATTCAACCAATAAGCTACAAATTATGGTAACTTGATTCTGGCTTACTGCAGAACAATATGAAACTGGTGCTGATTTATTTTTGCCGAAGCTTCCAAGTAATATTGCAGCCAAAAAAGAATGTAGGGAATGCACAAGTAGAAGATGAGTTTCATCCAAAGTTGTCATACTTGCTTAGGAAAATAACACAAAGGGCTGAAAGATCAGACTGATTCTCAATTACATGTTGTATGAGGGGCAATCAGTCTTTTCTACTGTGATTAATGAATTTTTGATATATATTTTTTACTCGGTGCAATTGTTTAGAACCAAAAAAAATATAGAAATCAAGCTGTATAGGGATATTATATAAAAAACTGCACCTCCCAAGCCATGAAACTAGAGATGGATTAAAGTAAACGTTGCCAAATTTTGTTTAAAGTTTTATGGTTAAGGGTTCCATGCTCAGAGTTTAGTTTAATGAAAGAGAATAGGCTAACAAAAATGTTTGATGACTTCAATAATTAACTTCACTAAGACAGGGAGTGCCTGCTAAAGATCTCCTATCAGGACATACAACAGGAGAGGGAATAAAGGCAGGCTTCCTTGGTTGTTGCTTCCGCCTTTGGAACAGCTTATCTCCCAAGGCATTAATTAATGGCTTCCATTTTTATGGCCTTCTAGAGACTAGTTAGCAGGTGACTTCTCTAGAAGACATTGGGTGATTAAGCAGCCCATCTTTTTTTATTTTTGTGTTCCTTGTTATTATGTTTTGATTTTATATACTACCTAAACCCTCTGCAGTTAATCATCTAAATACACAAACAAGAAAACAAATAATTTGCAAGTTTAATTTAGGCACCAGAAGCTGTTTTTGACCCTCTGATAAGAAGAACAGAGCTAGTGAAGACTAATAACAATATCAGTCAATGTTTTGAGTATGATAGCATTGTTTAAAATCACTTTTCACTTTTGTGGGTAAGTACATCAAAGTGGCTATTATCATTTTCTACAAATAATGCTAATAGGGTAAAGGTTGCACACTAAAATGTTATGCATTTTTTTTCTTTTATAAAGTAACTTTGGGGAAAATTTAAAATCAGAAATGAAGAAAAAATGTGTAACTTAAAAAGGTATAATTTCATGAAAGCACTTGATTTACCTACTTACATAATTTGTAGCCCACCAAGATTTTAACTTCAGATACCACTGTAGCTTTGGTCCCAGATTTACAGCAAAATCTTTGCCAAGACCTTCCATTCTTTTAAATTCTTCGTTATTCATAAGTGGACGGACTGATTCTAAATACTAAAATCATTAAGAAGAAATGACATTTGAAGACTTGGATATCTGGTCTTTAACAGTATAAATATAATGCAAAAAAAAACCACGATCAGTGAATAAATCAAATAATAATTACAACTCTACTTGTATCTGGAATTAATTTAACCAAATACCATATTAAGTTTGGGAATGTTTTTTCCCCCTGGTACAAGTATTTAGATGAAGCAGATCAAAATTAGCATTTCACCCGAATCTAAATGTCTAGGGGAAAAAAGTTTCAAATGTTCACCTTACCCTATTTACAGTATCCTTTACAGCTGGAACAGGAAGGCGTGGTAGTGAGGTCTGAAAGCTGTACAGCATTGGTTTACGACCAGAAAAAAGTTTCACAAGTGCCTGGAAATAAAATAGGAAAAATATCATTTTGCAGACTGGATGAAGAAAGAGTCTTCACCAGAGGGAGTGTTGGCAAACTATTTTTCCTCTCACCATTCTTTTACTATAGAAACAGTATTATAGGTTAACATAATATGAAACAACACTCAGGATGTAGTTTTATATTGTGCTAATATATTGTTTTATACACTTTGTTCTTTTTACTGTAATCTGCTTCTATATACTTCGACTTGGGAGAAACATAAAATTTCGAAAATAAGCCATTGTGCCTTTGCACTTCCTTTACTGAAGATGATGGTCAGAATAAATCGTGAATCTGTATTTTATCAATCTATAGTTTTTAAAATTTAAAACTGTTACCCTCTTCAATAAATATAATTTTTGCCCTTGGTTAGGACAGAGCAATTCCCAATTCTAACTGAAGTTTAATTACATCTAATGTTTCCCTGTTCCTCCCCAGTTTTACTGCTTCCGGAAGAAGACCCTCATTAAAGTCCATAGCATGCACACTGACAGTGCAACATAACTTTCAATTTTCTACAAACGAAAAATGTTAGTAGCACAACTGCTAAAGGATGGTATATTGGAATAAGTACAGATATTCTTTCAATGAGGCAAATTTTGTAAGTGGGTAATTTCCACTCTTCCATTCAAGTTCCATTTGAAGTTCTTCCATTTGAAGAACTCCTAAGCATGTGGAGTATACTTAAGACACATTTATGCACCTTTACCATTGGCTCAAATGTGCCTCGCTAATTGTTCTTGAAGGACACATCAGCACGACACAGCTTTCCTCTCATGGCCAACCCATAGGCAAGGCCAGCTTAGTTTGATTTTTTCTATCTGATGTTGAAGTACCATTTTCCACTTTCCTTCATTACAAGTCCTTCTATAGGCATGATCTGCACTACTGTGGCGGTAATCGTAATGATCGGACCAATTTCAGGTGCTGTGGGCATGCTACCATCTTTTTGGTTTCTGCTGGCTTCCTTACATGGCCATTTTGGTTTATGCTGATGGACTGACATTACATAACGAGAGGAATAGTAGTACCAAAATCACTAGAGAAAGCTGTAGACTAGATTTTTGTATAGGAATGTTCCTGTCTGATACAGAAGGAAATTTCCAACAGGCAGATCCCCCTGCAGGTCACACCAAGATCAGAGAATGGTTCTGAATAATGTTAAATAATTTTTAGACTGCTCAGAAGATGTTTCAGTTTTCCATTTTATCACACTAGAGAAGTTTTTACTCTATTTGCTTATGTCTACTCATAGACAATATTCATAAGTACAAATATCTGAAATATACATCATGACACTTTCAACTGTGGCTCATGAAGTACTTATCCTTCTTGCCCTACTTCTCCATAGAAAGCAATGGTTCAGTACAATAGGCACTGCCTGAATGGGAGAAATTTTTTACCTCTATGTAGGAATTCTCTTTAACATGGCATTATAAAATTCTCTCCTAAAAGCATAGCTGTCACAAAAATAATTACACTCTATTTTCTGATATTTTGCAGAACGTATCATTCCTCATTCCAAGAATACAGATTAACATGTTATAATAACCATCTCTCTCAAAGTTCTTTTTTAAAAAGAAAAATATTAATAACTAAATTAGAAAAATTATGAGAAATAAGGATTAGGGGAAAATCTTGAATGGCCAGGACAATTTAATGTTTAAAGTAAAACAAATTTCCCCTCAATGCACAAGACTTCAACAGTGGAAATCCAGAACATCTGATGAGACTCAGGAAGGCACAAGCCATCCAATTATGTTAATATTGTTCAAAGGTTGAGGGTTTTAGTCCTTACAGAAAGAAAGCAATTATCAACTGAATTTCTCCATACATTTACCATTTCAGTAATGGTAAATGATTATCTGTTTATATACAGGAGTAAACGTATTAGTTACAGTTGTTAACAATGCCCAATCATAGCATTATTTAAACAAAACAGATTTAAAGTAATAAAACTATAGGGCATGCCAAATACTCAGCCAATGGAAACATTAAGCTATAACAAAGCAATGCTCTGGGCCTTACCCTTTGGATACAGCCTGTATTCAAATGAAAAAATATTGAAATTATCTCTGAAGTAAACTCAGACATTTAGTATACAACTGCTTATTATTTACAGAAGTATTTAAAATTTTAGTTACTTTCATATATATTCTGTTGATATTCTACCTATAAACAGAAATAGTAGTTTGTATGAACCATGGGAGGTAATTGCATATAACCCAGCTATATAGATATATTTCTAAGCCCATGCTATATGATTGAAGTTTAGTTCCTAGTAGATAACCCATGACCCATTTGGACATTCTTCTTTCCACTAACAGCCCTGCAGCTCCAGCCGCCACCGGTTCAGCTCATTTCCCTCCCCTACTACCGCTTTTCTAGGATGGCCGTGTACCACCTGCCAGGTGCCAATGTACCACAGGTGGTACCCGTACCACTGGTTGAAAAGCCCTAGCTTACATCATTAAAATCCCACAATATAAAAACCCCTAACCCCCTGGGGGAAACCAGTGTGATTAATTTAATTATAAAATGTTAAATACTGTACACTTTTTATGTGGTGTTAGCCACCCAAATTTTCTATGGTGAAATGGATAGCCATATAAATCCAATTAATATATGATAAATAAAAATAATAAATACACATTTTAAGCAACTGTCATCATTCTGAAAACAAATCTTCAGATAGTGCAGACATGTCAAACACAAGGCCCGGGGGCTGGATCCAGCCTGCGAAGTGGTTTCATGTGGCCCGCAAAGCCATCCTGGAAACAGTGAGGGAACGCCCCCCCTCTGCCTTGGCCCTGAGACCCTCCTTTTGCCAGAGACCCTCAGATCTGTCCCACTCCTGCCCAGGCCCCCATAGGCACCCTTGATGCGAATGATGTAGAGCTGGCCATGCCCACCCAGTAGGCCATACTCACTCTAGCCACACCCACCCAGTAGGCCACACCCACCCTGGCCATACCCACCTGGCCCCCTGAGGGCAACCGCAATGCTGATGCGGCCCTCAATGAAATTGAGTTTGACACCCCTGAGATAGTGGTTATAGTAAGGCAAGATTATGTCAATATCACTTTCAAGTATATGTTAAAATTACCTTACCATCCATATCTTGTTTCTTGTAGACATTTTTCCATGCTCTGCAAATATCCAACCATGGTATGAAAGCAGCATCTTCAAAGAGTAGCGCATTGAGAAAATAAGAGTCACCCATAGCCCTGTCCCAAACAGAATCCCACTGACAATATTCTGCGTTTGATTGGACATATAGCCACTGTTAAAAAAGAGAATTAAAGCCTGAGTCAACAATTTTACAGAATTTTAAAACCATGATAGACTAAGAAGGGTCTGTTCATTAAAAAAAACACTTATTATGGGTAAAAATTGCAAACTTTTGCAAAAATTATCAACCCATAGGTAAGTAAAAATATATCCCAAGAAGCGTGGGGATAACAGTGGGGGTGGGATGACTTCCAGTCTACGCATAAACTGAAAGATATACTGGTTTTCAGAGAAGAGTACTTATTCTAATACATGTTTCTCTTTTTCATATTTAAAAATGGTACCTCTAATATGGAACAAAGCTTTGATTATACCTTCCCTAATACGTCTACAAAAGTTGCATTGAGATAATACAATTATTTTGCAATGGAGGGATACAGCAAACGTAATGCCCAGACCTTAATTCTAGTCATTGTATCAGTACTACAATGATATTTAAACAGTAAGGAGAAAAGGCCTCCATGGCTATACTCACAAATCCATTAAAAATATTTCAGTGTCTATATCCAAAAATGAAGGAATCTGACTGGTTTTATCTCCCACAGGCTCAATTTTGGGGGCAAGAAGGGCAGACATTTAGACAAAAAATTAACATTACTCTTTTTAAATATCTTCCTCTCCAATCTCTCTGCTCTGTCGAGGTGGGGCGGGGGAGGAATGGTCAGGCAAAAAAGATTGATACAGAATTTACTTGCTTTTTTCATCCTCCTATCCCCATCAAGAGAAGAGAGAGTAGAGAGAAAGAAATTTCAAGCTATCTTGTCTCCTAAACATCAAGAGCAAATGCCATCACCTTAGAAGTGGGAAAGGGTCAGGCAAAGGAGAGACTGCCTATAGAAATAGCTTTTTTTCTGCTGCCCCTTCTCCCTTGCAGAGAAATAAAGAGATTTCAACAGAATGCTGTAAGCTGTTTGTGTAAAGTGCCCATGGGTCCCAGCCCCAGGCTGCTAGCACAATCATACTGCTTTCAATGTGTAAAACAGCTTACATTCTTGCAATCCCTTTTCCCCATCTTTCTGCTCTGAAAGAGGAAAAAACAAAAAAACCCAAAAACAAATGGGGCACAGGAGAACATGTAATTAACTGTAACAGTGATTACATGACTGAGGGATACTGCAGAAATTGTAAATGATCATAAAGAGGCTGTAAAGTTATTTTTTCAGCACTATCATTTCTTCAGTCAGCTTCAGAGGTTGAATGATCAAGGACTACCTGCATTTTATTATGATTGTAAGGGTGTGTGTGTGTGTGTGTGTGTGTGTGTGTGTGTGTGTGTATTGCCAGGCACCCAAATTTTGTTTACATGATTACAGAGGTGCTGCAGTGGCATAACTTGGGGTACAAGTCATAAGTCCCTTCTTTCAGTGCCATCCTAATTTCAAACAGTGTCTAAAGAAAGTTTGTAAGTCGAGGACACTTCTATTCTAAACCAAAATTTGGAATGCTTCAGCATCCCCAACAATGGTTAAAATGATTAACTGATACTGACAAATCAAGGACGGAAGTTTACTTACGTTGTATCCAGGGTCCGGTTGATTTTAGCTATTAATCCCAGTGAAGGATCTATTTTTGCATACATAGTTGACATTACTCCTACTACAACAATGAGCCAACTGGATGGGCTAGCAGGATAGACTCCTGTGATTATGCCATTCTGGAAAGAGAAGATATCTATACTTTATTTTCTGGATTTTGAAACCATCACTTTACATTCTCAAAAGAAACTTTCCAAGAATGGATCCAGCGTACTGGAAGACTTTACCGTATAGATACAGTCTGCCTTGCAGTATTTGCCTTCTTTAGAGATCTATATTATACACTGTTAGCAAAAATATTTATTGGAATGGGAAGAAAAAGGGTACTAAGGCAATGGAAATGGATGAATATTGCAATGCTGGATAATTGGCAGTCTGGGAATTTACAAAAAAATAGGGAAGCTGCAATCTACATAATTGTAAACCAACTCACCAATTAAGAAAAGGATGTATGTGTGTGTGTGTGTGTGTGTGTGTGTATATATATATATATATATATATATATATATATATATATATATATATATATATATATATATATATATATATATATATATATATATATATCGGTAACGCCAAGAAAAACAGACTGCGCAGAGTGATATAAATGAAGATTCACTGGCAACTGGACTTATTTTGTTGTTGGTTGGAGACATTTTGTGAAGTGGCACAAGTCCAGTTGTCATGAGTCAACTTTCAGACATCCAAAACATTACACCCAGAAAATGTTTTTTATCATTTAATGCAGGGCCTTCCAACCAGTGGTACGGGTACCACCTGTGGTACATTGGCACCTGGCAGGTGGTACGCAACCATGCTAGAAAAGTGATAGAGGGGGAGGGGAAAGAGCTGAACCGGTGGCAGCACCGCACAAGCCTGAGTGAGAGATGGCGGGAGCTGCAGGGCTGTCAGGGCTCAGTGGAAGCGCCAGGATCCAGCTGGAGCTCTGCACTGATCCCGGCGCTTCTGCTAAGCTCAGAAGAAGCACTGATCAGCTGGAATGTTGCAGCATCTCCAGGGTCTTGTGATTTACCTTCAGATGCTTGGCAACTGATTCATATTTATGATGGTCAGTGTCCCAGGGTCATGCGAAGTGACCAAAACTTGCTGCAACCACCCAGCAGAGGGGGGGAATAAAAATCAAACACCACCCCCACTGCCAATCCTCAACAGAAATGCTCACAACAATGAAAACCTCGGACAGGAGGAAAAGCACCGCCGGGCAGGAAAGGAGGTGTCTTGCTCGGCTGTGGCTTGGGGGGCACTTTTTCAGTCCCACTGTAACTTTCAACAGTCACTAGGCGAACTGTTGTAAGTCGAGGACTACCTGTACTTCATCACTTTTTTCCTTTCTTTTTGTCATCAAGTTTTTGACACTTTGCTAGGCAACTGGTGGTACTCGGAAGTTGCCATATCCTAAAACTGATGCAATGTTTGAAAAGGTTGAAAAGCCCTGATTTAATGGATAGTGCGAAGCAAAAATCTCAGTGGAAAAAGGGTCTCAAAAATACCAATGGTTGTCAGACCCTAATATGAAGATAAAGAAATATAGACACACATAGGGAACCTTTAAAAATATCTTGAAGCATGATAATTATTTCTAGAATTTTATTTTTCTTCTACAGAATTTAAAATGGTAGAGATGGGACTGTCCATAATTGCTTCATAGGGTAGCTTATTAAAAGATGGCAACGAGTTAAAGAAATCATGAAATATGGATGTGCAGCATTGGCTGTTAGTTGCGTGCCCTGCCCCAAGTACAAATCTGTGTTTATCTGCATTACCTTGAATCTGATGAACTTCTTTTTCCAGGAATGGAGCCCAGATAGATAGATCTGCCTAAGTGCTTCATGGCTCATGCGTAAATCAATTCCATCTGGTGTTACTGTAAACTGAAACGCAACTGCTTGATGGGCTTCTGCCATTCTTAAAATGTATCTGCCAAGTGAAAGAACAATTTTAAAAAAATCAGTAACCATTTATTTGGCATGAGATATTAAAACTGGAAACAAAATGTCAACCCTCCCAGGTAAACCAGACAGGAAATGTGACCAGATGAGCTAATTATTATAAAGCTGTATTAACAGAATCTTGCGGGTCTGAAAACACAAATTTTCAGCCATCGCTTTTAATTGTTTCATCCATTAGGGTGGTTTCTTCCTAAGTTTCTTTCTCTGACTGCAAGCCAATGAGGGCTCCTGCCTCTTTTGCCCGGTTGTTTCTTAGGAAGCATCTCTTCCCTTTGGTCATCAACATATTACCCAAAAAAATAACATAACATTGGGCAAATTAACGAGGATCTAATATTTGCCATCTTGTTTTTTCCCCAGTTGGCAAATACCACGTGACTATTACTCTTTTCTTAATCTTCCAGTGGGAACATGGACATGGTCAGTGTCGGTGGCATACAGATACAAATTAAAAATAAATAAAGTATATAAAGAAAAAAACAACTAAGTGGAGATAAAACCAAAGGGACTTAATCCCATGGCTGAGAAGAACATCAGGATTTACCAAAAATCTCAGATGTCACTCCAAAAATTACTGTAAAGATTTGTTAGAAGATCAAAAATATGCCCAGAACAACAAATAAGATTGCTTCATACATTATTTATTATGCATATTCACTGCTGTTTTAATTAAAGTTCTTACAGTTTTTGGAAGATTTATCAAACCTAAACCACAATATTCTTCTAGAATAATTTCTATGTCCTGGTTGACAACAGCCTGTACCTGTAGCCTCCGAAGCATGCTCCTTATTCATTTGGACCATAAACATCTTTACCTCTATAAATCACAGCTTATTTTCCTTCTTAAAACTTTTATATATTTTTATTAACATATTTAATATCACATCTAATATATAGTTCATTCCCTCTTCCTCAGCTACATAGATGCAAATTTGCTTTTCAAGCCAATTCCAGGATTAATATTTACTTTCAAATGCAAGAGGACAAGTTTATTGAAGATATTTACGAAATCTTTACCAAAGGCCTTTCTCTAAATGTTTTTCTTAAATGTTACAATTAATTTTGTAAATAATCTAGCTGCATTTGCTAGGAGATTATTTGAAAAATAAATAAGGCAAGACAGCTGGTTATTGAAGAAATGGTATTTTTATAATATTGCGTCATTTGAGGAAAGAGAAATTCCTAGTTTGCAGTGTAATTGCACTCAATTTGCTCCTTGAAGATGTGTGTATCAACCAGCCAATCTATTTCAGAAGTTAAACACATAAAGGTTCTCAACTTACAACCATTCAGTGACTAAAATGGCATTGAAAAGTGACTAATGACCATTTGTCACACTTATGACCACTGCAGCACCCCCAAAATCATGTGATCCAAATTCAGATGTTTGGCAACTGGCATGTATTTATGACGGTTGCAGTGTCCTGGGGTCATGGGATGACCTTTTGCGCCTTCTGATAAGCAAAATCAATGGGGAAGCCAGATTCACTTAACAACCATGTTACTAACTTAACTGCAGTGATTCACTTAACAACTGTGTCAAAAAAGGTCATAAAATGGGACAAAACTCTTAATAAGCATCTTGCTTAGCAACAGAAATTTATAGATAGAAAGACTGACATACAGAGATGACAGCAAGATGCATATGAATGTTAAGAATTTTTAAGAATTTTCCTAAAGAGCTTTTTGAAGCTCATTCAAAAATAAAATAAATAAAGAATAGGTTTAACTTGGAAAAAAAGCCAAATGAAAGTTGAGTTGTTTTCTCCCATCTTTTAATCTTTTAATGCTTTTCTGAGAGGCTTTCTTACTGAGAAATAAAACTCTTTTATTTGCTAGGTTATTTTAATCACAAACAATTTTAGATATGTTGTATTGCACTGTTCCTTTATTTCAATTTTATTTATTTTTCTTGTTTTGACTTTTCAGTTTTAATTTTTATGACTTAAGTTTTATAAATGTTAAAAAATTAGAAAAGTTAAAAAACACAGCATGCTGAGTAGGGCTGGAACAGCAACAATTGACAGGATAAATGTAATAATATCCTAGGATCCTCAAACATATCAAGAGTTGAAATTTCAAGGTCAAATTACTTTTGAGTACTGAGGAATTTAACACTACCATACACATTTTACACTGAAAAGTTACTAAGAAAAGAAAATAAATCTATGGAAAGTCTCTCCCCCTTCAGTACCTCAGTGCTATGGATAGAGGGCAATGAAGCATATGTGATTCATTCCCAAGGTAAACAGATAAATAAGAGGGAGGGAAGAATTGTTGTTTCAATGACATTTGTATGCAATCTAAGACAGTGGCTTGTCTAAGATCTTTAAGCGTTAAACTTTCTGGGATTTGCGAGAGTGGTACAGTAGTCCCAACAAACCTACAGAACAGCAAATCTAGGAAGCCTTGTTTCAAAGAATTAGCAGATGGATTACATACATTCACATGCAAATTGTACATTTTATCTCTAGCCAATCTTAATAATTTTTAAGGTATGCTTGTTACCTATTTTTTTTATTGTTCTGTCACAAATAAAGTGTGTGTCCAATTCAACTTCCCCATATGTGAAGTAATTCCACAAGGTAAAAACCAAACAGAACCAAACACAACTATAATGTTGCCTAAGTAGTATTTCCTCACTCTCCAATTCCTTTAACTGTCTCTGTTATGACTGCTAGTATCATTCTAAATATTTGCTTTTCACAGGAAAGATCTTCAACGTTACTAATCATGATCATGAAACATAATTCAACAAAAAACCCAGTCTTTTTTTTTAGAAAAAAAGCAATCATAACAATCATAACTTTATTCTTTTGTAAAATTATTATCTGGATAGTAAAAGAGGTTTCATTGTCTACTGCAGTCTTTCTCCGCCTCCACATTTCTGAAGTGGTCATGTGTTTTGTCCCAGAAAAGTAGGTAAAAGGCCACAGCATTACAGAGCATGCGTCTCAATTTAGAAATGCATTGAAATCTCTCTGTGCGAGGAATGCAGAAGTGCCATCAAATCTCTCCAATGAGAATAAGAGGAAACTTTTATTAGTACTGCTGACATATTATTTGGCAAAGCCCATACATTCAGATCATGTGGGGAAATAAGAGTGAAAGAGAAAATACAAGGCTGGTGTCTTTATTTTTTCATACAACATCAACATAGCTTTACAAATTTTCTATGCCAGTAACATAGAAAAGTTATTAGAAAACTTTAAAAAAACACAGGATGGTTCATAAAGAAATAGAGTCCTACTCACCAAATGGGAATTAAGCAAGAATATATGGAGCTATTATTTTCCTTGGGATCTATTCAACCTGCATTGCAAGACCAAATAAAAGCCTGTTAGTTCAAATTCAAACATCAGGAGTACAATATAAGAAAATGTGCCCCCAACAGTAGGAAAAATAGACTGATGCAAAAAAGAAAAACACTTATCTACACTGATAATATATGCAAATACCTGGATGACACTGCTACCCTTGAAAAACAAGGTTATTTTTTAACTTGGAATGTTCTCTACAGCATACTGAGATAGTTAATTTTCATCAGCTTCACATTTAGCACTGAGGCCCTAACATTTCAATCTCACATCTATAAAATCTGCAATAACTGTTTAAAGAGTATAGGATGAAACTCATTATTAATATACAACATATAATACTGTCATTCAAGAAAGTGACAGAATAACAGTACTTTCTTGATTTAAATCATCAGTCATATTGCGACATTAGATCTGCATGAGGCTTCCTACAATTCCGGATCAGGCTGCATTTAAACAACTCATCCTCTAATTCAGTTTCTGAAAACCGAATCAATACGAATCAATAATGTGCTCAAATAGTGCAAATGTATGGGATATCATGCGAGGAACACTTAGTATATAACCCAACGGTTTATGGATCCTTACTTCAATCTCCAGAGCTGCCTATTTCTCCAACTACACAGTGTAATAATGCATTATTTTTTTAGGAGCAGAAAATTATATACTGTAAGTTGCTAGTTCTATTTTTGTACAACTGAATCACTTCCATGAGCTGTAATGCTATCAGGAAAAGATCCCTTTGGAGTAAGGCAAGTAAGAAACACGTATGACATGCTTAACCCACTCTTTTCCTTACGCCCATTACCATTAAAAACTCGGGATTCACGGAGGTATTGTCATCCGAAAAGCTCTTTCTCAAAGCAGCAACTTCTTGAAACCCCACCCATCCACCGCAGCAGGGAATGATCACATGACACGCTTAGAAAAAGTAGGTAAAAGGTTACGCTGATGCACAAAACACGACTGGACTGCAAACGCTGAGTTTGTCTTTCAGTCTCTGCAGAAAACGAGGAAACGCTCCGAACGTATCACGCATTCAACGGGCATGGAAAGCATTTCAGAAGCAAGCCACAGCGAGCTAAGTTACATTCAAGCCAACGCCACAGCAAATCTGGATGCTTGAAGTTCCTAAAAATAAAACCCTGGTAGGATTGTTCCCGATTTCTTTTCCAATCAATGCTGCAAACAACGTGTCTTTAAATCATAATTAGTTACTATATGGTTTACAATAGTTAAGACAAGGGAGACTCTCTGCATTTGTAAATACCAAGGGAGAGAGAAAGTGGTAGGGCCGCTTTCTGTCATGTATTTCTTGCCCTTTTCTAAATGGTATGAGAAGCCCACACAAGCAGCTCTGCTGTGCTCCAGGGCTGACCTGGAGCTAAAGGGAGGAAATACCTGATCATTGTTGTCAAAATGTCTGACAAGCTTCAGTATTAGCGGATGGAACAGCAAGGTCCCACCCAAGCAGCATACTTTTTTTCTGGAACCCTTATCCCTTATCACCTCCTTCTTCTGTCTTTAAAAGATCTTCCATCTGGTGAATGCATCCATAAATACCCCAAAAAGAAAAGGGAATGGATTTCTTTTCTAAGGTATCTTCATATTCTGCTGTCTGTCATATAGTCCACTCCCTCCTTTATTCAAGAGTAAGCCATACTACATTCAAGGGACTCATTCCTATTAAAATGTGCATATATGGCGTTATTGTATACAGATTGGCCCAGAAGTAGCACCTGCTCACTTCCATGCATGACTGCAACCTGAACCTGCAGGTACCATGGCAATTTAGTCTCCCCTAAATACATCCATAAAGGGGAATCCGCCAGCTCTCTGAATAATTGCTTCTATGGTTTCTATGAAGACTTTGGCCCCTAACACAGTAGGAATCTGCTGTCCTAAAACAGGGCATTTCTCCATTAGTGCCCCTGTTCTTACTTCCTGCTAAATTAGAGGTCTTCAAACTTGGCCCTTTTATGACTTGTGGACTTCGACTGCCAGAATTCCTCAGCCAGGCACGCTGGCTGAGGAATTCTGGGACTTGAAGTCCACAAGTCATAAAAGGGCCAAGTTTGAAGACCCCCTGTGCTAAATAGTACTGTCCTGATTTTGTGTAAGCAGCATTTGATAAGACAAGCAACTGCTCTCCCTTTTCAGCAGGTCACCATGCAGCAGGAAAACCATCCACCAAGCAATCTGCAGGAGAAGTGAAGTAAGTCTGACCCCAGACTTCCATCTAGGCTGTGGCACTTCTCCTGTGAATTTGAATATACCAAAGTTTTTAAACCCCAGTTCAGAATTCTGAAAATAACTGAGACACAAACAGCATAACTGAATCTGCTATTTCAGGGGCAGTTTTAGAAAAAAAATCTTCTGAAGACATCTATCTAAAAATATCCAAATAGTACTGTATTAAACATTACTTCTCCCCGCATACTTAACCATAACAGTATGCGAATGCCTCACTAACGATTTTAAAGGGCATATTCTCATAATGCCACCTTTGCCTCATTCCCACCCTGGGAATGAGGCAAAGGTGAGATTATGAGAATATGCCCTTTAAAATCGTTAGTGAGGCATTCCTGTACTTGAATTTCGCTGTTCCAGTTTAGAAGTAACACTTTCCCTGTTGACCCAGTATTGTATAAAATACCTGATGACCTCTCATTAAAGCTGTTGACAAAATCAGGCTTGGGAACTTCCTAGCTCCTATTAGCCACCTGAACCTATTGTTGTTGGCTCCTCCAATCCATGGACATTTTGGGGGTCTGCAGAAGTGACCAGGCTTTCACAAGGGCAGTTCAAGGGACAAGAGACAGATTTGAAAAGACATAATTTAGACTAATAAGGAAGCTCCATTGAGCTTAAATCAACTCCTGAGTGGGAAGGTACAAAAGCCCATGATTTATGTGGGAAAGAAAATGTTCCTGTCCATGTGGCAATCCTGAAGGAATGTTTCACTACCCATGTTGTAATCCTGAAGCCTAAACCATGGGAAAACAGGTTGGTGTTAACAATCTGTACTTGCCTCCCCCGTAAAACAAACCCAATCCCCAAACCACTGGATACTATGCAATAGTTATACTGAACCTCTATATGAAATATATATAATCAAGGCTTTTTTTCTCATAGAACGCTCAGAACGGAGTTCCGGCACCTTTTTTGGATGGAACCTTGTAGGGTAGGCAAGGTGGGTTGTATGACATGTGTGAGTTCCGGCACCTTTTTCTTTTACAAAAAAAGCCCTGTATATAATAATGTATTACTGGGGAAGCATGATACATCCTATCATAAAAGCATTATGCATACAGTACTGGCTCATTATAGTTGCAATAATTTGTCTATATAGTGACTTTCACTATTCCTGTGAACTATATAATTCTGTGTCTCTCAGAAATTCCAGCAGTATTAAAAACAGTAAGATGGAACATTGAACATTCCGCTTGCATCCAGCTATTCCAGTTATACAAGAAGAACTCATAAATCAATAGTATGGGATGAAGCTTTAATCTGCACCTGCATTATATTAAATGCATCTTTTTAACCCTAAATTTTGTAAAATATTACTTGCTTTCTCAATATTGAGAATTCAGCTAAAAGCTCAGGTATTTCTTGGCAATATAACTGAACGTTCCAGATTTCTAAAGACTTATAGGGATAGATTTACCAGTACACAATGATCTGAGATTATATATTGTATTCTATTTCACAATGCATCTTTACACCTGCATGACTCTCAGTTAACCTAAATTTCAAAAATATATGTTCATTAGTGATATATCCAGCCTTTTTTAAATGTTTGTATGATATATGTCCTTTTAAAACAGACCAATTTTGCTTAAGAAAGATGGCATTCTTATATTCTGGAGATGAATCTTTTAAATAGTTCTCACTTTGCTTATCCAATTTTAAATCAATTGATTAATTTAAAATATGTTTGCATTTCTCTAAAACTTCAATGTTAGCATTTTATGGATAATCTTGTATGTAATTTCTTTTAGGAGTAAGAAGAGGTTGGTCAGCTAATATTTTCTCTTTCCTAAATATAAAATTTGAAACAACACAAAGAGCTAAAAATAGCTTCTCTAAAAAAAGTTACATTCATATTATGAATATTCCACATTTTATGTCATGCAGTACTAAATTCAAGCCATTTGTTTTTACCTCCACTTCTGAAACCTAGGAAAGAAGGGTTTATTTAAAAATAGAATAGCAGCTAGTTTCAGAAAAAAATGTAATTTTATAATAGCATTTTCCCAATATATATTTCCTCTTTCTTTGTTATACGCCTGAATCATTATGACTAAAGTGTATGCTTGTTTCATAAAATTTGTTTTGAAAGTGGAGGGAAGAGGAGACAGTGTAAGACTAAGCAGTTCAAGTAGAAAATGTATTTCTATCTCTGTTTCATACATTAAGACAGGGGTCTTCAAACTTGGCCCTTTTATGACTTGTGGACTTCAACTTCCAGAATTCCTCAGCCAGTTTGCCTGGCTGAGGAATTCTGGGAGTTGAAGTCCACAAGTTATAAAAGGGCCAAGTTTGAAGACCCCTGCATTAAGAGGTGATTACCATATGACTGTTTTATCTTGTAAGGCAATTAAACATTGCCATAGAAAGCTTTTCAATAAAAAGAAATAGCACAGTAACTGGATGATTTAATATTAAGCAAATTCATTTATCCAGTAGGACAACATATGTGTACAGTAAAACCTCCTTAAAAGGTACAGCATTTTCCAATTTCTCAACACAAATGACCAAACAGCATGCTGATGCTTCTGTGTGGGTTGGACTACATTTCCCACCTTCTTCAGCTAGCAGAGAGTTGTCCCTGGCAGTTGTGAAAGTTTTAAACTAGGGGCAGGGCTCCGTGTAAAACTAGGATGCCTAGGAGCAGAGTCTCCATTTGACCTTCCAATCCCATTATAATTGTATGACAAGGTAAGTTTCCTTTCTCCACTACTGTAAAAGTCTATGACTGAACGAACATGAAATCCCAAATGCTTAAGTAACGCTTGGGAAATAAATGTTCACCAGCACTGCCTTGAAATAAAAATATTTATTCGACCGATCATGCCACACTTTTCGATTCATGTTCTGAATTAGGTCACCTTCAGGTATGAGGGCAGAGGCAACCGCTTCCCTTCTTTAAACAAGACCCCACCTCCTCCCATCCCACATTTCTAGACTACTACTACTTTGGGGGAGGCCAAAGTCGAGAGGGAAGTGACTCTTCCAAGGTGGCCTACAGTCAAGGAGTGACTGAAGCGGAGGAGGGAGCAAGACCCACACAGTGATGACAGGGTCAAAGTTCCTCCAAGGTGTGTGTGCCTGGGGTTCGCGACGCGCCTCTTCTTTTGAAGTTCAAGCAAATCCCCAGGGGAACAGCGAGAGCCAGGGAGAAGGTGGTTATTATTTTCCGCCAGGAGCTCCGGGCTCAAGGTCTTAACTTTGGTGCCCCCCCAAAGTCGCCCCTTCTTTCGAGAGTCCCGCAGAAGGAGCCCCGGCGAGAAAGAAACGCGCCCGTGCACATCATTCCCAGGCAAGAGAGCCAGCCCGGCACCTGCCATTGCAGAGCTTCTACCCCAGCCGACGGCCACAGCGATTCAAGCATTGCTCCATTACCACGCTAGCTACTTCCTACTCCGCGAGTAGTTCTGGTTTTCTGCAAAAGGCAGTTTTTTTGCAAGCACACCCTTTCTTTTAAAGGAAAGAAAGTGGAGCGGAAGGCGCGACAGGAGAGACGCAAATAAGGCAGGGCGGGGTTAGGGAGCGTCACTTACTGTACCGTTGACCAGCCAGCAGCAAAGGAGGCGAGAGGAAAGCGCCTGGCCTCAGCGAGCGCGAAGGAGCTTAAAAGAGGACGAGGGGGGAAACCCACGCGCGGCACAACTCCCCGTTACCGGCTAGGGCCGGATTGGCCAGCCTGCCAACACAAGAGGCGGGGCCAAAAGAGATGGCGACGGCCAGAGGAAAGGGCGGCCTTGATCGTCTTGGGCGGAGATTGGACTGCGGGCAGAAAGCGCGGCGAGGAGGCGGCGGAGCGGAGGAGGGGGCGTGGTCGGGACGCCCTTGGAGGCGGGCGAACTCTACGGCTACGTCCGCCGAACTGGAGCATTGCGAGTCTGCTCTCCTCCGAGTCCGACCGCGTGCCGCAGCAAGGGGAAGGAAGTGGCCCGCTGACGTCTCTCTCTCTCTCTCTCTCCGCCTGATGTGAAAGTCTATATTAGGGGTCTTCAAACTTGGCCCTTTTATGACTTGTGGACTTCAACTCCCAGAATTCCTCAGCCAGCGTACGCTGGCTGAGGAATTCTGGGAGTTGAAGTCCACAAGTCATAAAAGGGCCAAGTTTGAAGACCCCTGGTCTATATTAAAAGCATTGGAAACGGAATGGGTGCCCTGTCTGGCGTAGACCGCATAAATGGGCGGCGCGGGTTAGTTGGAGGCCCCGCCTTCAGTACGAAAGAGAAGCCGCGCGGAGGCTAGCACTGCAAGAATGGGGCCAGTTGCAACTCGCGTCGGTACCAGAACTTCTCAGCCAACCTATTTTTCCACCCATCTGAAGGTCTGGCCCTAGCTTGTTGTCCCTAGTCCAGAATGTAAAGAATGTTAAACTGAATCTTCCTGTTGGAGAAAACTGGATTTTCCACTCTGTCCGATAAGGTTCCCGCCAGCCACAACATAGAACGGTGGGAGTTTCACCGCCTTATTTTAGGCAGGTTGAGTTCAGGTGACCTGTTCCAAAGGGCGATCAAAAGTGTGTCTTGAAAGAGGGGAGGTGTAATCGTGCCTGCTCCTTTGGGGTCTCGGAATATGTTGTGCCATTGTCTGATCGGGGGGCCTGAAAATGCTGGCATTCATCCCGTGAGAATAAGGGGTTTGATTAGCGAATTGTTGGAACATTGAAGGGAGTGATCCAGTTCTTGGTGGCAGATATTTTGTGTGTGTGTTTGAGACTAAACAAAAACTTTACAGCAGACTTCCAAAATTGCACTGGACAGGGGAAGAGTGAAATCCCAAACATCTGTAGGTATTTTAGGATTAGAATGGGCTGTTGGACAGACTAGGGACATTGTTGCGACATTGTTTGTGTTTTGAAGTAAATGTTGTTTTATTAAGTGTCCATATTTATTGTGTGCTTCCTATTCTTGATTTCTCTACAGTTACATCAATATTGTAAAATAGAAAAATTGCTTCTAATTTATTTATTTATTTATTTATTTATTGATGGGATTTATATCCCGCCCTATCTCCCGAAGGACTCAGGGCAGCTAACAACAAAACATATAATAAGTACAGAAATCAAGATAAAAATAAAATTAAAATCATCTGTGCAATAAATTAAAATTAAAAACTAAAAATAAATTAAAAATTCTAAATATAATTAATTAAAATGCCTGTCAGTCCAGGTCAGCCTGGTGGAAAAGGAGTGTTTTGAGGCCGCGGCGAAAGGATTGGAGATTTTGGGCCATCCGAAGCTCAGGTGGGAGCTGATTCCATAGGGCTGGTGCTCCCACAGAGAAGGCCCTACCCCTGGGGGTCGCCAGCCGACATTGCCTAGCTGACGGTACCCTGAGGAGGTCTTCTCTGTGTGAGCGTACTGGACGATGGGAATTTGCCTAAAGAAGGGAAAATGAAGATAGTAAATGCTACCCAGTAAATTGGGGCTGAACTAAGAGTTTGCTGCTACCAGTTTATGCAGTTAACAGCTTTCTTTACAATTTGACAATGAAGGAAGCAGGGTTGGTATGAGCCAAATGTCAGGAGCAGAGGTAATTTTGCCCATGTTCAATTATGCTAAGGTAGAAGCTCCTTGATAGCCAGAAGACCATTATCATACAATTGGTTTCACAAAAATTGTACAGTGAATCCAGATAAAACTATCTTCTATTCTTGTATCTTCCTGTGTTTCCAAACAATGTCATCTAATTTTCTTGTTTACTGCAAAAAATTGAGAACAAGTGCTCTTCATTCACTATTAGGAGCTGTCCAACTCTCTGCAATAGAGAATTGCTGTAGTTTGTTCACTTATTTACTGTACAGTTTTCTTACCAAATTGTTGTCATGGGTTTTTCCCATTTTTGCATCTCTTTTTCTCTGGCATGCTGTTTGATTTTATTAGTAGTTTAGATTTCATCTTTTTCTAACTGAAAATATTGTCCATCTATTCATCCATGGATCAGCAGAAAGGCATGAATCTGTTGATATGACCTTTCCAGTCTCCATTCTCATTCTCTGTCCTGTGTCTACTGTGTCTTTTATAATTTTTTTTGCTATTGAATGATAGTACCCTAATTAATAAATGTGCCAGTCATGATCAGTAAATTGTTTCCCCATTTTGCTTTGTTTGCTCTGCCCCTCCCACCTCATGACCCCAACTGGTAGAAAATATCCCTGAATGGGGCCACTGCAACATGAATGGGATAAGTTAGATTTAGGAAGACAGGAGGTCTTCTCAAAACTGGTTTGTCTGCCCCTTTTCCTAACTCCCACTTGGTACCATTTAAATTGAAAAAAATGGGTATAAAAAAAATGGGTATAACCATGGAGGAAGACATACGGTAAAAATAACCCCAAAGAGGAGACAGACCCTGTAGGATAGAATAGTTGAAGGTGGGCAACCATTGTCTTACTTCATAAGGGAATGTTAGGGAAGGGGAAGGATTTAAACCAGGAGTGTCAAACTCAATTTCATGGAGGGCCGCATCAGCATTGCAGTTGCCGTCAAGGGGCCGGGTGGGCATGGCCTGCTGGGTGGGCGTGGCTAGAGTGCGTATGGCCTACTGGGTGGGCGTGGCCAGCTCTACATCGTTCGCATCAAGGGTGCCTATGGGGGCCTGGGCAGGAGTGGGACAGATCTGAGGGTCTCTGGCAGAAGGAGGGCCTCTGGGTCAGGGCCAAGGCAGTGGGGGCCGTTCCCTCACTGTTTCCAGGATGGCTTCGCGGGCCACATGAAACCACTTCGCGGGCCGGATCCGGCCCCCGGGCCTTGTGTTTGACATGTCTGATTTAAACTGACCAGTTAACCAAACACAGCACCGTTTAGGCGATCTCGCTTTGTAATCACTGAAACGTTTTATGGATTTTATATACCATGAAGCTATGGCAATATTGTGTTGGCTCAAGCAGGAAAGATCTGCTTTTATTTTGGTATACTTAGGCTGTTTCATTCATGGGATGGGCATGAGATGAGGGCAGCATCTTGCAACCCTAAGGGAATATTGGATTATCAGTACCGTATTTTCCGGCGTATAAGACGACCCGGCGTATAAGACGACCCCCTACTTTTAAGAAGTTTTTCAAGGTTTTTTGTCTTATACGCCGGAAAATACTTACATGCCCTGCCCTCCCTGTCCGTCACAGAGGAGGCGAAGGCCCGACTGGCCCCGCCGGCCCTCCCACTGCTCCCGCGCTTCTGCTGGCCCCCGAGACGCAGCGTTTCCCGGGTGGCAGGCAGCGCCGGAGGGCAACCGCCACCCGCCACAGCCGGCGCCCCTCCTGCTTCCCCCCCCAGGCCTTGAACTTCTCCCATTTGGCGCAGGGCGGGGCAGCTCCGCCCGCAGCCTCTTTTTCATGTGCCGCTTCCCTCTCACCGTCGGCCGAGGCGCGCTCGGCCCGGGCTCCCGGTCCCTCTTCCCGACCGGCTTCCCGCCCTGCCCCTCATGGAGCTGGACTGGGCGTGCAGCCTCTCGGTGTGGCTGCTTTTCCTGGGCAGCCTGGCGGTGCGGCTCCTGCGCTCGGACCTGTTGCTGAGCCGGCGGCTGCTGCTGCGCATGGGGCTGCTGCCCCTCAGCGCTGCGCTCACGGCGGCTGCCTGCTGGCTCGTCTCGGCCAGCACCGCCCGGCGTAAGCGCAGCATCGGACGGGAGCAGGACTTCTTAGGGAAGAGCGAGCCGGCAGGGAAGTCCTGCAAATGCACGCGCATGCAGGACTTCCCTGCCGGCTCCACGCTCTTCGCTCTTGAGGCAGCTGCTGCCTTGAGAGGGAAGAGCGAGCCGCCTCTTCCCTCTTGAGGCAGCAGCTGCCTCAAGAGCAAAGAGCGTCGGACGGGAGTCGGCAGGGCTGTCCTGCACACGTGCGCACTCCCCAGCTGCTAAGGAGCAGCCGGGGAGTGCGCGCGTGCGCAGGACTGCCCTGCCGGCTCCTGCCAGACGCCACCCACTGATTTTCCGGCGTATAAGGCGACTGGGCGTATAAGACAACCCCCCAACTTTTGAGAAGATTTTCAGGGGTTCAAAAGTCGTCTTATACGCCGGAAAATACGGTACATAAAGAGGTTTCATTAAACTGGATTAAGCTGGCAGTGAAAATGGGGCCAGTGTGTCTTGTATTCTAGAATTCTACATTTTAATAGTTTGGAATTAAGAGCCTCTGACAGATACAGACAAAAGCAGAAAATACAGAAATGAAAAAAAAAACTATGGTACAGAATGCAGATAGATAGAAATATTGTGCAATGGTCACCTGAACATAGATAATATGTACACACTACTTATAGATTTATCTCGTCATTCCTGGGAATTAATATTTATTCATGTTTCCAGGAGTATGTTGTTATAGTAAAAGATAATGTGACACTGACACCATGTCGAGTTCTTTAATGATGTTTTATCTAATCTTAATACAACTTAGATTATGAGTTCATTAGTCTCATGAACACATTGTTCTATTCATGGAATTCCTTAAATGATTTAATTATCCACATTATAAAAATTTAGTGACTTTTACCCTTGGTGACTCACAGCTTGGATGTTACTTAACAAGGAAAGCATTTGTTCATTCTTATGAGAAGGTGTGTATTTCTGTTATCATAATAAGAGTTTCTGTTGCTAAACTTTTCTTCACAATAAATAAAAGTACTATTACTTCACTTTTCCCAATTCTAATTTGCAACACACAACTGCACTTCAGAATTAGGACACTACCATAGCAATATGCTGTCTAATAACTATTTGGAAAGTAAGTTGGCATTAACTGAATTATTAACTTGCACAAGAAGGTAGGCCAAAGGTACTGAAATTGTCCTATGTACTTCCTTGGCCACTTACGTTAATAGGTTTATCTGTATGTTTGCTAATATGCCAGAGCTGCCCTTTGTCCTTTAATGAGATTAAAAAGTCATACTACAGCATGTTGTGTCTGTCCAGTGGATAAAAGGGTTAAGTCAAAATGACAATTCATGCATAGATACTTGGCAGAAGTTGGATTGGTTAATATTGCAAAAGTTATGCAGGTTAATTATCTTCTTTAAAAAAAAATTAAATTATCCTTGAGAGAAGGAAGATAAGCCTAGCAATCATTAGGCTGTATTTTGGGTGTTTAAAATCTTGCACTGAGCTGAGGCCATAGATATATTTTGTCAATGTTACATTATCCTTTTCATACAGAATGGCTTTATTTCAAAACTTATGATGCATGGCTGGAACCAGGAACAGTTCATTCTGATCAAATCTGATGGAATGAAACTTTCTGAACCTGCTCACAGAACTGGTATGTGTACAAGCTGAGCTTCTGCTGAGTTTGTTGAGTGAAATAAAAAACTATATGGGAAGATGCTTTTAGGTAGATGCCACCATCATTTCATACTCTGAAATTCCTCTATAAGTATATCATAGTTCAGCAGGTTTTTCCCCCAGAAAGGAACATTATTATGTGATGGCACACAATGATACCACCCTCTTTAGAGTAAAATAAAAAGCTGACATTTCATGAAGTCTTGAAATTGTTTATTTTTGCACATTTTCATTTAAATGTACTTGTTAGATTTCATGTGAGAATAGAAAAAGTTATCTAGAGCTACAGAAATTGGGCAATGCTCAATGTGCTAAATCAAAAATTCAGTTTTATGACATTTGACAGTTTCATGAGATTACTGTACAGTATTATATGGTTATTTACATTATTTTTTTAATCATGGGAATTGGTAGATGCCACCATGCTCTACATTATATGAGAGGTACGAGTTCCTGCAACAGAAGACATCTAGGAAGCATTGATCCAAGGCATTAGCTAGATCAGGGTTTTTCAACCCATGGTACGTGTACCACCGATGGTACTTTAGCACCTGACAGGTGGTAAGCGATCCCTAGCCAAATGTAGCAAGGGAGGGAACGAGCTAAAGTGGCACCACACAGCACTGGAGCTGCAGGGCTCTGCAGAAGCCCCAGGGTATGCATGCACAGCTACATATTGATTGGAACTTCCGTCGCACCCGGAAGAGAAAAGGAGGAGGGCGGAGAGAGGAGAAGCTATAAAAGGAGCAGCTTTTGGCGGCAGAGGGAGAGAAAAAAACAGGGAAAAAGAGAGAGAAGAGAAGATGCTTTTGTTAGCAAAGCGGTGAGGAGAGCGCAAGCAAGTGGCCTTTGCAAGCAAAGGGTGAGTGAGTGAGAGCGAGTGAGATGCTTTTGTGAGCAAAGAGTGAGTGAGGGAGCGAGGGTCTTTTGCGAGCAGAGTGAGAGAGTGAGGGGCTTTTGTGAGCAAAATGTGAGTGAGAGCAAGCGAAGAGCTTTTGCGAGCAAAGTGTGTGTGTGTGTGTGTGAGAGAGAGACAGAGAGAGAGGCTTTTGTGAGCTGAGTGAATCAGAGCGAGAAGCTTTTGCTAGCAAAGTGTGAGTGAGTGAGAAAGCAAGCAAGAGGCTTTTGTTAGCAAAGAGTGAGTGAGTGAGAGAGCGAGAGGCTTTTGCAAGCAAAGGGTGAGTGAGTGAGAGAGCGAGCCAGAGGCTTTTGCGCGTGAAGGGTGAGAAAAAAAGGGAGAAGGGAAAAAGAAAAGGCATTGACTTCTGACTTTCTCTGTTGCAGTAGAAGGAAGCACTAACATTGAACCTTAACTTTTTATTTTTCCATAATATTATAAACTAGCCATTTCTATAACACCAGATGAATCTAACCAGTAAAGCCCACCCCCCACCCCTTTTTTAAGTCAATACATTTTTGACACCTTGCTAAGCACTGGTGGTACTCGAATATTGTCATGTCCTAAAAGTGGTACAATCTGTTAAAAGGTTGAAAAGCCATGAGCTAGACTACTTCTTTACTGCTAATCCCATAATAGAACCAGGGTTGGAGTGGTCATTTTCCAAAAGAAATGATATTCCTTCTGTCTGAGAAATTATTAAGAACAGTGAAGCAGGAGGGAAACGCGATAACACCAAGAAGATAAGAAACCATAAAAATGACCTCTGCATTTCTCCAGCCAACTACACAGGACTGGAAAATGGGCATAATTAAAAGATCCTGAATAGATCTGGCAAATACACTCAGTATAGATCTCTTCCACACTGTGGCCTTTTTGCTACCTAAATTATTACAGCATTTTCATGACATTTTCTAACCCTTTCTAGAGCAGGTTAGCCAATGCAGGAGTGTTAAAATGGAAGTTAGCTGGCTTTCCATTTTCTTGTTCTTCTTTCATGTTTTCAAATACAAAAAAGTAAGGAACAAAATTTCTATCCATCTACACAGGCATAGCAAAACTACAATAGCAGGAAAGCGAGGAATACAGCAAGTCCCACTTTGCCTTTGTTTCAAAAGGGGAAATAAAGTCCAAGGCATCAACTGGTGAGATGAGGTGAGAGTTCTGTGGATGGAGAACTTCCCTTAGCAACTAAAGAGGAGGGCCAGCCATTCTCTCTTTCTAGCTCTGGTGACAGGAGCTGAGCTGATTAAATTTTTGAAGTTAATCAGCTCAGTGAAGGAAGACTCAGAAGTTCTGTGGTATCGTGAAGAGATAACAAGGGCAGAGCCAAGGTGTCCTTGTGTATGAAAGGACATGAACAACATTGTGGAACACCTGCAATGGCTGCTACCCATGGTTTTCAGCAGCCAGGGAAAGCAAACCAGAAATAGAGAGGTTCTACTATGTGTTCTCTTCTGAATCCCACAGTCAGCTTATTTTAATGTTCCATTAAAGTCAGGATCCCATGTTATCATCAAGCGGAGCAAAGGCCATTAATATTTGTCTTTTGCCCAGCTGAGGATTGTGGCATTTATCTCTCAGTTCCTTTCTCTGGTTGGGTTTGAGTATAGTTAGCCTGAAATGTTCAGCCACAGCTTCCAAGTCTCGTATTTCTGCCTGCTTTGCTTCACAAGAAAGCACAGCAAGAATTAAGTCTCACATGAGCTGGACTGACATATTGCTTGTATAAAAACACAGTATGTAACATGGTTCAGGTCAGTGCTCTACATAACACTAATGTTGCTTCTCTTCTAGCACTCATCTGCTCTCTTTTTCTCTCTCCTGGCAACATATTTAAAGGCAAAAGGGAAGAAGAACCAGGCTTTTATGCAGGCTATTACATTCTATTTCTCCATCCTTTCACATGTTCAATCAGCCTCAAACTGAGGCTACTAGAACGATAAGATTAAGTTAATTTCTGTCCAAGGTGACTATGCTCGTGCCTGTGTGCCATGTTTTTAATAGTGACAGTCTATATACCAATATCTGCTGAGTTGAATGTCTAATATTTACTATTTGGAGCACAATAAATAGGGCGTATGGAGCAAAAAACAATGAATTTATACCATCAGTTTTTCAGTCCATGGGCCTCAAGCTCCTTCTTCTCTCCTAAGTCTCATCCCTCCCATTATAAGTGAAGAAACTGCTTACGATGCAATGTGTAATGTCTGAAGGGGGTTCTGCTTCTGGCCACAATGGACCTTCCCTAAAGGTGTTGAGTGGCTGAAGCCAAGTCCCTTGGAAGTGGTACTCAGAGATACACTTTGCTAGGAGCAACCTCAAATGCCACCACCCAGGAAAGAGAACTTTTCTTTTTAGCATTTGGAAGTATTGCAGCTTCTTCTTGACAATTAGAAAAAAGTTGGGGAGTGGTGTGTGGATTTAAGGGACATTTCAGCGATCTAATTTCATCACAGGAGGCAGCCTGGATCAGGAAGAAAAAAAATCTGACAAGTAAGAGCAATCCTATTACACTGTATTAAACCCAGGCTAGTTTGAATGGAAATAGCTATGTGGAAAATCCAGTTGAGCAATTCAAGCAATTGTGTGATAGATGATTTTTCTTCATGCAACACATGTATTAACATTCTTGTTTGCATTATATGTTAGTATATAAACAGTGAGATAATATTTGTGTTTAAATAACTGAAAAATATAAAACACTGGGTGAAATCTAATGTTCTACAAGTAAATTTTCTAGAGAGTGCCACCCCATGAATGTTGCTGGCAGCTAGAAATCTGTAATTTTGATCCTGTGTGGCATAGGAAGCAGATCTTCCTTCTGAGGCTGGGATCCTTGACCACCTCCAGCCAGTGACCTGCTTATTTAAACCTACACTTATTGTCAGAATCCATTTATATCACATTCATAAATGTATGTTTAAAACATTATCCCCCCCCCCATATTGATTCTGCCATCTCCTGAGGAAGGAGGAGCATATGTGGATTCAGCCTTCCTTAGGTTATTTCAAAGACCAAGGAAACCTTTTGAACTGGGGGGATCAAAAGGGAGGGTTAGAGAAGAAGGTATCTGGCTTGTGGTTTCTTTTAATTCTGGAGAAGAAGAAGGCAATAACCATAAAGATTCGAAGTTCCTTTTTCCCCCCCACGAAAGGGATGACACGAAGTAGAAGGATGGGGGCTGACCAAATGGGGTTGAGAGAAGGGGGGGGTTGAATGGGGTACCCTTTATAAAATTTCAATTTGTAAAACAATACTAAGTCCTGTCTTGTGTTCCCACAACCAAGCATGTCCTAGTAAAGATTCCTTTTGGACTAGAACTGACTCCAAGAGTTTTTGTCTTCCTAAGACGTGGTTTGGGGTGGGTCCTGACACTTATCAACCCTAAGTTTCATGCTTATATGGAATATTCTGATTGTAATTAGGAGTTCTTCCCCCATCGCCTTGTTTCAGAAGTCTTTTTATACAATACACTAAATCATAAATTAGCCAATTATATTTTAGCTTAGTATGCTCCACAAGTGGTAAGTTTAAGGTTTCATGTGTATTCCAAATCCAGAAAGTCAGTTTATCTGAATAAACAATAGCTTAAAATAGGAAAGTATTGGGGGAAAAAACACAACCCCTTTCATCAGTTACCTCTTTGACTCTGTTTGATTTTTCCTGTGATTAGCCTTTTCAAAACATCCCCGCGGTGTCAATTTTTTGCATGTTAAGTATGACTTAACCACCTGGACATGATTACTGAGTAAATATAACATCCTGAAGATGGATCCTGAGAAGGTTAAAGCTTAGCCACTCTAGAGCTAATGTCCACAGTATGAAAATATAATTAACTGCTTGTTCAACATTATTGCTAAGTACCTGGACCGACTGATGCTTCGATACTACAATTTAAGTGGCAAGTGAATTGCATTATGAGAGTCACACACTAATGCACGCTATGCTGAAGGAACTATGTTAATAGCAGATCGACATCTGTGCACCTAATTGTGCATATTGCTTGGGATATCAGCTGCCTTGTTAGAAGTATTGTGAAGTGAAACAACATGTCCGCCTTCAAAAGGAAAAGTCTTTGGTTTTGTTTAAAAAATGTTGGGGTACAAGAATGATCTCTGTTTGAAGATCAACAGCAAGTGCACAGGGAGACAAGGAAAATGGGCAAGCTTTTTGCTTTACCTCTGGGTAGTGATCTCAGGGCCCAGTTGTTTCTGATATTTACCTTTTATACAAGCCAGCCATGTTGGATTAATTTGGAATTATCTTTTGTAGGTGTGCAGGAAGTTAAGTCAACTGAATTCAGCTTACTGTCAGGTAAAGGGATATAGATTTTTTTTCCTATAACATTTTTAGCATTTAAATACTCTGTGGGAAAAGTATTAATGCCGTCAAAGCACCTTTTTTAAATAATAAAGAATACTGGCAGCCAATTGCTTTGGTTTAGTATTTTCCACGGCTTCTGGCTACTTAACAAACACAATACTTGTAGTAAATGGCAAAACATTTCTTAAAAAAAATCAGACTAAATCTGTTTTCTTTCTTTCCTCTTCTATTACATGGGGATAGCTGCTTAGGAACTCAGCACAAAATCACTCAAGACACTAGATCAAAGTGGTGACAAATTAAGTACCCTTTTAACATTCAGAAAGCTGTAGCTAGTGTTACATCCAAATTCTATCAGCCAGTTGTGTTCTTGCCAAATTTTTAACCAGGGAATAAATCCCTTGAGGATTTAATTTGCACATATACAAACAGATGCCTCTGTGAATGCATTTATTATGGAGAGGGAGGGCAAGAAAGAGAACCTTAAAAAGACACAAATAAGGCAGGATGATTGAAACAATGGCAGATGTTTTGCTGTCTAAATAATGGCCATTATGGGTATCTCCAATTCCACTGTAAGACTGCTTTAACTTGAACACTAGGGAAAGATTGTACTTTATCATTGCTTTAGGAATGGAAAGCAGATATCATAGCACAGTGATGGCGAACCTTTTAGAGACCAAGTGCCCAGACTGCAACCCAAAACCTACTTATGTATCGGGTGCCGGGTGGGCGTGGCCCATTGGGTGGGTGTGGCCCATTGGGTGGCCATGGCCCATTGGTGGGCATGGCTGCGGTGGTAACGGCAGACTGGGTGGGACTAAAAAGTTCAATCAATTCCAACTTTCTCCAGATCTTTTTTTTCCTGCGAGAAGTTGAAATTGATTGATTGAATCTTTTTTTTTTTTTGCACATGGCGGCGGAGGCCTAAAGCGAAAAGGTTTTATAAAACCCAGCTGAAGGCCTAGGGCTGGGGCGATGGAGTGCGTGACCACGAAAACAGCTCTGGGTGCCACCTGTGGCACGCGTGCCATAGGTTCGCCACCACGATTATAGCACATTCCCTTCTGTAGTTCAATGGAGGGAGATTACTAGAAAGTGGAGTGAAGCTACATCTTGGAAGTTGTTCACTATTTATTTATTTATTTATTTATTTATTTATTTTAATTTAATTTAATTTGTATACCGCCCTTCTCCTGAAGGACTCAGGGCGGTGAACAGGGCAATAAATACTAAAATACAAAAATACAAAAATTAAGAAGAGATTAAACCATAATGCCCAAATACAACAAATAAATTACATAAAAACAGTAATAAAACCCAAACCCATCAGACCAGGCCGGTTTGTTCAAACAAATAGGTCTTTAGATCACGTTGGAAGGAGCGAAGGTCGGGAGCCATCCGGAGCTCAACCGGTAAACGGTTCCACAGATCAGGCGCACCCACAGAGAACACCCTCCCCCTGGGGGTCACCAGTCAGCACTCTCTGACCGGTGGCACCCTGAGGAGGCCCTCTCTGTGGGAGCGCACTGGGCGGAGGGAGGTTGATGCCGGCCGCAGGTGCTCCCTAAGGTACTCCGGACCCATGCCATGTAGGGCTTTAAAGGTCATTACCAGCACCTTGAATCTCACCCGGAAGGCAACTGGAAGCCAATGCAGCTCACGGAGCAGAGGTGTAACATGGGAGTATCGGGAGACCCCCAACACGACTCTCGCGGCTGCATTCTGCACCAGTTGGAGCCTCCGAGTGGTCCTCAAGGGCAGCCCCATGTAGAGAGCGTTGCAGTAGTCTAACCGAGAGGTCACGAGCGCATGAGTGACTGTACGCAAGGCATCCCGGTCTAGATAGGGCCGCAACTGGTGCACCAGGCGAACCTGGGCGAAGGCCCCCCTAGTCACAGTTACTATATGATCTTCTAAAGAAAGCTGTGAATCTAGGAGGACTCCCAAGTTGCGGGCCCTATCTACTGGGGGTAATAACTCACCCCCCCATAGTAAGAGATGGAATACTCTGAGTTTCCCGAGATGCCGGCACGCACAGCCACTCAGTCTTGTCAGGGTTGAGCCGAAGCCTGTTCCTCCCCATCCAGACCCGAACCGCCTCCAGGCAACGGGACATCACGTCAAGGGCATCACTGGGGCAGCTCTTCCAAGCTCTTCCGGGCCTTCCGCCAGGCTCCGCCGGGCTCCCACGGCACCGACAATCAGCTGGTCGGCGCCGCACGGAGCGCGGCTCTTCCAAGCTCATCCGGGCCTTCCAGGCCTTCCCAGGCTCCACCGGATTCAGCTGAGGGCCCTCCGAAGGTCCAGGGCTCGCGGAGCCAACTCCCGTAACGGCAAACTGCACAGCCGCCCCAGAACAGCCACCAACAACTTCTCGGCAAACTGCACAGCCGCCCCGGAACAGCCACCAACAACTTCTCGTCGTCCGCCCGACCCAAGCCCCATCACAGAAGGTAAAAACACTTCTGTGGGACTCCCAGGGTCGCTAAGTTGCCGAAACTCCTCGCGGAGCTCAGCCAAGCACATCCGCCATCTTGGGCATGCGTAGAATAAAAAAACTATACGTATTAGTAGAATTGGCCTTATTTTAACAAGTATGTCAAAATCCATGCTTATTTATTTATGTAAATATTTTTGAACTGCTTTTTTATCCAAAATAATTTTCAAAGCAACATGCAGTTTTAAAAACAGTGAAATCAAGAATAGCACAAAATACCTCTGAACTCCAATAAAGAATACTCATAGCTTAGAAATGAACAGTAGAGATTAAAACAGGCTATACAACAGGCTGGAACACCTGGCCTCCAGTAGGCAGCAATCACATAAACGGATTAACACCAGATAAACAATCAGGCAGAAAACAATACCCTAATCAGGGAACTACCAAGGAGAAAATCACAGCCCTACCAAGACTGGCCAGGGAAACTATTTTATATTAACCCTACACTCGCTCACATTGATAATGTTATCTAGTGAAATATCTGCAAGCAAACAACCAAGCTCAGGGAACATCAAAACTATCTCTAAAATTTGGGGTGGGGCGGAGACGATAAACCCAAGTATGAATATTAGCAGTCAGAGTTCACAGGGCAGTCTTTACAACCTACTAAAAACTAAAGTCAATACTGATCCAGTTTCGTTAATGGATTTTGTTTACCTGGATGTAGTTCTCAGTATAATAGAGAAATATATATTATAACCAGTTGGAATATGTAAGATTTATTTATTTATTTATTTGTTTGATTTATATCTTATATCTGCCCATCTTGTGAACCCCTACTCTGGGCAGCTCATAGCAGTAATAAAAATGCAACAAGAAAACAATTCAAGAAACAAGAAAAACCCAACATGTGATTAACAGTATCCATCCCACTAAACAGTAAGTTTGATTGTAAGAATGCTATCAGAGTTCCCGGTGTGGGGGGAAACCATCTTTTAATGACTTTCTGGAAAGCTTAGAGAGTGGGAGCTTGCCGGCTCTCAAGAGGAGAATGTTCCACAGAGCAGGAACAACTATGGGAAATGAAAGCTTCCTAGGTCCCACTCTCTCTGACCTAATGCAATGGACAGATACCATCAGGGAGAGGCAGACCCAGAGGTAAACTGGCCCTGTACCATAGTTTCTAAAAATATAATTTAATTGAAGATTTTTACACAAGTAAAAGATAAATGTGAAAACAAATACAAAGGAAACTTAAGAAAAAAGATAAAAGTCCAAAAACAATACAGATAATGAAAAAAGAAAAAGATTAAGGAAGTAGTTAGATCTTCTTTACAGAGTTACAAGCAAACTTATCTCTTCTGAGATTACATTACATAGTTCAACCCTTTTAAATCAGCAAATCCAGAAGTCCCCATTTTGTTTTTTTTCCCATTTTCACCATATCCATGTATTTATTTATTTTTAATATTCAATTTTATTTTCCCATTTCTTCCACAAACAAGTCAACAAATATATTGCCATACATAAATACATACACGTACGTTTGGGTGCTGCTCGTCCATTTCCCCTTTCACTGTATCCACCCTCCTTCTCTCTCTTCCCTCTTCTCTACTTTTTTTCTCCCTTTCTCCTTTCTTTCCTACTTCCCTCTTCTTCCTCTCATCTCCTCTTTCCCTCACCACTCCCCTCCCGTTTCTCCCCACTTCTCCTCCTCTTTCCCTCCAACCTTCCTACTGCCTTCCCCTTCCTCTACTCTCTTCCCTCTCTCCTCTCCTTTCTTCCCTCCCATTCCTCTTCCGATACAATTCAGGGGTGATGTCTGAGCAGCTCCTCTCCTTGGATTTTCAATGTCTATATTAGGTATGATAATATCTATCTCCTCATTTTTCTTCCATCTAAATTAGCGTTAGCTGCCTTTTAAGCATATTCTCTTTTTCACCCACTCATAAAATTTTCCCCAAATTTCATAATACTCTGACTCTGTCTTATCTTTAATTATCATTGTTAAGCTATTCATTTTTGCACATTCCCTTATTTTCCTGATCACCTCTTCTTCTGGAGGAGCTTTCAGTGCCTTCCAGTTTTGTGCAAACACAATCCTAGCTGCAATGGTTATATGAATAATCAAATATGTGTTCTCTTTGCTATATTTCTCTGGTAAAATACCCAACAGGAATATTTCTGGTCTTAATTCTATACGTTGTTGTATCATCTTTTCTATCCATGATTTGATTATGTTCCAATAGGTTTTAGCTTCTGCACACGTCCACCACATATGATAGAAAGAGCCTGGTATTTGATGGCATTTCCAACATTTCATAGATCTGTCCTTAAACATTTTAGCTAGTTTTTCTAGAGACATATGCCATCTGTAGAACATCTTGTACGTATTTTCTTTATACGCTGTCGCCATTGTCAGTTTATAGTTTCTTTCCCACAATTGCTGCCATCTGTCTAATTCAATCGTATATCCAAAATTTCTTGACCATTTTATCATTGACTCCTTAACTTGCTCCTCCTCTAATTCCCTATATAATAAGTAGCTATACATTTTTAATCCATTTTTCTTCAGTTCCCGTAAGTATTTCATCTAACTCTGTTCTCCCCAAATTAAAACCATCTATTTTAGCATCTTTTTCATATCTAGATTGTATTTGCGTTCTCATGTACCAATCCATCTTTATTCCTTGTTCGTCTAATTGTTGTTTGGTTTTCAGCTTCCCCGTATCTGTTAGTAGGTCTTTATATCTTATAATGTTTCCCATGTTAAACATATTGGAGTGTATTAACACTTCCATTGTTGAGAGCCAATCTGGAATCCTCAAGTAATGTTTCCTCTTTATTTTCTCCCAAACCATCAATAAAGAATTCCTGATATAATGTCTCTGGAAATAGCTGTGTGTTCTATTTTTCCCATACCATATGAACAAATGCCATCCCAACTGTAAATCATGTCCCTCTAATGTCAATCTAGTATTCCTCAGTAAAATCCATTCTCTCATCCATGACATTACTGCAGCCTGGTAATATAATTCCCAATTAGGTAAGCTAAACCCACCTCTGAGTCTTGCATCCTGTAACATTTTTAAATTAATCCTTGCCTTTTTCCCCTGCCAAATAAATTTCAAAATTATTTTATTTAGCCCCTCAAATTATTTCTTTTCCAATCTTATTGGTATTGTTGAAAACAAAACCAACAATCGTGGTAATATATTCATTTTGATTATTGCAATCCTGCCCATTAATGATAGTTGTACCTTTTTCCATTTATCCAAATCTACTTCGATTTGTCTTTTCAATTTGTAATAGTTATCTTCTTTAATTGTTGTACATCTTGCTGTCAGGTGAATCCCCAGATATTTTACCTTCTTTACAATCTGTATCTCTAACTTTCCCATCAATTCTTTTTTTGTGTTTTTCAGTAATATTTTTCACTAACATTTTTGTTTTATCTTTATTAATCTTCAAACCTGCTACCTCACCATATTTTTCTATTTGTTCTATTAATACAGGTCCTGTCTCTTGTGGCTCCTCCAAGATAAATACTAAATCATCTGTGAAAGCTTGTAGCTTATATTCTTCTCTCTTAACTTTCATAACTTTTATATCCTTATTCTGTGTTATAGTTCTAGTTAGTATCTCTAGTGTCAATACAAACAATAATGGGGATAAAGGACATCCCTGCCTTGTTCCCTTCATAATGTTAATCTTTTCAGTCATATCTCCATTTATCATTATTTTGGCTATTTGCTTATTGTAAATTGCTTTAATTACATTTATAAATTTCTCCCCAAAATCCATAATCTGTAGTTGTCTTATCATGAATTGCCAATTCACATTGTCGAATGCTTTCTGCACATCCAAAAACACCAATGCCATCTGTTTTTCGGGATGTGTTTCTAATATTCTAATATGTTTAATATAATTCACATATTGTCTCTAATCTGTCTTTTGGGCAGGAACCCGTTTTGATCCATATGTATAAATTTGTTTAGGAACTTTTTAAGCCTTTCGGCCATGATGCGAATATTTTATAGTCCACATTCAGCAAGGAAATCGGTCTATAGTTCTTTATTTTCTGTATTTCTGTTCTTCCTTTGGTATCAGGGTAATAAGTGCTTCCAACCACGAATCTGGTATCTTAGCTTCAGAGAGGAATTCATGATAGAGTTCCAGCATTACATTGCCTAACAGTTCCTGCAATGTTCTATATAGTTCTGCTGGTAGCCCATCTGGTAATAATAATGATAATAATAAGTTGGAAGGGACCTTGGAGGTCATCTAGTCCAACCCCCTGCTCAGGCAGGAAACCCTATACCATTTCAGTCAAATGGCTGTCCAGTCTCTTCTTAAATACTTCCAGTGTTGGAGCATTCACCACTTCTGGAGGCAGGTTGTTCCACTGATTAATTGTTCTAACTGTCAGGAAGTTTCTCCTTAGTTCTAGGTTGCTTCTCTCCTTGACTAGTTTCCATCCATTGCTTCTTGTCCTGCTTTCAGGTGCTTTGGAGAATAGCTTGACTCCCTCTTCTTTGTGGCAGCCCCTGAGATATTGGAACACTGCTATCATGTCCCCCCTCACCCTTCTCTTAGTTAAACTACACATACCCAATTCCAGCAACCGTTCCCTATATGTTTTAGCCTCCAGTCCCCCAATCATCTTTGTTGCTCTTCTCTGTACCCTTTCTAGAGTCTCGACATCTTTTTTACATCGTGGTGACCAAAACTGGATGCAGTATTCCAGGTGTGGCCTTATGTTTTGTGGTCCTGGTGTTTTGCCATTCTTTTGTTTTTTAATTGCTTCTGTTAATTCCATCATTGTTATTTTCTCTTCTTGTAGCTTTTTAAATTTCTCTGGTACTTTAGGTATCTCTGTTTTTTCCAAGAATTGTTTTATCCTATCATCTGAAACTACTTGTTGCTTATATAAATTCTCATAATATTCCCAAGCTATTTTTTTCTTTTCTTCATTCTGGTGTTATAAAGTCCCCTAGGCATCTTCCAGTTGTTTAATCCATCTCTTCTCTTTCTCCTTTTTAATTGTATATGTCAACCATCTCCCTGGTTTGTTTGCATGTTGAAAAAAGGTTTGTTTAGCTGCCTTTATTTTCCTTGCCACCTCTTCATTTTCTATTAAGTTCATTTTATGCTTGTTCAACTCCATTAAATTTTTTATCTTTTTGTTTTGTGTATCTTTCTGTAATTCTTTCTCAAGAGTCTTATATTCTTCCTCCAATTTTTCCCTAATTTGTCTTTTCTGTTTATTCTTTTCCCCCATATAAGATATAGCAAGTCCTCTCATGTATGCTTTCGCCGTATCCCAGACATTTTGAAGTGAGGTATCTTTTGTTTTGTTTTCCTTAAAGAAGAAAGTCATTTCTTTTTCCATGTATTGCTGGAAGTCTTTTTCATTCAATACAGTTTGATTTAATGTCCATCTTGTTCTTTTTTTTTGTCCTTTCCATGTAATTGTGACTGGGTTGTGGTCCGCCCATGTGCTTGTTTCTATGTTTATATTTTGTGTACTTGTAAATAAGTCTATTGATGTCCATATCATATCTATTCTCGACCAGGACAGGTGTCTGTAAGAATAGAATGCATATTGCTTCTTTTCCGGATATTTTTCTCTCCAAACATCTAGTATATTTAATTCGTCCACCATATTATGAAAAGATTTTGGAAGTGTTCTCCTTAGGGTCTTTTTTTCCCCTCGTATTATAATCCAGACCGGCCTTTACAATAGCATTGAAATCTCCAATCATACATATGCTTTTGAATTCCAATTCTATTATTTTCTGGTGTAATTGTGAATAGAAATTTTCTTGGTTTTCATTTGGGGCGTAAATCGCTACTTATAAAGTTTTTTTACAATTCATAATTACTTCCACCATTAGAATTCGCCCTTCTTCATCTGAATATAACAATGTAGTTTGTATTGTTTTTTGAATATATAATACCACACCTCTTTTACTCTGATCTGCAAGTGAGGTATATAATTCTCCCAATTTTGGATATTCTAGTAGATTTTTATGTTGTTTCTTAATATGAACTTCTTGTAAACAAATTATATCCATTTTTAATTTCCCCAATTTATTTAGTGTTCTTTTTCTTTGTATAGCCGAATTCAGTCCATTTACGTTTATCGAAATTACTTTTATTTCTTCTTCCATGATTATTTATTTGAAGTTTTAGTTGCTCTCGTTATTCTCATCTCTCTTTGCTCTTTTGCCTCTTTTGCTCTTGTCCCTTCTCTCAACACCCTTTCCTCCTGTTCTATGCTATACTTACTGCGTTGCTTCTCTCTCTCGTCTCCTTGCTGTCTGATTACTCTTTCCCCTCTCAGCCTTTCTTCTTCTTGCTACCCAAAGTATTCATCATAGAAAAGTTCTGCTTACTCTATTGTGTCCAGTCTATGTCTCTGTTCTTGCCAATTTATCATTATTCCTTCTGGTATTAACCATCTAAAATTTATCCCTTTTTTAATTAAGCATTTTGTCAGAAATTGATACTCCTTTCTCAGGTCTCTCACTTTTCTTGGGATCTGTTTTAACATCACTATTCCTCTTCCTTTATATTTTATTTTAACATTTCTCAGCTTCTGTAGTATATCTACCCTTAATGCTTTTTTAGTAAATCTTATATGCACCTCTCTCCCCAGAGTATTTCTCGTTGCATATCTAGTGTATATTCTAAATATCTCATCTATATCATTAATTATCTTTTCCTTGCTTTCCTCCAATGCTTCTGCTAATATTCCCGCCATTACAGTATTACAGAGGGTGGTGAGTACAGCACAAGACATTGTGGGCTGTCCCCTGACACCACTGGATGACATCGCCAGGGCTCGTTGCCTTGGAAGAGTGAGGAAAATTCTCAGGGATGACTCACACCCTGGACGGTATTTCTTTACTCTCCTACCATCCGGTAGGAGATATAGGAGTATAGCCAGCCGCACCAACAGGTTGAAAAACAGCTTTTATCCATGGGCTGTTAGGCTTTTGAACGGGAAATAATTTTTATAAACTTTATGCAGAATTGACTTGCGAGGCCGGTGTGTGGTGCAATTAGTTCACATGGTGTAATAAGATGGAGGGTTTGTTGTCACTGTGAGTTGGGGGGTGGGAGCACGAAGGGAGGCTCAGCTAATCTCAATGTATACATGGTTGTACTTCGACAAGAAAGGTTCATTCATTACATCTGCTAGGTTCTCTCCCTTTTCTTCTTCAACATTTTGGAAGATTCCAAGACACCATATCCATTTAGGAAGCATCTTCTCCTAGTCATTTTTACCCATCCAATTCGCTGTGAAGACATAGTTTTGTGCCTGGGCCTGGAGCCCCAAATATGTTAAGGGTCCTATTTTCTGGCTGTATTAACATCCATAGAAACAGTTTTACTTGGTGCCATATATGTTTATTTTGTACTGTTTTAATTTTTTGTTTTTAATTGTGTTCATGTTTTATGAACATGCCATACATGTATGAGTGCCTATCGAAATCAAATAAATAACATTTTATAAAAGCTCTCTCTTAAATTATAACACAATGTGAATTTCAGTCCTTTTAACCACATTTTTTCCATTGATCCATCTGTATATTATAACCAAAATTCTTAGTCCATTTTATCACGTTCTTTAACATACTCTTTTTCAGTTTCAACCCCCCCAAAAAGTTTATACATTTTAGCAATCAGATGTTCTTCATTTGTACATCACACAATGTTAAATTCCATCTTGCATTGTTCATTTCCACTTATCTTTCTATGTTAAATCTTTCTCTTAACTGTGCATATGAAAAACATTGAAAACTAAATCCCTCTTCAGTCATTTGTTATCCTGATTTCATTTTAAATTATCCATGTTCCTGTAGTAACAAATCTTGTTATATTAACAATTTCTCTATATATCTTCTGTATCTTTTCTATAAAATGCTTCTTGTGCTGAAACAAAACAAAAAAGCATTTTGGGGCATAACCTGAGTTTATACCTATTCCATATTCTTAACATAGTACTTCTAACATAATGTTTTCTTAAAATCTATATTAACTTTAACTGTACCATACTGTAAGGAAGCATGCCACCTAAACTTCACATTGTGTGCTTCTAGTTCTCTTCTCTTATTCTCTTATTTTTCAGTAGCATCCACAAACTAGACAGTAGGTTGCAAAATACAATTTGAAGTCAGGTAGTCCTTATCCATCTCTTTCCTTTGCATCTTGTGAAATTTTATATTTAGTCCTTGGTTCATATAGAACTTTAAAAGCACCAGCACCTTTATACCCAGAAAAAAAACCTGAAAATCAATGTAGCTCATGCAGTAGTGGTATAGTGTAGGCCAGGGGTCAGCAACCTGAAACAGTGAAAGAGCCACTCGGAACCAGTTCCCTCACAAAAGGAAAAACTGGGAGCCGCAAAAAATGTGTGTGCATGCGTGTACATGCACGCATGTGCAGAACAGGGTTTGACTGAAGAGTGGAGCCAAGACGAGATATGCACCTGCCCTGCATATTTTAATTGATTGGTTGAACTTTTTTAGTCCCACTTTTTTTTTGGACTGCACATGGCAGAGGACTGGGAGCCGTAGTAGATGGCTGAAAGAGCCACATGCGGCTCCGGAGCCGTGGGTTGCAGACCTGTGGTGTAGGCTCTCGAACTGTGCACCCACTCTGTTTGGGAAAATGTTACTTCATTGAGAGTCAAATTAACACATCACCAGACCCTTCAGGGTCCCAAACCTAAAGCTACTGGCTTGCTAGGATTGAGTTGAATCCAATTCCTGCCTCTCAAGATCCTCACAACTTCCAGGCAATGAGTCAGCAGTGAAACCGCATTATTTGCCCCACCAGTGATGGGGCTGTATAATTGGGTATTATTTGCAAACTGATGATACTGCACCTCATGCCATTAGATAACCTCACCCAGTGATTTCATGTAAATGTTAAAAAGGAGTGGCAGGAGGCCCGAGTTATAAGTCACATGGGGTAAAGGGACCTAGGCCTGGACCTCTATCCCCCCACCAACAGATTGGTGTAGCCATAGTGAAAGGAGGGGAACTACTGCAAAACAGTTCCGCCCACTTCCAATCCCTGCAATCCCACCCACTTCCAATCCCATCTCCAGTCCTCCAAAGGTCACCCACAAGCATGATCAATATTCTTTCTGTGCTGAAATCTTGATCTGAACCCAGAATTAAAAGGATCCAAATAATCACCCTTTTGAATTCCATTTGAATTGTGTGAAATTATCTAGCATTTTCAGTACTGAGTGATTATGAAAAAAAAAATCTTGTACACCTGTGGGATTCTCCTTCCTACTTGCTGTCACAGCTTTTCTTCTTGTTTCTTGATGAGCAGGGTCCAGCGTTATGTTTAATGCCCTATGTGCAAATGGCCTTAAAACTCTAATTGAAACTTCAGCAGTAACAATTCAGTGGATATGTCAGACATGTCAAACACAAGGCCCGGGGGCCGGATGCGGCCCGCGAAGTGGTTTCATGTGGCCTGCAAAGCCATCCTGGAAACAGTGAGGGAACGGCCCCCACTACCTTGGCCCAGAGACCCTCCTTCTGCCAGAGACCCTCAGATATGTCCCACTCCTGCCCAGGCCCCCATAGGCACCCTTGATGCGAACGATGTAGAGCTGGCCACGCCCACCCAGTAGGCCACACCCACCCTGGCCATATCCACCCGGCCCCCTGAGGGCAACCGCAATGCTGATGTGGCCCTCAATGAAATTGAGTTTGACACCCCTAGGATATGTAAACATATCTGCAGAATTTATTTGTTAACTTTTTTGCTCCCTTGGCTGCTCTTATTGACAGCTATAACTTACATAAGTAGAGGGCCTAACCAAAACAGATGCATAACTTTTTCCTGTTTTCAGAAAAAAAAATCTAGATCTCTTGATTCTTCAGTATGTCTGTGGCTGAAGGATTTAAGTAATTGTATTCAGTTTTGAAGCCTTTCTTGTTATCACGATTGTCTGTCTGTTGGGAAGGACTTGAATTTCGAACCATCTGTCTTGTGGGAGAGGCTAGAGGCACAGAGCCTCATTTGTATTGGATTTATATATTTTTTTCATCTAGACCTCTTCCTGTACTTTAATTATTTCTTGTTACTTTGTAACTTCATTGAAAGTCTCATTAATGAAGGAGCATTTCATAAAAAAGCGAGAATAAATAGACGCAACATACAAGTGATCCCTGAAAATTTGGAAAATAAAATATTTGGGTGTGATGTACAGGATTGGGGAAGAATTAGATGAATCTGCAAGTCATTCTCAAAAGCTTCCTCTAAAAACAGATCATATACAGTAACTTTTACGGAACTGGACCTTATTTAGAGCTCTTGAGGTGAAGTGGTTAGATATTTGCTGGAATTCGTTGCACAACATAC
Organism: Vipera berus; assembly: GCF_964194415.1. Lineage (NCBI taxonomy): Eukaryota > Metazoa > Chordata > Lepidosauria > Squamata > Viperidae > Vipera > Vipera berus. The sequence goes on from NC_138202.1 coordinate 112,925,241, forward strand.
CTGCTGAGCTCTGCTGAACAGAGGCAACAAATCACATCTTCAGTCCGCCTCACTGGAGAAAGATGGATTAGGAAACATTGAATGAGTTGATTGTCTTGATGGGAGATCCAATCTAGAAGCCCTCAAAACTATCTTCTTGAAGAAAAAGCAGAATATAAATGTAAAATGTTTTCCAATAACAAATACATAATTATCAAGTCATGTACACTTCCTGTGTCTTTAGTTGTGATGCAGATGAACATTGATAAATATGTTCACTGCAGGCAGTTTACAATTATATGAAAAAGAGTTTGCAGTATTTCTGGACAGGGAGGTAAATTTTCATTCCTTTTTTTAAAAAAAAATTCTACAATGAGCTAGCTAATATATAGACAGCATTGCCATCTACTGGACAGAGAAATAACAGTTGTTTAATGGTTTTCCATAATCACAGCTGAAGGAAAATATTTTGAAATACAGGATTTGAATTTGTTATTAGTTCCACAATGCTGTAACTATAAACATTCTAAGAAATCTTAAAATAACTTCATTATAAGCATTGGTTGAATATTACTTCCAAGAAGATAATTGGGAAGTAATAAAACTAATATAGTTTCGATATTAAAAATCAAAAGGGACACTTAATATTTTAGAACACCAATGGCAAGATTTTAAAAAGAACAGTCCTCAGTTTAACAGCTTAAGAAGAAAACATACTTAATGAGAAATAAAACAGACAGCTATTTTTACAGCCTGCTCAACTGGAAGTCCATTCAAGTACAATGGCTTTCTTCCATCTAAAGGAGACCTTGTTAATATACAACCTTAAATTTATCCTTCCCAATGTACAATTATCATGAATTTTGTAGCCAAGAGAATTATTCTAATGTGTCTGAGCAATTTTACCATTTTGCACAATTAGCTTTTCAAGTAATTCTTGGCATTCCACCTCCTTGCAGTCAGCAAAACTCCACAGCAAAATCATGGAGAAAGGGGTACTATAAGACAGATAATTAAAATGAAACAACCTACCAGATAGTATTGTATAGCCTTGATGGGGTCTTGTTGTCAAGTGGAATAGTGCTATAAGAAGGGCCTTGGACCATGACAGGTGTGTCTCTTGGCAGAGCTTGCCCAGTAGAGTCTTAAGCTCCTGTTCTGGTGTTCTATTCCCTCCCCCCGCCGCCAGGGTGTGTGAAGGTGTTGTGTGATCCCTAGGGCCTGAGGGATATGGGTGATGACCTGTGACATAAAGTGTGTCCCTCAGTCCATGTCCAAGACACTTGGAACTCCAAACCTGGGCACAATATCTTTCAGTAGGTGTGCTGTCTCAAGGGCCTGGTGGCAGGGAAAAGCTTCTACCCAGTGGGTGAGCTGGTCCCTGCATAGGTAAAGGTAAAGGTTCCCCCGCACATGCGTGCTAGTCGTTTCCAACTCTAGGGGCCGGTGCTCATCTCCGTTTCAAAGCCGAAGAGCCAGCGCTTGTCCGAGGACGTCTCCGTGGTCATGTGGCCGGCATGACTAGACACCAAAGGTGCACAGAACGCTGTTACCTTCCCACCGTAGTGGTCCCTATTTTTCTACTTGCATTTTGACGTGCTTTCGAACTGCTAGGTTGGCAGAAGGGTCCCTGCATACTAAAACATATTGGTAGCCATTTGCCTGAGGAAGCTGGATATAATCTAATTGTAATTTTTCGAAGCGGTGTTGTGGTCATGGTCTTCCTCCTGCGTATATGGCTTTTCTGGAAGAGACATTGTTGGCTTGGCATATTTGGCAAGTATTGGCTATGCAGGTGGCTTCACTATATGCCCCTGGGATGACTCGCCTGATGGCATCTACCATTGCCTGAATCCCGATATGGACCTTTGAATGCAGTTTTGGCGTAGCAGTTGTAACAGGCTACGGGGGCTATTAGTCTGCCATCTGGGACCCACCAGATCCCATCTCTAAAGCTAGCCTTGAATTTCTCCATCCATGTCTCTGCCTCCCACTCCTCTAAAAATCTTTGTGTTGACTCCCGAGGCTGGGAGGGTGATTGATGCTGGCACAGGTTGGGTGGTGACCCATTTTGCGGTGGCATCTGCGTGCTGATTCCCCTTTGTGACTGGGGAGTCATCCTTCTTGTGGGCTTTACAATGATGACTGCCAGGGCTGAGGGTAGCTGGATAGCTTTCAGCAGCTCAGAGACCAAAGCAGCTGGGTGATTAGATGCCCTGTTGAGGTTAAGAACTCTCATGGCTTCCACAAAGCCCCTGTTGCATGGCAAACCCCAAACACATATCCAGAATTGGTGTATATGTTAGTAGACCAGTTCCCAGCTGCTTTGCACGCTTTTGTTAAAGCTAGAAGCTCAGCCGTTTGGACGCTGTAGGAAGAAGGCAGTGGGAAAACCTAGAAGTTTCATGGAAGGAAATGACTGCAGCCCCTGAAACTTGTGTCCTCTCATGTATATAGGACGACCCATCTGTAAAAAATACTACATCTGGGTTTTGCAAAGGTACAGCAGTCAAATCGGGCTGGGGTAGTTCCACGTCATGGACCAGATGGAGGCAGTCATGTAAAGTTTCATCGGACTATTCCATGGGTAGTAAGGTGGCGGGATTGAGCATAGTGCATCACTCAATGGTCTGAGGTGAATAATTCAGCCTCGTACCGGGCTAGCTGCTGCTGGGGGAAAAGCCTGAGTTTGGGACTTGAGGAGAATGGCAATGGCAAAAATGTCATTTTAGGACTAGGGGATGACCTAGGATCAAATATCTTGAATGCTTAACTATTTCTATGGTGGCTGCTACAGCTCTTAAGTAGGGGACTGTCCCCAGGTGTTATGTACAGAGGGGATGTCACACACAGATAAGCCACTATCACCACCAGATGGCAGGGTGCCCTGTCAGGATTGGCAGGGCATCCTCTGGCGGGAAATCCAGATATTTTTTTATTTTATTTTTTATTTATTTTAATTCCATTTATATCCCGCCCTTCTCCGAAGACTCAGGGCGGCTTACAAGCTTAGCAGTAGCCTTCATTCTATGTATATGCCTGCTTATTAGGGCTTTCACACACACCCCAAGCGGCATTATTACAAAGTCAGCTTAATTGCCCCCAACAATCTGGGTCCTCATTTTACCTACCTCGGAAGGATGGAAGGCTGAGTCAACCTTGAGCCTGGTGGGACTCGAACCTGCACTAATTGCAGGCAGCTGGTGTTACTTAAGGAGGCATTAGCCCACTGCTCCACCAAGGCTCTTGGGATTGGTGCAATGTATACCTGGCTAGGTATATAAAAGGGTAGTTGCCTTTGTTCTCCCAGTCTGTGCTGAATCAATCAAGTGTGCTATGTGAACCCTGTTGTCCTAAGTCATCCATCTTGGCCATGCGGTCCAGAACTCACGATCTAACACCAGGGCCATTGGATCTAGCTGGATCGAATAATAAGCCTCTGGTCATAGTGGGGGGGGGGGCGGCAAACCTCTGTACCAACACACTGAGCCCACCCCCCTGGTTTTCATGGACAAATGGGTTTGTGGTAGTCTGGGAGACTAGTACAGGGGCTGAAGCTAATTTTGTTTAATTTTCTGGAAAGTCTGAGCTAATGGCTTTGTCCATGAGATGGGGTCTGTCATGTCTTTGGCTGTTATCTGAATTAGGAGTTTTGCTAGTTCCCAAATGAGGGGATCCAGGGGTGACAGAAACCCAGGATCTCTAAGAGGGCTGTGACTTGTTGCTTTGTGTGTGAGTTTTCATACCTAGGATAATCTTAACCTGTACTGGGGCTAATGTACAAGTCCTTTGGGTGATGATTTAACCCAAATAATTAACTTCCTATTGTAATTTTGTTAATGAGGCCCCTTCTCAGATAGGGACAGGCATAGGTGATGGGTGTCAATTTGGCAGTCTTCTTTGGATTCTGAGGCCAGCAGCAAGTCATCCACATACTGGACTAGAGTTGATTTTCAGGGTAGGAGAATAGATGAGAGGTCTGCTTTCAGGATCTAGGAGAAAAGTGTGGGGGACTCTGTATAGCCTTGGGGAAGGCGAGTCCAGGTATATTGCTGATCCTCCCAAGTGAAAGCAAACAGGTACTGGGAGGTGAGGTCGCATGGAATGCTAAAGAAGGCTGCGCAAAGGTCCACCATATTGAAATAGGTGGCTGATGCTGGCACGTCTGTGACTATAGTGACTGGGTTTGGCACTACTGGGGTCCTTGGTATTACATGGTTATTAATGAACCTGCATGAAACTGAGAATTGGTTTGCCATCTGGGTTGGGTCTTGGTTTTCGGACTGGAAAAATAGGGGTATTACACTTGCGGAGGACTCCCTGTTCTAAGAATTCTTGTATTAATTCCCTGATTGGCACGACCAGGGCTTTTTTTCTCATAGAACACTCAGAACGGAGTTCCGGCACCTTTTTTGGATGGAACCTTGTAGGGTAGGCAAAGCGGGTTGTATGACATGTGTGAGTTCCGGCACCTTTTTCTTTTACAAAAAAAGCACTGGGCACGACTGACTCGGCTTGGATCTTAAATTGGGAATGCATGGATGTGGCTTTGCTTTGACTTAGACTTTGACTGGGGTGGCTCCCTTCATTAAACCCACTTCGGTGGAGTCCCATCCCACAGGGAGGGAGGCAAGTCCCTGAGGTCTGGATGCAGCTGACTTTCTTCTGTAGCGAGGTGTGTGGCTAGGAGGTGTGCCTATTTTGCTGGGATGTCTAGTGTGAGCCCTTCAGGGGTGCAATTGATGGTGACCCCAGGTTTGCACAGCAAATCTCTGTCCATCAGGGATAGTGGGGACTGGGGGCAAACAGTAAAGGAATGCTCAGCAACTCAAGAAGCAAACAGGATAACTCCTTTTCCTAAACCTTACCCACAGCCTACTCCTACCTAGGAGCAGCTCCTAGAAGCTTCAACTTCACAGTTACATTTATTGCTTTTTAGATTCTTAGCTTTACCTTTATGTAGGGGATATGGGGAATGGCCTTGAAGGATAGGAGGGTGAACTGCTACTAAGGCAAACAATCTAACTTAAAAAAACATCTCAGACAGGCCCCTCCCCATAAAGTGAGAGAGGGGGAAAATCTAGCTGTGGACTAGATTTTCTTTTCCTAGTGCTGCATCCCAGCTACAGAGCAGGAACTTGCTTCCACTGTATTTCTCCTATTGAATATGTATGACTGTGTAGTCAGGCAATCTGTTTTTTTTAATTGAAAAGTTTTTCAATACATTTTATCTTTAACAAAACAACCCCTCCCCACCCACCCACCCCCTTCCCAACCCAACCCAACCCTCCCCCCCTCCCCTTCCCCCCTCCCCGACTTCCCAGAGCTAAATACAAGGTATAAAAGTAAAAACAATCATAAACTACCATATGCTAACAACAATAAGCTATTAAGTCTACCGCACTTTAGCTCCTGTAAAATGACTACAAGCAATATAAATATCACATCAATACTTATTCAAATGCTAAATGAAACTTTTTAGTCCCATATTTATTCTGGATATAATCAATCCATTTTTTCCACTCCACAATATATCTCTGTTGCGAATGGTCCTTCAAAAGCCTTGGTGGAGCAGTGGGCTAATGCCTCCTTAAGTAACACCAGCTGCCTGCAATTAGTGCAGGTTTGAGTCCCACCAGGCTCAAGGTTGACTCAGCCTTCCATCCTTCCGAGGTAGGTAAAATGAGGACCCAGATTGTTGGGGGCAATTAAGCTGACTTTGTAATAATGCCACTTGGGGGGGTTGAAAGCCCTGATAAGCAGGCATATACATAGAATGAAGGCTACTGCTAAGCTTGTAAGCCGCCCTGAGTCTTCGGAGAAGGGCGGGATATAAATGGAATTAAAATAAATAAATAAATAAATAAATAAATAAATAAATAAATAAATACGCCAAAATCTTTGCCATTTCCGCCAGGTTGGAAACTTTTAAAGTCCATTCTTCTATAGTCGGCAGTTCTTCCTTCTTCCAATATTGCCCTACTAAAAGTCTTGCTGCCGTAATTAAATTCAACATCAATTTAATGTCCACAACAGTAGTATCAGTAATAATACCCAGTAAGAACAATTGCGGAGAAAACTTTATCCTTCTCTTAAATATCTTCTGCATATTCCACCAAATTTTGATCCAAAAAGCTTTAACCTTTTTACAGGTCCACCATATATGAAAATACGTTGCATCTTCACCACCACACCTCCAACATTTAGGCTGGTAGTTCGGATACATACTTGCTAATTTTTTGGGATCTAAATGCCATCTATAAAACATTTTATAAAAATTCTCTCTTAAATTTTGGGCTTGCGTAAATTTTACATTTCTCACCCAAATCTTTTCCCAAGTATCCATTGTAATAACTTCTTGAATATTCTGAGCCCACTTTATCATGCAATCTTTAACAAGTTCTGTCTCTGAATCAATTTCTATCAATGCAAGATATATCCGTTTGATATGTGCTTGACCCTGATTTCTAATTTGCTTTACCAAATTTTCATTAGTCATTGAAAAACCAATTTTCTGATCTTCTTTCCACCTGGCCTGTAGTTGCCCATACTGAAACCAGGTTTGAACAATCTTTTCTCCTCGTAAAAAGTTATACGGCTTCAAATGCCATACATTCCTTTCCAAACTTAAAATTTTCTTATATGTAGTCACATCATGTTTAAACCCAACATTTATGTTTTCTATTGCGTGTTTCGGTATTGCCCATAAAGGTATCTTATAGTTTAACTTGTGTCTATACTTTTTCCAAACTCGCAACAGAGCATGTCTTAAAATATGTACCTTAAACACATTATCCACCTTCTTATCATACAATAAATATGCATGCCAGCCAAATAACAAATCATGACCTTCAAGATTTAATAATCTTCCTTGCCTCAAATATACATCAATATCTGCTTCATTAATCTTATCTCTAGCATATAATTTAGAATAAAAATCAACAAAAGTTTCCTTAATAAGGTTCTGTTGATACACTACTTTACCCTTATGTTCTATTTTATCTATATTAGAAGCCCTTTGCTTCTTCCTTAACATATAAGCTAACCATCTACCTGGTTTATTGGCATTACAAAAAGTATTATGTCTAGCAAACCGTAGATTAGTTGCCACCTGATCAGCCATTAACTTATCAAACTGTCCCCTTAATAAATTAATAACCTCTTTAATCTTCACATCCGATGGATTCAAAATTAAGGCCTTTTCTTTTTCCCTAATTTCATTCTCTAATTCTTTCCTCCTAAATTCCAAATTACGTCTGTATTTATTATTCATATATATTAACACACCTCTCATGTAAGCCTTACTAGCGTCCCAAACCATTTTAGTCAGGCAATCTGTTGACCCCTGTAGTTAGTGGAAGTGCTGTAGCATGTTTGCTGAGTTCAAAAGAGGACAAACAGGGGTTTGAGCCTTATTCTTCCCTACCAAAACCAAATGACCATACCCATACCATAGTCATTTTGTAAGATAACCCATAGCCATAACCCTCCCAGTTTGGTTAGATTGGCTTCAGGCCACTTTTATAGATGGTAAGGGATCGTGAGTCTTAATCCATCATTGAAATTGCAGCCAAGATGATTTTCTAAGGTCCCAACATTTATATCTTAAAAAAATATTTTCAATTTTTAAATCTGTCCACATTACAGCATATTATGATGTGAAAGGCAAAGCCTTTTGTCTAAGCTTGAAACAGCTTGACTCCAGATTCCATCAGAGTGGCCAGCAGTCTCCCCCTTTTTCTGCTGTAGAGAGCATTTTGTGACAGCTGTGAAGTGTTCAATGGACCTTGCTCTTGTGCAAACAAAACTGGACTGGTGGTGACAAATTTATCCTTGGTGTAGCATGCTTGACTCTTCCACATTTACAGAAGGAACAATTTTGAACCCTGAAAGCTGAAAAGCATGATGTTGACCAAGATTTAAAAACCAAGCTGGAGTTTTGTACCTGCAAGTGTAAACATGTTTTGCTAAAGTATCTGTTCAAAAACAAGAAATAACTTTTTCAAATTTCCCAATGTGTTTTTAAATATTGGGAATAGGAACACTGAATATCACAAATAAAAACCTTACTGCATCACAGTTGCTTACACTGGAATCCAAAATTGAGTAAAGATTATTCAAGTGGCAACTAAAATCTCAAGAGAAAAAAAACTGGCTATCATTTTAAAAAGCTGTCACTGGGTAGAATTATTTGTCCAAAATATTAAAAAGCTCCAAATGTAGCAAAACATAAATTCAATTTTAAAGAGATACTAGAATTTTACTTTAGAATTCCAGAATAGAAATAGATTAATTTAGAATTAATCCAGGACAGTGAATCTTAAATATGTGTTATCTTTGTAAGATAGAAAATTCTAAAAATGAATGTTATGCTTAGCTAGAACTTTCAAGCATAATTAATAAGTTATTTAAAGATCCCACTTCTGGCAGTGCTGTTCTTGTAATATTTGTGATGCAAAGTCAGAGTATGTAGAGCCATTACACAGTCCTCAGAAATCAGAAAGAAGGAGAAAGAAACCTAAAACAATTCTGCCTTAATTTTGTTAAGTATAACAGAGAGTTGACCTCAACTTTGGCTGGCTTTTAAGATCTTGTTATAATACCTTAACTGCAATAAAGTATATTACAGAACCTTTCCTTCTCCTAATATATTATACAACTTAAAATACCATACATTACTTTCCAAACTTAAATTTTTTTATATAATCACATCATTCTTATATTTTCTATTACCTGTTTCATTATTACCCATAAAAATATTACAAGTTAACTTACATCTATAATTTTTCCCAAAGTTGCACCAGAGCATATCACAAAGTATATACCTAGCACACAATATCCACCTTCTTATCACACCGTAAATATACGTACCAACCAAATAGCAAATCATAACCTACAAATTATCAGTAAGCACTACTACAAATCTTCCCAATTAAATTTTCATAATCATCTTAAAACTAAAGCAACATAAAATATTACATAGTTATTTTATAAGGGTGAAAAGTATATCCCCAAATATTTAGCCCTTCTAACAATTTCAATTCCCATAATCCTTATTACATTATTATCTCCTGCAGTTATGCAACTAAATCTTCAGGCTTGGTTCATTCGTCTAGAAGCAGCACGCCTCTTCCAATTTCTGGCCTCCTCCAGTGGTACTGAAATTTGATCCACTGCTGTAACTTTCTCATCTGTCTGTATTATTCCTTCAGCATCTTGTAGATTCTCTCTGTATCGTTGAGACTCTCTCTCACCTTTTTTCTTTGTAGATTCCAAAAATGGTATGGGGGCTGCTTTTAAAACATTACTGTAGAAATCACGTGCCTGAATCACCGTAGTAAAACAATGCCTCGTACCTTCATAGGTCACCACCATACCCACTGGTATCTGCCATCTAAACTTGATATCACGTCGTCTCAATTCTTGTGTCAAAAAAGCAAATTCCTTCCTTTTTCTTAAAATTCTTGAAGGGATCTCTTTTAAAATCAGAACTTTTTGCTCAGCAATTACAAAATCAATATTGTAGGAGGCCTGGATAACCTCATTTCTAATCATTCTCTTTGTAAAATAAACCACCACATCTCTGGGTAATTTCCTTTGTCTTGCAATCCAAGAATTAACACAAAAATTTTTATCTATATCTTCCATTATTTCATCTGCTGGTCGTCTCAGCACCCCTTCCAAAGCCTCAGAAACCATTTTCTTCAAATTTTCCTTAGGATTTTCTTTTAGGCCTCTAATCCTTAAAGCAAACTCCATCTGATAATACTGTGTCGAGATCAAATCATAATCAATTTTCTCTACCACATTTTCAGTTTCTGTCATTTTTGCTTCCAGTCTAATATCATTTTGAGTAAGATCTTCCACTCTTTCGTCCAAATTCTCAATACATTTAGCCATGCCTTGCAATGCAGATAAAATGTCTGCTCTCAGTTCTGTTAATTTCTCTGTAATCTTTTCATCCATAACCTTAGCTAGTTTTTCTGTTAACTTCTCCTCCAACTTTTTATCCATTATCCCATTATCTCTCCATAGTCTCTTGCAGCAGATTCTGCAAATCTTTTACTGTAAGAGCTGATGCAGATACGGGTGCAGGGGACAATAAAGTTTTCAATGAAGACTGCTGCACCAGAGCAGGAACTTTAGAAGATATAGCCGCCATTTTCACCCACTATTGTTAATTACGCACTTCCACTTACGAGCTCAGCAAAGTCCATTGAGTTAAAGATCAAAACACCATCTTCACCAAAATCTCCTGCATCGCTCTGCCTGCGTCCTCGTTCTCAAAAGTTCTTCCTTGCTAGCAGGGATGGTTGCAAACGCCGTGTTCTGCTCCAAAAAACCCGGAGCAGAGGCGCCTCGCAGTCCGGAGCATGCCCAGGCTTTGGGGGGGCTCAATCCTTCAGCCGCCAAAACTTAAGTTCTGGCGGCCCCGGAGAGCTCTACCCCTACCTGGGTGCTCACCCCTCCCTCTTCTCCCGAGGAGGGGGCTTCCGAGCCACCGAAACAGCTGATTGGCGCTGTTTTCGGCGGTTCTACGGAGCCGCGAGGCTGACAGCCGAAGAATGGCTGCCTCCGGCGACGCCTTGCCATCCGGAAGTCCCCCATCTGTGCATCTTCTGTTTGTGGCAAGAGGATGCCTTGGAGTGGAAGGCCAGTGGATCATCATACAGATTGGAGAAATCACGTTTCTATTAAGCAGTAGAAGAGCTTTTAGTCTCCTTGCAGTTAAGTGTGAGATGACATGAGGCAGGAATAGGAACTGAAGTTGATCTTCCATGTTTGAGGAAGAGGAAGAGAAGAATAGGAAGGGTTCATTATTCTAATTAGGTCTCTCTGTGTGTGTCTCTGTTTGTATGCATGCATACTTAGGCAGTTCCATTGAAAATGAGACTTGTGGAAGAGAAGCTGAAACTAGTTATTGCAGGGGACCATCCTCTAATTTAGCTAACACCTTATGACTTTAAATGTTACATCAGCAGAAAATGGGATATACATTCAATAATTAAATAACCTTGATTCTAACATTCAGTGACAAATTTTAAGACCAGTCTTCTATCAAATGCAGCACTTTTCTACCATGTCCTGAGAAATTCTGATCAATAATTGACTGGAAGATTCACCTTAAAACAGCCTGGAGGTTTCTAAATATAAATATTTACCAATTATTCGGATTGGATGTAGGTCATGGGTATGGGGAAAGGACATCTTAGCTAAAACCAGTTCTTGGAATTCATCGCTTTTTTTAAGCAGGCTGCTTGGACATTTCAGCAAGAGTAAGAAAAGCAGACCAATGGGCAGGCTTGCCATGTATTTTCCAACTTATCAGGAAAGGACGGGAAACATGATGTCCCTCCTCTGTTACAATGACCATAGGTCTGTCACATGAGGGGCTTATAGTGGTAGGAAGAGTGATCAGGATATAGCCCAAGGACAGGTTATCTGTGGTATCCCTTATGTTGCTATTTCTGCCATTCCATATGATTTGGCAAGATGGGCATGGTCCAAGTCCCTTCTATCAAACGACGTCATCTGATGAGATTCTGGTAGCATGGCTACTCTGTCATGGTGCCTGCCCTATGGAACTGTCACCCTTTACCTCCTATTACAAATCTTTGAGCTGGTACACCATCCATGGGCTTGGTATCCTCTTTTCAAACAGAGTTCTGCATATACCATACAAAAATCTGCTTTATTCTCAAATAGGTCTTTTGCCAAAAGCAATCAAAAGAAAAGTCTACACGTTCCAGTTGGTCTTCTTGCAGACAGAGCTTGAGAAAGCAGTGCTACAACTATTGCTTATTTTGCATGTCAGTACAATCATTTTTGCATTTGGGAAACGTGCCATTTATATTTATAGAAGGTACACGAAGATTCTTGCAAAAATCCACCCTCAAGTCTTCAGAGTAAAAGCTTTATTTATTTTGAGAATAGGGTTGTTTAACTTTTGCCTAAACATAATGTCATATAAACTGAAGAGCTCTGCAGTATTGCACATAATTTACTATCCAGTCTTCTAGGCGAACATTTTGTTAGCAAGCACAATGGAGCATCAGACTTCTACTGAACTGAGCAGGAGTTGACAGAGTTCAGTTCCCACACACAAATTAGTTTGAGAAAAATTCAGGGGAAAGGTAAACCAGGGATGATACGAATCCCTTGTTTCTGCTCACTCCAGAAATAGTTTCGCAAAAGCATATTTTTTTTCATTTTGTCATCCATTAGATACTTCAGAGTCAATGTCAGAATTCAGTTTGGAATTCAGTATAAATCCAATGTATAGTTGTTGCTCCATAAACACATGATGTCACTATCATCATGTCACTATCACTATGTCATCCTATGCAGAGTCTTGTCTTGCCATGGCATTTCCTTTGTCTGACCTTCCTCCCATATCTGCTGCCGCCTCAGGCATTCTCTCAGTAGCTCATCTTTGGGTGCCCTCAGTGGTGGGAGTCAGCCAGTTCGCACCACTTCGGCAGAACCAGCAGCTAATTTTTTGTTGCCCAGGCTCAGAATGGACTTCTGGAAGTAGCACCCACACAGAGAACCGGTTGTTCACATATTTGAATCCCATCACTGGGTGCCCTCTTGCTGATGTACTCTTGGATGCCCTGGGTTTAGTCCAGGGCAGTGGCTTTGACGTTTACCAAACCCTGTCTCTGCCCTCTTTCAAGCTGATGTGCACTCTCTGGGTTTTAGACTCTGGACTCTGAACAACTATAGCAAAAAACTGAGGGGGATACTAACATGATAACAGCCTTTATTTTAGGTACTGACTCTTCTAAGTTGTTGGTATAAATATGGGTCATAAATGCCTAACATGGAATATAAATGGAGCAAAAAGAAGACAATTGTTTCACTGTTTTAAAATATTGAAACAAGATGTAGTCCAGACATGTCAAGCACAAGGCCCGGGGGCCAGATCGGGCCCGCGAAGTGGTTTCATGTGGCCCGCGAAGCCATCCTGGAAACAGTGAGGGAACGGCCCCCACTGCCTTGGCCCTGGCCCAGAGACCCTTCTTCTGCCAGAGACCCTCAGATCTGTCCCACTCCTGCCCAGGCCCCCATAGGCACCCTTGATGCGAACGATGTAGAGCTGGCGATGCCCACCCAGTAGGCCATACGTACTCTAGCCACGCCCACCCAGTAGGCCACGCCCACCCAGGCCACACCCACCCGGCCCCTTGAGGGCAACCGCAATGCTGATGCGGCCCTCAATGAAATTGAGTTTGACACCCCTGATGTAGTCTGTTTGCAAGAACAACAACAACAACAACAACAACAACAACAACAACAACAACAACAACAATAATAATAATAATAATAATAATAATAATAATAATAATAATAATAATAATAATAAAAAGTTGGAAGGTACCTTGGAGGTCATCTAGTTCAACCCCCTGCTCAGGCAGGAAACTCTATACCATTTCGGACAAATGGCTGTCCAGTCTATTCTTAAAAACTTCTAGTGTTGGAGCATTGACAGCTTCTGGAGGCAGGTTGTTCCACTGGTTAATTGTTCTAACTGTCAGGAAGTTTCTCCTTAGTTCTAGGTTGCTTTTCTCCTTGATTAGTTTCCATCTGTTGCTTCTTGTCCTGCCTTCAGGTGCTTTGGAGAATAGCTTGAGTCCCTCCTCTTTGTGGCAGCCCCTGAGATATTGGAACACTGCTATCATGTCCCCCCCCCCTCATCCTTCTCTTCAGTAAACTAGACATACCCAATTCCAGCAACCGTTCCTTATATGTTTTAATCTCCAGTCCCCTAATCATCTTTGTTGCTCTTCTCTGTACTCTTTTTAGAGTCTTAACATCTTTTTTACATTGTGGTGACCAAAACTGGATGCAGTTTTCCAAGTGTGGCCTTACCAAGGCATTGTAAAGTGGTATTAATACTTCGCGTGATCTTGATTCTATTCCTCTGTTAATGCAGCCTAGCACTGTGTTGCCTTTTTTGGCAGCTGCAGCACACTGCTGGCTCATATTTAAGTGATTGCCCACTAGGACTCCAAGATCCCTCTCACAGTTACTACTATTGAGCAAGGTACCCCCTATACTATACCTGTACATTTGGTTTTTCCTGCCTAAATGTAGAACCTTACTTTTTTCACTATTGAATTTCATTTTGTTAGATAGCGCCCAGTGTTGAAGTCTGTCCAGATCCTCCTGTATCTTAAGCCTGTCTTCTGGACTGTTGGCTATTCCTGCCAGCTTGGTATCATCTGCAAATTCGATGAATTCCCCATTTATCCCTTCGTCCAAATCGTTGATGAAGATGTTGAAGAGCACTGGGCCCAGAACAGAGTCCTGGGGCACCCCACTGCATACTTCCCTCCATGTAGATGCGGTTCCATTGAGGACCACACGCTGAGTATGGCCGGTCAGCCAGCTATGAATCCATCTGGTGTTGATTATGTCTAACCCACATTTTTCTATCTTATTAAGTAGTAGGTTGTGATCTACTTTATCAAGTGCCTTACTGAAGTCCAAGTAAATTATATCCACAGCATTCCTCTGATCTACTAATTACATAACATATTTGATTTGCAAAAATGTGGGTAAAGAATTTATTTCAGCAAGAGTAAAAAGAGAAATTGAGTTGTTTTGTATATAAATCTCCAATTACATCCCATGTAATATTGATTGATGATCATAATAAATATGTGGGGATGGAAACTACTTTACACGGGGCGTTGTATAATTATCTGATATGAGATTCTGCCACAAATTAGGCAGTCATGCAAAGTATAGTATGTAATTAAATGTTGCAGCGCAACTGCTTATATGTATGAATGAGTATAGAGATCAAGGTTTTTTTTTTAAAAAAGCAAAAACTGCTGAAAACATTGCTGAGAAAACTCTATTCAGGCAAATGTTACAAAGTAAAGTATTCTCTAAGAAAACAATGCAAGCTTTTTTAGGGGTGATGAAGCAGCAGATGGTCCAAAATACAAATTACACATTTCTGAGTTCCTTAATGATGTAGTGGATGAAACAATTGTGGCAATGAAAGGAGTTTAGGGAGAAAGGTGGAATCATATTTCCTACCAATTCATTAACAAAAATAATTGGTGGAAGTATTGAAAAATGATGCAAAACTGTATCTTCACACCATAAAACAGAATTGATTCTGCCAGACTGATGACTGTAATAGCATTTCTTTAAAGTATATATAGCTTCAGAATATCATCAATGTGTGTCTGCTCTAGATGTCTGTCTGTCTGTCTATCGTCTATCTAGTACAGTGATCCCCAACCTTTCCTTGACAGCCTGGTGTGGTGCAAGGGGAGTGTGTGTGTGAGTGGCATGTGCATATGTGTGCACACAGCTCCATTGGTGCGAGTAGCATGCGTGCTATCCACTCGTGTGAATGGACCTTTGTGTGTGAATCTTTGCATTTGCATGTGAAGCTCCACTTGTGTGAGCAGTGGGCACTTTTGCTTATGCATAAAGCTCCACTCGCACAAGCGGAGGGAGCTTGAATGGAGGGCGTTTGTGTTTGCGTGTGAAGCCCCACTCGTCTGAACAGAGACTGCTCACACACAAAACCTGTTTTCCTTGTTCCCTTCTGGGAGGAGGCTTCGTGGTATCCGTAGTAGCAGAACATCCAGATTCAGCCATAGTTTCATTCCATACAGCATTAACCTTGTGAACTCTCAAGCTTCCTCCTTCCATTATATATTCAAGATGGACAGTATTTAATATTTTATTGTTATGTATATGTAGGGGTGTGGGTCTATACATATGTTGTATGTAGTATGTTTTAGGTGTGTGTCATGTATGTGTTTCACTTTGAGAGCGGGCAACTAAATTTCATTTTTGATGTGTGCCATTGTGCCCACAGTAAAATGACAATAAAGATTATCTTATCTCTTATCTTATCTTACTATACTTTCTATGGTCTAAGCAGCTGAGGTTTTGTCTTCAGGATTCCTATTCTGGATTTCACTTTATAGGAAATAAGTATCTGCAGTGGAAATGAAAATTCGGCACATCTTCAGTTTACAAGATATGACTAAAATAATAAAAGAAATTATCCAGAAAGTGCAATTAAATAAGGGTACTGATTTAAAAGTCCTTATCCACTAGATGTCACTACAACACAGCATTCAATTGCATAACTGATCAGCATCATGGCAAGAAATAAAGTTTGATAAAGCCATCATGGCAAGAAATAAAGTTTGATAAAGCCACTTGAAAAAGCCATAATGTCTTAGTTGGAATCACAAAACCTCTCAGCGCAAACTTTTTGCAGTTAAATAGTTACACTAACTGAATGAAATCGTATGCACACTGAGCTGATTTATTAATTTATTTTTTTTTAATGTATGGATTATGTTTCATATGAAGGAGGTTTCTGCTGTGCATACTATAAACTTCAGAAATCAGAATCAGAATCAGAATAACAGAGTTGGAAGGACTCTAGTCCAACCCCCCCCACCCAAGTAGGAGACCATACACCAAGGGTAGGCAACCTTGGCTCTTTTATGACTCGTGGACTTCAACTCCCAGAATTCCTGAGCCAGCATGGCTCATCATGAAAACCTCTTCCTTCCCCTCAGCATGTCTGGCTCAGGAATTCTGGGAGTTGAAGTACACAAGCCATAAAAGAGCCAAGGTTGCCTATCCCTGCCCTACACCATTTGTGACAGATGGCAGTCCAGTCTCTTCTTTGAAAGCTTCCAGTAATGAAACTCCCACAAGATCTGAAGGCAGATTTCCACTGGTTGATTGTTCTCACTGTTATCTCTAGGTTAAATCTCTCCTTGATCAGCTTCCATCCATTATTCCTTGTCTGGATTTCAGGTGGTTTGGAAAACAGGCTGATCCCCTCTTCTTTGTGACAGCTCCTCAAATATTGGAAGACTGCTATCATGTCTCCCCTGGTCCTTCTCTTCACTAGATTAGCCATGCCCAGATCCTGTAGCCATTCTTCATAGATTTTAGCCTCCAGTCCCCTAATCATCTTTGTTGCTCTTCTCTGCACTTTTTCTAGAGTCTCAACATCTTTTTTATAATGTGGAGACCAAAATTAGTTGCAGTATTCTAGGTGTGGTCTTACCAAGACTGTACAGAGTGGTATTAGTACATCATGTGATGTTCATTGAATCTCTCTTTTAATGCAACTTAGAATTGCATTGGCTTTTTGGCTCATCCGTCGGAAACTTGACACCAGCACACTATTGGCGCATATTTAATTGATTGTCCACTAAGACTCCAATATCCCTCTCACAGTTACTGCTATTAAGCTTGGTTTCACCCAAGTGCTGTGGGGGTCCAAGAGAAGCGTCCAATGGACTTTGCTCTGTTTTGATGGAGGCCCAACCCAGAGTGACCCCTAGGTCGGGCTTGGGGCATTTCCTGACAGATTATTCTGCTTTAATGGGGCAGACCCAGCAGCCAACACCCGTTGTTGCTTCCCCATAGTATAAACTATAGTTCATACTTCCCCGTAGTATAAACACAACCCCTCTCAAACACCGTCTATTCTTCTCCGCCACTGATAGGTGGGGCCTGGTGGCACCTAATTCCATAGGTTCTTCCCACAGAGGCAGGTTCTTGTACACAACTGGGGCCACCTGGGTCTCCAGGGAGGCACAGTGACTCCTCCGCCACTGCAGCTGAGTGTCGATCCTTAAACCAGAGATGGACCAACGCATTGAGGTTCGGGGGAACATTGACATGGACCAGCCCATCCAACAGATCTTCCGACAAGCCATCCTGGAAAGCATCCATGAGGGCAGCTTCATTCCAGGCTGAATCTTGGCTAAGCAGCTGAAACTCACTAATGTATTCCAATAAAGGGTGTTAGACCTGCTTCAGGGCTTTTAGGCATTGAGTAGCGGTCTGTGTCTTGATGGGGTCCTCATATATGAGCCGAAGGTGGTCACAAAACTCCAGGAAGTCATCCAACAATAGATTAGGCTGGAAAAGCAGGGGTGTGGCCCAGTGGGCCGCAGCACCGGAGAGAAGGCTGATCATAAACCCCACTTTATCCTGGTCAGTGGAGAAGTTCTCTCCTCTTGGGCTGATGAAGAGCTGGAATTGTTCCCCAAATGCTGGAAACCTGTCATGATTGCCATCAAATTTTTCTGGCACTGCCACTGGGCATTTCCAACAGGGTTGTGGAGCAGGTGAGCTTGAAGCTGAGCAACTTGCACTGACAGCAATGTCATGTGTTGGAAGAGCTGGGCTTTCTCTGTACGTAGCTACTCCATGTTAGTAGGGAAAAGGTAGCAGACAAACTGTTCTGACCCAGCCCTTGTGAGTAATGATTAATGGTTTATTCATGAGTAGAAGCCCCTTTTATTTACAAGGCAGGAACCAGCTAGGTTCACAGGACAACTCCTGTTAGCAAGTCTTTCAAGGCTTAATCAAGCCGTAGCAGTCTCAGCTCACACTGGCTGAAGCATTTTCAATGTCTATGAATGTCTTGCTAGTGTCAATTAGCACTTCAAACATAAACAAATAGCCCGGGGGAAAACCTGGGTCTTGGCAGGGAATCATGGCAAAGAAGTCCAACTGATTGAAATCTCCAGTAACATGAATAACAGCCAACCACTCCCAAACCACTCCCGAACCATTCCTATTTATGTTCCAGCCAGGAAGGGGCTAGCTAATGTCTCCTTCTTTCTCTTAAGAGCTGGCCCATAAACCTCCGTTGCTCTGGTCTCCTCTCCTCCTGGCAGATACGTGCGTATGGGACAGGCCCCATCTGCTGCTCCTCCCCACTCAGCTCAGGCTCCAGCTCTGCGCCTGGTTCTGAGTCTTCTTGCTCATCGGAGCCTTCTAAAAACTCCGATGACAACCCAGGCACCCCCTCCTCATCCTCATCTGACTCAGGTGCCAGCTTTGCTGGCAGACAATGAACTACAACAGCAGTGCAGATATTGTTCCAAGATTCCAATTGCTTTCTCAATTCCGCCATCTGTTTCAGGATGATGTGCTGATGACAGACATATTTGCACATCTAAGGCCTTCAGTAGCACTTTCCAGAACCTGGCCATAAATTGAGCCCTCCTATCCGAAATGACCCTATCAGATAGGCCATGCAGCTGGAAGATATGCTGAATGAACATGCGAGTTGTGGCACGGGCTGTCGGCAACCCATGACAAGGGATGAACTGTGCCATTTTGTCAGCATGTCCACTACAACAAACACTGTCACGAACCCAGAAGATGGGGGCAAGTCCATGAAGAAGTCCATGGACACTGCTCCTCAGTATCTATTGGGCATCAGCAAAGGCTAGAGCAGACACGGTGGGGCTCCCATCACCGACTTGGTCCACCGGCACTGTACACAAGGTGTGACGTAGGCCTGGATGTCGTGTTGCAATACGAGCCACCAGAAAGTACAGGAGACCAGATTCAGATTTTTGAAGAGGCCAAAATGCCCTGTCGCAGGTTTGTTGTGGCTTTGAGGGAGGATGAGTCCCCAGAGATCCCACAAAATCAATCAGCAGTGTAGAGTCCTCCAAAAATTTAAATCCTTAACTTTCAAAGGTAGTTTCCACAGTGATTTCCAGTTCCCCTCCTCGCCATCTTTAAAGTCATGGAGCTTCAGAAATGACAAGAGTTCCACAAAAAGCAAATGACAAGTTGCAACTAGAGGAAGCCTCTCTTGGCAAGAAAGATAATTATATAGAAAAATTAGTGTCTAAGAACCTGTGGCATCCTTTATTTTCCATTTAAATGGCCGGTTCTTCCACATTGAACTTGCATGGTTGCCCTGCCCCAGCCAGGGACTCACCCAATTACTTCTTCTTCAAGAAGCAGTCTGAGAGTGGAATAAGAGGGTTGATTTCCAAAGCTTCCCCTTTCCCAGGGAAGTTTCTTCTGGCTTAGAAACTGTTCTAAGTCTAAAACTGTAGAGAATCTTTAGGAGATCTAAAGACGTTTCCTACCGGCCAGGAGCATCTTCCTGCGGAAGTGCAATCTTGCAAAATTCTGTTATTATGATTTTACAATAAAAGTAGTATTGTCCTATATTGTTTGGGTTTCCTAGTATGATCTATCTGGAAGGCTGACAGTGCTGAGGACAAAATGAGAACACTTCCTAGGTTATTGCAGTGATTTATTTACTACCGACGTCTGTCAACCAACTGGAGAACAAATATCCTGGACAATTTGGGGAGCTTTCCAATTACCTTTTCTGTCAATTTTTTTTAAATTCTAATTTAAAATGCTTTTAATGTGCTATCAGCTACAGAAATAGCTAATTTTCTGTATTATATGTGTTTTGGTTTTAATATGATGTTTCATTTGTTTTTCTGTGGTCATGGTATACACATGTGTTAATATATTATCCAAGAATTGACTTTACAAATGGAGGGTGGATAGGTGTGTGTATGTATTTATGTGTCTATCTGTGTTTTAAAATGGTATTTGGTTATACTTGCTTTAAAGCAGACATGTCAAACTCACGATGTCACATGACATCGCGCGATGTATCGGAACTTTTTCCCCATTGCCGGCAATGGGGTGGGCGCGGTTTCTTTGTGACGCGTCTGGCCCACGGGCCAGCGGTTTGACACCCCTGCTTTAAAGGGTCTGTTCTGTGAATTTGTTTTGGAAAGGGTGCGGTTGGTAAGAGAAGGTGATTTAGATACAAATGTGTGCTTGGAGTGGACCTGGATCTGGTCTCTTGGAACTAAATGGTAGGCTGTACAATATTGGCTTGGATGGAGCCAGATCTATATACCAGGAATTTGGCTGGCTGCAGAAAGCGAAGCTTAGGAGAGAACTGGAAGAATTTAGTTGTTATTGGCATAGCAACAGTGAAAACATCTGATTACTAAATTATCTCATCTGGCAGTGACGGCAACAAATAAGGCAATGGACTCATCTCTGCCGTTTGGTGGAGTTGCAGAAACAAAGGTCAGACAGGTTAACATTATTGGCATAATGACAAAGGTAAAAGCTAGGATACCTGATGAAGCTTCTTGAAGCTTCACCACTTCAAGAACTGGAGCTCACAGTAATGGTGGAACTGAGAGGAGCTGCAGATTTTACCACCATCTGCACTATGACCCAGGGGACACCTTGGAACCAGCAATGTTGCTAGACACTCAGAAGCTTCATTTAGTCCAAAAGGCATTTTCCAGTTGCTCTTGTCATCGTGAGCCTATTACATGTATGCTCTGGGCTCTGCAGAAGCTTCCTATGAGCTTCTGGCTACAATTCAAAATGCTGGTTGTTAGCTATAAAGTCTTTTGTTTCTTGGCAGCAAGAAAGCACCTCCTCCCAAGGATACGACCCACCTGGAAGAACCTGCCGATCCTGATTGATAACCCAACATCTAGGATTATTTGACTTATTTTACACTTATAGTTTAATGGCTTATAATGTTTATTTGAGTCTTGCTATGGATATTTTTAATTCCGAGTGCCTTGTGTTTATTTGCTCTTAGTTATTGTAAACTGCCAAGACTCTGATCAGTTGCAGTGGGCATAAATGAGACAAATGAAATGTAAAATGCATGGATGGATAAAGGCAGATAATGGTTTAAGTATTTTCATTCACAGAGTTTAAAATAAGTTTTGGTTCAACTAATTTTTAAACTAAGTTGGTCAGGTAAACAAGGAAAGCTCAGCATTTTTTTATTAACCAGAGTAATTTAATACCTCCATCATATCCTTGATGCAAATAATGTATTGTCTATTCCCGTGGTGGCAAACCTATGGCACATGTGGCAGCATGCAGAGTCCTCTCTGTGGGCACACGCGCCATCACCGCAGTCCTAGGCCTTCAGTCCTGTCCATGAGCAACCTGCATCAAAATTTCCCCGGGCAAGTGGCTTTTTAAGCTGGGTTTTATAAAACCTTTTGGCTTTAGGCCTCCACCAACATGTGCAAAAAACAAAAAGTTCAATCAATTAATTTCAACTTCTCACGGGAAAAAAAAATCTCGCAAAGTTGTAATTGATTGATTGAACTTTATTTTTAGTCCCACACAGCGGCAGAGGAAGTGATGCATCGGAGCTCAAAAAAAGGTGCTGCGTTTTGGACAGAGAGGACCACTGGTTGAAAGAGAGGCTATTTATGTTAAAACTGAATGGCCCTCTCTCAACAGAGCGGGGTGGGGGGAATACAACATCATCTATCTCCAGTCTACAACACAGTCCTTTCAGCAGTTCCAAGAAGGTTCCACACCCATTTGCACTACTGAGGTGACCCTGATGACACAGATAAGCCTCCAGGTGGCCTCAATGACTCTCTAAAAAAATGCAAAAGACCAGCTGTCTGCAAGGAGTGTAAATCCTTCCATTCCCCACCATCCGGTCAGAGCTGAAGAAGCTTCTTGGATGAGAAGTGAAAGGTCTTCAAAGAGAAAAGAGAAAGTCCAGTTGCCTCGTGAAAGAGTACGTTTGGGACTAGAGTCTAGGAAATCTTAATAAAAACAGGGACATTCGTAAGAGGCACTGAATAATTCCTGAGGAAGCTTCCTCCATAAAACACCTGAGCAGTGTTGGTATCCATCCATTTCTGACCTTCTCTAGGTAGGTAGATATCCCTCTGGAATTGTCCTTGTTCTGTTACTGGAGCAACAATAACCTGAATTTAACAAAGATAATCACATTAATAGTATCTGAGACACAAAATGTGTATAAATACACTTGGTCTTAACAAAGAAGATAGGAACCTCACTTGAAACATGTCCACAATTATTTGATCAGACCAGCTCTAGGCACATCACAAAGTTGCCCAGACACACTTTAAAGCAGTAAGAGACATTTTTATCCTGCATCTGTAATTCCAATTTTTATATATAATAAAAATGTAAGGCTTTTAATTGTAATTTAGTTGTTTTTATTATGTGATGATATATTTTGACTATATAATATGGGAATTTCTCTTTTATATAAAGTAGCAGTTTCAAAGAAGGAAATCCAGAGGGAGATAAAAAACCCTGCTCTGCTTATTTTTAATATGTAACAACCAGATGATTTAAAGAATTAGAGCAAAAATATTTATTTAAAGGTTTCCCCTGAGGCACTGATTTTTAAATCAACACTGCAAATTTAAATAGGTATCATTATACACCATAGCACTTCAGAAGCTTATCAAATACAAAATGATAAAGAAGATACAGGATCTAGGCTGCAAAAATTCAATAGATATTGTAATGCTATGATAAAAATTTTCTTAATAGGAATAAAAACAACACTGGAGATCCTGCCATATAGCAGTATTATAGCAAAAGATATTAAAGTTCAATGTCTTGTTGCCTTGATACAGCAGCAATTAATTTTTTTAGATGAGTCATAATCAGCAAATAATGCTTTAACATTTAATTATATATTGACTGTATTTGAAATTTAACTAAAAAGTAATTAAAGCATTAATTATTCTCTCATCTCTTCCAGATGCCTATTAATGCTACCGTAATTAATGATATCACATAGCACACAATTATCTTAATCATGTAGGCAAACAATATTTGAAATAGTTGGGATTATTGTGGACCAGACTATCTCATAGAAATATACATTATAAACAGGAGAGCTGTGCAATGCTTTGGCTTTGATTCAGAAAGGCACTTTAAGTAATGTGTACATAGCACTGGCTTGCAATTTCTTATAGCAGTTTTGATTTTCCACATGTCATGAGGAAATTGCAGAGGGTAGCCATGCAAATCAGTGAAATGACATGGCTGCTTTAAAGACTAGCAGACAAAGTGCTATGCTCACACTCCAAGACAATTTTTGGAATCAAATCTGA
Organism: Vipera berus; assembly: GCF_964194415.1. Lineage (NCBI taxonomy): Eukaryota > Metazoa > Chordata > Lepidosauria > Squamata > Viperidae > Vipera > Vipera berus. The sequence goes on from NC_138202.1 coordinate 112,948,943, forward strand.
ATAGCCTTCAACACTATTTAGATCAAAATGGGGCAACCACATTATTCACTTCTCTTGTGCTGATCCCTAACCTGCCATATAGGGATGCTATTAAAGGGTTATATCCTTCTTTACTGTGGGCAAGGCAAATTAAGGAATGGGATGGGTGGATTCTATCATCTTAGTTTTGCTCGTTTTCAATCAAATGTCACTAGTTCATGAGAAAGCATCCACCAATCAACCTCTTAATTGGGAGGGAAATGGGATACAAAGAAACAGTTTTGATAGACTGACAGATCTGATCATCTCTTCAGTCTCTCCAGGCTTTGCACAAGGCATTTTTTTGGGGATTGGGAGAAGAGGTAGGCAAAGAAAATGACTTGACTATTTACCAATTGGCTCTCCAATCCTATGGCATTTATCCATGGGATCAGAGACATGGTACGTAAAAAGCCTGTTTTTTACTCACCGTTCCTTGGAACACTGTGCAGTGGAACAGCAAAGATCCCGCTTCAGTGTTCAGCCTTCCCACTGCTTTTTGACGGTTGATATAATATAATTGTCATTAAATCAGTCAAATCTTTTTGTTCTTCCAATTCTATCTGGGTTAGGTAGAAAGTAGTAACTGGTATTATGATTGTCCTTTGATTAATTGAATTCTCAATATATTGTATTTGAAGGCCTTTAGTGTCTTCATTCTTGGTGTTGTTTTCTTCAGGTGCTGCTGCTTTTTGGGTTGCAAGTTTTGTAGTTGCCATTAAAGTTTGGACTTTAAGGTCTTCTGTTGGTTGCTTTTGTTGTTCTTTGAAATCTCCTATTTTAGTATTAGTTTCCACTTCTTCTATTTGATTTTGGGTTATCTTTTCCTCATTTAAAATCAAAATTTGATTTGGTGGCTTTAAGTTGTCAGATTTTTCTTGCAGTTTGGCTTTAATTTGCTCTGTCATTGCCAAAATCGTGTCCAATATCAGTTTATAATCAAGTGGTGGGATGTATTCATCCATTTCATTGTTTGCAGTTAAATCTTCCATGGAGGCTGTTTTAATAATAGTCATAGATTTTCCACCTCCTGAAAATCTATTCAGTGCCAGGTGTTCCCACCCTTATCTTAGTGTCAAGGACAGCTCTGTTATTCAGTGAGCTCTCACAACAACAAAAAAAGGAAATTTACTTGCTGTACCAGGTTTCACCACAAGATGTCATCAGTAACATATAACATGCAATGTAGGGATTTTCTTTTCTTTTCTTTTTCCAAATTAATATAGAAATTTTGTAGGATTAGTCCAAATTTTTTCCTTAATTCACAGCTTAGAGAAAAGATAGGGTAGTGGATTCCCAGCAACAAATAGAAGCTTTTTAGTAAATACAGATGAAATTACTTAATTTCTTTGCTGAATTAATTAAAGTTCTTTTGTAGCTTTGAGGCTTTAAGATTTGTTCCCAGAGTAGATATTTGCCGTGTTCTCAAAAAATGGGGAAGGAGGTTTTCAGGAAAGTCCCACAGGAAGATGGTTAGGGAATAAGAATGTTAAAAGCTCACCCAGGTCCTCCAGATTGCTTCTTAGTGCTAGGTAGTGCTTTGGCTTTCGGCAGCGAGCAGCTTAATGATCGACCATCTTTATGGCCGGTCTCTTCTTCTTTGGGCCAAAGGAGATGATTCTGGATTCCAGCAGAGGGCTGCCGCCCTTCTGTGATCACAGGAATGTCCTCCTCTCGATAATCGCCCCCCAGGGTGATTTTTGACCCTTTTCAGGGTCCTCCAAAAAAGAAAGAAATGGACAGCAGGAAGCAGGCTGTTCCTGCACATCCAGAAGTGCCGCGTGCACAAACCGGAAGCCGGGAAGAGTAGATTATGTTTTGACAATGTCAGTTTAATAAATACTTTTTGCTGATGTGCTATATAATATTCTTTTAAAATATTTTCAGAAGTGATACTGTGATGCACTCAGGTTTTGTTTTTGTTTTTTTGTTAACTGGAGAGAGATTTCCAGAAGACTTTAGGGAGCTGACATTTTCAGGTATTCTAATACACATGTAAAATGGTGTCAGCCAGCCCTTTGGAGCTGACCTAAAATATGCTAGAAAAGAATCCATGTCTTACCTCCTCGCCTATGAGAAACTGGTCATCAATGGTAAAGGCAGCTGGCTCAGTGGGGCTGAGCCACCAGGTGGGCCGAAAAATTGGATCCCCCCTAGATAGCCATTCCTTGCTGTATTTCTCAATGAGTGGAACCACAAAGTTCTGGTGTCTCTGAATATAGTACCTAGTGAGGTTCAACACCTGAAAGAAAGGAAGGACAACAGAACAGCTTTCTTTAAAAAAAATACAAATCAAAATAAAGAAAAGGTTGTTTTAAAGTAGTAGATGCAATAAGCATTATTTGCAAATGCTTCACCGAGTAGATACAGAATTAGGCAGAAAACACGGACTTCTTGGTATTTCATCAATTTATTCAGCTTCTCATCGTAATTAGACACTGATGGAAATTTCCTCCTGAACTGAATGTGGTCAGGTTTTATCATCATTACCAGTGGAAGCAGCAATTGCACATGCCTCCTGGAATATAATCTAATGAAACACTTCAAGAGAGGAAAAGGACAGAAAAGCAACTTGTCTAAAGTCAGCTGGTTCAAAGCCTAGAGTTCTAAAGACAGGTTAAAGCCAACAGAGAAAGAGGGAGGGAAGGGAAGGAGAAGGAAGGAAGCAAGGAAGGAAGCAAGCAAGCAAGGAAGGAAGGGGAACAGAGGGGAGAGGAGGGAAGGGAAGGGAAGGGGAAGGGAAGGGAAGGGAAAGAAAGGGAATGGAAGGGCTTCCAGAAGTTTTTCAAAAGGAGCAAGATTGGAAATAACTACAGTGGGGAAGAATTCCAAATGTGGGAGGTAGCAAGGCACAGCTAATCGACAGAAGAAAATGCTAAAGGACTAAGAGGAAGGAGGCCCATATGCAGAGATTGTACCTCTGAAAGGACAGCAATGTTGTAAGGCTTCTGGAAATCTGGGCTAATTTGATGACAATAGCAATAGCATTTTAGACTGACATACTGCCCCATAGTGTTTTACAGCACTCTCTGGGTGGTTTTCAATGTCAGCATTATTTGCATATTGTCCCCAACAATCTGGGTTGTTGTTTTACTGACCTTGGAAGGATGAAAGGCTGAGTCAACCTTGAGTCCCATCAGGATCAAACTCCAGACTGTGGGCAGAATTTGCCTGCAATATTGCACTTAACTACTGCGCCATTAGAGCTCAGGACTTTACAGCATTTCCCGTAGAGTAGTGGGGTAGGGATTTCCACATTGGTGGCCATTCTCACCTTGCTGGCCTCCTGTCTTACTGCCCTCCCTCTTTTTCCATAACTGCATTACTATTCCTCTGATAGAATCTCCAGTTAAGACCTTTTACAACTGGTTTTTTCCTTGCCTTGAAAAGAGCCACAGGAAGGAAGGAACAAGGAATGGGGAAAGGTGCCAATTAGCTGCCTTTTTAGTGCCTCTCCATGGCCAGTTGAAGGGAGTCCTGGCCAAGGCAACAAGGGGAAAGTGAGGGCAGTTCCAAATGTCCCGCAAAATTACTGCTAATGATTTGAATTGCAAAGCTGGCAATCGCATGGAAAGGCATGAGGAGAAGGCTAGTAATAGCTAAATTGAAGGAAAGAAGTAATACAAAAGGAACTGAGGGTTGAGTAGAGGGACAAAGAAGGAAGAAGGTAAAGGAGGAAGAAGAGAAGGAAGGAGAGGAACAAGTTTGAATTGGCTAGCCTATGAATGGCATTGTGGAGATCACAAACAAGATTTTAGCTAAATTTAGAATTAAAGCATGAGGCTTAAAATGATAGGTTGGAAGCACAGTAAAATATTATTATCATTGATGAAGGAAGAAAGTTAAGAACATAAATTAGTGTTAATAAATTGAGAAAAGGAAAAAGCAAAAGTTTGCAATATTAAGAAGGAAAGTATGACAAGAACATGTACTAGAATTTGAGGACAAAAAGAGGCATTCTGTAGAGGCATAAACACTCAGTCTCACAAGAGAATAGAATGAACTGTTGTGAAATAGAAAATAGAAATAAAGAGGAAAATGAAATGGATTGTTTGAGAGGGCCTTCAGGGATTTCTACTGTATCCATCTTAAGCTTGGAGATGATTAATCCTTCCAAAGAATACATTGGAGAGATAAAAACAGTAGGGGCCAACAGAGTACATGAGAGAGACAAATCTTGATAGTTCAGTGGGAAGTTTCAACAATTTTGTAAAGAATTCTGGGAGAGTGATTTATGTCATTAAGTTTTTGTCAACACTTAGGGATCAGACAGACAGATTTTCTCCATGATGATCTGTCCCTAATCTGGTTCTTCGGTTCTTCCAATTATACATTTATCACTACTGTAACTGAATCAATACACCTTGCCTCTGGTTTTCCTCTCCTCTCCTCCCCTTTCCTTCTATTTTGCCCAACATTAGGGCCTTCCCAAAGAGATGGATCTTTGCATAATATGCCCAAACTAGGATAATTTGACCCTGGTCATTTGTACCTCAAGGAAGAATTCTGGGTTGATTTGTTGGATGATCCATTTTTGTAAACTTGGCTGTCTGTGTATTTTCAGAGGTCTTCAAAAGCATCAAGATACATTTATTCTAATTACATTGAAATAATTTGGGATTCATATCAGAGGAGAAATAATGGATGGCAAGCTACTATCTATCTGCATTAGATCTCAAGTTTTAACAACTAAAAAAAGGACAAGGACATTTTTTTTTCAGAGGAACTTGAAAGGTAGCAAACAACCAGCCTGGAAAAAAAGTTTTGTTTTTTTAAAATTTTAGTATCGTTAGAAAGCAGATGATACCACTCTAATGGCAGAAAGTGAAGAAGAACTAAAGAGCCTCTTGTTGCGGGTGAAGAAGGAGAGTGCAAAACCTGGGTTGAAACTCAACATTAAGAAAACCAAGATCATGGCATCCGGCCCTCTCAATTCCTGGCAAATAGATGGGGAAGAAATGGAGGTAGTGACAGATTTTATTTTCCTGGGCTCCAAGATCACTGCAGATGGGGACTGTAGCCAAGAAATTAAAAGACGCTTGCTCCTCGGGAGGAAAGCCATGGCAAATCTACACAGCACACTAAAAAGCAGAGACATCACCCTGTCAACAAAAGTGCGTATAGTCAAGGCTATGGTCTTCCCAGTTGCAATGTATGGCAGTGAAAGTTGGACCATAAAAAAGGCTGAGCACCAAAGAATTGAGGCCTTTGAACTATGGTGCTGGAGAAGACTCCTGCGAGTCCCTTGGACTGCAAGGCGATCAAACCAGTCAGTCCTAGAGGAGATCAACCCTGACTGCTCTTTAGAAGGCCAGATCCTGAAGCTAAAACTCAAATACTTTGGCCACCTAATGAGAAGGAAGGACTCACTGGAGAAGAGCCTAATGCTGGGAAAGATTTATTTATTTATTTATTTATTTAGTTACATTTATATACCGCCCTATTCCCTGAGGACTCAGGGCGGTTTACAGGGAATTAAAAATCCAAAATACAAAAGTTAAGAACCAAATTAAAAAATATTAAATTGACCCTGTACTCAATTAAAAAGAACCCCAATTAAAAATTTCTCCTCAGTCTGGGCCCGAGAGCTCGAAGAGCCAGGTCTTCAGGCCCCGGCGGAATGATCGGAGGTCGGGGGCAGTTCTCAGTTCCACCGGCAGCTGGTTCCAGAGGGCAGGCGCTCCCACCCTATCCCTGGGTGTCACCCGCCGGCAATCTCTTACCGGCGGGACCCTGAGCAGACCCTCCCTGTGGGAGCGCACTGGGCGAAGGGCGTTTGATGCCGGCAGCAGGGGTTCCCTCAGATATCCCGGACCCAGGCCATGTAGGGCTTTATAGGTGATAACCAGCACCTTGAATTTCACCCGGAGGGCAACCGGAAGCCAATGCAGCTCACGGAGTAGAGGTGTTACATGGGAGTATCGGGAAACCCCCATTACAACTCGCGCGGCCGCATTCTGCACCAATTGAAGCCTCCGAGTGGTCTTCAAGGGCAGCCCCATGTAGAGAGCGTTACAGTAGTCCAAACGGGAGGTCACAAGCGCGTGGGTAACTGTGCGTAGGGCGTCTCGGTCCAGATAGGGACGCAACTGGCGCACCAGGCGAACCTGAGCAAAAGCCCCCCTGGTCACGGCTCCTATATGGTCTTCGAAATTGAGCCGTGAATCCAGGAGGACGCCCAAGTTGCGAGCCCTATCGACGGGGGGTAACACCTCACCCCCCATCATTAAGGATGGGATAACTTGGTTAACCCGAGATGCCGATATGCACAGCCACTCAGTCTTGGCGGGATTGAGACGAAGCCTGTTTCTCCCCATCCAGACCTGAACCGCCTCCAGGCACCGGGACATCACGGAGAGGGCATCACTGGGTTGGTTCGGGGTGGAAAGAAAAAGTTGGGTATCATCAGCGTACTGATGATATCCCACCCCAAAACCACGAATGATCTCGCCCAGCGGCTTCATATAGATGTTGAACAGGAGAGGCGAGAGCACCGACCCCTGAGGAACTCCACAAATGAGAGACCTCGGGGCGGATCTCTGCCCTCCTGTCAACACCGACTGCGAGCGGCCCTGGAGGTAGGAGGAGAACCACCGTAGAACGGTGCCTCCCACTCCCAGCCCCCTGAGACGCCGCAGTAGGATACCATGGTCGATGGTATCGAACGCCGCTGAGAGATCTAATAGGACCAGGACAGAGGAGCAACCCCTGTCCCTAGCCCTCCAGAGATCATTCACCAGCGCGACCAATGCCGTCTCCGTGCTGTGTCCGGGCCTGAAGCCCGATTGGTACGGGTCCAGATAATCAGTTTCCTCCAGGAACAGAGGGAGCTGATGCGCCACCACGCTCTCAACAACCTTCGCCAGAAAGCGAAGGTTGGAGACTGGACGGTAGTTGTTTAAAACAGCCGGGTCCAAAGCAGGCTTCTTGAGAAGGGGTCTCACCACCGCCTCCTTCAAGGCGGCAGGAAAGACACCCTCCTTCAAGGAAGCAGTTATTACTGCATGGAACCAGCCTCGCGTTCCTTCCCGAGCCGCATAAGCTAGCCAGGAGGGGCACGGATCCAACAAACAGGTGGTGGTGCTCAGTCTCCCCATGATCCTGTCCACATCATCAGGGGAAACAGGGTCGAACTCATTCCAGATAACGTGCTCAAGACCGCCTGATTCCTCCACATTAGACTCTGCCCAGTCAGAGTCCAAGCCGGTCCGGATCCGAGCGATTTTGTCCGCCAGATGATGACTAAACTCCTCGGCTCGTCCCTGCAAGGGATCCTCTCTCACCTCCTGATTAAGGAGGGAGCGAGTCACCCTAAACAGGGCGGCCGGGCGATTATCTGCGGACGCGATAAGGGCGGCAAAGTAGTTAGACTTCGCCGTCCTTATCACCGCAAGATAAGACCTTATAAAGGTTCTTAACTGCAATCGGTCGGACTCGGATCGGCTGGATCTCCAACCGCTCTCTAGACCTCGTCTCCGACGCTTCATCTCCCGGAGCTCCACAGAGAACCATGGGGCCCAACGGGATCTGCGACGGGTCAGAGGTCGCATGGGTACAACGCAGTCGAGTGCCCTGGTGGCTGCCGTTTCCCAGGCCTCCACCAGGGCATCGACTGGGCTGTGGGTAAGGGTGATAGGTATAGGCCCAAGCGCCCTCTGGAACCAATCTGGGTCCATTAGGCGCCTGGGGCGGAACCACCTGGTCGGCTCCGCCGCCCAGCGGCGGGGGATGGCATGATGGAAAACCAGCCTCAGGAGGTGATGATCTGACCATGACAGAGGGGTGATAGATGGAGAACCCCCTCCCAGATCATCCAACCACTGTCCAGACAGGAACACCAGGTCGAGAGTGTGATCCCCCTCATGAGTCGGGCCCTCAATAACCTGGGTCAGGCCCATGGCTGTCATGGAAGCCATGAACTCCCGAGCTAACTCCGACGACCCTACCAGTGATGGCAGGTTGAAGTCACCCAGGACTATAAGCCTGGGGAACTCCACCGCCAACCCTGAGAGGGTGTCGAGCAGCTCGGGCAGGGCTGTTGCCACACAGCTGGGCGCCAGGTATGTAAGCAACAAGCCCAACTGAACCCGAGGACCACACCTCAAGAGGAGGGACTCACTCCCGGCCATCTGGACAATTGTGGCCTCCCGGGGACACAAAGTCTCCCGAATAACCACTGCCACCCCACCACCCCTGCCCTGAGCCCGTGGCTGGTGCAGCACCCGGAAACCCGGCGGGCATAACTCGGTGAGAGGCACCCCTCCCTCCGAGCCCAGCCAGGTTTCCGTGATGCACGCTAGATCTGCACATTCCTCCTCGATCAGGTCACGGATGAGGGGAGCTTTATTAACTACGGATCTAGCGTTAAAATAGACCAGCCTGAGCTCAGGGGCCTGATCACCCTCATCCCCGGGTAAGAGGGTGCTAACCGGAGGGTCGGAGCGCGCCACCGCTCGAAGATAGCGGGGGCGCGATCCCAGATGTTGATATGACCCTCCACGCAAACACCTGCTGCCATACCCTATCGCCGTGGGGATTCGATGCCCCACCCCCACATTCCCAGAGCCAGCAGCCACCTCCCCTGACCCCGTCCCGTCAGGACCTCTAACAGGTCCAGACTGAGTGCCGGTTACAGGTTCCCTCCCCACCCCCCCCTCCCTCCCCCTCCCTAACCTCTTAAAATAACCGGCTAAAAATCTGATCAGGGGCCTCTTAGCACGTCTTAACTCGAGGCCCCTATCCAAGCCCAACCACCTCTCGGAGTCCCAAAGCTTGGGCCCGTCATTAAGGGGAGTATGGAAACTGGCGACAGGTCGCGCCCATGAGGCAGGAACCACCCTAAGGGCATACAAGTCCGCTTCGGAATAACGATGGATCATATTGCGCTCGAATAGTCTCTTAGGGCCGATGTTGTAGATATGGCCAAAGGATTGTTCGTTGATGGTGCAAAGATGGAAAAAGAAGAGGTCCAGTGGGCATAACTCTCAATCTGCAAAGCCATCTCAGCTCTCACCTGAGATGGAATTCCAAGGGACAACCTCAGCCGTCCTCTCACTCCGGCTGAGGAGTCTAACTGGAGCAGAGAGAGAAAAGGGGAGTCCTAAGCCAGGCCCACCCCAACTGGTCTCCCACACCAGTGAGGTGGTCGCTGACCAGTCCAAAACCGTCCTCCCACCACGGTTCGGTCCCGTCCACACTGGATTATCCATAGGGAGATCTTAGTTCCCATCAGGTATGGAGCTAGCCGTAGTGCCTGCCTGTCAACAAAAGAAGTAAGGAACAGGCAGGCCGGGCCTCTGTCGATCCTCACACCTCCAGCCCGCACCGCCAGTCTGGGGGGGGGAGAACAAAGCATTCTCTCCCCAATGTCCATCCACCAGTCCAAACCATCCTTCAACGGCGGAGAGAGGTGATCCCAGCAGCTATGTTGAGTCCGGGAATTCACTAACATGACCGCCGAGGCCGATGACCAGGCCCACAATCTGCAACCACCATCCGGAAGAAGAAGGAGGCTCCTCACCGCCAAAAAACGGTGTCAGCCAGCAGATGGTTGTAAAAGGATCTCCGTCCGGTGGGGTCGTCGCCGCTGCCCCTCCGACAAGCAGAGGGTATCCATGGCGAACAGGCAGAGGAAAGAAGGCAGGTGAGGCGTCCTGGGCTTCACGGCGCTGTAGCGGTGCTTGACGCCATAACAGAGCTCAACAGGTCAGCAGGGATTGTCAGCGCTGCTCATTCAGATCAACAGGCCGCTAGCTCGGGGGGGGGAGGCTCAGCGTCATGAAAAGTAGCGCCCAGGAGCCGTTTCAAAGATCCCCCAATCCCCAAAGTCGCCTCAGCCCGCAAGCAGATGAAAACAGGCAGACGTCCCGAGCTTCACAGCGAAGCAGCGCTAATAGAGCTCAGCAGGTCGGCAGGCAGTTCTCAGTTCTCAGCGCCGCTCGGTTGAATCAACAAGCCGCTATTCCGGAAGGGGGGGGCTCAGCGCCACGAAAAGCAGCGCCCAGCAGCTGTTTTGAAAACCCCCAATCCCCAAAGTCGCCTCGGCCAGCAACAGCATGAAATAAGCTCAGCCAGCAGCAGATGAAAAGAAGCAAGGCAGACGTCCAGGATTCACGGTATAGCTGCGCTTGGCGCCATCATGAGGCCAGCAGGTCGGCAGACGGCAGATGTCAAACGCCGCTAGTTCGAAGGGGGGGGGCTCAGCGCCACAAAAACAGCGCGTAGCAGCTGTTTTTAGATCCCCCACCCCCAGAATCGCCTCCACATACCTAGGGCTTCCCGGAGCAAATTCCTTTGGGGCCCTCAAAGAGCGCCCGAAGCTTAAGTTGCGGCCGTCGCCATCTTGGGCAAGAAAAAAAAAAAGATTGAGGGCAATAGAAGAATGGGACGACAGAGAATGAGGTGGCTGAATGGAGTCACTGAAGCAGTAGGCGTGAGCTTAAATGGACTCCAGAAGATGGTAGAGGACAGGAAGGCCTGGAGGAATGTTATCCATAGGGTCGCGATGGGTCGGACACGACTTCGCACCTAACAACAACATCATTAGAAAACAAAAAAAGTTTACCTACCCTATCACCACAACAGACCCATGGTGGAATCCTGAAAGACATGACTGGAAGGAAAGTGACAATTTGGAGCCATCTAATATACAGCTCTTCATCAATCAGAAATTCACCTGGAAGTGTTCCACCTTTACAAAACATACAGAAAACTAAATTAGCAGGCTATATGAAATGTAAGATAAATCATTAATATTCAGCTTTAATTTTAGATTCAATAAATGAGTAACCTCTAGAGTGAACTGATAATATAATTCAAGTCATTGTAACATCACTTCTCTGTTCTCTCGATAACCAGGGCAGTATTAAAACATGACACAATCAATATCATAGCCCAGATCTGCCCAGTTCCTGGGCTTTTACAGTCTCAATCCTTTAACTGCTAATACAGAAACCAGGGAAAGGTGGAGTGGGATGGAGGGGGGGAGCAGAATTGCTGTTAAAAACCAGCATTTTTCCAAAAGAAACAACTGAAGATAACAAATAACAAAGAAACTAAACCAAGAAAGGCCTGACCCTTCATACATTTTGCCACTGATTAAATCTGAACAGGGCAAGTGTTCTGAAGCATGTCAGAAAACTGTAAACAGTATAATGATTGTAGTGAAAAATAACATTTCTGACTATCTGACTCTTGAGAGAGAGAAAGCAATATAATTGGCCTGATTGGTTTAGGTTATGAAAAATTAAACTGATACACATTTCCAGCTGGAACAGTACAATACAGTACTAATATAAATAGCTGAATTTCAGATAAATGACCCAGATAATTTCCTGTTAAAAGAAGGGAAATGTTTCATCTCCCTCTGTCAAACACATGCTTCACGTTCATTTTTCAGGCAGCATTCCTCTTATATAACAATAGTAATAAAAAAACAGACAAAGCAATAAGAGTCGAAATAGAGGACTGATCCTTAAAGGTTTCATACTTCTGGGCCTTTTATTTCTTTTCTCTTTTTTTTGCTAAACATTATATTCCTACTAACACATGTTTATTGCATCTGGATGACTTAAAGACCAACCCAACTCAACAGTAATTATTTTCACTTTAAACTACTAGAATTAAAATACCATTTATTTATTTATTTATTTATTTATTTATTTATTTATTTATTTATTTATTTATTTATTTATTTATTTATTTATTTATTTAATTTTTATACCGCCCTTCTCCCGAAGGACTCAGGGTGGTGTACAGGGCAATAAATATTAAAAAGCAAAGTACAAAAGTTAAAAAACAATTAAATAATTTATGCCCGATCTATACAATAGTTAAAACCATATTAAAAACCCAACCCCAACCCCATCAGACCAGGCTGGATTGCTCAAATAAATAAGTTTTTAGATCCCGCCGGAAGGAGCGGAGGTCGGGGGCCATCCGGAGCTCAACCGGCAAGCGGTTCCATAGGTCTGGCGTGCCCACAGAGAACGCCCTCCCCCTGGGGGCCACCAGTCGACATTCTCTGATCGGAGGCACCCTGAGGAGGCCCTCTCTGTGGGAGCGCACTGGACGGAGGGAAGTTGACGCCGGCCGCAGGTGCTGCCGTAGGTAATCCGGACCCATGCCATGTAGGGCTTTGTAGGTCATTACCAGCACCTTGAATCTCACCCGGAGGGCAACCGGCAGCCAATGCAGCTCGCGGAGCAAAGGTGTAACATGGGAGTATCGGGAGACTCCCAACACATTGAGAGTCTGTAACTCTTGATCAACCCAACATCTCTGATATCAAGACAATGAGTTGTTTATTTATTTCCCATATTTCTGAACCACTCATCTCCCTCAAAGAGGGACTCTGGGTGGTGTATAATAAAATATAAACACGGCATATAAAAATTAAAATGTTAGAATTAAAAATTTAAATTAAATTTAAATATTTTTAGAAGGGGCAAGAATAATTAAACCTGGTTAAAAATAATTTAAAAGGTGAAGGAAGGGCTCTCAGGGTATCAACTAGACCCACAGCTGCCTGCTCCTTTCAGCTTCACAAGTGAGGCTGCAAAAGCGAAGAGCAGGAGAATTGGGGGCCTGTCTCACCTCTGAGGGAGAATATTCCTGGTGTGTGTGTGTGTGTGTGTGTGTGTGTGTGTGTAAACAACAGGGAAGGCTCTCTTCCTAGGTCCTACCAGTCAGGTGTGTGGCATGTATGTGTTTCACTTTGAGAGTGGGCAACTAAATTTCATCTTTGATGTGTGCTGTTGTGCCCACAGTAAAAAAATGACAATAAAGGTTATCTTATCTTATCTTCTTCTGCCAACCTAGCAGTTCGAAAGCAAGTAAAAAATTCAAGTAGAAAAATAGGGACCACTACGGTGGGAAGGTAACAGCGTTCCGTGCGCCTTTGGCGTCTAGTCATGCCGGCCACATGACCACGGAGACGTCCTCGGACAAGCGCTGGCTCTTCGGCTTTGAAACGGAGATGAGCACCGGCCCCTAGAGTCAGAAACGACTAGCACGCATGTGCGGGGGAACCTTTACCTTTACCTTTACCCTTATCTTATCTTATCTTATCTTATCTTATCTTATCTTATCTTATCTTATCTTATCTTATCTTATCTTATCTTATCTATCTTATTTTATCTTATCTCATCTCATCTCATCTCATCTCATCTCATCTCATCTCATCTCATCTCAGTTCTTTAATTGAGAGGGTCTGCAACATACCTTCCCTGCCTGACTGAGTGGGACAGGCCAATGTAATGGGATGAAGCAGGTTCTGTAGGTAGGCCTGGCTTTTATGAAAAATAAGGCCACCTTTTACAATACAAGGAAATTACTTTGTTGTGCAAAATCGAATTATATCTGCAAGTAAGTTATAGCATGTCTCGAAGCAATACATTATGCATATTCTGGGAATGGCCTACAAGAAAGCAAAGTGCATCAGGCAAACTGGACAGAAACATTTGAACTAGCACAAGTCAGACAGCACTGCTTTCCACACTTAGGTCAGGAAATGTAAGACTACGAGGATTTACATTGGCCAAGAGCCACTGGAAGACAACAACATCATTTCCACCCTCCAGAAATGTTTGGTGGCCCATATTCAGATCAGGGCCATCTGGCAAAATAGGATATGTCCTTATTATGATGTGCAAATTTACTTCCTCTGGGTTGTAAACCATGGCTTAAGGCATAACACAGTATGTCAATCTATTTTTTTGTGTTTTATTCAATGAAGCAAAATTTAAAAAGGCAATGCTATTACAGCATGATTGTTGGAGATTATGGGAACAGAGTTTAAAGCAGTCTATTCCAACGTTCAGAGAGAATCTTGAAATTACAGAAACAATTTTTTATTCTAGGCAATCTGAAATCATCTCAGGCTTTTAGCTAAATTTGTATGGATATGGCTTAGGCCATTTTTTTTTACAATACAACTATTTGCACACAATCTGCCCTGTTCAATTCCATTTTCAGCAGAATGCCTTTCCCCAGGCTTGTGATGGATGCATTTGACATTAACAGCTAGCTTTGCTTATTCGGTGACGGATTCCTCATTGCTCCTGAGGCTGGTTGCCTTCTTCTTTAAGTTTAGGAAAGGGCTTCAGTCTCTTTGCCCAGCTTTTAAGCGTCTGTCTTTTTTTCTGCTTGCGTTCAATTATTTTAAGACTAAATGTTGAGTGCTGCCTGAAGCCATAAAATGAAAGTCAGTAGACTAAAAGAAATAAAGTTGATGACATATCCATGGATTTGGAAAAATACCATGTTTCTTGTCCTCCACAAGTATAGAAGATAAGAGGTGACATTTTAGATATGCCCAATTGCTTTATTTTAGATTTTGCAGATGTACAGAAAGCTTTTTGGCATAACTTGAGCAAAATGGTGCAAATTGATGGCTAATGAAGAACAGCCAAAAGTATCTGGGAATTTTCATTCATAATCAGATATCTGAAACAAAGTTTCATGTCTTATCAAAGGAAACTGCCTCTTAATCAGGTGATTTGTCAACATAACACATTATTATGATGATTGGCTTTACGTCTTCAGTTTTCAGATCAAAACAATTTTAGCTCTACTTGGAGTCTGAAGGCATTAAACCTGGGACACTTTCACACAGAAAACATACTATATCTTTGAGCTCTGGAATACAGATGTAATCCATGCTATGAATCAATTGCAAAACCAAAAAGCCTTGTGCTTTCATCAGTTAGATGAATGAAGCCAGGATTAAATGCATATGGATTTTTTACTTATATCCTTCAAGTGTTTTTACTAGTACGCAGACTAATGCCTAATAACTGAAATCAAATAACTCCAGTGTGGTGGCAAAATTGGACACTGATGTCAGATTGTGTACATTTCTCTCCCAGTAGGAATGTAAAAGGCTGCCTTTTATTGTCAGACCAGTAATCCATCTAGGTATACAAACTGACTGGCAGTGACATAGTGGAGCTTCAGAAAGGATTCCCCCCCCCCTGAACATTACATAGAAAAGGGGGCACTGGATTTGTAGCTTTCTGTTTATAAATATTTATAAATTTATAAATATTGCCTGATTTTTCATTTATATCTGTATTAGCCTTTTAAAACAGCTTTTGAAAGAAGCAGACCATATAATAATATTACCTATTGCCTCTGGAATGAAAAAGTTATAACCAAGAAGACTATAATGAAGCACAGATGGAATAATCCCTTTCAAACCAGCGTAACTCCAGTCAGATTGTCGTGGATTCATTTGGAAAAAGAGTGGCAGGTGGCTGGATCTATAAGCAATACAAATAATTATACAGTAAACATGAAGTTACTCAAGTGCACAGTAAGTGCTTACTGGAAATACCAAATGCTGCATCAAAATCACAAAAAGTCAAATGGACCTTGAACATGGAAGCAGACTCTACTTTTGATGTATTACTTCTTGTTAAATAGAAAGGATAGGCCAGAATAGATGATTGCATACATGGCTTTGGGGGAATCAACCGTTCCTGTATTCACTAGAATACAACAAACAGAGGAGGAGTGCAGCTAGTTGAAGTTTCCTCTCTAGAATCCCACTAGAAAACGAACTTGGTCAAAGGAGGGCCAGGAAATAAATATTTTCCGACGTGCAATTCAAACTCATATGAAGCTCTTTTAAGACAGTTGGGGGATTAAAAAGACAAGAATTACATCACTCAGAAAGCATGGAAAGCAGCCATTCAAAAAGTTCAGATTAAAGACTGAACTCAAAAACACGAACTGGCATTTCTATTGTTCAGAACTATCCCAGTGAAATGACAGCATTAAGGTTATTAGAATTAATGCTGGGGTCGTTGACTTGCATGTGTAGAAAACTCCTTTTAACAGAAAATAATGCGGAAAAAAATGAGATGAAAACACGTGCTTATGTGGGACAGAGCAGAGAAGGGGAGCTTGCAAATGCATGGAGTTAGGAGACGTTTGAGAGATATTCATGCAGGATTTGGGGAGGTCTAGAACAGTGATGGTGAACCTTTTAGAGACCGAGTGCCCAAACTTCAACCCAAAACCCACTTATGTATTGTCGGATGCTAGGTGGGTGTGGCCCATTGGGTGGGCGTGGCCCATTGGATGGGCGTAGCTGCTGTGGTAATGGCAGACTGGGTGGGACTAAAAAGTTCAATTAATCAATTCCAACTTTGCGAGATCTTTTTTTTCCCCGTGAGAAGTTGAAATTGATTGAACCTTCTTTTTTTTTTTTTGCACACAGCGACAGAGGCCTAAAGCAAAATGGTTTTATAAAACCCAGCTGAAGGCCTAGGACTGGGGTGACAGTGCGCGTGCCCACAGAGAGGGCTCTGCGTGCCACCTGTGGCACACGTGCCATAGGTTCGCCACCACGGGTCTAGAATTTTGGTGGAAGAGCACTTTCCTAGACCAGGAAGGAGCTTAATTTAGAGTGTAAAAACTTCTTGAGTAAGAAAACAAAGGAAGGATCCTTATTGAGACTGTGATCAAAGCAATCTGCCTAAATCATCTAGTTCCTGGCACGGGATGCTAGATCTCCACAAAATTTCCCATCGGCAGGAACTCACAATTGTGCTAAGGGACTAAGGGTCATGACACACTGGCATTCTTTCGTTCTTCTGCTTAAAATGAGGTGAACTACCAAATGATGTTATAGTGTCTTTGCCCACAGTAGCCAATACTTTATGTACTTATTGTGAAGTGGGGATAAGTAGGGTGCTTGTTTTGCCTTCCTTTATTGGCCAGCCTGAAGGAACACATATTGTCTTAAGAATTAGCGAATAGTGATAGTGAGGATGGACAGGACAATCTGTCTGTGAAGGGTTTGAGAAGGAAAAATACAGCTGTGTGTAAGTGTCCTAGGAAAATAAATCCAGCATATTGAAATAGGACTATAACTTTGAGTCCCATGAGCATGTCTACTTTGCTTCTAAGCAAAACCAAAACAACTCTGCATTTCGCAGCTGAAATAGAGATCTTTTTCAGAGGGAAACAATTGTTATTTATGGATGTTCAAGTCATACTGTACAAATTCAGAAAAAGTTACTCAGAAATTGAGTCCACGTTGGAGGGAGGGGGGTTGGCAAAGGAGTTCCCCTACTTTTCCAATTGTAGGCTATTAGAGAAAAGGATACACTGTAAAAGGAATCACAACCCAACTGTTGAACCCATCTTGATCCCTATGTGCACTTTCACCCTCTTGGATTGTATGCTATGTCCCCTCCAAAGGAATGGGCTTTCTCCATCCCAGTGCCTTTAACATGGGATGTAAACTATGAATCTCATCATTTACTGCTCCAATGTTTGCCATCATCTTGGTACCCTAAAGGTCCTGCATCACTGTACTATATGTTTTGGGGGATAAGATGGAACTCTTTGTCATTTCCAAAATGCTGGAAAGATCATTTATTCCATGATATACTGCTTTTTCATTGCAGAAAATTAATGGGAAAGTTGTCCCTTAATAAATATGCATGATAAGTCTTTCCACTTGTAACTGATAGGGGGAAAGCATTATTATAAAAAGTAGGTGGGCTTCAGGGCTAGTCAGCGCTTTCCTTAATTCTTTCTTAAACTTTTTTCTGAAAAATAAACGAACCCAATGTTCTCAATCCCATATCGAACCTAAAAAAAGGAAGAAGAAAGAAGAAAAAAGACATCTTTGAGGACAGCCACTTCCCCCAAATTAGCGCTCTCTGCAGTGTGTGTGTTTGAGGTCATTTCCCAAATTCCCATGATACTCAGACAGACAACATATTTGGAAATGGGGGAGAGAGATCTAATTTGGGGAAGGTGATTGCAGAGAATTCTAAACCAAAGATGTAGAGCATTGACAAGTATTGTCTGTCTCCAAGAACTTTCACTTTCTTTTCTAAAGACATTGAAGAGTCACTTTGCGGCGAGATGGGTGACAAATTTAATAAATAAATAAAAGATTGGCTTGCCTTAGGACAAGAGACAGTGTGAGAATGTTTCCTGAAACCAACCTTGTAGCGCCAGTAATTATTGATGAATTTCCCAACATTGTTGCTATTGAGCCCAAAATACGAATGTACTGATCCCCACGGAGTTCCGCAGGAGGTGGGATCGCTTGTTCCATAAATATGTTGCCTTCACTACCTTCAAAAACCACATACTTTGCTCCCAGTTGTTGTTTCAGGAGCTTCACCTGGCCCAGGTACCAGAGTACTGCAGCCTGACTGGTTACATTCAGACAGGCTGAAAACTGCCCTTTCCATTTGGTGAGGAGTGGCACCTGTAACAGGGAAGGAGGACATAAGAAAGCTGTAGCAGAAGTGGAGACTAATTCCTATAAACTGATTAGCCAACAGCATGTGATTCATCTGCTAAATTGGAGGACTAAAAAGGTCAGCTTTGATTATATAATGTTAGACTTATAGAATTTATGTACGATCTGCAAGTGGGCGAATTGGGTGAACAGAGGTAAGAAACATAGCAAAGAAAAGTCAATAGATGAAAGGTGAATGAGTATGTGGTAGCATAACTGGTTTGCCAAGACAGAAAAGGTATAGTGAATAGTGTTCACCATATAAATTTTAATTTTCTTTTCCTGTTTCTTATCTCAGGCGTATTGTTTCTTTGGCTTACTGTTTCTTATTGTTTTTCTGCACACTATGTACACTGAAAGGAAATAGCATGATAGGTATATAGTTATTTAACAGCCTTTTTGTACTGCTCCAACATAAAACATTCTGGATCATCATACAACATGCTTTGTGTATGCGATGTATAAAATATTTCCATGTCAAAGTTTCCATTTTTTAATCTTTCATAAACCGCTTTGTAGTATAACTGTGGTTATCTTTTCAGGCAACCCAAGAATGCTGAAAATATGTTGAAGTCACTGCAGTCCGATCAGCACTTGTTTTCTAATTGATCAGGAAAAGAGTATTGCCCAATGAATGTCACACACACACACACACACACACACACACACACACTGACTTCCCATAGATTCTGGAGAAACAAAAGTCACTCAGAGAAGGAAACACAATACAGGTAGTCCTCAACTTAAGACCACAATTGAGCCCCAAAATTTCTGTTGCTAAGTGAGAGAGTTGTGAATTGAGTTTTGACCCATTTTACAACCGTTCTTGCCACAGTTATTAAGTGAATCGCTGCACTTGTTAAGTTAGTAGCAAGGTTGTTAAGTGGATCTGGCTTCCCCATTGACTTGGCTTGTCAGACGGTTGCAAAAAAATGATCACATGACCCCAAGACATGGCAACCATCATAAGTACGAGTCAATCGCCAAGCGTCTGGATTTTGATCACATGACTGTGGGGGAATGCTGCAATGGTTGTAAAATGTGAAAAACAGTCAGAAGTCCTTTTTTCAGTGTTGTTGTAACTTCAAATGGTTACTAAATGAACTGTTGTAAGTCAAGGACTAGCTGTAGATCACACATGTCAAACTCGCGATGTCACGTGATGTCGTGCAACGTATCGGGATGGTTTTGCCATTGCCGGCAATGGGGTGGGTGCGGCTTCTGGATTATGTGTCCAGCCCGTGGGCCGACAGTTTGACACCCCTGCTGTAGATGTTTAGGGTTTCCCCAAGGTAGTCCAGTATTTTGCAAAAAAAAAGTGGTTAATCACAGACCTAGTCACAAACACATGAGTAGAGGGATGCTGTAATATAAGTGCAAGAACTGATCAAAAGTCCCTTTTTTCATTGCCATCTTAAGTTCAAACAGTCACTAAATAAATGGTCATAAGTTGAAGATTACCTATAATGTGATTTTTTTTCCTTCTGACATTTGCTAACTCTAAAAAAAAAAAGAATTAGAAGTTCCTGCAACCTGAACTGGGGTGCTTGCATATCCCTCCATCCTGATTAAGCCATAACCTGCCTATGTCCATGCAAGCAGATAACAACAAATTTGAAAAAAAGGTAGTACAGAGGGAGCTGAGTAGGGTTAAATGCCTCCCTCTTGCCATAACACCCAAATCCCAGCAAAAGGAGAATCTGCCCAAATCAGCTGGAGTGTAGCACAATTTTTAGGACAAAACAGTACGGTAAATTGATCCAATCGCTCACCTGTTCTTTATACAAATTTTGGCTTTCATTTTCCTTTAAAATAAATCAAGCGGCCAAATAATCCTATGACATAAATGACCATTAAATGCAATGGGCCAAATAAAAGAGACAACATTAGCAAATTGTACCGAATAGTCACTGGATTCAGAATGGTGGCTCAACCAAAATTCTTCTTTCCCTTCTTGCAGGGACCTTTGGAAAATTGGTGAGTTGATGCTTGTATAAGGGGACAGAGTGATGGAAAGTTTTAGTGGTTTCATACGGAAGTAGTTCATGCTAAATCTCAGTGCATGCAGCCTTTTTCTTCTGAGCAGAGGTAAATAGATGTGATCCTGCAAGGGAATGAGAAGAGAGAACAATGAGACTGTACCTTTGTTGCAGAGGTCAAGAACTATGCTATATGGGGAGTAAGACTAATTGCTTATTATGTAAGCCATTGCTTATTAAAGAGAGCTCCAGCTGCGCACCTAAATTATGTAGCCAAGAGAGATTTTCCAGTTTCCTCATTAGTACCTCGGCATCAAAGCAGAAACCCAGGAAAGAGCACAAAAGAGATATTGTGTATAGATTGGTAGGCAAAACTTGAATAAACTCTTTGGTGGTTGTAGTTGAGGGAGCTGAGCATGCTTAGATGGACTTCTGCTTATGAGATCATAACTTTCAACAATGCTGTAATACAGTATGCTTCTATCTTGGATGTCACTGGGTGAATCTGGTCAGGGCCTAGATAGTGTGTTAATAGGAGCCTCAGAAACTGCTTGTCAGATTTATGATAGTATCTAATAATAACATCCATGTCTTCTCCAAATAGTTGTTTCAAAAGTGTAGTTTAGTCTGAAAGTATAGCCCAAGGAGTATGGTTCTCTGACCTAAAGAAACAGCACACACCTACTATATTAAATGGATTCTTTCTTTCTTTCTTTCTTTCTTTCTTTCTTTCTTTCTTTCTTTCTTTCTTTCTTTCTTTCTTTCTTTCTTTCTTTCTTTCTTTCTTTCTTTCTCTCTCTCTCTCTCTCTCTCTCTCTCTCTCTCTCTCTCTCTCTCTCTCTCTCTCTTCCTTCCTTCCTTCCTTCCTTCCTTGCTTCCTTGCTTCCTTGCTTCCTTGCTTCCTTGCTTCCTTGCTTCCTTGCTTCCTTGCTTTTTCTTTCTGTAATAATTTAAGTCTTTGCGAGGTGTTGAATCTATAACAATTACAGCTAGTAAGTATACCAATAGCTATTAAATACTGTCATAATCAAGGAAATACCCAGTGGCTTGGAAAAAGATTTGTTTGCCAAGCATTTGAAGAATGATATTTTGAACTATGATTTAATGCAGAATATTAGAATTAAAAATTGTTGAGGAATGAACTTTGTGAATGATACTTGGATTTGCTGCACATACCAAATTTCGAAGTACCATTGTAGACACTTCACTGAGAGCAATTATGCCCTCCCCAAGATTATGTGTTTGAAGCTTATTGTAGAAAAATCTCAGTCCTCGCTCCATTTGAGCAAAAGAATCAGCCATATCATAATACCTCCAGACTGGTAACCTGTTAAAAAGAAAAGTTTTGCTTGATTTAACAACAATTGAATTGCCTGGATCACAGATTTTGTGATGAGAAAAATAATTTATATATATTAGCAAGGTCCATTCAAAAAGCCTTGACAAATACTTAAACATACATTTGCCTTGCCTTCCAGCTAATAAAAGAGAGAAAGAACCCGTGGCTCAGGAAGTTAAAACACTGCCTGATATATAATCAGCCCAGGTTTGAATCTCAGATAAAGGGTATGACTAACTGATGAGAACATAAAGAGTTCGAAATGATCATCTTAGCCTCCCAAATTCTTTATTAGCAATTTGAATAATTTGCACAAATAATGAGCTGTCATAAGTTTGACTATGTCCTGTGGATAAGCCCTGAGTCGGGCCAAAACAGGAATGAAAGAGTTAATTAGCAAGGTCCATTCAAAATGGGTCAATGTCAGGCGCAAAAGATTAGGTCCATCCAAATTAAAATGGTTTATTGCTACTGACACCTAAGCATATGAATATCCTTAACTAACAGTTAGCACCTGCTAGGAGTTAATGGATTTAGGATGACTTAGCTCACTTGTGGTTATGTAGAGATTCTAAGTTGATCCCTCTTTTAATTCCACCCCCACATTCTGCCACTCCTTCCCCTACAGTCGATATGCTATACATATAGGCACAGGACTTTTTGTTGATAGAGTTCTCCTGATTTCTTTATGCTTTTCAACTATTTTAGGTTTTACATTAGTCTTTTTGTACTCTACTCAAAAGGGCAGCAAAATATGTCCCTGCATCTTTGAGAGCCATAGTGAACTTTTCAGTCTGATTTAGGATCAAGCTATATGTTTGTGACTTTTTCTCCCAGTCTGGAGCCCTTTTAATATGTAAGGACAACAACTCCCAGAATTCCTAGATTTTGGCATTAAACAAGTGCTTGAGATATCAGACAACTCTACAACATTTCACTTAATTCTTACCTAAGTATGTCTGTATCTGGCAACCTTGGTTGTTGTCTCAGAAGTCGACTTCCCAGTTCCCGATGAGCAGATGTGATATTTTGACTCACACACACAGTGTACTGCAGGGAAGCCATGTCCGTGCCAGGGGTATTTTCAAGGCAAAAATGTTTGTTTCTCTCTACTGAGAGAGAGATTGGTGTATCTGAAGCCATCATCATGGTCACTCCTTCAGTGATAATACACAGAAAAGCATTGTTCATGAATCATTAAATACTTTTTCAATATAATTTTTCTTTGCGAAAGATAAAGTTCCAAAGTAGTTTGCAATTGCTTTCTTCTGACATGTTATTTTTAGATTCCCAGTATAGTCAGCTAAGCTAGCATCTGCTGAAATAATGTTTGATGGACGCTGTGGGAAATAAGAACCGTCCCCCATCCCTCTTTGAAGATGTTGATTTTTCAAAATACGTTTTAGTTAGTATCTTAATTTGTCAACCCAGCCTAGTGCTGGGTTGTTTTGGATTACAGCTCCCTTCACATTTATTCTTGTAAATGGGAGTTCTAATACAATAGAGGACTATGGGTCTTTATGTATGAGTGTGTATACTGTATGATAAAGTCAAACAAGCCTTATACGTATGACTACATTATTTTATTTATGTTACTTATGGGTGAAATTGCATAAACATTCTGTTGTTTACAGATGGAATATTGCTAAGCACATTGGTTTGTGCTTAAATTGTAAGCCGCCCTGAGTCTTTGGAGAAGGGTGGGATATAAATGGGATTAAAATAAATAAAAATAAATAAAAATAATAGATATAATTAATTCCATAGTCTACAAACTTTGATGGAAACTCTGAGTACTTAGATCTCTTTTTAATCAATAGTCTCTCCAAACCAAACACTATATGAGAGAGGCGTTCCCTGATTTTCAGACTTGTTGACCCTGGCAATAAATTCTCTTCACAGTATGATACTCAGTTCTGAACTGTGGCAAATCTTTCTTCAGAAGCAAGCATTTCCCCTTGATCTACTAAAATGGGACAGGCCAGAGACACTAGGTTACCAGAAGTTCAGTAGTTCACACTTAGAACATTAAAAATGCTTTACAATGTAAAGTGTGGCAAATGTTTTTATTTATTTTTTATTTTTTTATTTATTTTTAATTCCATTTATATCCCGCCCTTCTCCGAAGACTGAGGGCGGCTTACAAACTTAGCAGTAGCCTTCATTCTATGTATATGCCTGCTTATTAGGGCTTTCACACACACCCCCAAGCGGCATTATTACAAAGTCAGCTTAATTGCCCCCAACAATCTGGGTCCTCATTTTACCTACCTCGGAAGGATGGAAGGCTGAGTCAACCTTGAGCCTGGTGGGATGCAAACCTGCACAAATTGCAGGCAGCTGGTGTTACTTAAGGAGGCATTAGCCCACTGCTCCACCAAGGCTCTTTTAATGCTAGTGTGCTGTTTATGCCACTTAAGATGGAAAGGAAGGGTGAGATAGGTTCTCCCTGTCTAGTCCTTTTGAAAAAGATATTTTAAGATATGGAAAGTACCTGCATCCAACAGGCTAGGACTACCCTACTCACTTTTGGACCATACTTCTGCCCTATTCTTAGATAGATTTAAAGTTATAATTCCATTCTGTACATCCCCTCTTCACATATTTGGAACCTTGTTAAAGTTTCCCTTGACAATCAGACAATTCTATGCAGAGTTACAAATCAGGGAAAAAAAACACCTTTCGTCTTTTGTTTTCTCAGCCTAACAGTATTAGGGACCGGAAAGATGTACATGCCCTGAGGAATCGAAAGCAGGCACATTCGTTCATGCATTTATTTGAATTTATATACAGGTAGTCATTGATTTATGACCACAATCAAGCACTTGCTTGTCAGAAGATGGGGATCACATGACCCTGGGACACTGCAACTGTCATAAATACATGCCAGTTGCCAAGCATCTAAATTTTGATCATGTGACCAAGGGGATGCTGTTGTAAGTGTGAAAGACGATCATAACAGTGGCAATTTTTCAGGGCTATTGTAACTTCAAATGGTCACTAAGCGAGTAGTTGTAAACCAAATACTACCTGTAGTGCCTAGCTCCCAAAACTAAGGATGAGTTACAAATCAGGGATACAATATATAAAGCTCATCTGTTAAAAAGATAACAGCCTAGTACCAATAATCAATCAGATAACTGCAACTGTGTTACCAAAAACCAAGTGAAATACTATCATTATGACTACCATTTTGACAGCTCTGTGGAAAGTCAACTTCTTGGGGTATGTGATGCATTTCATGGGGTACGTCTTCTACATCAACTGTTCTGGAGAAGGACTGTCTTTGGTCCTGCCATGCCTCTTCAATCTCATGTAAGTTTTATATCCTAAGCATAGCTGACTCAGGAATTCTGGGAGTTGAAGTCCATGAGTCATAAAAGAGCCGAGGTTGCCTACCCCTGTCCTAAGCAATCCCTCTCTTCTTGACAGCATAGGCTGGGCAGATTCCTTCCTTTTCTTAAGATAAGAACTCTTTTGAATTGAGCTTGATTCTTAGAAGCTAATTCTGAGGTGCCCTCTCAGCACATTCTCAGAGTTGTCTCAACACATCTGGAAGTCCTCATATGGGCAAAGATGGCCAACTCTCATGCACCGTTGCACAAGCAAGTAGATACCATTGTGCATAATGCACAGACTGAACTATGTTATTAGAAATATGACAAATTACTCTCAGTTCTGGGGTGGCCAATACTTAAGGTAAATAGCTGCCCATCTCCTCTTAGTCTTTCAGGAATGAAGAATAATACTTAGGACCATAATAAGATATCCCAGATAATAAAGCAGCAACACTTCCTCCCATTAATAAGGGCAAACAGTGGTAGCCAATGCTGGCCAGGCTGTTTTAGCATTGGAGCCAGAAGACTATACAAACATTTCTGGCCTCTTTCTGATAATCAGTTAGGACAACAAAGTAGTTATCCAAAATTTTGTGGTAGTCCATTTTACCCAATGCCCTGACAGCTGTTTTTAACTAAAGTTTTCAAAACTGTGTGTGCTATTGTATTTAGACACCACAATTTAGGAAATCAAATAAGACAAGAAAACTTACCGGTGGACCCCAAAAAATATCTTTCTAAGACAGAGCCAAAAGCATTTGGGCTTTTACTAAGGTTACTGATAGTGAACGGTTGGGACTTGATGTTCATACTATTCAGAGGCCAGTGCTGTCTACTGACACTGGCTCCCCCATACCAGGAGACATTTATCATGGAAAAGCAATCCTGTAAAACAAAATACAAGATTTTAAAAAATGAAATCTTGTGCTTTCTTGAATGAAGAGATTTTTTAGCACAATCAGCTTCTGAGGATGGGCTATGATCTGTCTGGGTTTGATAGAATGAACATATCATAAAAGGCATGAGGACAGCTTGCTAAACAAGGTCACATACACTGGAGGATGAAGGTCCTCTTTCCTGAAGCCTCCTGCCTTACTTCACTTGGTGAGGACACATGAAGAGGGCCACTAAATGAACAAAGAGCTGGGGCAAGGACATAAAAGTGAAGGCATTCCTGGATATTTTCTCCCAAGCCACTAAGTGCTTTAAAAAAACAACACAAAAACACTAAATTGAGCTCAGAAATTAACTGGTGATCATTGCAGCTGATGAAACTCTGGCATGATAAGATCATATTGTTTGTTCTCAGTTACAACTTTGAAGCTTTGTTTTGAAAGTCCCACATACCACAGATCGCAGTTATTCAATCAAGAGGTTACTAGAAAATGTATGTAATTGATACCGTAGTATAAGAAGTCCTCATCTTACAAACTTTTATTTAGTGATTGAAATTACAACAGCACTGAAAAAGTGACTTTTGACTATTTTTCACGCATTGATTGCGGCAGTCACGGTCACGTGATCAAAATTTGGACGTTTGGAAATTGGCATTTGTTGCGTGCCATGAGGTTGCAAATGTCTCGGGTCATGTGGTCACCTTTTGTGACCTTTTGACAAGCAATGGAGAAGCCAGATTACTAACTTAACAACTACAGTGATTAACCTAACAACTGTGGCAAGAAAGGTTGTAAAATGGGGCAAAACTCAATTCTCTTCCTTAGCAATGGAAATTTGGGGCTCAGTTGTGGTTGTGAGTCGAGGACTACCTGCATTTTTGTCCAGAAGAAATACAGCATGCTATAAAGGACACTTCAAGTCACCAAAATCCAAGTGCCATTTCTTTCAGCCCTAAATCAGAAGCATCCCCAAGTTATGGGACCGATTTTTCAAGAGGGGTGCAAATATTTCCAGAACAGATTGAACCCTACTGAGATAGGCAATAATTCCCTTTACTTGTCTGATATAAACTTCAATGTATTAGCCTTCATCCAATCTATTATCATAATTCTTTTACTACGTTATTATCTATCTGGTGATCTGTAGTTCTCCTATATCTTTCTATGCTTCAGGGAAATTATGAAGGATTTTTTTCCTTATATTTTTCAAATCAGTGAGATGGGTAGCCAAGGTGGCTGCAGAAAATTGAAGAAAAATGTAGCAACAACTAACTACCCCTCCATCCATTCACTACTTTATAGTAATGAGTATATTTAAAAACAAAAACGCACAATTGTTATCCAAATAAATCCTAAAGCAAGCTTAGAATGAGGTGGAAAAATAAGAAGCCTATTCTGTCGGGGAAGAATATCTTTGTGAAATTAGAGAATGGATTTCTTTTCTTTTTTTAACCATATTAGCTTTTGGTAAATGTAAATGTATTTTATTTTCCGTGGCTCCCTTTATGAAATGGTCTTAGTAAAGCTGAAATCCAGTTACGAACGATCTCATTGAAAATATCCTTTTAAATTAAAAATATATAATTAACAGGATTCTTTAGAATAACATGATTAAAATTATGGTATCCTTATGCAGGGTCAAAAGTTTTGCTATTACAAATTGAGAACGATATTAGAGAACTCCAAAGGATGTGATTTAGAAATGACTGCTGAAGGCAATGGTATATGGCAGTGTAAGCCAATTAAAATATAATGCGACCTGATTAATCCATCCTGCACTCCTATTATTAACAAAGATTTACCATGTTGCCATAAAAACAACAAGCAGGCAGCATATAATAATAAGTCCCTTGAAGGGGTAATTCCTGTATTTACTGCTTATTACCAGAATTATTATCTTTCACTCGATGTTACAAGATGGCTGTCAGGATTTATTTACATGGCCAAAAGTTCAATTCCTGTATTAGAAATACTTCTGTATCGATTAAGGTAATACTTTCTTCTTGAATCCTCTGCTCTCTTTAATGTAGGTCTATTAAAACTAGCACTAGATACAATCTCTTTAGCTTCGCTGGCATACAGAAATGCTGCTAGTTACAGAACTGCCATTGTTGGACTTTTTGTTTGCCTGTTATCCACAAAGTACTTCTACTGTATAGAAGGCATCAGGATGTGAAGAACGGCTTTGTCTGAGCAGATTCCATCTTCAAACCAATCCATGGTTGTTATAATATCAGTAGAAGGTTCCTGTATCTTTATGAACATGAATAATCTGGATAGTGACATCAGCTTCACACATAATTATAACTGATTCAACTCTGAGCTTACTAATAACTTTGACAAGAGGCTGGAGTTGCCTTGTTATGTCTCTGTGGTTCCTCAGGACAGAATGGGTCCAGTATACTGAGTTGAACACCTCTATTCATGCTCAACAGTGGTATTCTAAAAAGTCTCTTCCCATCAAGTCCAGCAGTTCAGTCTCACAGTGGCCAACCAATTGCACAAAGAAGCTTACTAGTTTCCCAGCAAATGGCCTTCACTCTTAACTAGGCTAATAGCTATTGATCCCCATGACTTCCATGAAATGGTCCAACCCATTTGTTAAAGCCAGTCAACCTGTAGACAGCACTACATTTTGTGGTAGTAATTTCCAAAGTTTAATTATGCACTGTGTAAAAAAAACACTTTTATCTGTCCTGATTCAACTAGGATTTTTTTAATTGGGTGACCTTAGGTCAGATCTAAATGTATGGATTTCAGAGGACTAGGTTTTTTACTACTGGAGTCATTTAAAATTGATGTTTAAATGTTAAGGGTTGTTTTACAGTTGTACTCTTTCAAAATGCTATTCAAATAGCTTAAACTATTACAAAATTATTAAAACTGCCCAAATCAGTCTCAAGCATATTTTAAGTTGGGATCCAAAGGGCTGGGAGATGAAAAGCTAGCTAGCTGGAAGTTCCTTCAGACAGTTCTGGGACTGTGGACTTCATTTCTGGGAGTTGAAATCCACAAGTCTTAAAGTTGCCAAATTTGGAGAGCCCTAGCAGAAGGTATAACAAGACCTTTTTAGAATTTATATGTGGTCTCTTGTCTTTCAAGTTACCAAGATCTGACTCTGAAAAGATTTGGCTTTATTTATCCTGCAGTTGGTGGATCTCTTAAAAAAAAAGAATTATGATTCATTGTGATGGACGAAAGTTAACCTAGCATAATCCTCTTGCTTAAAACAGAGCAAATTCATTCAACTGTTTATATTATTTCTGTTATGATTTCTTCCTTCTCTTGCTGTCTTTCCAGAATTTTGAAATGGAAAAACATTTTTCACATAGCATCAATTTTGAATTTATTTTCCAGGAATGCCTAATATATTATATTAGTAAATAATTCCCAAATGAGGCAATTTTCTGAAGCTGTGAAACTGTATGGCAATTCAGATGCCACTGTATTTCACTGTTTTCCACGGTATCTCTTTTTCCTCCTTTTCCCATAAAAGTGTTGAGAAGAAAGAAAAAAAGACAAAAGCTCTACTTAATGCCTTTTGATTGACAGTGTATACAAAGAAACCAGAAAGGGGGCAAAAACCAGAGATCAGTAGTTAATTACAAGACACATTTTCATTAAAGTTTCTTTAATTAACATTGCATTTCCATTGTCCTTAATCTCAAATATAAAATCTCTTAGCTGCAATATTCATTTTGCAAAATCTCAATCGTGAAGATATTTGTTTGGAAGGAGAGCTAATTTCTCATGGTAGACTATTTCCAATTGTGTAAGCCCATACATGCATCTGAAAACACATCTTTTCCAGCTTTGCATGTCCAAAAAACAGCACAGTTCTTACATTTCGGTTCTGGTAGAAAGACATCTGTTAGTTTTGAAATTAATCTAAAGCCTTCTCACATATTCTCTCACACGTGGACAGAGTAAATATAGCAAGGAAGGTTTCTGCTGTCATTTGGACATTTTGCTTTGGTGACCACTCATACACAGTACCTCAGGTTGTTATTTTTGACACTATTGTACATTTACATATTTGATAGAGTTATTGTAGCATCTTCTCAACAATTAAGCTATGCAAGATAGCTTGGATTCAATAATTTCATACTGATGGAGGTCACATCCACTTAATCCAAGGAAAGAGTCAACATAATTTGCTTTGTTGACAAATTTTGTGGTGCCTTCCAGACTCCTTTTGACTCCAGCCTTTGGAGAAGCTAAAAGAGCCTTCTGGGTAGGTGTGGCTGGTGCCTACACAATAACCTTTTTTGGGTGTGTGTGTGTGTTGTTGTTGTTGCAAGAACTAGAGGAGAACAGGGGAAGTTCAGTTAGCAAATGGAAGGGAAGTAAAGTGACTGCCTCATTTTTAGAAATGAAGGAACCACATTCCTTCAAGAAACGGCTCTGAGAGAATGATTTGCTTGAAGCTTCATTAAATGAAAGCATCTTCCATTAACTCACAATTCTGCACTGAAATCACTTTGGGATTTAATTATAGTATAATTGCCATTTTAAATTTCATGAGCGCCAGCTTTATATTATCCATTACCTCCTGCATCTTGAGATTTTCATAGCATTTATGCAGAAGAATCCCTCTAGATTTTTTTTTGACATATCTTTGTATGGTGGGAAGGTAGAAATAAAGATTTTCTATGTTTACAATAAAAACTAAGTTCAATGCAGCAACTGTTTGCTACTGTAGTTATCAGTCTGAAATCCAAGCTGGCCAAAAGCCTATTCTTTCTTCACATCATTACTATCTTGACATCACCACAGCTGAATTTGCCTTGTTATAAAGGTATTTAGAGAATATAATAGAAGAAAATAGAAGAAAAGCTATAATCAGTTACCTTTACTTTCACCTGGCAGTGAAGGGGAGTCCAGTTGATGTTGTAACATTCACTGTTGGGAGAAGAGTTGGAGTCCATGAAGATCTTCAGTTCAACTATAGCTTCCCAGGTGTAACAGAACTCAGACCGATTCTGCCAACATATGTTCTTTATGAAAGGTATCTCCACATCTGGGAAGCTTCGCATGTGAATCTTTAGCAAGTTTCTTTCTTCTTTCAAAGTCTGAAGGATGAGACTGTGATCTTTTCGATCCCAGATCAGACCACTGGTACTACTTCTCAGGATCCAGTTTGTGTTTGGCTGATCCACTACTTGCCAATAAATAATCCCAATGGTCATCAGAAGGAAGACCACTACCCCAAAACAGGCAATCACTCCTTTCCAGGTTTCATTCATTTCCTTTAGGCCAGAATCCCACATCACCTCTGGAATTCCACTCAGGTTGTTCCTAGGCTGATTGTAAGGCATTGTTTTAATCAGCAAAGAGACAGAAGGAGTAAAAGGAAGAAGAGAAGATTTAGCAAGGGATTTCAGGGCCCCAAGCTTTCTGTTATTGAATTTTGCAGGAAATTCTGTTCTGTCTCCCAACTCCACCCCACAGACCCTGGCTATCTATCAATAATTCCACACTATTGGTACCCAGGAAGGGGAAAAACAAAAAGAACTGGACAGAGTAACACTCCTGAAAAGTTTTCTCCATCCATTCTTCAAAAAGAGGCTTAAATCTGGGGAAGTTATTTGAGCCAGAGCTGCAAAAGCAGTGTAAAGGGAGGGAGCTTGGAAAAAAAGAACTGCAAATATTGTGGAGTGCCAGGTCCATTTGTCCTGCCAGATTTTTCCAAGGTGCTTGACATATCTCTAGCATGTCTGAGGTTGGCTAATCAGGAGCGCTGTCCATTGCTGATGGAGGCCTGAATGCTCCCGAAACCCTTGGCTTCAAAGAAAAAAGACCCACTTATTGAACAAGCAGGTTTTAACCAAATGTTAGCCTAAACACAACACACAAGGAAGCTGCTCATGTTTAGTGCACTATTGATTAATTTAGTGTAGGGGTGTCAATCAAACTTTGAAAAAAATAACTAAGGAAATCAAAATAAGAAATGCCTTATGATAGTCTATGGGTGGTAGTTAACCACAAAGAAAGCTAAGCCTCTTTTAGTTGTGTCAAGTAAGCACTGGGTCCTTGAATAATTTCAATTATTCAATTGTTAAATGGAATGTATGACTGATGTTATTTATTTGATGTAGACATTCAATGAACCAATATTTGCATGCACTTGAATTACTTAGGCCTGTTCAAATCTATTTGGATTACATTATGTACACTCTCACTTATTTTTTTTTAGAAGTGAGTGTCCAAGGATAACAGCAATAATACAATAGCGCTGTACACAATTTTGGCCTCTGTTCCAGCTCAGGCTGATTTTAGAGCATGGTCAGAATTGAAGATGAGATTATTTTTGGCTCTGTAAGCAACAGCGTATTTTTCTTTGATTTGCTGTAGTTCTGCATACATTGTATGTGTTCCATTTTTTTCCTTGCCTTCCAGACTGGGGTACAGCTAACCATTCCTTTTTAATACATCCTTCGTAGAAATTCAGAGTTTGGTCCTAGATCTTGCTTCTTCCTCTATGTGTTGTTTAGAATTTAATCTCACCACCACCATCTACAGCAACATGCAATATTTTGCAAATGTACCCTACTGCAAAATTACTACTGCAAAATTACCTTCCGACGGGATCTAAAGACCTACTTGTTTGAACAAGCCGGCCTGGCCTGATGGGTTTGGGTTTTATTATTGTTTTAACGTATTTTAACTTATTGTTGTAAGTTATTGGGCACTTTGTTTAATCTTTTCTTAATTTTTGTATTTTAGTATTTATTGCCCTGTTCACCACCCTGAGTCCTTCGGGAGAAGGGCGGTATACAAATAAAATTATTATTATTATTATTATTATTATTATTATTATTATTATTATTATTATTATTATTATTATTATTATTATTATTATTATTATTATTATTATTATTATTATTATTATCATTACTAGCATGCTATTACAACTGACAAGGACCTTTAAAGGCAATGAAGGAACATGGGCAGGACATCTGGGGATATTTTAATACATTTGTTTGTTTGTTTGTTTGTTTCCTTTTGCAGTCAAGTTCCCCTTCCATAGCTACCACATTAACAATTCAGTCCGATTTGTTTTCACATTATAAGGCAAATGCACACAGATACGTGAACTGAAAAACAGAGAGAAGTCTAGGGCTAGCCATTTATTTCATTTTGGCTTAGTGGGAGACGCCACTGCAAAAGTTCACCTTGATGTTGGTCAGCTAAAAGAAAAGAAGACGAGTGGTGATTGCTTTGCTGTGTTCATTTCGAACTCAGCAGACCATCAATAACAACTTGGTTGCAAACTGTTTTGCAAGGGTTTTGCAAAGGGAAATCCTGATTGTGTGGAAGTGTCTTTGGTTCCATCATGGTCCTATGCTGCCAATTACACACACCCGGCTGCTTTGTGATAATAAACTCAACATATTTATTGCAGTCATAAATCTTTTACTGGAGTAACAACCCCAAACACCCTGCAGATTCAAGGTTTTCTGCACACACACACAAAAAACCACCAGGCCCAAGTTCCAACTTTAGCAATAGAGTCAGGAGAGATGAATCTCTGGTACAGGAAGATCCAAGAATAATTCATTTCCAGTCCAAGGTTTCATGTAGTCAACAAGAGCATGCAGAATTGCAGGTAGAAAATTCTAATGTTGTTGACTACAAGAGCCAATAACAAAAGCTATCTCCTGTATGTAGCCCTTATTATTAGCTTAGGTAAACTGAGATATATTGCTGGGCTCCAGTCCTTGCCTGGCTCAGGCATTGAATCAGACGACTCAGCCGGTATCTCTTTTTCCTCTGATGTACTTTCTTTCTTTCTTTTTTTATTATTAAAGAGTTTTACAAAAACAAGATTTTACAATACATCCCCAAATCCCACCCACCCCAAACCACCCCCCTTCCCCCCCCACTTCCCAGAGCTAAATACAGGGTTATAGTTATAATAATCATATTCTAACTAAAGATTATCCATAATATAAAATTAACCAAATTCATAATGTGCTTTAACTCCCCTTTAACATAGATACATACAAAAGTACTAACACTAAAATCAATAGCAATATCCCTCTAAAATCTACTCATAAGCTAAATGGAACTTTTTAGTCCCATATTTATTCTGAATATAATCTATCCATCTCCTCCAAACTGAAATATATCTTTCTTGTGAATGATCCTTCAAATAAGCAGAAATCTTAGACATTTCTGCAAGATTCGAAACTTTAAACACCCATTCTTCTATTGTAGGCAAACTATCCTTCTTCCAGTATTGTCCCACCAGTAACCGTGCTGCTGTTATCAAATTCAACATCAAATTGGTTTCTTTAACATCACAGTCTACAACAATACCCAATAGAAACAATTGCGGAGAGAACTTTATCTTTCTCTTAAAAATCAGAAGGCTCACAGTGTCCCTAACAATGGTGCACGCTGGAGTTCATCCCCTGATATAACTTTTATATGACTATGATTTAATTCAATTTATTTTTAATTAAAAACTAAAGAGATACATTTGAGATGCTGCTGCCTTTTTTAAACAACTGACGGCCTTTAAGATCTACATTTGTAGATCTCCTTCCCAAAACGTACGTCTCATGTGTCAGTGTTTCCTGCCATCGATTTATTCATCTATTGTATTGTTGAAACTTTCCAGGGGAAAATATTAGTCTCTTTTTTATTCTTTATGATAGCATTCATGATAATAAGTTTGAATTCATGTATTATTTAAGTAATTCATGTATTATTTCTTTCTAAGAAATAATTTTAACTTAAATATGAGATTGACAGTGTAATCTTAAGGTTAAATACCTATGGGTAGGTTTCAAGATATTCTGCTAGGCTTATGCTTGATGATGTAGTTTTAGGCTGCTTACATAATTAGACTCACTTGACACCAAAGGGATTTACTGCCAACTAATATTATAGAGCATTGTACTCTGATTGTATAATTTAGACATATGAAAATGTAAGCTGAAAAGATAGTACAGTATGCAAACAGAAAGAATCAGAGTTTGAAATCAACTAGCTAATGTAGTTGCACAACCACACTGCTTCACCAAGTGTAGCAAAGGAGAAAAAGTCTGGAAATAGGATTTTGATCGCTTTTATAGTACACACTGGATTCTTCTTGCAGAAAGAAAAAGTCCACAACAAAGACCTGCAAATAGAAAGAGAACGACTGTGGCAAAAGAAAGCAAAGGTAGTATCAATAGTCATAGGCATCTTGGGTGCAATCCCAAAACAACTAGAGCACCGCTTAAATACCATCGGCATTGACAAATTCACTTTAGTCCTTTAGTTCAGCACCATTGTAACTTTGAACATTTTCTGAATGAATGGTCATAACCTGAGGACTAACTCTAACTGACTGCTTGAAGGGCTGCCCAGTCTAGGAAAGGGTGCAAATAGGGGACTAGATGGAATTGTGAAACCCCCCCTCCCTTGACTGTAGCTGCCACCTGCTGTTTGAGCAGAAGCTGATTGCATACATTCCTGAATGGGGAAGTGCAACCACATCCAGGAGCAAGGAAGGAAAAATCCACGTCTAGGTGATCCTTACAATGACATTCAGTTTTGGTAGGATTGAGTCAAAGTTGGTTTCTTCTTATCCACACAGCCTCCAGGCACTGGGAAAACACTTTGCCAGCCTCATTTGCCAGCCTGGGATCGAAATATATAATTGGGCATCATCAACAAACTGATAATGCTAAACTGCAAACTGGTGGGTTTTATGTAGCTGTTGAACAAGAGAGGAGACAGCATCAAACTCTGTGACATCACACAAAGAAGAGGGCTAGAGAGCAACCACAACCTCCCACCCCACCCCCATGGAACTATCCCTGGGTGAAGGAAGAGAAACATTGCAATATGATAGCCCTATTCCTGGGATGAGTTCAGAAGGATACCATACTCAACAATACTGAGAGCATCTGGGAGATCAAGGAGCATGAGGATGGAGGCACCCCTTCAACCTCAGCTCTGCCATGAGTCTTAACAAGTGTGACTAAT
Source organism: Vipera berus (assembly GCF_964194415.1). NCBI lineage: Eukaryota > Metazoa > Chordata > Lepidosauria > Squamata > Viperidae > Vipera > Vipera berus. The sequence continues at coordinate 112,984,762 of NC_138202.1, forward strand.
ACTATATCCGTACCGAATTCTGGCCCGACTGAAGCGATTATAGAAAATATGCTTCCTACAGGGTCTTCTGCAACTGCAGCCCACCTGGATGCTAGTTTATTTATTTATTTTAATCCCATTTATATCCCGCCCTTCTCTGAAGACTCAGGGCGGCTTACAATCTAAGAAGCACAAATCAATGTGCTAAGCAATAGCCTTCATTCTATGTATATGCCTGCTTATTAGGGCTTTCGCCCCCCTCCAAGTGGCATTATTACAAAGTCAGCTTATTGCCCCCAACAATCTGGGTCCTCATAGTTGTCTAAGATAGTTGAGTCCAACAATGGCTTCATGAGAAGAAGGCATACCACCACAGGGATCTAGTTGCCGATCTCTCCCATGACCACTTTCACTCTTCAGGAGAGTCCAACACACAGGTGGTTGAACTAACAACAGAGAACCCTGTTCCCCTCCTCAAGGGTCACCAACTCAAATTCCTCTCAGATCACACCATCTGCCTGGTCAGAGTCCAACTCAGCATGGATCTGACTGACTTTGTCCCTCAAATAGCCAGATTTACACACTTATGTTCAGAGGTATCTTCCCTTTTCTGTAAATGCGGTTCATTAAACTGCCAGGGGCCTCCCTTATGCTTTTAAAGTGTTTAGGCACACTTGTTTAGGGTTTTCAAAAATAAACAAAACTGAGAGATTGCTTCATACAAAAGAGGTTTATTTAAAAATGTAATAAAAAATACTGAAATCCTCCAAAGTATTTCCAGCTGCTATGCTACTGCTCATTTGCTATGTTCAAAGCCCTCTGTGAGGATGAAATATTACCATATCAGCAATTTTATAAGATGGCAATTTAACAATAGTGTAATCATAAATGCAAGATGTTGCTGTAGCCATGTAGAGACTGGGAAAGCAAACTTTAAACCAGGGGTGTCAAACTCGCAAGTCACGTGACATGAAGCGACATATGGCGACTTTTTTGCCATTGCTGGCAATGGGGTTTCGCTATGATGCATCCAGCCAGCAGGCCAGCAGTTTGACACCCCTGCTCTAAACAATGCAGATAGGGAGAGAGAAGATCCAGGGGTAGGATTCTGAAAGTGGATAAGCCAGGAGGCAGGATTGGGGGGAAAAAAGTTCCTGCCAATGAAAAAAATGGACTGCCAAAAGGTCTGCATAGCTGTAGCCAACTAGCATTTCAGCTAAGTGACCCTATTCCCACACTACAGGTAGTCCTCAACTAATAACCATAAAGGAGCTTGCCCATCATGATCATAAGTCATGATGGACATAAAGGGAAATCATCAATGTGATTGACAATCATTAAGCAAATCATTAAGCAAATGCCATAGTTGTAAAGCAAATGCCACAATCATAAAATAAACCCATTGTTCACTATAGGTCGGTTTTCCCCAAAACCAGAACTGGGAAAATCATGTAACTGCAGGACCTGCAAATGGCCATAAGTTTGGGCTGGTTGCAAAGTGCCTGACATGCGGTCACATGACCATGGAGGAGGGGTGCTTGTCTGAACGTCAGAATCAGGTTATAAGTACCCCTGATGAGGTCTACTGTAACTGAATGGTTGCTAAGCAACTAGTTGTAAGTTGAGGATTACCTCTATGTTTAACTGGGTTAATGGGAGAGAGAGTTAACACTAGAACGGGGTCTATTGGCTCAGCCAATTAATTTCCATGGAATCAGTCACTTACAAGGTTAAATTAAGTCTACGCACTCAGATTATCATGGCAATAATCTGAAACCAATCAGTTGACACAGCTTGCATAGTCCTCCAAGAAAAAGAGTGGAGGGGAAAGAGTAACTGAAAAAGTAAACTTCTTTACATGGGACATGCTGCCAAGGTTTAGCAGCATATAACACACTTTCCCCACATTGTTCAGAGTGTTGAACCCACACAGGACATTGCCTATGTAACCAATGGGAGAGAAGCTGATCAGGAAACTTTGCTGATGCTCTCCTGATAAAATGGCTCATGAGATGGCTAGGTTCATCCTAGAAAAAATGAGGGCAATATCATGATTTTTGACCCAGCTAATGTGATATGTGCCTCAAGACCCAGAGATGGAATGGAAATTTGACTAGTTTACACATATTGCAGAGCAGGAACGATGGGTTTCTTCTGAAAATTATATATTTTTTTTCAAAATATTGTTGTTCTTGCTACAATGGAAAGGTTTCACTCACATATGCATAAAGCTTTGAGAAAACAGAACGATTCAGCAGATTAGTTATGTAGCTAGATTTCTGTGTGCTTTAGTTTTCTTGGTTAAAAGTCATGTTTGGAATCCTGAATGAAATAAAGGGAAATTAGTTTATTAATAAATGTGAGTCCATGATAGCAACAATCCTAAAAGGAAAACAATTGTCCTTCAAGAAAAGGGGGCATCTGTCAAATGAAAGAAAAGATGGGAATGGAAGTTCTTAAATCACTATTATTTATAGGAAAACAATTCTCCCTTCTCATATGTCTCATTTGTCACTAAGCTGGAAGGAGGGAGTAGTGTCCACAAAATCACTGCAAACATATACATTTTTTGACTAAGCCATGTTAGATTCTTATAAATAATAATTAGATCTGTTCCTCACTGGTCACAGAATTTACCTTCTGGGTTGTGTATGTGTGTGTCTATCTTTACATGGAGATGTGCATGCACACATGCACACACCTATCAGTTGAAATCATCATTTCCAAAAACAACTTTGATGGTTGTTTAGAATTCTTCTAAACTAACAATAGCTGACAAAATTCTTAAGGAAAAAATGTTAGATTATTTTGATTCTGTATTATAGATGCTGAAATAAAAAGGAAACAAAACTCTTCTTTCAATACACCCCTTGCTAAAAACAGGCAGATGAGCATTATTTGGTCTCCATGCATCACAATGGAAGAATCCTTACCTGATTGTAATGGCCTGTGGTACTCACCTGTTCCAACCTCTAAAACCTGTTGACCATATTAGAAAGGTAAGAAAAGAACCAACAATTCCTTCAACAGATTGGTTTTGTATAATCCAAGGCTTTTTAAAAACACTGCAAGCAAAATCCTGGAGACGTTTTGGCAGAAAAACAGGAGGCTTAGTGCTAATCTCAGAGCAAAATGTATTACCAATATTGCTTTCAGCTTGATACCCTTGAACAATCACGTTGCTGGGTTCTGCAAACCACCGTGATAGGCTACCAGTGATGACATCCTAAATGTTTCTATGACATAATTCACATCAGCCTGGTCCCAGTGTAATAGACACAAAGGCAACCTCTCCAGTTCTGATAAAATCCAGGCATCCAAGTTGGCCAGATTTGTTATAACTTGCATGTGACAAAACCCAGCAAAATGTTTAGAAAGTGCACTCAGCAGAGAAGTCAGACACAGCACAAGCAGGATGTTACCATTTTTTGAAAGATGGTAGCTGCCTTACACTGAAGGTTAAGTAAATATGCCTTGTTAGACTAAGGAAAATTTTGAGAACATGGAGTTCTTTAAATATATATATATATAAATATGTGCACATGCTTGCAAAGTTTCTAGAGAGTGAAATCTATCAGAGAGATGCATATAAGAAAGTTGGTAATTTTATTTAGAGATTTTTATTGTTTGGAATTGGTTGGGGATTGAAGCTTTATGTCTCTGTAAGTGAGTGTTCCTAAAAGCTGGAATTTGATGTGAGCAATTACTAATGAGCTAGTTTTATACATATAACAGAAAGGAGAGTTACTCATAGGAAATAATTTGTAGCAGCAGGCAGAACCTTTGTCCTTAGGTAGGGCAACTAAGATCATATGCAGAAAGAGAAAAATGAGAAGGATGTGTTCTCTGATTAGCCATCTTTTAGACAAGAAGCAAGGAGGGTGCTACAGAGAGCGGCTACAGAATAAATCCTGTGTTATCTGCCCCCCATTTCCCTCTTATGGTCAGTAGGTCAATGAAGTACTGAAGAGTCAATCAAATGGGCTTTAAACCACCAACACAATTAAACATGTAATAGCTCTACAGAGAGATTTTGATTCTTCACACTTCCCAAGAAGGCGAAGGTGAATATGAATGTCAGATCTAACATTCTACTACTTTTTTGGAGATTTAATGTAATTTATCTGCAAATAAAGTTTGGATTCAGAAAATAGTTCCGTTGGTGAAAAAGCAGGGGTCATCTTATTTCCCTCTCTTCAGGAGGGCACCCCAACTTCTTGGATAGCAATTGGCAAACTTTGCTGCCTTTTTATTTGGCCAGTAGCAGTTGTCCATTGGCTCAAAAGTATCTAATAAGGGAAGAGGTTCTTTAGTCCAGCTGCTTGATCACACACCGTGTGTTTTGGAAGGCGTGACCTTCTCAAGGGCAGAGTTCCAAAACTAGGGCATGTGAAGGCTTGATCCAAAGTTATAATATGTTTTGAAGTCTTGCCAAAATTCAAGTTCTTCTAACATCTAGCTGTCAACTTTCCAATGTATGGGCTTTTCAAGTGACTCTGAGGCATTGTTTACCTTAAAAGTCCTTTATTAGCCTAATACACCGGCAAATGCTTGTTCGAAGGAAGCTGGAATCTGAAATCTCCGCCCCTTGCACAATATATTAAAACACAATTCTCCACCTTTCTAATTTTGTCATTAATCCAATTAATTTAAAGAATCAGTTTCCCTTCCATTAGAAAACCTGCCAAGGCCTTATCTTCTTTAGTTAGAGAGATGGCCTTGAAGGTGCAATCATTCCCCCTCCCAACCTTAAACTAAATCTTTTAAAGCAATACACAAGTTTAACATATGAAATGGCTACTTCTTCATCTCTTGCCAAGCAATAACATTCGATGTTAGCAGCGTTGACATCTGGCTCCCCTTACAAAAAGGACAGATCCTGTAATGTAAACAAAACACAAGTTAGGAACTGGCTTTTGGTTTGTTGGGGTGTTTCTCATAAAACCTTTTGATAAGTCTGTCAGCTTTCACATCAGTAGATTTCACCCAAATGGCTTCAGACAATGGGTATCCCTTCCATTGTACTAGGTATTGCAATTTTCCCTTAAAGATTCTAGAGTCAAGAATACGTTTCACTTCATAATGGGTCTGACCTGCTACCACGAGGGGTCCAGGTGTTTTCTTAGGGGGAGGTCTTATAGTAGAGGTTCTAAAAGGTTTCAGCAAGCTACAATGGAACACCAGGTGAATTTTCCCCAAAGGTCTGGGTAGTTTCAATTTTACTGTGACCGGGTTGATGATTTTCACAATGGGGAAAGGCCCCAAGAATTTTGGTCCCAATTTCTTATTGGGAAGTTTAAGGCGTAAGTATTTCGTCGACAAATAGACCTTTTCCCCAACTTGGAATGTTCTTTGCGGAGCTCTCTTTTTGTCAGCTTGCTTTTTGTAGGTCTCAAAGGTCTTTTTAAAGGCCACCTTTGTATTTTTCCAAACTTCTTCCCAACCCCGCCTTAGGCAACCTGGTGGCCCTAGGCTCCCTGGGATCACCATATTGATGCCGAACTTAGTGCGGACACCTGATCGGCATAGGCCACTGCAGCCCAGAACTCCTGAGCTCAAGGCTTCTGCACCACCCCCAGCTGTTGCAAGGCTTCTATTAGCTGGGGCAAGCTCAGAGGTTGTTGGCCTTTCACTTGTGGGGGCTTTCCAACCTCCCATTGCTGCAGAGGCCCCAGGCTGGGGTCCTCTGTCTCTATGGGTCTGGAGGGCTTGGCAGGGGACTCCTGGGTCTGGCAGGCAGTCTGATCTGCAGACAGGATTTTCCACTCACCCGAGTATTCAATCTCAGCTGGCCTGGCTGCTCCGAGGTGCCTGGAATCTCCGCTGGGCTTAATCGACTCTGATGACCAGTCCAATTCTCCTGGTTGTTTGGGTCTAGCTCCCAGCTAGGAGGATTGCTGGAACTCTTTCCCTGCCAGCTTCTTTGCTGGCCCTTCCCCCACTGGGGTGGCTGCTGGTGCCGGGGAGCTGGCTTCAGGCAATTTTACTCCCTCCATTATGGGATCTTCCCCAACTCTTTGCCAGACTGCCTCACAAACTTGGAGACAGCAATGGGAGGTTGGGACTCCCTAATTAGTTTAAAAAGTAGTGTGGATTCTAGCTTGATGTCAAGTTTCCGATGTATGGGGTTTTCAAGTGACTCCGAGGCATTGTTTACCTTAAAAGTCCTTTATTAGCCTAATACACCAGCAAATGCTTGCTTGAAGGAAGCTGGAATCTAAAATCTCCACCCCTTGCACAATATATTAAAACACAATTCTCCACCTTTCTAATTTTGTCATTAATCATATTCTCCAATTAATTTAAAGAATCAGTTTCCCTTCCATTAGAAAACCCGCCAAGGCCTTATCTTCTTTAGTTAGAGAGATGGCCTTGAAGGTGCAATCCTACTCATTCCCCCTCCCAACCTTAAACTAAATCTTTTAAAGCAATACACAAGTTTAACATATGAAATGGCTACTTCTTCATCTCTTGCCAAGCAATAACATTCGATGTTAGCAGCGTTGACACTAGCTTTGGGACTGGACTGTGGTTTGTACTATTATTTTCAAAGACTATTTTACTTTTTTGAGGGGACATGGCACTACGTGGACTTGATTCAAGGAAGGTTCCATGAAATGCCAACCAAGATTTACTAGCAGAGCTGCCCTGAATTCAGTTCACATTCATGCTAGAATTCTAGATTTATAAACTGCCTCCATCCCATTCAGTTATTTTGGATACAACCTCATAGCCATATCAGTTCATTGGATTTTCAGACGTATATTGATCAAAGTAGAGAGATTAGCTGCTGCTAATCCAAAGACTGAATTTAATATTTAGTTCTGGTAAACCTGCACATAAAATCACATAACTTCCAAACCATTTCTTCTCTACTAAAATTTGGAACCCAGATTTCTAGTACTAGCAACAATTTTTCCCAATTGCAAATATCTTTGAAAGTTAGCAACACCCCAATAGATTAAGTAAACCAATGTTAATAAAATAAAATGCGCTAAACAATAAAGTGGCTAGAAAGAAGTCTATCTCTTACTTGTAGTTCAGGATGTCTAAATGTAACACTCTAGGTGGAAAGTCATGCAACTTTCCTACCAGTTGTGTTTGCACAACAAGATATTTCTTCCTAGGTATTTATCTTCCTTCTGCATTTCATGAGGGCAATCTGATCTGTAATCTATTTTATTTTATTTTTTTACATTTACACTTCTCCTATCTGTTTGCAAAGAAGGTTGGGAGACTATCACTTCCTTTGTCAATTTCAGGCAGTTTTATTTCTGAATAAATACAAAACTAAAAACATTTTGTGTCATAACTGCTGCTGGCCCTACAGTGGGAGAATCAGGCAAATGCTTGTTCATTTCTGCTACTTTTTCACCCCTCCCTTCCCCAGTGTCGCTGCTAAAACATCTATAGAAACCAAGGGAACAGAGAGAGTCTGTTTTTAGGGGGGACTCTAGCACTCAGTCTGAAGCACTGAGGAGAAAGAACTAAATCCCAAGCAAAACTAGGTCCTTTGCTAATAATCACATCACCAGCTATGTAAATTGGGAGCCAATGGAGCCTGCCACAAGGATACTACCTCCTCAAGGGAGACAGTAACTCGAAAGGAAGCTGTGAACAAAAGTTACTTGGCTTTCATATAATGCAAATTAACATGAAAAAGTGTAGAACTGTTTGTAGTGTAGGGTTTTTTATTTGGGATCTCTGATGACTTCCAAACATCAATTTTTATTAACAAAAAAATGGATTTCTGCTATTTCATGGCAATCACATGATCTACAATCCTGGTTCCCCAGCTTTTGATATTTTCTCCTAATTTGGACTGTTTCATAACTCCATTGGTAAGTGGATAACGTTTTCTCAAGTTACAGCTTTTTTTTTTGTGAGACATGGGCTCTAAAGTGCGTCACCAGAGGAAAAATGATCTGCTATTCTTTGATTTTCCTTTTCAGTCAGCAATACAGAACAGAGAGCAACTGAAAGGGAATCAGCCCTTTCCACCTCAGAGGAAGTTGAAAGAGTAACTCCGGATCTTTCAACATTCCAGAGATTTCAGAGACGGTCTGATCTTGAATTCTTGTAACTTTAAAAGCTCTTGTTCATGATTCAAAACAATTAAAAACGGATGCAAAGGATCTAGAAACCAATTTCACTTTTTTTTTTATCAACTTACTTATGAACATACCTGTCAACTGAGTACTAAGTCTAAGGGCATATCCACATTGTCAAGTTGCCTTGTTAGAAGTATGGGCCACAATCTGTTTCTGGAGAGCAGGATTGGATCTTCTACTCTTCCCCAGCACACCATAAATACGACTTTTACATATGTTTTGCTGCTTCACATTAAAACTCTTAACCAGCTTGGACCAAGTCAAGGATACAGTAGCTATCTGGATTGTCTGCTGTGTCTGTGGTTTCAGTGTTAGCCAGATATGAGTGACAGGAATACCGCCTCACCTGGGTCATTTTGGTACCTGAAATTCCCTAATCTCAGCTTCAGCTTCTGATAGCAGTAGTGTTCAAGTAGCATAGTGGTTATGACATTTGCCTGTAAAGCAAAGCAGAAGCTGACAGATTTTTTTAAATTATTATTTTTCTTTCACTGTGTCACTCACTTTGATTCTGGGCTTTTTATTTCAGTCCAGAAAGAGCATTTTTTATTCCATGTTAAATCCAATAGTACCCTGCTAAAACTCTGAAGTTTTTCTTCTTTCTTTTACCCAGCTCTTAAGTAAGTCAACAGAATATGTACTGAAAAGTCCTTTGCAGAACTTATTTGTTTGGACTATTTTAGATCTCTTGTGAAACATTACTATCTAATCTCACTACAAGACTAATGAAATGCTGCACCAGTGATCTTGGAAACAGAAGCAGTAAAAAGGTTATAGCTCAGGGGGAAAAACATTTCTGGCAATGTTCTGCATGATGGGCAAACATTATAACCACACACCAATGACAGGCTTCTGCAACAGTAGCCGCTGCAATATTATGGAGCCAAATCTGGGAAAATGCACATGTATACATCTCTCTCTCTCTCTCTCTCTCTCTCTCTCTCTCTCTCTCTCTCTCTCTCTCTCTCTCTGTGTGTGTGTGTGTGTGTGTGTGTGTGACACATGCCAACAATATACACATGTAGCACAGTTACCCTTCAGGGTTGTACTGTAATAATGAAAGGTTAAGACTTTGCAAAACAAGGAACCTTTGGAAGAAAACTATGGAGTATGAAATACTAGAACATTAGAAAAAGTGTGTCCAGCCCGCAGCCCAGGGTCCACATGCAGCACTGGATAGCTAGTAATGTGACCCCACAAGATTGTAAACTTTTAACATTATTACCTGATTTTATTTTATAAAACTATGCTATATATTTTATTTGTGGCCCAAGACAATTCCTCTTACTCAGTGCAGCCCATTGAAACCAGAAGGTTGGACACCTATGCATTGGAAGAAAATAATACATTAACAATAACAATAACAACAATAACAATAACAATAATACAAGCACAGAGAGTACATCTTTTGGGGGCAGATCATTAGTGATGTACAATAGCCTCCACATCATAGTCCTTGCTGGCATTCTTGATTATTTTAGAAATACGCTTCTTGTCCCTGGCAGTAGCAGTAGCACCTGGAAGACACCTGACCTCTTTCGAAACCTCTGTTTCCTTTCCTAAACTTACATCCCTTATAACTGAATCACCAACCAGAAGGTGGCTTCTCTTTTTGGATGCCTTTCTGTTCTTGCATGACTGATGTGTAATACCTGATTCCCACTTCTCCCTGTCAAAAACAAGTTCTTCATCTTGGACCACAATCCCCTGCTTATTTGAGTTACCATCACAAATACCTTTACCAGTCTCCTTAATGTCCCTATTAAGATCAGCAAGGGCACTGTATTTGTTGTGCAGGGACACAGCAAATAACAAATAACTAAGACAGAATATCAGCAAATAGCCCGAGCCTGCAAAGATGAAGTGAGGAAAGCTAAGGGTCAAAATGAACTAAGGTTTGCGACCAAAGTCAAAAATAACAAAAAAAGCTTCTTTCAACATGTAAAAAACAAGAAAAAAGTGAAGGAAATGATTGGTCCATTAGTGGGTGAAAGTGGCAAGAAGGTGACAAGCAACAGGGAGAAAGCAGAACTATTTAACTCGTTTTTTGCATCTGTCTTTACACAAAGGGAAAAAACAGACAAACCTATCAAAAATGGTGCCATAAAAACAGAATAGAAACACAAGATAGGTAAGAAAATGGTAAGTGAGCACCTGTCCAGCCTAGACGAGTTCAAATCACCAGGCCCAGATGGATTACACCCCAAGGTTCTCAAGGAACTGGCAGATGTGATCTCAGAAGCACTGAACTATATTTTTCAAAAATCCTAGAGCACTGGGGAACTACCAGAGGACTGGAAAAGAGCTGATGTAGTTCCCATCTTCAAAAAAGGAAAAAAAAATGGATCCAGGAAATTACAGACCTATCAGCCTGACCTCAATACCTGGGAAGGTTCTGGAAAAGATAATCAAACAACAAATCAGCAAGCACCTAAAGGCAAACAAAGTCATTACTAAAAGCCAATATGGGTTTGTCAAAAACAGATCACGCCAGACAAATCTTATTGCATTCTTTGACCAAGTGACAAAATTAGAGGATCAGAGGAATGCTGTGGATATAATTTACTTGGACTATGATAAAGTAGATCACAACCTACTACTTGATAAGATAGAAAAATGTGGGTTAGACAGCATCATCACCAGATGGATTCATAGCTGGCTGACCGGCCATACTCAGTGTGTGGTCCTCAACGGAACCACATCTACATGGAGGGAAGTGTGTAGTGGGGTGCTCCAGGGATCTATTCGGGCCCAGTGCTCTTCAACATCTTCATCAACGATTTGGACAAGGGGATAGATGGGGAACTCATCGAATTTTCAGATGACACCAAGCTGGCAGGAATAGACAACGCTCCAGAAGACAGACTTAAGATACAGGAGGATCTGGACAGACTTGAACACTGGGCGCTATCTAACAAAATGGGCGCTATTTAACAAAATGAAATTCAATGGTGAAAAAAGTAAGGTTCTACATTTAGGCAAGAAAAACCAAATTTACAGGTATAGTATAGGGGGTACCTTGCTCAATAGTAGTAACTGTGAGAGGGATCTCGGGGTCCTAGCAGACAATCACTTAGATATGAGCCAGCAGTGTGCTGCAGCTGCCAAAAAAGCCAACACAGTGCTAGGCTGCATTAACAGAGGGATAGAATCAAGATCACGTGAAGTATTAATACCACTTTACAATGCCTTGGTAAGGCCACACTTGGAATACTGCATCCAGTTTTGGTCACCTCAATGTAAAAAAGATGTTGAGACTCTAGAAAGGATACAGAGAAGAGCAACAAAGATGATTGGGGGACTGGAGGCTAAAACAGGGAACGGTTGCTGGAATTAGGTATGTCTAGTTTAATGAAGAGAAAGACTAGGGGTGACATGATAGCAGTGTTCCAATATCTCAGGGGCTGCCACAAAGAAGAGGGAGTCAAGCTATTCTCCAAAGCGCCTGAAGGCAGGACAAGAAGCAACGGATGGAAACTAATCAAGGAGAGAAGCAAGCTAGAACTACGGAGAAACTTCCTGACAGTTAGAACAATTAACCAGTGGAACAACCTGCCTCCAGAAGGTGTGAGTGCTCCAACACTGGAAGTTTTTAAGAAGAGACTGGACAGCCATTTGTCTGAAATGGTGTAGGGTTTCCTGCCTGAGCAGGGGGTTGGACTAGATGACCTCCAAGGTCTCTTCCAACTCTACTAGTTATGATTATAAGATCTACTGGAAATATCAATTTTAAATAAATAAACCATATCTGTATTTATATCAGTATACCTAGATATCTCTGGATGTTTCTGATTACTTTAAACCAGGTTTAGAAATTTGGGTGCTCTCCAGCTGTTTTAACTAGAATACCTACAATCCTTGGGGCTACGCTACTTATCAAAGTAGAGATCCAAAATACTGGAGAAGGTATGGTCAGTTGTCAATATATAGGAAGCAGGCACACATGTGAGGATTCAGTGATGTCCAAATGAGCCTCACCTCCTTTTAATGTGCACTGCAAATCACTGAATGTAAACCGGGAAGGGATACAATCATTTGATTGTACCTGCTATTTTGACATGTTCTTGAAGGCCCTCTCATAGGAGGTTTAAGAAAGAGGGTTTTTTTTGTGGGGAGAGGGGTCTTTTACCTCAAATGTTAAACCTACGCAAGTGAAAAAGTAAACTGTATTTTTTTTAAAAAAATAACCACAGTTATATGTTGCAAGATTAGCAGCTCTGGAATATAGTGTGTCCATGTTTTGTGAAACGTCTGTGATTCCCTGGTGGCTCAGTGTGGATATGAAATCTCAGAACTGACTACTTGTGGGAGATCCTAAGTCCTCTCCTTGTTAAGCAAAGAACCAGCCCCTAACCAGCTCTTCACTCACTGGCTTTTCATTCTGCTGCTGACAACAGTTCAACTCAGTTTGCCATTTCTTCCTTGGAAGTGAAATTCCAGCAGTGACTATAGGTGGATGAGAAAGTGTATGTCGGGATTTTGATAGGCAAGTTTCACTACTGAGATGATGTTTTTGATTTGGAAATTGGCTGTTTCCTATTCTGAGAAAAATAAGCAAGAGTTCAGTAAGAGATCACAAAAAGAAAAGGGATGCTGATTTCACAGGAATGATCATACTTTGATTTGACTGGAGTCCTTAGTGCTCTCTGAGCTTTGTTGTTTAGTTGCAAATCTTACTTTGTCCAAATATCAGTGCTAGTGACTGTGGGGTTTGCTACCTGTTTATATACAGTATTTGGCCCATACTCACTGATGATGTTACCTAGCTAGGCAAGCAAACAACCAAGCTCAGAGAGGACCAAGGATTCCCTATTTTGATTAAGTATTGCCTAGAATGTATAACTCCCAAAGAAGGAAACAGCAATGAAAATTAGGAATAGCACAGCACAGCACAGCATAGCGATAAATCAGACTGGAGAAAGTTTGCTTGACATCTACTGTAGTTGTGGGTGCTCTGACACTAGAGGTTTTTAAGATTGGACAGTCGTTTGTCTGAAATGTTATACAGGGTTCCTTCTTGATCAGAGGGTTGCACTACTAGACCTTATGAACTCCAAGGTCCTGTTCAACTTTGTTATTCTGCTGTTCTGATGCATTTTTAAAAATTTCCTTCGATTTGGGTCGTTAAACAATAACTTTCCTTTGCTACAATTTCACTGAGGAAGAATTCATTTTTCAAAAGACCAGAAGACAGATGAAATGCAGGCAATGGAAACTCTATCTTTCTTCCAATAAACTTGGTTATAATTCAGAAAGCAAATGGAATTATCAGTATGCCTTTTTAGAGGAAGCACTTTGAAGATCCTTCAGTCCAGAAGTTGGGTTTAAATGAATCTTTCACCCCAGCCCTTATAGAAACTTTCTTCCATATAAAAAATTAATGTATTTCTTCCTGCCCATTGGAAAACTAATCTAGTTCCAAAGTGCATTTCATCTTTTAAGTTTTCCTTGAATGGCCTACAATGTTTACTTCTTGCAGCCAAGAAAAACTAATCTCCTTTGACCTGATTGAAGAAAAACATTTCTTTTATTTCCCAAAATGGGGCCTGCCCTTCCAATTTCATCTCTTGTTTATTTTGGGCAAAATCATGCAATTCTTCATGAAGATGAGAGTTTTTCCCCTTTCTCAGTCATTGTATTTTAAACTTTTATGCAGCTTGCAAAAGAAATACATTTTAAAGAACTAAGGTCCCCCCCTCAAATATTCATATACTGCTCTCTCATTTGTTTTTTTAATGTACTCCCCCCCTTTTTTTTTCTTTCAGATCTTCCTTAAACACATTTCTGGCCTGTAGTAGTTACAAAATATTTATTTTATATACCGGTATGTGTTATTTTTATAACCCACTTTTCTTTCATAAAAAGCAGAAAGTAATAACAGTTCTTTAAAAACATAAAGCATCAGTAAAAATTAAAGATGTGCAGAGACTATCCAATTTATTCTACATCTCTCCAAGGGTTACAAAGCTTAGTAGGTCTATGTGTTTTGAGAACAATATGAAAAGTGAATACAAATACCTTCTCATTTCTTTCTCATGTTTACCATTTCCTAGCCCTGTTTCTAGTAACCTTAACTACTGCCAATGAAAGCTATCAGATTGTTGTTATCTTGTCTGCAATATCTCACTTTTGGCTTCTTCAACTAACTAAATATTGGGGGGAAATTTTTTTTAAAGGAATAGATTGTTTTCTGTTGTTGCTTTAGAACAGAGGTCTCCAAACTTGCAACTTTAAGACTTGTTGATTTCAGCTCCCAGAATTCCAGCCATGCTGATTGGGGAATTCTAGGAATTGAAGTCTACAAGTCTTAAAGTTGCTGAGTTTGGAGACCTTTGGTTTAAAAAAAGCTGATGGTAGTTTATTACCCCTTGTAGTTAGTGTACACCAGACCTCTTAGTTGGCCCCTACAAGATCCCTTGAAGTGCTACTAGTGCTTAGAATAACCATTGTTTCAATAGAACAGTTAGAATATAGGAAGCTGTACTGATAGAATGAAGCTACTGAGATTCCTAGGACTCTAAGGTCATATTATGCACCTTAACAAATCCAGTCTTTCCTTCCCCTTCCCTAACACTTCTCTGAAAAAGGACATCACATATATGGCTGTCTTCTGCTAGGCCTGAGAATTGCCTTTCGTAGTGAAGGAAATATTTGAAAAAAATATCTGATCCAATACATCTGAACTTTCTTCTTTTGAAGATACTTCCAGTCCAGTTAAACACTTGTTTGTTTTCAAGTAGCTAACCAAGAGTAAGGCCCAACTATACTCTGACCACCATTTGAACCTCCAAATATGTTAAGATTTCTAGTAAGTTATGGCTCACATATTAAGCAACTGAGCATTCCAGGTTTCTGTTTGTTTGATTTTTAAAGGAATGTATTGAACTGAAAGCCAAAGTTAATTTGAAGTGGAAGTGACTTAGGATGGGGCTATACATATTGTATTTTTTTTTAATCTGCGAGGGTTGCACGTGACATGATGGTAGGTTAAGTTTCGGTTTATGTAGATTGGAGAATGATCTTAGCCATGTCCCAGATTGCTGGATTTTCCTGGTTCTCTATTCCTTAAATATGTAAAAAGAAAGTTCAAGAAAAGGGGATCTGCCCTTCTCCGCAGGCATAAGTCACAAACATGGTTCAATATTTTTTCAGGCTGAAAATAGGTATTATATAATAAAACACATATTGGGTAACATTGTATTCTCAGGTATGAAGACAAAGGAATTCTGATAGTCTTTCCACCTCACAAGCTTACAGGTTGTTAAAAGAAAAATCTTCATCAGGGTCCAGTCCAAGCCGGGAATAAACAACATGGAGACTGCTTTAGAAAGAAGGTTGTAGTTTATTGACGAGGAGAGCCAGTCAGAAAGATGGCTCTGGGAAAAAAACTGAACACATGTAGTAGGGAGTGGGTTTTTATACTTTCTTGGGCTTTTGTTTGGAGTTGTTCCTGTGTCATGAACTTTGACCTGAGTCTGAGTGTGCCTTTCTGGGATTCTGATGTGTTAATCCTATTATGTCCCAAAGGTCATATCCTGCTTCTCTGGGGCTGGGGCTGATGACTGTTGAATTTTTTGTTGTGAGGGATTGTTGATTCTAGGGATCTTTCTTTCTAATCCCAGCTTCCGGGGGGCGATGTTTTCTGCCTTTAAGATCCTTTGGAGAAATATAATATTCTGCCTTTTAATATTCCCAAAAATATTTCTTTCTCTGGGGGGGCTGACTTCCTACAAGGTATTATCATCATATTTATCACATAAGCTGAAATAGAGATAATTTTTAAAAATTCATCTACTGCAGGCACCAAAACATTGTGGTCTTGCTCTAAACCCCAGGAATTCAATGTCAATTTGATCCAATTAATTTTTGGAGGAAATTATGCAACATCATCATTTTTTGCTTCAGTTATGAACATGCTGGGACAATTTTTTGCAATCACTTATTAGTAGAATTGATGTCCAGCTTATTGGATGCCATTAGTAGTTTAGAATGCCCAAATGTAATTGAAAGCTTGGTTTTCCAATATATTTTGAACTAATTCACATATACACATTTCTACAACCTTTCTAATTATTGCAGTTATGCATAATAAACCCTTTTCTCTTTGACTGACTTTTAAAACTAATGGTTTTTTTGCCTGTACATAGGTAATCCAGTAATTATGATAGACAAGGCCACTTAAATGGCTTGGAAATAGCTCAGATGGGATAGCAATTAATATCATGGATGAGAATGAAGGGAAGGGATGATGTACTTTGAAGAGCTTGTGGGAAAGAAATGGGATCTTGACTGATGTGCTTGTTTTCAAATCCTTCGTATTCCTCCTCCTCCGCAATGAATCTGTCAGAAGATTTTTAAAAGGCAGAACATGATGTCCTAATGATGTTTCATTAATGTTCAGTATAAATAAACAAGTGAACCAATACATTGCAGGGGAAAAAATACATTGCCAAATTCATACAATTCTAGAGACATGACAAAAAGGCAGTAGTTATGCTAATTGCTTAGTGGAATTCTCATCCCGTGCCTACTATTTTAAACCTTGCCAGTGCTCTAGCCTTTTGCTTTAATGATCTGAAGTTTCAATCCCACAACCACATTATCATACTGGAGAATTTCAATTTAAATCCATATTTTTGTTCCCATCCAAGAATGTCTTGACTGAACCTTATTTTCTTATTTATGTGTTTATTTTATTTTTACTTGCTTATGGTAAATTGATGGAACTCAGATGGGAAATTGCATTCTTTCCCTCTGAAGAGATATTTTAAGAATTTTTACTGATCCTACAATGTGAGGTTCACTTGATGATTATTTGAATGGATCTCATAACTATGTGAAACTTTATATTATTACTTTTCCTAGGAGACGGGAGACAGCCTTGACAGCAGCATCCTAGATGTCTCTTTAATTTTCCTTCCATAAGGATCAGAACTGAAAAAGACTGATGGAACATTCTAATGCACTTAGTATCTCACCCAGAAGCCAAAATTACTCCAACATTTCCATCTATTATTTGCTTGTGCACAAAATAATGGTACTAATGGTATATGGGAATGACCTTGGGAAGAGCTGCAGACTAGACAATGATGCAATAAGAGACAGATGAGTCCTCAGAAGGAGTTGTGACATGACGAGTTCCTTGGACGGTAAGGAAAGTGGGGAAAAGACAGCGTATACTTTCAGATTTGCAAGATTCAGTTAATGTAACCTTACAATAAAATTAGAGCGAGTAGTTCTGGTTGTGCTTCTTGTCTGGACTACTTCACAAGGCTGACAGTACTTTATTCTTTATCAGAGGGCCAGTATTCCTTCTGCAACATTGCTACAGGGTGGGGCAACATTTTGGTAGCTTATTTGTTTTTATTTCACTTATTTACACAATTATTTATATTATTTACATAGCTATCCATAATTGATATGAGCCACTCAGCGCCACCCTACAAGTGGCTCTGGGTGGCTTACAAGATTAAAACAGATAGACCCACCAAACATAACTGCAAAGGATAAATGCTTGGCCCTGCTCACCATCCAAAGTAGCAGAGTTCATTTACTCCCCCCCCCCCGCATCCCCTATCCCAGAGGTCTCCAACCTTTTGGGCACCAGGGACATGTTGAGTGAAGAGAGGTTTTTCCGTGGACTGGAGGGTGTGTGGTTGTGTGTGCTGCCTGCATCCCACAGATGCGGCTTTGCTTGTTTGTGCAGACTGGTTGCTGGCATGCTGTGGCCCGGTACTGGTCCAGGGAATGGGGGTTGGGGAGCCCTGCCCTAACCAAATGTCTGGAGAAACAGTCAGGTCTGCAATGTTTTGAGAAATGCTAACAGTTAAGGGTGTTTGAGGAAAAAAAAGGGGTGAGGGGGTCAATCTTGTTCTAGAACAGCAGTCCCCAACCTTTGCAGCTTGGCAGCCTGGCTGTGGGGGGGCAGGAGAGGGGAACTGGGCTGCGTGAGTGGCAGGCTGGCACCCAACACACGCATGCAGATCAACTTGCGTGAACGTCAGACCAGCAAGCACAAGGAAGTTGAGCTGCACACGTGTGAACGCCAGCCTGCCACTTGTCGGAGTTGAGCTGCATGTGTGTGCATGCACGCCAGCCGGCCACTCACATGGCCTGGTTGCAGATAAGCCATGGCCTGATAGTGGGCTGTTGCCCAGAGGTTGGGGACCCCTGTTCTAGAACACAAATGTGGATGAACATGGAAAAGTTCAAAGCAAGATTTTCAATTAAAGCTCCATATGGATTTTCACCCATATTCCTTATTGTAAAAACTAAATTCCATCCAACTGCTTAATGAAGAAATGTAAACATTTTGGGTAAGTTTTTTATTTCAAAACTGTCATCTATCCCTAACACCCATCTCCTCCCCTGCATGGAAATGCTGCTGCCTCTTCTCCTTTCTGTTCTCTGCCAGACTTTCCCCACATAAGGAAAATTGTTTGAGAAGAACAATGAACACCCAAGTCAGGTTAGATCAGATTATTCTTTAAACTTTTCCAAAAGAACTTCACAAAAACACTACCATTCCACTATCAACACTGAAAGTGATACTTGTCCTTAGCAAGATTAGCACTTCACTGCTTTTGACAGTGTGCAGGGAATATAATGTCATTTATGCTCATAACTAGGTGTCCCTGAATATCTCTGCCTTAGCTTTCCTATTTAATATAAAATGTCTATTTAACATAAAAGTTAAGTACTCAGCTATTATAGCCTGAATTGCTAAACCACACATGGCATTACTACTCCCTCATAAAATAAATATCCTCCTACAACGACCTTTGTTATTTCAATGAATTGCTTTGATTCACAAGTTGTACTGTATGTCTCCATAGACTGTGATATTCTCAAGGATAGTGGTGAGAGGTGTGTTTACAATTCTTCCTGTTCAAAGTGGAATCTGGGGTCAAACCTTTGGAGAAATAATCAGTTTGATTGGCATTTATACTTCTCACAGGCTAAGCATACTCTGCCTTGCAAAGTGTTTTCTTTCTAGACACAGGACATTAAGATTCCCAAGCAACCCTATCAGTGCTTCTTATCAGTTGTACAATAAAACGATCCTTGGGCAATGGTCCAATCTCTGTAATAATATACAAAAACTTGGGTGACTAGTCTCTAAGGCTTTTGACGCAGGATATCAGTGATTCACTGTAATTTTCTACTTTTAATAAAACAATTGTTGTATCCTCTCCAACTGTTGACATGTTCTTAGGTTTTTCCACCACAGCAGTCAAATTACATAATGGAATTATTTTTCCATTTATGTTTTCAGGCCAATAAAATAAGAGAACAATCTCGAGAGATGATGTAATGCAGCAAGGAATGTTCTCTAAGCTCCTTTTGCTTATCAAAGAAATTGTATCTTCAAATGAAAGACAATGGGAATGTTCTTCTAGTTGCCCATGTGTCTACTTACAGTTGAATTTGCATTTCAAATTGTTGTACGTGCTAAAAGCTTTACCAAATGCCTCGCAATGTGATTAAATAGGACTAAAAGTATAATTTCATAGCCACTAGTAATTAGTACTAGTTTTTGAGAGGCCATTTATCAGCTTGACAGAATTGCAGCTTTTTGACCCCCCTTCCCATCACTCTCACACACTTAGCAGTTTATATAAGATTTGTATATATAAATCAGGCATTGCCAACCCGAATTTCTTAGATTGAATGTGGACCATGTGTAACTAACCATAAACAGTTCTATAACTTTCAACTAAGGTATGGAAGCCAGTTTGGTGTAGTGGTTAAAGCATCCGGCTAGAAATTGGTAGGTCATGAGTTCTAGTCCTGCTTTAGGAACAAACATAGCTCGGTGGCTCCTCAACACTGTCTTGAAGACACCAATAAACAAATAAGATACAAGTTATTGTATCTTATTTAATTTGTAAAGAAAAAGTCAATAAGTACTTACAAGTGAAAATAATTTATTGTACATGTATAAGGAACTAAGAAAGGGTGATAGACAGTATGTTTATAATTAAACAAAGTTACATCAAAATGTATTGGACTTTAGACGTGAACTGTACAATCACCAATATTTATGGATCACCTATATATTTCTTGTTTTTATACATTTTATATTTTTATCCATTTGAAATTAGTGTTGTATTTTCTCTTTTGATTAGATGATACATTTCTGAAAGATCATATTATATCCTACAAATATATATGTCAACTTCTGGAGACTGTCATTAAGTTTTCTAAGGTGTGAACGTATGAATCACTGTGAAGATGTGGAAGCAAGGATGGTTTGCCAGATTGGAAAGTTATGAAGAGGAATAATAAATGCTGTTGACATAAATTTGATTTAGTAAGATTTCCTTTTCATCTCCTTCCATTAATTTCTCCTGCTTATTATTTTTTACTCCTTTTCTGCTTTTTGCATAAAGTTGCTTCCCCCAAAATGGAATAGTATGTACATAAGTATGCATCACATATTAGTTTCTACCTACAAGTTTTATGCATTTGCTGACATGAAAGTGACTTCAACGCACACATTCAGATTTAAAGTAAGTTTATTTCATATACTAAATGAAGATTGTGTATCCCAGCACTTCTGGCTTATGAAGCCTCCTGATTTAGCAACACCACCTGGTGGAGCACAGTGTTATAGAAATACCCACCAATTCTTTTGCAGATCAGTAAGAATTGCTCAGAATAGCCTGGACCATGGGTAGGCAACCTTGGCTCTTTTATGACTCATGGACTACAATATGACTCGTGGACTTCAACTCCCAGAAGTCCTGAGCCAGCTGGCTCAAGAATTCTGGGAGTTGAAGTCCACGAGTCATAAAAGAGCCAAAGTTGCCTACTCCTGGCCTGGACCATTTGTTAATACCTTAAAATATTGGTGTGTGTGTGTGATTTATTACTAGATTAAAAGTCTCTGTTTCTTAGCAATTTTACTGTAATTTGTGCATTAAAAGTACCATGCAATAGATGCTACCTGAGCATGGTGTACCTGAGTATGGTGGGGTGGTTAACTGGAAATGGGGAGTCTTCCAACCATAGAAGTTCAGTGGGTGTCTACGGGCCACTTTCTCATTCACCAAATCTGCTTCACAGAATTTTTACTGGTGGGGGGGGGGCAAGGGGAAAAGGAATGCAGTGTATAATCAGCTCTTCAAGGTAAGCCAGGTAAAGACAGGCATTGTAGGGATTACAGGAACGTTACTTTATTATTGTAGGTTATATTATCAGGATCTTGAGAATCTGTTCATAGCTTTCACTGCCCCCTTTTAAAGAAAACACATTCAAGGCAGGTCTGATCTCTCGCTTTTTACTTTGTCAGGCTAAGAAACCATTTCACACCTCTCCTCCTCTTCAAGGCTCCAGCTAAATTTCTCTACACCTTAAGTTTCTCCTGGAAAGGCAAGATACAAATTTTACAAACACAAATAATAACAGTTACAGAACATGCAGAATTTGATTGGTGCCAGTATGGCAAAGAGATTACTATGACCTGTAACAGATCTGGCAACCAGAATTGGCATTATTGGGCAAAGACTGAGGTCCACCCACACAGGGTTCCTCTGGCTAGCTCCAGACCCCCTGGTTCTGCTCCTTCTCCATACCTGCCCTATCCAGCATGTAAGAAGTAGATGTTCTATCACTTTCTATTGATATGGATCTCTTCCTCATTGGACAGCTGTGTAAAGAGGAAGCTCTGGACAGCTTTGCAAGGATACATGATTAGTACTGGAAATAGTGCCAATGGAGAATTGGTTGCACTGAAGGTTTCTTAAACTCTCCTATTGATTGAGAAGTAGTCTCCATAAAAACGGAAGACAGTGCATTGGCATCTCTTTAGTCCAGACATGCCAAACTCAAGGCCTGCGGGCCAGATCTGGCCCATGATGTCTTTAGATCTGGATCTCAAGGTTGCCCTGGAGATGGCAAGAGGGCGGCCCCTGCTGCCTCGGCCCTGCCCACTCCAGCCCAGCTGGGCGCTCCCCCTGGCACGTGCACAGGGGGCGGTGGAGCATGCAGGTGCTGGCAGTGCCCAGCAGCAACTGCAGCTTGTTGGCCCCTCAGCCGCTAATTGGCCAGCAGAGACAGCCAGCTGGATGTGAGCCTGGATGTCCAATAAGCTGTGCATGGCCCCGCCCCGCCTGCACCACACCTGCGCACCTTGGGGCCCTGCAGCCAGGCCACCCCTCACCTTGCCTCACCCTGCCACCTGTCTCACCTCACTTCGCCTTGCCTTGCCCCTGTGGTGGTGGCACCGGCAGCAGCAGCAGCCCCATCCAGCAGGAGCCCCACCGCCCCTCCACTCTTCTCCAGCCTGGGAAGCTTGTGAGCCCAGAGGGGAAGACACTGTTGCAGCCCGCTGGTTGAAGCAGCCACCTCAGAGCGGTGCCCATGAGCCTCCCCCCCCCTGCTCTCCCGCACCCACCATGAGCAACCTGGTCAAGGAGAGCAAGCACAGCAGCAGCAGCCTCAAGGAGGAGGCAAGCACTGCCGGGCATCCCTTCAGGGATGTGGGACTGCGCTGTCTGTACCTAGCCAGCCATGCCCACCTAGTCACAACGACCCATCCAGGCCCATCCAACTACACCTATTTAGTCACGGTGAACCAGCTGTGACCACCCAGCCACGCCTACCCAGCCACACCCATCTGGACCTTTGAGGGCAACCATAATGTTGATGGGGCCCTCAATAAAATTGAATTTGACACCCCCGCTTTATTTAGTAGCCTGCCAAATTAGAGAGGGATACAGTTGAGTTTCTTGGGTTAAATTCCCTTGAAATCTGTTCCTTGTTGTACCATTCTTTAGAAGGGCACAATTAAAACACATCTGTAGGCAAGGAATTCAATGTCTCTTGCTATCAGCCTGCATGATAAACTCTCTTGCCTGCCTCCCTCTCCCCATAGGACTCAGATGGCCTGGGCACAAGCCACGGTGGGAGAGTGGCTTGGATTTACATCTGCAGCCCCATAGAGGTGAGAGCTCTATGGGGTATGCCCTGCCCAGAGTGCATATTCTGGACCACCCCCAGGAACAGAGTTGCAACCCGTTGTGAGAGGATGGGGGTAGCCTCTTCTGGGGATTCACCCAGCTTGAGTGGCAGTGAAGCTGGCTGTTGGTCCAGATACCCACTTACCCTCTGTTTCGATCCTCCTATTGAACTATTAATTATGGGACTGCCTCTCCTGGACTCTTTCGGACACTCATGCACTTTCGTTACACCAGCACGGACTTGTTCGCCCTCAGGGGTGCCCCCCTCTCCTGGGTGCGACCCGCCTCTCTTACCATCTCCAACCTCGATGAAGGGCCCGATTATTGGGACCCTGAGAGATGGCTGGGCAGGGGCAGGGGCCTCCAGTATAAATCTAATAAGAGGCCCCTGGTTAATTTTTTAGTAAAATTTTTGTGGGGTTAGGGAGGGGGGTGGGAGTGGGTTCTGGTTGTTTGGCAACGGGGGGTGGTCCATCAACCATTGCTCAGGCCAGGTCCAGGATTGGTTGCATAGGGGGAGAGCGGGGTTCGGTTGCCTCCGGGGCTCGGGAGCGGGTCGTGGGACTACCGATTCCCACGACGTTGGGGAATGGTAGCAGGTGTATGATCAGAGGGCCGCATCGATATCGGGGAGGGCATCTCCGCTACTTACAAGCGGTAAGGCGCTCCGACCCTATGTTTCTTCCCCAAGGTCCCGGGAGCAAGGATGTGCAGCCACCTGAGCTCTGGCTGGTGTACCTGAATGCCAGGTCTGTTGTTAATAAGGCTCCCCTTGTTCGGGATTTAGTTGAGGGTGAGCATGCGGACCTGGCTTGCATCACGGAGACTTGGTTGGGCCCAGAGGGTGGTGTTCCCTTGGTTGATCTTTGCCCACCAGGTTTCCGGGTGCTACACCGGCCTCGGGCTCAAGGTAGGGGCGGGGGAGTGGCGGTAGTTATTAGGGAGACCTTGTGTCCGCGGGAGACCACCGTTCCCCAGATAGTCGGGTGTGAGTCTCTCTTTTTGAGATGTGGTCCTGGGGTGCAGTTGGGCTTGCTGCTGGTGTACCTTTCGCCTAGTCGCGCAGCGGCAGCCCTGCCTGAGCTTCTCGATATCCTCTCGGGGTTGGTGATTGAGTTCCCCAAACTTATAGTTTTGGGTGACTTCAATTTACCATCCCTAGGAGGATCATCTGAGTTAGCTCGGGAGTTCATGGCTTCCATGACGGCCATGGACCTGACGCAAGTAATTCTTGGACCGACTCATGTGGGAGGCCACACCCTTGACTTGGTTTTCTTATCTGGACGGTGGTTTGATGATCTTGGTGGGGGTTCCCCAACTAACATACCCCTGTCATGGACCGATCATCATCTCCTGCGGCTGGTCTTCCGTTTTGCCACCCCCCACTGTGGGTGTATGGAGCCAACTAGATGGTACCGCCCCAGGTGCTTAATGGACCCTGATAGGTTCCAGGCGGCACTGGGGTCCCCACCTGCTTCCATTGCTCACAACTCGGCGGATGCCTTAGTGGAAGCCGGGGAAAGGGCAGCCACGGAGGCACTTGACCGAGTTGACCGAGGACAGAGAACTCTGGGTATTGGCCATTGTGAGAGGATGGCCGAATTTACATCTGCTGCCCCTAGAGGTGAGAGCTCTATGGGGCAGGCCATACCCAGTGGGGTTGCTCCAGACTTCCATCCCCCCCGAGAATTGGCTCTGTGGCCGTAGTGAGAGGACGGTGGTAGGCCTGCCCGGGGGGCTTATCCAGCTGAGTGGCAGCGGCTGGACGGAGGCCAGGGACTCCCTCTCCGAATAGATCCTCCTCATGGACTATCATCTATGGACTGCCTGCGATCCGGACTGCTATTTATGCCTTCCTTTAAATATTCTTCCACGGACTTGTGCGCCCTCAGGGGTGCTCCCCCCTCCTGGGTGCGACCCGCCTTGCCAGCCGATTATAACCTCGAGGAAGGGCCCATTTATTGGGACCCTGAGAGTTGGCTGGGCACGGGTAGGGGCCTTCGACGTAGACCTAATAAGAGGCCCCTGATTATTTTTCTTTCAAAAATTTTTAGGGGGTTAGGGAGGCGGGAGGGTTCTTTTGGTTGTTTGGATAAGGGGGGCTATCCAACTACCGCTGTTCTGGCTAGGGCCGATGGAGATCGCAGGGGGGAGGAGCGGGGGTCGGTCACCTCCGGGGCTCCAGGGCTGGTCGTGGGGCTACCTATTCCCACGACATCAGGGAATGGCAGCAGATGGAGGAGCAGAGGGCCGTATCGATCTCAGGGAAGGCCTCTCCGCTGCTTACAAGCGGTGGGACACTCCGACCCTCTGGCTCTACCCCAAGGTCCCGGGAGTGAGGGTGTGCAGCCCCCTGAGCTCCGGCTGGTGTATTTGAACGCCAGGTCCGTCTCTAATAAGGCTCCTCTCGTTCGTGATCTGGTCGAGGGTGAGCAGGAGGACCTGGCTTGCATCACGGAGACTTGGTTGGGCCCAGAGGGCGGGATTCCTCTGGTTGACCTTTGCCCACCAGGTTTCCGGGTGCTGCACCGGCCTCGGGCTCAGGGTAGGGGTGGGGGTGTGGCTGTTGTTATGAGGGAGACCTTGTGTCCGCGGGAGGCCACTGTTCCTCAGATAGTCGGGTGTGAGTCTCTCTTTTTGAGATGCGGCCCTGGTGCGCAGTTGGGCTTGCTGCTGGTGTACCTTTCGCCTAGTCACGCAGCAGCAGCCCTGCCTGAGCTGCTCGATGTCCTCTCTGGGCTGGTGGATGAGTTCCCGAAACTTATAGTTTTGGGGGACTTCAATCTACCATCGCTGGGAGGATCATCTGAGTTGGCTCGGGAGTTCATGGCTTCCATGACGGCCATGGACCTGACGCAAGTAATTTTGGGACCGACTCATGAGGGAGGCCACACCCTTGACCTAGTTTTCTTATCTGGACGGTGGTTAGATGATCTTGGTGGGGGCTCTCCAATTATTATGCCCCTGTCATGGACCGATCATCATCTCCTGCGGCTGGTCTTCCGTTTTGCCACCCCCCGCCGTGGGTGTTTGGAACCAATTAAATGGTACCGCCCCAGACGCTTAATGGATCCCCAGAGGTTCCAGGCAGCGCTGGGGTCCCCACCTGCCTCCCTTGCTCACAGCTCGGCAGATGCCTTAGTGGAAGCCTGGGAAAGGACGGCCACTGAGGCTCTTGACCGAGTTGTACCCCTGCGGCCCCTGACCCGGTGCAGATCCCGTCGAGCTCCATGGTTCTCTGCGGAGCTTCGGGAGATGAAGCGTCGGAGACGGGGCCTAGAGAGCGGTTGGAGGTCCAGCCGATCCGAATCCGACCGATTGCGACTAAGAGCCTACATTAGGTCTTATCTCGCTGCGATAAGGGAGGCGAGGTCTAACCACTTCGCCACCCTTGTCGCGTCCGCAGATAATCGCCCGGCCGCCCTGTTTAGGGTGACTCGCTCCCTCCTAAATCAGGAGGTGAGGGAGGATCCCTTGCAGGGTCGTGCCGAGGAGTTTAACCAACATCTGTCGGACAAAATCGCTCGGATTCGGACCAGTCTGGACTCTGACTGGGCAGAGTCTGACGATCAGGACACTGGCGGTCTTGTCGATATCATCTGGGAGGAGTTTGATTCTGTGACTCCGGAGGAAGTGGACAGGATCATGGGGAGGCTGAGCACCACCACGTGTTTATTGGACCCGTGCCCTTCCTGGCTGGTTTATGCAGCCCGGGAGAGGACACGCAGCTGGTTCCAGGCAGTTATATCGGCTTCTCTGAGTGAGGGTAGCTTCCCCGCCGTCTTGAAAGAGGCGGTGGTGAGGCCTCTCCTCAAGAAGCCTGCCTTGGACCCAGCTGTATTAAACAACTTTCGTCCTGTCTCCAACCTTCGCTTTCTTGCGAAGGTTGTTGAGAGTGTGGTGGCGCATCAGCTCCCTCTGGTCCTGGATGAAGCGGATTATCTAGACCCGTACCAATCGGGTTTCAGGCCCGGGCACAGCACGGAGACGGCATTGGTCGCGCTGGTGAATGATCTCTGGAGGGCTCGGGACAGGGGATATTCCTCTGTCCTAGTCCTATTAGACCTCTCGGCGGCTTTCGATACCATCGACCATGGTATCTTGCTGCGGCGTCTCAGGGGATTGGGAGTGGGAGGCACAGTTTTACAGTGGTTCTCCTCCTATCTCCAGGGACGTTCGCAGTCGGTGTTGGCAGGAGGACAGAGGTCGACCGCGAGGTCTCTCATTTGTGGAGTTCCTCAGGGGTCGGTCCTCTCGCCTCTCCTGTTCAACATCTACATGAAACCGCTGGGTGAGATCATTCGTGGCTTTGGAGTTGGGTATCATCAGTATGCTGATGATACCCAACTTTTCCTTTCGACCCCAAACCACCCCAGTGATGCCCTCAACGTGATGTCCCGGTGCCTGGAGGCGGTTCGGGTCTGGATGGGGAGGAACAGACTCCAACTCAACCCCGACAAGACTGAGTGGCTTTGCATACCTTCATCCCGGGTTTATTCGGATGTTCCACCTCTGGCTATGGGGGGTGAACTATTACCCCCCGTAGATAGGGCTCGCAACTTGGGAGTCCTCCTAGATTCACGGCTCACCTTGGAAGACCATATAGGAGCTGTGACTAGGGGGGCCTTCGCCCAGGTTCGCCTGGTGCGCCAGTTGCGGCCCTATCTTAGCCGGGATGATTTGTGCACGGTCACTCATGCGCTCGTGTCCTCTCGTCTGGACTACTGCAACGCTCTCTACATGGGGCTGCCCTTGAGGACCACCCGGAAGCTCCAACTGGTACAGAATGCAGCCGCGAGAGTTGTGTTGGGAGTCTCCCGATACTCCCACGTTACACCGCTGCTCCGTGAGCTGCATTGGTTGCCAGTTGTCTTCCGGGTGAGATTCAAGGTACTGGTAACAGTGTTTAAAGCCCTTCATGGCATGGGGCCGGAGTACCTTAGGGAACATCTGCTGCCGGCATCAAGCTCCCTGCGCCCTGTGCGTTCCCACAGAGAGGGCCTCCTCAGGGTGCCACCGATCAGAGAATGTCGATTGGTGGCCCCCAGGGGGAGATCCTTCTCTGTGGGCGCTCCGGAGCTGTGGAACCAGCTACCGGTAGAGCTCCGGATGGCGCCCGATCTTCGCTCCTTTCGTCGCGATCTCAAGACGTTTCTGTTTGTTCAAGCCGGCCTAGCCTGATGGGGATTGGTGGGGTTTTTTAATTTTGTGCTCTAATTTTAACTTGGTGTTTTAGAATTTTATTCCAACTGTTTTAATATGGGCAATTATTTAATCTTGTTTTAACGTTTGTATTTGTATTTTATTCTGCCCTGTGAACCGCCCTGAGTCCTTAGGGAGAAGGGCGGTATATAAATATTATTTAATTAAATTAAATTAAATTAAATTGTACCCTTGCGGCCCCTGACCCGGTGCAGATCCCAGCGAGCTCCATGGTTCTCCGTGGAGCTTTGGGAGATGAAGCATCGGAGACGGGGCCTAGAGAGCTGCTGGAGGTCCAGCCGATCCGAATCCGACCGATTGTGACTAAGAACCCACATTAGGTCTTATCTCGCAGCGATAAGGGCGGCGAGGTCTAATTACTTCTCTGCCCTTATCGCGTCCGCAGATAACCGCCTGGCCGCCCTGTTTAGGGTGACCCGCTCCCTCCTTAATCAGGAGGTGAGGGAGGAACCCTTGCAGGGTCGGGCCGAGGAGTTTGGTCAATATCTGTCGGATAAAATCGCTCGGATTCGGACCGGTCTGGACTCCAGCTGGGTGGAGTCTGACGATCAGGACACGGGCAGTCTTGTCAATGTTATCTGGGAGGAGTTTGATTCTGTGACCCCTGAGGAAGTATGGGGAGATTGAGCTCCACCACATGTTTATTGGACCCGTGCCCTTCCTGGCTGGTGTATGCAGCTCGGGAGGGGACACGAGGCTGGTTCCAGGCAGTCATATCTGCCTCTTTGAGTGAGGGTAGTTTCCCTGCCGTCTTGAAGGAGGCAGTGGTGAGACCTCTCCTCAAGAAGCCTGCCTTGGACCCAGCTGTGTTAAATAACTTTCGTCCGGTCTCCAACCTTCGCTTTCTTGCGAAGGTTGTTGAGAGTGTGGTGGCGCATCAGCTCCCGCTGGTCCTGGATGAAGCGGATTATCTAGACCCGTGCCAATTGGGTTTCAGGCCCGGGTACAACACGGAGACGGCATTGGTCGCTCTGGTGAATGATCTCTGGAGGGCCCGGGACAGGGGACATTCCTCTGTCCTAGTCCTATTAGACCTCTCAGCGGCTTTTGATACCATCGACCATGGTATCCTGCTGCGGCGTCTCAGGGGATTGGGAGTGGGAGGCACAGTTCTTCAGTGGTTCTCCTCCTATCTCCTGGGATGTTCGCAGTCGGTGTTGGCAGGGGGGCAGAGGTCGACCCCGAGGTCTCTCATTTGTGGAGTTCCTCAGGGGTCGGTCCTCTCGCCTCTCCTGTTCAACATCTACATGAAACCGCTGGGTGAGATCATTCATGGTTTTGGAGTTGGGTATCATCAGTATGCTGATGATACCCAGCTTTTCATTTCGACCCCAAACCACCCCAGTGATGCCCTCGACGTGATGTCCCATTGCCTGGAGGCGGTTCGGGTCTGGATGGGGAGGAACAGACTTCAACTCAACCCCGACAAGACTGAGTGGCTGTGCATACCAGCATCCCGGGATATTCAGAATATTCCACTTCTTTCTATGGGGGGGGTGAGTTTTTACCCCCCGTAGATAGGGCTCACAACTTGGGAGTCCTCCTAGATTCGCGGCTCACTTTGGAAGATTATATAGTGGTTGTGACTAGGGGGGCTTTCGCCCAGGTTCGCCTGGTGCGCCAGTTGCGGCCCTATCTAGACCAGGATGCCCTGTGTACAGTCACTCATGCACTCGTGACCTCTCGTCTAGACTACTGCAACGCTCTCTACATGGGGCTTCCCTTGAAGACCACTCGGAGGCTCCAGCTGGTACAGAATGCAGCCGCGAGAGTTGTCTTGGGAGTCTCCCGGTACTCCCATGTTACACCTTTGCTCCGCGAGCTGCATTGGCTGCCAGTTGTCTTCCGGGTGAGTTTCAAGGTTTTGGTAATGGTTTTTAAAGCCCTACATGGCATGGGTCCGGAGTACCTCGGGGACCACCTGCTGCCGGCGTCAACTTCCCTCCGCCCTGTGCGTTCCCACAGAGAGGGCCTCCTCAGGGTGCCACCGGTCAGAGAATGTCGGCTGGTGGCCCCCAGAGGGAGGGCCTTCTCTGTGGGCACCCCGGCTTTATGGAATCAGCTGCCGGTTGAGCTCCGGATGGCACCTGACCTTCGCTCCTTCCAACGCGACTTGAAGACCTACCTGTTTGAACAGGCCAGCCTGGCCTGATGGGGGATGCGTTGAGGTTTTTATTGGGGATTTTTTACATTTTTCTACTGTTTTTAGTTTGGGCTCGTGTTTAATTCTCTTTTTAATTTTTGTAATTTGTATTTTTATATATGCCCTGTTCACCGCCCTGAGTCCTTCGGGAGAAGGGCGGTATACAAATATAATAAACTTAAACTTAAACTTAAACTTAGAGATGCTCAAATGCTAAGATAGGTCAGTTTTAACCTCTGACTGCATATGTACCACAGAGTCAGTGCTTACTGTGTTAAAGAGAAAGATATTTGTGCATTTCTACCTAAATCAGAAATATCTACAGTGCTAAACTGCAGCACTTAGGTCACATGCTGGCTAGGTTTGCAAAACATACTTTGGCTTAGATAATCTTGATTAATTTGTGGCACAATACATTGTGCTAATCCATACATTGTGGTTAATGTGTAATTTAGTGTACTGGATTAATTCAATAAAGCACTGTTCAACTAACTGTAGTTTTGGTCACTAAGATATATCAACTCATCCAAAGGGCATAAGTTTCCACATTTCAAACAGAAGTTTCTTTTTTCTTAATGTTCTAAGTGCAGATTCATTTGTCCTCCCTGTATCTATTATTTGTAAACATTCCACGATTGCAGGGAATGGAACAGCAGCCCAGAATTTAGAAAGAAAGACTTACAAGTAAAAACTTACTGTAGTATCACTGTAAATGAGCATGCGCATTCCCTTACTTCTCTAGTGGCAACCTCCCACCCTTAAATTGGTAGTGAAACACATATTTGAGTGCCAAGCAGAGTAAGTAAACCTTAAGGTGCCTACGTGCACACTCACCTATCCACTCACACACTGAGTACAATATTAAAATAAATAAATCATACATCTTATCAATCAGAAATGGCAGTTTGGTTTTCGTTAAATGAACTTGGATTCACCTGGTGCCATATATGGATACAGTCTGTGGTTGGTGGCACGAGGCTTGTCAATGCATGCAAAGAGTAGCATTTTTGTGTGACTTCCTACTGATAGCTGTTGCTCTTGGATTGAGCTCTTCCAGTTCATCACTGGACTCTGTCCTGGCTTAAGTTCAATATGATTTTAATGTCAGGGCTAAATTACAACGTTTTAGCTACATAATTTTAATAATGT
Source organism: Vipera berus (assembly GCF_964194415.1). NCBI lineage: Eukaryota > Metazoa > Chordata > Lepidosauria > Squamata > Viperidae > Vipera > Vipera berus. Next base: position 113,016,330 of record NC_138202.1, read on the forward strand.
AACTTGAGTATTTAAGTCATGACCTTCATTTTGATGGCTGAGTCGAATACTTCAGCTGGGAAGCACCTAAGTATAATTTTCCTTGTAATGATGAACTGTTGACAACAGTTTTTGTGAATTACGCCATTTCACTCAAAATATAGAGAATATTTATTGTATACTCTCTTGCCACCCCTCTTGATTCTTCTGCGTGCTGCCTTCTGGGCCCTTCACTTGCCTAGCCTGCCTTTCTTCATCTCGCTGGGTCTTCTGCCTCAAAAAGAAGAGGCCTGATCAGTGATGGTGCGAGAAGGTGCCTCAGCTGTAAGGCTCAAAGAAAAGGAGACAATTCAGTTGAATTATCTGTACAGTCTTTAACTCTCTCTATGAACACAACTGTTTTTGTATCAGTTGATTTGGGGGCAACTTAAAATAGAACAACATTATACATTATGACATATATAGTATATGTATGTGTATATAAATAATAATATAATGATAATGATAATAAAGTAGCTGGAAGGGACCTTGGAGGTCATCTAGTCCAACCCTCTGCTCAGGCAGGAAACCCTATACCATTTCAGACAAATAGCTGTCCAGTGTTGGAGCATTCAGTGCTTCTGGAGGCAGGTTGTTCCACTGGTTCTGTCAGGAAATTTCTCCTTTGTTCTAGGTTGCTTCTCTCTTTATGTACATTGATTGATTATATGTACATATGCATGTACATATACATACACATCTACACACACACACACACACACACACACACAGAGTATTTGCTCTAAAGAGCTTGTTTCTATGGGCAGGAGGGGTTACCACTGTGACTTTCAGCTTACTGCTACACATTCAATAAGAAATGAGCTTCAGAAACTTCTTTTCCTCTCTGAACATCCCACACATCTCGCATCCCAGTTCATGTTCACCCGGCCGCTGTTCCTGGCATCAAGGGAAGCGTTTGGGTGGGAAATACAGACAGGAATTGCAACCCCCTCGGCAAGTGATTCACCAAAGAGTGGGAGGAGACCATCAGTTCACCCCACCAATGGCTTCCTGCAAAGCTAAAGCCAGCTGCTTCTTTCTCCCTCTAGCCCCCAGAAATGATCCTATCACAGCATTTTGTTTTTCAACATTTTTTTCCCCAGGAACCTTTTAAAAAGGCACAAGTTAGGAATGCGCACCCACACGCACGCACGCGCACACACAGAGAGACGTTTCTTGTGTGTGTGTGCATACGAGAGAGAGGGATCTTTAGAGCTGCTATAGATGGGATGTAAATATAAATTCAGATGAGCACTAAGGGGCAAGCACCTTGAGTTTTCTGTATCTTTTGCTGCTCTGTACAGGGAAACTGGGTTTAAGAAACTAGATCTGTAGCCCTGGGCATCTTAGCTTAGGAATAAGGAGATGCCTAGGATGAGATGCAGGTTTATAAAACTGTACAAGTTAGACAACTGTTTCTCCCTTCTAGGGTCAATTACTGAAATTGGTAAGCAATATAAGTAACAATTAATTCTCTTACCTCTGCCTTTGCCCCTTCCTTCCATCATCCCCTGTAATAGCAATAATAACACTTCCACTTATATACCACTTCACAGTGCTTTGCAGCTGTCTCTAAGCAGTTTACAGAGTCAGCATATTGACCCCAACGATCTGGGTCCTCATTTTACCAACCTCGAAAGGACGGAAGGCTGAGTCAACCTTGAGGCAGGTGAGACTCAAACTGCCAAACTGCTGGCAGCCAGGAGTCAGCAGAAGTAGCCTGCAGTACTGCATACCACTGCACCACCAGGGTTTTAATATATATTAAAATGTCTCCTTTAATGAGTTCCAAATCTCTGTTGGTTTTCTTCCACATAATTTGAGATGCATGAATATCTCAAAGCATTTGATCCTTCTTTTTTGCTCCCCTCGGGTCATATATCAGACATCCAAAAAACAAAAACAATCCTATACTGTACCATTTCTTCTTTTCCAGATGGGGCAAAAGGTTTAGCAGGGTACCAGGACCTGGTGTTTGGGATACAAACCAAGGACGCCATGTTCGATTCTAATTTTCTTAAGAGGAACTGAATAGCTGTGCTCTTTTAATACTTGTCTTCAGCTTCCGAAAGAATCTTTATGTGCACAACAGGGTGTTTTTTTTTAATGGAATGCATTACACAAGAAGTAACTATGGTTTCAGCCTAAGATGATTCTTAAACAGGACCAGGCAGATAAATCTTTGAAGGGCTGACCTATCAATTATTTACTGTGACAGTTAAATGAGACTTCTGGTTCAAAGGTGTTATTCCTTTGAAGGAATGTTGCTGGATGTTGCCAGATGACTCATGGAAGAAAAGACCCACTGCACACATACAGGTTAGTTGAAGAGAGACAGGCCGCTGGACTGGATGACCTGACTCCTGATGAAGCTTCTTGTGTGGTAAATTTTTATGGTCCATTAAGAAACCTAGAACAATGGAGACGGGGCCCAGGACTAAATGGGCAGGTTCCTAGCATGGACCTATTTGGAAAATCAATTCTTCTTTTAAATTCCCTAGTGCAAAGTAATTTACTTATACCCTACCTTTATTATTTTTGCAAATAAATCAGGGCAGCAAACATATCTAACACGCATTCCTCTTCCTATTGTCCTCTCAAACAGAAACCCTGTGAGATGGGTTGGGTTGAGAGAGAATGACTGACCCAAAGTCACCCAGCCGACTTTTGTGGCTAAGGCAGGACCTGAACTCAAGGTCTCCCATTTTCTAGCCTGGTGCCTTAACCACTGGTTAAAAACATGTCTGGATTTCTAAAATGCTTTATTGATCATGCAAGATTTTTTTTCCTCACACATCAACATAATTTCAACTAGCACCTTCTTCAACTGAAATTGCATCCCCTTCAGATGGTGAAATGCTAATTTCTTATTGACAGTTTGTATCTGAAAACAAATCTCAAAAGCTGAGAAGGTCTATCATTTAGATGTACTTGGACAACAACCTCTAGAACTTGTAGCACAATTGGAGAAAATTTCAAATGTGTTAGAATAGCTACAATCAGGGATATCACTTCAATGCTCTGAACAGTTTAGTTTTCTCTAGGGCCATACCAAGAATATATTATGTACGAATATATTATATGCAAGAATACGTATGACACCAGAAGTCACCAGGGTACAGATCTAATTTAGTAGCCCTGTTTTGACGTTGCCTAGCAACCTGGAGAAGACAGGGAAGTTTATGTTTGGACTTGAATATCTTAAAAACCTATATTCTTGTTCTCAAGTCTACCCTGGTCACTTTTGCACATCAGTCCCAAAGATGTGGAAAGCTACCCTGTTGCTTTGAATTTGCTTCTTTGTTGAATTGTTGCTGTCTTACATTTCTACAGCTTACTTTGTTTCTAAAAATTCTTTACTTAAGTTACTTATGGTTTACTTGCTTCTAAGTAAAATTTACCAAACTCTTAGTTTACTAGATTTAATCTGTTTACTCATAAGCTACTAACAAGATATATTCATCCTGTGGTGAGATGGGCAGCAAATAATTAAATCAAAAATATTTTCATTTAAATTATGTAAATCAGAAAGGCCAACATTAGGAGCTGTGAAACTGTGAGAAAGATCCTATAATATATAAAGTATCGGCAGAAATGTAGGAAATACATAAAATCTTCAAACTTTGTTTGAAAAACTCTTGCATGTTAAGTAGCAAGCCTTTGGGCATCAATGTCTCAGCTTTGTCCCTCTGGAGAGTTTGTGGAACAGCCAAAGAGAACCTGTTGCCAGGTTACGTCTGTTGCTCTCCTTGGGAAATGTCCAGAGACCTGCCTCATCAATTTGGCATTTTCGCCTTTGCTGAATATTTCTTCTGTGCTTCTCTTTGGGGATCTTCTGCTTGCAGAGAGATGTGGAAGAACCGGGGAGCAGGCAAGGTGCAGGTTACATCACTGATAACTCAGTAGACCAGATTTATTAACATTTTACTCTTCACATCTATACAGTGTGCAATAAGAAAAAATTATTGTTCCATTCCTTAGACTGAGTTGACCTTTCACATGAAACAGGTAATCCCCTGGATAAAGAATGAGTTTTGTTCCCTAATTCTGTCTTTAACCTAAACTGTATTTAATTTGGAAGAGGTTAGTGTACCTGTGTGTCCACATATTTATTTATTTTTTATTATTATTTTAATTCCATTTATATCCCGCCCTTCTCCGAAGACTCAGGGCGGCTTTACAAACTTAGCAGTAGCCTTCATTCTATGTATATGCCTGCTTATTAGGCTTTCACACACACCCCAAGCAGCATTATTACAAAGTCAGCTTAATTGCCCCCAACAATCTGGGTCCTCATTTTACCTACCTCGGAAGGATGGAAGGCTGAGTCAACCTTGAGCCTGGTGGGATGCGAACCTGCACTAATTGCAGGCAGCTGATGTTACTTAAGAAGGCATTAGCCCACTGCTCCACCAAGGCTCTTGTAAAGTTTAAACTTATAATTTTAGGTTTTATACATTAAAACCAAGTTATAGGGGACATAGATTTTTCAGCAAGGAGAGTGCAATTTAAGGAGAATCCACTAGAATTTAAACCCTCACCAACCAGAAGACAATGTGTTCCAACTCCGAATGGCAGATGGCATTCTCCTACCTTGAGCCTATGAACCACTGAAACCATGCAGTGCTTTCATGACTCAACTGTTGAATACAAACAGCATACTCTATTAAAAATGCAAATGGTACTTTGTGACACTTGTGGAAATATTGCATGGATTCAGTGGATTGTTGACTCAAGAAGAATGTTGACCATCATTTTGAGTTGGATCACCTTGCCAGTGAGCCAACCACCATATTAAGCCCTGTAACAGGTCAGCTGTCCCCCATTTTATAATAGGCAGCCATGTTTGTATTTAGGGGGTGTTGGATATTTAAGTTGGATGTTCTAAACCCCGGAACTGCCTGTAGGCCACTTTATGCTTGAAGCTAACCACTGCAGTTTATTGACTATGAATCATGACTTAATGTTTTGTGTGGAGCAAGTTGTTGTTTGCTTTACAGTTCACAGTTTTTTAAAAAATCCATGGCATTATATGATAGGTGAATTTAGTATAACAGTGTTTCTCAATCACAGTAACTTTAAAAGGCTGGTTGGGGAATTCTGGGAATTGAAGTCTATACATCTTAAAGTTGCCAAGATTGAGAAACACTTCAGTTCATGGAAGCCAATTCCTATGATATAGGCAAAGGCAACCTAGGCCCTCACAGGAGTTGGCCTTAGTGATTCTGACTGCTGTGAATTATTACCCGCAACAGTGTCCATTGCTGGTGTACAGAGTACAGTAGTTCCCAAGTTGTCCCCTTTCTTAAGGCAACTACTTGCCCTCTTTCAGTATGACCCCCATTACTAAAAATAAATGGTAAGAAATTGCCGACAAACTACCAAGAATTTGTTGCAAAATCTGAATAGGCTCTGGGTTGTTGATTTCCCCTCACTCAAATGGACAATATTGCTTACAACCACAAGGAAAGGCACAAGTAGTGCCACAGAAAAGGCTAGTGGAAGAAGGCAATCGGTTTGTTACAACCTAGTCAGACCCACAAGATATAGATTAGAACTTAAAGATATTTGGCTTCAGAGTTTCCTGTGATGGAGAGATCATAATATAAGCAGATTAGAATATTAATAGGCTGAGTAATCTTGCCAGCAAATGCTGATTGATATTTTTCAATACTGCAACTTAGCCCAAGTCAGTTTTTTTTTTTACTAATTATAGTCAAGAACGGAACAAATAATCCTTTGACATTTGGAAGAAGCTTGAAAGTTGAACTGGCTTTTGGTTTAAAATGCAGACCACAAAGGACTGTGAAAGAAAGACAATGAACAATGATGACATTTCAGTTTCTTTTTAGAGGACTGTCACCCGGCCAACTGATGCTGTGTGTTTGCACATGAGTGAACAGGTATGTTGTCACAGAGTGATTGGGTTTACATATTGGACAATGAAAATTACATACATTTTACAAATAAATATAAAATAAAGTAACCTGTGGTGGGTTTTTTTTAATAATTTGCAATTGGCTGGGTTTTTATATAAATCACAAACCATTGTTAATAAATCATTATGATTGGCTCCTAAGCCAGGCAAAAAAATTGAACTATGTTGTAAGTTAGCAGTACATGAAGCCAGTCAGCCCATGCATGTGTATAGTAGAAGGTAACTTGCCTTCCATGCAAGTTTGTTTTGTTCGTTATTAATCTTTATCTACAGAGACATAATGGGGTCTTGAATTAGTAGCTGAATGAAGGCAAAATCGGGAGTTATATACATCCATGAATCAATGAATGTCATTTGGTCTTCTTGCAATGGATTTGGGGAATGTACTTTGGGAATTGGTCATGCTGACCTGAGGAGAGATGGTTGGGCTTACACAATGTCTTTTGTCAGAGTTGAGAGGAACATAAAAAGGAAAAAGATCATCATCAACATTCCTAGCAGCAAATTCTTGTCCTTGAATTTTGAAAAACAAGGTTGTTATTCCCTAAGGAATGTATACATATGGCATAATGGTTGTCAACAACAGCAATTGTTTTTTGCACAATCCCAACTTTTGTTTCCTCTAAGGCAGAAGGTGATTACAAAAAGTTTAGGTGACAGAAAACAAATAGAAGCTTTTCTGCCACTGTCTCCCTAATGCCCTTCCCAAATTGACTGCTACTGAAATTATTGTTATGATTTCACATCTTCTCAGTTGTGTGAATTGCAGGAATACCATTATGCATAGCTGCCAAAATTTTATTTTTCCTATCATCTTAGCAGAGCAGTTGCTTTCTTTACTGTAGAAAAAGTTCTCCCTTGTAAAATGTAGTTGCTTCACAAAACATATCTTAGTATCATTCAGTGCAAGCCCATAGTACTAGTCTATTTCAGATTGGAATTGTTTAGATTCATTAGAAGTTTAAGCACAGGAATATATTTGCACGAACTGTCAAAGCAGAATAATTGGGGAGAATGTACACATAGAATATAGCTGGATTCTTTTAGGTAATTATGGACTCAATTTAATTATGTTAATTCCCCTCACCTTTTTTGTAATGATACCTGATTTATATTATTTCACTTTCTTCAAAATTGTTGTTGTTGTTAGCTGCGAAGTCGTGTTCAACCCATCGTGACCCTAAGGACAACATTCCTCCAGGCCTTCCTGTCCTCTATTCTTCAAAATACGGTAATCTAATCCTGCTGCAATTGGGATCCCTCCTTCTACTCAGAATAGAATAGAATTGGAAGGGACTTTGGAGGTCTTCTAGTCTAGTCTTCTACTCAGTGGGCACTTAGATAACTGTCCCAATGACAGCACATACACACATACATCTGGAGGTTTCCAATCCCTGACAAAATGACAGGTTTGGTCTTAAGGCCAAGATGGCCATTTGAGGATGAGTCAATAGCAACCAGGCAGTGTATCAAGGAATTCTCTGCATAGCTTACCAAAAAAGAAGTCACTTATAAACTTTCTATATTTAAAGGAGTTAGATAAACCCTAATGTCATAAAAGAGAACTTGAAAACTGTGATATTCAACCATGTAAACAAAAGCTGCCTTTCACTAGAGATTTTTGAAGTAAAGCAACAAGCTTTTTTAGTTTGTTTGAGAGGTTGACCCATCTCATCAGACTGTTTTGAACCTTCTCTGCATGAACTTTCGAAATTGCCTCCACAGCTCCCTGAAAAATTACTTTGGGTCCATTAGATGTGAGGTGTTATTTATTTGTTTTCTATAGCTGCCCATTTCAACAAGCGACTCTGGGCAGCACACATCATAAATTGGTAAAAACAAATTAAAAACAAATAATACAATTTGTGAGGAGAGTAACAAGCAACTTACATAGTGAAATCATACCTCTTTTTATTTTCTCCCTGAATTATGCGCAAGAAATGGAATGGTTCTTCAGCACTCAGTAATATCAGAAAACTATGACCTACAAATGAAGTCACCAATTAATACCACCAAGAATGTGGTGCTGAATACACTGGAGATGTAACAGAATTCTGGTTGCGACATGACTCATCCAGAATCTTTAAAGATTAAAGATACTAGAACCTCCAATTATGGACTTCCTAGATGGTTTTGCATCCAAGCATTCACCAGGGCCAACCTAGATAGGAGAATCATAGGGAGCCAGACAGCCTACAAATTTAATAATAAAATAAACCGTAGATGAAAGCTACATTTGGTATTGTTGTAATAAGGTTTCATGAAATTATATAGGTCTATATATCTTTTCCCACTGAATTAGGAGAAACAAATATTTAAAAGAAACCCACAGAATATCAATCAAGTATAATTACCTTTAAATATTCCCTATGCCTAGCAGACTAAAATATTTTTTTACTGACAGCTTTCTCACATGGAAACAATATCTACATTCAAATACGCTTTTCAGACACTTGTCTGAGAAAGATAAAATTCCCAAACAGCAGACAGAGATATAATATTATATTGCAGAAACATCCATTTAAAAGCATATATTACAAATTGGGAACATAACATCTAATGCTTCCAGACTTTTTAAAAAAAGGGAACAGTGTGTATATTTTCTGAGACCTGCATTGATGATTCATTTGCTATATAAGACTTTCCTCTGAATAAACATCTACAGTATTTCATACTTATGTTTTCTTTGATTACTTTGGAAGAAAGGGGAGGAGGGAGCTGGATCTCTAACCCACATCACTATTTCTGAGCTAAAAACTACGGAAGATAAATATTATGTTCACTTTTACTGTTAACTTGGAGCAATAATAATAAAAGGCTTGTTTCTGTTTTGTTTTACTAATTCATCCTATAAAAGAAGTGAAATAAGCATGCACATAATGGCCCATTATTAATTATCTGCAAAGGGACTCAATTGAAATCAATATGAAAGATTATTAACTAGTTTTTCAGACTGATTTCAATGGGATTTAAGTGCAACTTTATTTGTTTTATGAAATGTAGAAGTCACCTGTTCCAGATGACTAAGGGCAGCTTAGAATTTTAAAAGAAAAAAAACATAAAACACAGAAAAAGAACCATGCATGTATAAAGGGAAAAAAATCACTATAAAGAAAAACAACCAATAGGCTCAACACCTACCCTTCCCCAAGGCTTGGCAGGTTTTCACAGACATTTGAAATACCATCATAATGGAGGCATAGGCACCCTTAGGATAGTGGTGTTCCAGAGCAGGGGTCTGCAACCTTGACAACTTTTAAGACTTGTGTACTTCAGCTCCCAGAATTCCTCAGCCAGCTGAGGAATTCTGGGAGCTGAAGTGCACAAGTCTTAAAGTTGTCAAGGTTGCAGACCCCTGTTCCAGAGGACCGCCATTGCAATACAGAAGGCCCACTTCTCGGGTCCAGTCAAATGACAGTTTAACAAAGGGAGCTTTGTTGAGCTTTTAAATCAAAATTACTAACTGACAGCTCCCAGACATGATAACAAAAGCATCAATTCTTTTCCTTATTTATGCCACCAGCAGGATGGGTTTGATAGCATATGAGATTTCCTTATTTCCACTGAAGCAACAAAGAATTAGTGCGAATGGCATGACTGAAATGGAAAATATCTGGATCTGGAAGATTCTTTCACTCAAAAGCTGGAAACAGGTTTTATGGGAACCATTCAAGAATCTCTGAAATGTGCAATTAAACAAAATGCATGTTATGATGTTGTTACGCATAATTTTTATGCTATTGTGGACAGAAGTCCATGAAATACCTCAGAATGGAGGCAGTGAAATTTTGATCATAATAAAAAGTTGTGCACATTAACTAGATGTTTTTAAGAATAGCTATACACCCAATAGCACAGAATTCTGGTATCTAACTACTATTTTGATAAGGCTGCTTAATTTCTCATTTATTGATTTATCACATTTTCATTCTTTTTTCATGATCTCTGTAACATTCCCAAAGTGTGTATGTTAAAATACATATGCTTATTCCTTCTCCATATGTAGAGATTTTAGTTAATAGTAAGTGTAATAATTCTACAAAGGAAACTGTAACCATAAAACAACACAGTGTCAAAGCAAAAGCATACCCAAAACCTCTGTCTCCAACACGAGAACTAGCTGGATTGGATAGTAATCAAGAGCCAGAGAAATTTAGTACAGACATATTTATTATTTTTAGAAATACAGAGCATCCCTCAGTGTGTACGTAAAATATCTGCATGTTTAAGACACAGGTCTTTTCATTTCTGTGTATTGCATTGCAAAGAAGCCACACAAACCACAGTAAAGAAGTGAGTAGTAGGTAGTGAGCAGGCGGTTGTTTTCCAATGCAGAGAAGCCACGTAGGAGCCTTAGGGAACAAACTGAACCAAATAATCTGTCATCTCGCCCTCCAGAACAGCAGGTGCCTGGAGTCTGAGCAATATTTCGGCCTAGTAGATGAAGCTCCCAGAGGGGGGGGGGAAATAGCTTGAAGAGGGACAGTAGATCTGTGGCAAATTATATATGCTTCAAGCATTTCTCCAGTTATTTTTCTTAAAATAAGGAACATGTTATTTGCCAAAGCATCTCAAGGAACAGTGAAGCTGAGATGTTAAAGACTTCCCATCTGTCCAAGTAGAAACTCATAGGCTAGGAGGACCTCCCCATGAGGCAGCTTCATATATTCACATTTTCAAGCAAAATCTGAAAAGCGGGGAGGCAGGTGAACACATTCTTGGCTCCTGTTATCCACAGCACCTAAATTACCTGAATTCAAATTACTCTGGTAAAGAGTACCTGGAATTTCCCGGCAGTAGACTTAATGAGCATTTAAATACTAAGTTGTAGGATCCTGTAAACTTGCCCAGTTCTCTGAATTCACCTCTTCCCTCTGGCCACAAAGTCTGATCTCACTGCACCTTCTTATGCAAAAAAGCACCCTTTTTACCCAAGCCTATAGATCAAGCAAATATTTTCAGTAGGCTAAGTACATTTGACTAAATTAAGGGTGGTTTTTACTGCATCCATTAAAAACAAATGATAACAATGGTCTTAATCAGTCTGTAAAAGATGCACATATAATATGCTTGTTGGAAAAGACAGATCAATAGTAAGAACCAGAGAGATAACAGTATATTTAAGACCTTTTCAACCCGTTGAACCACATAAAAGATAGATCAACATTTAACACGGCTCGATTCTTGAATTCAGCACCTGAATTTCCATTTGCAAAGACATTTAGTTTACTGCTTTTCTTGTTGTTGAAGGGAAAATAAAAAGGCCAATGGTGCTTTATAGTGCTCTTAAATCCAAATTTAAAAGACTCTACAGGAGAACACGGTAGAACTCACTTAATTTTAGAATTTTCTGCCATTAAGATGGCTACTGGCTTCAATTAGTTTAAAATGGAAGAGACTAATTCATAGGGGAGGGTATGAGGAATGGGACAAATGAAATATACTGGACACATTGGCTAAATGGAACCCCTTGGGCCAGAGATTGTAGGCTACTATTATTGATTGTGAATATTAAGTGTTAGGAGACAATAATGGGGGAAAAGAAGAATCATTAATTTTGTGTTGGATTTTCAGAAATATGTTTTGGAAATAAAAATTCAGGTATAGATTGTCCATCATCCAGTAAGTTATTCTGTTGCATCACATAGCTTTGTGCTATCAGCTGAGGATCAAACTCAGGATACTCCAATTTTGATAGCATTTTTTTTTTAAAAAGCTTTCCTAACAATGTGCAGGCCTCTTGCTCTTTGTGCTACCAATTCTGCAACCTCTCCCTTGCTATCTCGAACTGGCTCTGTGTGCTTTGAACATCACAGTTTAGACAAATGTTCACTCTGGGATGTAGTCCCTGAATGAATTGAAGCTGAGACTCCTGCCTGCTGAAGTTAGACTTGAATTGGCATGAATTTTTGGAATCTTTTCCATTAATTTAGATGATGCTCGCCTCTTGAAGGACCCTGGGGAAAAATGCCCTTGCTTCATCAGCTCACCATATAGGGTGTTGAAGACCATCACAGTCTCTTCATAACTGTCCCTGGTAGAGATCTCGTAGAAAGGGTGCTTCAGAGCCTTGGAGAGATTTTCTCCATCCTCAAAGGTTACCATTCGGTCAAATTGTAGGTCCTTCTTGTTTCCAACGATCACAACCGGCGGTTCTCCATTAGCACTGTTCCGCTTTGGGCTAGAATGGATATGGTTGATGAGAAAGCACAGCCTCATCACCTCATCAAAGCTACACCTGTCAGTGACAGAATAAACTACTGCAAATCCATCTCCCCACTTTATCTTTTCTTCAATTTGGAGAGAGTCTTCCTCCTAGTCCAGAAAGAGAAAACACAGATCAGTATAAAAATGGTGCTTTCTCTAATGGAAGATCAGAATTCACCTACACAAGTGGTTGTAGCAAACACTAATTGCACATATGGAGTCAGACACTTCCCAGAGGGGAAGCTGACAGGATCAGACGTTCAGCAATAATCAAAGTTGGAAAGCAGAAAAGAAGGGTGTCCTTGTAAGAGAGTACCCAACCTTTCCTCCGCTTATTGTGACTGTTTTGCAAACTGTCTTTCTTCACCGGTTTCTCCCCCAGCCTACATTATCTGTGTTTGTCTACTGGGGAAAGCAGGATTGGGTACATACACAAATGTAATAAGGACAAGTGCAAGAAAGCGAATATCACCACTTCCCATTCAATGCTTGTCTAAAGCAGAATGTGTCCCCCCCAAAAAAAATATAGTCTTCATTTAACCTACTCCATTTCATTTCCCTCCCCAGTTTGAGGTTTTTTAAGAAGAGTTTGGACAACCATTTGTCTGAAATGGTATAAGGTCTTCTGCTTGAGCAGGGGGGTTGGACTAGAAGACCTCCAAGGTCCCTTCCAACTTTGTTATTCTATTTTCCCTCCAACACTCAGCTTGGAGGAATTGCCAAGCATATTAGATGGGCCATTTGGTAGAGGACAGTACTTAGGATGTTTAAAACATTTTTTTCTAAGACGTTCATCAGATTTTGCCATTTTTCCTAGCCTAATGATTCCTCATGGTACCATTAGAGGAGACGTTAAGTAAAGTGGATGGATGGAAATCAACAGGGCAAGTTTACACGTTACCATCTTATCCAGCTCTCCTCCCATTATATTCAAATCATCAAAATGTACCATTACTTTCTTTTTGGTATTTGCACAATGCCATTTGGTTATCTCAAGGCTAATACTTAGAAAGTGAGTTTGATTATTAATAAATTGTAGCATTTCCTAAATGCGGTCCATGGATCAAGACCAGTCTTTATTAAACAAACAGAAAAGCCCTCCAGTGCTTGAAAAATATTCAAATAATTATTTCCTTTATTCTTCACCACATTGTTGTCAACACCCTAATTAGAGAGGAAACTGACAGTCAGTTTGACCCTTTAAAACAGGGGTGTCAAACTCAATTTCATTGAGGGCCGCATCAGCATTGCGGTTGCCCTCAAGGGGCCGGGTGGGTGTGGCCAGGGTGGGCGTGGCCTACTGGGTGAGCGTGGCTAGAGTGCGTATGGCCTACTGGGTGGGCATGGCCAGCTCTACATCGTTCGCATCGAGGGTGCCTATGGGGGCCTGGGCAGGAGTGGGACAGATCTGAGGGTCTCTGGCAGAAGGAGGGTCTCTGGGCCAGGGCCAAGGCAGTGGGGGCCGTTCCCTCACTTTTTCCACGATGGCTTCGCGGGCCACATGAAACTACTTCGCGGGCCGGATCCGGCCCCCGGGCCTTGTGTTTGACGTCTGCTTTAAAAGCTTATTTGCATTTTTTATGCATAAAAAGCAATAAAAATGGGCTTCCAGATAAGTAAAGTTGAGAAATCCTAGTATATACTGATTCTGTTAGAATCTTAGTAAAGTTGAGAAATCCTAGTATATACTGATTTTGTTAGAATCTAACTGCTTAACAGTATCTTGCTACCCGAGATAGACAATAATTGAATGCATATTTAATTCAAATTACATATATTTGACCTGTTAATTTAAGGATTACAGTATTTCTGCTGCCAAAATGGTAGGGCTGACTTAATTTAGAATAAGAAAAAATAATATTTCTCTTGAAATACCATATAGCATTAAAAAATGATCACCTAGGAATTAAAGTTGTATGATTTGATTTGGTTCTTTAGAGCTAATGTCATTCTAAACTGTTGTAATTAATAACCTCGGTACCTGTGCCAGAAAGCCTTTGGGCATCTTAACAAGGAACAACCCATTGATCAAAGTGCAGAGAGGCAACCCGTGTAGCCACAAGAAGCTTCACCGATGTTTACAAATTCCTATTATATTTTGCCTCTCTCTATTCCAAATTTGGACATTGCAGCTAAGAACTCAATAAGGGAAGTAGCCTTCATTTTTCCATTTTCCTTTTTAAACTTTCAACAGACAGGCATTCTTTAGCTATTCTGCCCAAAACATCTTGGTGGGAAACCATCTGATTTTAAGCCACATTACTATTGAAATCTGCCCATCTTCTAATATTTGCAAAGGTACTGCTTCTTTCTGTCATATGAAGAGTTTTATTTCTAAATCCATTCTAATTTCTTACACTCAGCCTTACACAACCTCTTATGTGTTCCCATTTCTTCTTTCCCCTAAACATGTGAATACTCTGGCATTTGTTTATCACATCTTACCTGTTATTTCTTTTCTACTTACTCCATGGTTTTATCATGGCTAAGCTTATGTCTGTGACCAAAACCATTATCTATAGCAGGGATGTCAAACTGCAGGCCCACAGGCCAGATGCATCATAGTGAAACCACGCCCACCCCATTGCCAGCAATGGCAAAAAAGTCGCGATATGTCGTGACACGTCACATTGACGTTGTGAGTTTGACACCATTGATCTATAGGGAGAAAACTAACCTCACAGGATTCTTGTTGTGGAGAAAATAGCAGAAGGGCATGTTGGATATGTTCACCACCTTGAGTTATTTGTAAAAAATAAAGGTGGGATATAAATAATTAAATATCCATATATCTTGACAAATAAATGAGAAATAAAATGTTGCTTCATGTTGCTTTGCTTTTTTCTATTGTAATTAAAAGACCTGCTCATTTATAAGACTCATGGCAGAAGTGCTAATCTTGGAGTTTATTAGATTTATTATGCTCCATACAAACTGCATATATTTTAATAAAGCACATTATAAAGGTAAAGGTAAAGGTTCCCCCGCACATGCGTGCTAGTCGTTTCTGACTCTAGGGGCCGGTGCTCATCTCCGTTTCAAATCCGAAGAGCCAGCGCTTGTCCGAGGATGTCTCCGTGGTCATGTGGCCGGCATGACTAGACGCCAAGGCGCACGGAATGCTGTTACCTTCCCACCGTAGTGGTCCCTATTTTTCTACTTGCATTTTTACGTGCTTTCGAACTGCTAGGTTGGCAGAAGCTGGGACGAGTAACAGGCGCTCACTCTGTTACGCGGCACTCAGGATTCGACCTGCCAAACTGCCGACCTTCTGATCGACAAGCTCAGCGTCCTAACCCACTGACCCACCACGTCCCTTAAGCACATTATAGTTAATAACAATAAAACAACATATTATTAGGGACAAATGCATCTAAAACACCATGTATTATAAATATAATTTATGACCCATGATTTGTTAATGTTCAGAGAAAGGGTGATCCATACCTCCCTCCCACATAGGCCAAAGGTGTAACTTTTCTTACAGAGGAATTGCTCCTGCCCCTTTGACATTTTCAGTGCCCATTGCAGTATTTTTCAATTTCTACAGTATCATTCCCCACACACACAATTTTTTTTAACAATAAAGCCACTAAAACCATACCTGCCCTGCTGTGTCTAGAATTTCAAAATGAACCATCTCTCCATCTATGACTGCTGTGTGCCTGTAAATCATCTCTGTAGAACAGAAAAATTATGTGAGAAAGCAAACTTAAAAATAAAACTTTTTTTATTCCGCAGGAAGTCTTTGACAGTTTGTCTCCAGAAGTGTTGAACAGCCTTTCTTTGATCCCAAGTTATAGGAGACATGATAGGCATTGTAGTCAAACACATCTGATGGGCACCAAGTGGGAGAAGGCTAATCAGAAACACACATTTGGCCTTTAATAAGTATTAGGATTGCATATTTCTAGACATTTCTAACACTTCCATACAATAATCTTTGGTATATTTGTGGTAATATATAAAAAAGACAAATCATCAGATGATAAAGCTTACTGGACCAAGAAGTGGTTTGTTTTTTTACCACAGGTTTATCTGTATACTTAAACAAATGAGACTTAGGAAGAGTTGCACAGACAGAACAATGTCATAATAAAAACTTCTACCTTTATATATTTTTTTTTAAAAAAATACCTGACGTGGCCTCCAGCTATCCTCTAACTGTTTCCATTAAGTTATTTTAAATACATGACTTAAATCATATTAAATGTATTTAACTCACTTAGAGGTTTATTTAATTTAGTATAATTTATGTTTTGTCCTGGCCATGCTGCTATTATTAGTATTAACGTACCATTCAAATGTCAAGTGTAGTCCTCAGCCTAAATGAATTATATATCCTGATGCTGAATGAGAGAACATAGCATGGGAATACCATGGCTTGAGGAGGTGCTGGTGACATTTCTGAGAATTCACCAAAATGTAGGCACAAATAGTATTGGAGAAACACAACCACAGAATCATGTTTATATATTATAGAAATAAAGGTTAAGACATAATTGAAGGAAGCTAAGTAGAGTAGGAAAGGAGGAATGGGTGGCTACTGTTCATAAGGGACTAGGTTTATTTATTTATTTATTATATTTTTATACCGCCCTTCTCCCGAAGGACTCAGGGCAGTGTACAGGGCAATAAATACAAAACAGGATACAAAAGTTAAAAGCGATTAAATAAATGCCCAAGGTTAAAACAATAATTAAGACGTATTTAAAACCCCAACCCTAACCCATCAGACCAGGTCAGACTGCTCAAATAGATACGTTTTTAGATCGCGCCGGAAGGAGCGAAGGTCGGGGGCCGTCCGGAGCTCAACCGGCAAGCGGTTCCATAGGTCTGGCGCGCCCACAGAGAACGCCCTCCCCCTGGGGGCCACCAATCGACATTCTTTGATCGGAGGCACCCTGAGGAGGCCCTCTCTGTGGGAGCGCACTGGATGGAGGGAAGTTGACGCCGGCCGCAGGTGTTGCCGTAGGTAATCCGGACCCATGCCATGTAGGGCTTTGTAAGTCATTACTAACACCTTGAATCTCACCCGGAGGGCAACTGGCAGCCAATGCAGCTCGCGGAGCAAAGGTGTAGCATGGGAGTATCGGGAAACCCCCAGCACAACTCGCGCGGCTGCATTCTGCACCAGTTGGAGCCTCCGAGTGGACTTCAAGGGCAGCCCCATGTAGAGAGCATTACAGTAGTCTAGACGAGAAGTCACGAGCACATGAGTGACTGTACGCAAGGCATCCCGGTCTAGATAGGGTCGCAACTGGTGCACCAGGCGAACCTGGGCAAAGGTTAGAGCATAAAAAGTGCAGAACTGAGTAAGGAAACATTATCTGGGAAATCATTCTGCAAGTAGTTTGATATGAAGGCATAAGAGCAATAAAACTGCACATAAATCCCTCTGGTATTCATAAGGAGGAAAAAAAAGCAAAAGGAGCCCCCATCTTGTGGATGGAAATGCAGAATATGGAGGCGATAAAAGAGACAGGGAAGTATGTTAGGTGAGGATGGAGCACCAGGTCTCATCCTACCATCCTTGGTGCACCATAACAGCAGTGGTGATGGGTAGAAATGTGACTGCAAAAATGTAATGAGCTACTGAGCTGTCCTTTTGCTTCAGTGAAGCAATTCTGCATTCAGCACGGAGAATCTGTGAAGATACCTGAAATGTTTGCCATAGGCTTAAAAAGAAAGCATGTCAATAGTGCTATAAAATGAGGCCCTGTCAGAACTCAGTAGGAGAAAGGCAGAAAGTTTACCTGCTTAAGGAAAAAAACACCATGCCTCGAAGCCATCTTTCTTTCCAATCACTTTGTTCTTTATTGAATTCTCATCTCTGCCTTCTGAATTCCACATGACCAGGCCACTACAAGTCACATTCATTCATCTTGGCCCTAAAGGCATTCTTCTTTTTCTCCAAACAAAGAGGCTGGTACTGTACTTAAGAGTGTGGATAAAGGAGGGGAACTGCCATATTCTGCTTAAGCGTAATATCCACTTTTGGCTTTATTCTATACCTCCTAATTATTCATTACTACTAAAAAAAATGGGGAGAGATTTCAGATTCCATTCCTACTACCCTCCAAATAATTAAATGTGTGGTATGCTAAAAATATTTGACGAAAGTTTATTTGGAAGTATGTCTCTATCTCTTTAATATTCAGTGGGGTTCACCAATCAGCAATATGTCCTTTCAAGCTAGAAAAGATAAAAAGAAAAAAAATAGTGCTTAGGGTCCCCCCCAACCCCAAGGCAGGACAATTTCTTTTTTTTAAAAAAACTAATGTAGACATGTTCAGTAATTATCTAGGAAGCCCATGGGATTTACAGTTCACAAAATGTTGCTCTCCACCTAGAAAAGATATCTATCAAAATCATCTCAAAATGTTGTAAATCCAGCCATGGATTTTGCCTTGCTACTTCCATATAGCAATGTTTCCTGGGAGTGTTTCTCAAACTATAATTGTTAATTAAAGCACCTCCCTAAAGATTTTCCAGTTTTCACATCAAGCTTCTTTGCTGCTAAATTTAAAATATCTGAACCCTTACTGTACTCAACACAGTTATCTAAAGAGCAGCTTTTCCTTTTCTGAGGAATGCTTTCATGGTTATAACAAAGCAAGGAAGTAAAATTGAGGAAAAAGTAGGGCACAATGAATATTAGCCTAATTTTCTAGGAATTACTTTCAAATGAAAAAAAAAACATAGGTAGAAGACTGCTAGCCTGAAAGCTAAATGATAACATGATAATCACGGCCTAAATGTGCAAAAATCAGAGCTAAAATAAGCACCCTACGGCATTCAATTTGTTGCATCACCCTTTATTATAGAAGATGTGGACCTGACTCTATACTAAGTTTTCAGGGAAGAAACTGCAACCACCAAAGAAAGCTGAGAAAATTCTAGGATCTCTTGAAGGCAATATTGTAATGAATCATTAGGTCCTGATAATATCCCAACAAATAGTTGTTCTTTTAAGAATTCACATTTGAAATTGTTTTTTTTAATTTTAATTCCATTTATATCCCACCCTTCTCCGAAGACTCAGGGCGGCTTACAAGCTTAGCAGGAGCCTTCATTCTATGTATATGCCTGCTTATTAGGGCTTTCACACACACCCCCAAGCGGCATTATTACAAAGTCAGCTTAATTGCCCCCAACAATCTGGGTCCTCATTTTACCTACCTCGGAAGGATGGAAGGCTGAGTCAACCTTGAGCCTGGTGGGATGCGAACCTGCACTAATTGCAGGCAGCTGGTGTTACTTAAGGAGGCATTAGCCCACTGCTCCACCAAGGCTCATGTATTGTTGACCTCACAGCAACAATACATTACTTGCCTTTCTAGTTAGGCTTAGTCTCCAAAGGCTGGAAGACAGCCAGTGTTACACCATTTTTTTAAAAAAGGACCAAATGAAGATCCAATAAATTATAGAATAAGAATGAGTTTTCAGTAACGTCTTGACAAAGCTTCTCATCAAAGTTTCCAAACATAGCTTATTTGTTGTGGAATAAGAGAACCTATTCTATTATGAATTGCTAGCTGGTTAAAACACAGAAAGCAAAAGGTGTGAATACATGACCAACTTTCTTAGTAGAGGAAAGCAAGAGTGGAGGCCTTCAAAGGTCTGTATTGGGACTGATATTTTTCAACAATCCATAATTGATCCCTATTTGGAATAAATAGTGAGCTGGCCATGGTTTTAGATGATTCAGAGCAGTGAAACCTACAAGGAAGTGTGAAGAGCTTTAGAAGGGTCTTTTCAGCTGATGAATAATCAACCAAAACAACCAATGAAGTTTAAATACAGTAAATATTGCACATTGGGGCAAAGAAAGATAATTGCACATATATAATGATGGATTCTAATAGCACTTAGACTTAATACCGCCTCATAGTGCTTTACAGCACTCTCTGGGCAGTTTACAATACTGCCTTCAACAATCTGGCTCCTCATTTTACTGATCTTGGAAGGCTGAGTCAGCTTTGAGTCCTTCAGGATCAAACTCCAGACTGTGGGCACAGCTAGCCTGCAATAATGCATTCTAACCACTGTACCACCAGGACTCTTACAATTTAAACTGTAACTATATAGGAAAAAGTTTAGTTGGGAGTCAGGGAGTCATACATTTATATTATTATGATTGGTCCCACAGTCAGCCAGGTGTTTACACTGGATTTGACATTTTTATCCACCTATCATTTCTTCCCAAGGATCTGAGATAGGGAGATGTTGTTGTTTGATGTCGCAGGATGTAAGCTGTTCCCATTAAAGCTGCCTTTTGCAATTAATTGATGGTGATTTTGTCAGTCTGATGGTGTTCAAGTGGTGTTCCAGTTGCTGCTGTTGTTACTATTGTAGATGGGGAGTCATAATAGATTATTCAATTAAGATGTTGACTCAGTGTGTGGCAGCTGTGAAGAAGGCACATTCCAGGCTAGGGATCATTAGGAAAAGAAATGAATATAAAACTGCCAACAGTATAATGGTTTTATAAGAGATTTATGAATATGACAATATTTGAAATACTGTGTATAGTTCTCATTGTGATATTTGAAAAATCTAATAGGGTGGAAAAAATGCAGAAGGGAGCAACCAAAATGATCAGATAGCTCCCTTAAAAGAAATGGCTAGAATATTTGGGATTGTATACCATTGGGGGGGACCCACTGAAGAGAGATGTGATTAAGGCATATAAAATTATACAAGCATGCAGAAAAGTGAGAAATTACATAGTACACAATTAAACTATGGGATTCATTACATGATATGGTGATAGGAATTGGGTAAATTCATGGAGGATAAGTCTGTTAAAGATTCTCAATCTTGAAGATTTAGAGTTGTCTTTGGGACACAAGCTTCCAAATACCCAAATACTACTATTAGGGGCACAATGGTAGGAGGAGGAGAATATGTCTCCATTTGGGAGCACTCTGATTGGCCACTTAGCAAAACCAAAAGGTGAAATAAGAGTCTCACCTCATCCAAAGAGACAAGTCTTAAATTACAGGACTGCAATTCACCTGAACTTCAATTAACTGGACCTATGAATGTGTACTTTCTATAACAGCTTTCTCCAATTGGCACCTTTCAAATGAGTTGAATTCCTCCTCTCTTGAGTCTAAGGCAAGGGGTTGATGGAGATTTATCTTTCGACCTCTCTGAAGGGCACCAAGTTTTCAGAAAGCTGTCCTAAGTTATGTAAACTTGACCAATGAAGGCAAGATGGCAGCAGAATCAAGTATCATCACTGACCATTTGATCTGACTAGTTAGCATTTATTTATTATTTAATTACTTTATTTCTTGAAGTAAAGTATTTCTCACTAGAGCAACTTTATATGCGTAGTTTGATTATACTGATAATTCTATGGTGGTCATAAATCTAGAATGCTCTCCTAGTGAAATTTTGTCTGATCCTGTCTCTGCAGCTTTCCTCACCAAACACATCTCTTGCTTCAATTGGATTTCTAAAGTATACCAAGTTATTTTACTGATGATTTTATTTTTGATGTTTCTAGTTTTTTTCATTAAGCTATATACCACTTTGGGTATTTTTAACAGAAGAGAAATAAATAGTAACAAACAGCATCACATTTGCTATAAGATCTATCAAATAATCCATTTTTACATTATAAAATCCTAATCCTGATTAAACACATGTACTTTATCTTTAAATTAAGAATTTTGTACAATGCGTCTATCTAGCTCAGCATGATTGACAATGATTGGCAGCCAATAGCTCTTTGGGCCTTAGGCAGCAGGCTTTTCTAGATCTATTTAGAGAGATGAGGGGTGAGATTTTGAAGCAAGGCTCTGTTTTCTCACTAAATATTTTTGATCTGAGATCCAATAGTAACAGTATCTGCTGTTGATCATCAAAAAGTACAAATTAATCCACTGATTTGACAGAGCAAGTAACTAAACTTACCTAGAGTAGGGTCATAATCACCAATAAATCGCTTTGTGATGAATCTTACTGTCAATGCTTCATTGGAAAAAGAAAAAAATAATAATTAGCAGAGCAAACGTATATATACAATAGCTTAGCTATTAATCAACTACAGATACAGATCCATCTTATACACGAATCCATTTTATATATGTTATAGAAAATTATGACAACAGTTTAAGACACTCAAATTGGCATGTACCCCCACCTAAAGATAGCAAAGTTTGAAGAGCACAAGAATGACAGGTTCTAGGTGAAGTGAATAATTTCTAGAATATAATGATTGTCCAAAATGACTTGCTTTAAACAAGGTATGGATGAAATTTGGATTAAAGTTTCTTTGTGTCAGCAATTAGCTTCACTTAATGTTTACCTAAGAATGAGAGTCAGGACATACCTCCGAAGGAAACTACTGCATATCAACACTCAAAGCATTGCAACAAATACCAAACTGAAGCAAAGAACACCAGGTCGAGGAAGAGGAACAAACTGGAGCTTTCAAAATGATTGTAAGAATATTTAAAAACAGGAGCCCGGGTAGAGCTGGCAGCTCAGGGAATCACTCAAAGTGCAGATCATCACTCCCTCTGTGAAGTAACCAGATATCTTTGCTAGAAATATGCCATAAGTACTGTTGTGTAGTGAGTTTGTTGTACAGGAATAAAGACGAGGCCAGTGAGTTCAGCAATGAACATGTTTATTTGCTTGCAGAATCTGAACTAGAGAACTGGGCTGCAGCTTGCAGCAATTTATAGCCTGGCCCCTAGGCGGCAGCCAATAGGTTTAAAGCAGCCTATTGCTGCCTTTGGGCAACCAATAGCAGCCCTGGAGACGGGGTGTCTGAGATGCTGGGAGCCGTTAGCTAGCTCCAGCTTACCACAAGTACCATCCACATTTATGCCTGGGAATCTGTATCTGCTGCAGATATTTTGCAAAAAAGAACAACATACAGTACATATTTTGGGTTGACTCTTTATGCTAGTCCCAAAGGGAGTTTCCCTTGCTTCCTGGTAGCAAGTTGGCAAACATAGCTAAAGGCTTTTTTTTAACTTTCTCTTTGTTTCATTTAAGTGAAAAAAAGTATGTGAAAGTCAGTCAATGGGATGTGTTATCTAAGGATCAAACCTTTCTTCTGTTGAACTTCATCAGGCAAAGGCTTCTGTTGAAATCACAATTTGGACTGATAAAAGATAAGTCTTCTTCAAAGTCCGTGCAATTATATTTTTTTTTGGCAATAATATGACAGTTCGATGCCACTGCCTTTGTCTGGGAAGGTTTTTTTTATTAACTTTCCAGTCTAGTCTATAGATTTCTGAAATCCTGACGTTTTTCATCTTTCTTATACCATAGAAAAACACAATTCATTTTAACCAAATTCAACTTTCACTTCCAAGGCTGAGCCAGTAGCAGTTATTCCCATGCCACTTAAGTATAACTATAATCTTTTCATAAGCACAAATGAACTAGGAAAGAGGAGTTAGATTTGGCAGTCTTGGGAGGCACCAGATATAATCGTACATTGTATATAGTCAGCATAGCTTGTAGGCCCCATTGGGTTTGAGAAGGCTGAAGTGTTACGGGAATTATAAGATCCTGGGTCAACGAGCAAAAAAGCAGAATACTATTTTCTGAAAATTATTTACATTTTACAATAACAGGGTGGTTTGAGAATTCATGTTGATGGACTGAATCATTCCATCTGTAGTGTTTGCACAAAGTGCTGTACTGCATGTGACAGCAAGAGGGAGAAAAGACTGAAAGAAATACAATGCAAATATAATGTGGGTGGCAGGAATCTGAATGCCTGATGTAAGTTTACCGATAGAATCATTTGGAAAGACACACTATCATCTTCTCAGAACTCCAAGGAAGTCCAGAATCCAGGAGAAGATAGATTCTATTATGTAAAGAACACAGAGAATCTCATTAGCATCTAATTTTGAGGTCTACCACCAATATAGTAGCTAAGGAGATGGAAACTATACTTCTAGAATTTAAGGCAGAAAGGCACTTCTGAGCATTTACTGAACTCAACCTAGGCGTTTCAGATCAGAATCCCAACTTTCTCTCTCTCACATCCCAATTTAGAGAAGAGATAACAGGGATTTATAATATCTTGCTGATATATTACAAATTGTCTTGAGTTGAACAGTCTTGTGGTTATCTGTGATGGATAAAACTTTTGGAAAACAATTGCTTTTGGTCTTGCCACAATTTAAGATAATTTCTGGCCATCAGTATAAATATTCTAGATTGATATCTAACAATGGCCCCAATAAATGCTAAATATTGTACACAATTTACTTAGTGCTCTGCAAAAATAAATGTTAAGATTTTTCATGATGTATGTTAGAATAAATGACAGAAAAAAATGAAAATTGCAGAGGAGAATGTGGTCCCTTAAGGCTGTACTGAGACAGATAATTTCATTTAATGCCCCTTTCCTCTGGGCTAAGTGGTAATTAAAATAATAATATTCTTCTAGTTGACCTTGATTCCTGGCAATGACATAGAGGAAGTCATGCGGTTCTCTTAAGCACAGTATAGAAAGAGTTTGCCATTGTCTTCTTCTGATTTATTCTACCTTCATGAGATTTCCTGGTGGTCACCTTTCCAAGTACTACTGAGGCTATTTATCTTTTTGAGATCAGTCGTGGCTGACTAAATGCTGCAGATATGTTCTTCACAGCTGGCATATAGAGATCATAGTTTGCATGGTTTATAAAAAGGGGATAACATATATGATAGAGTCTTATAGGAGCATATTTTTCACATGCACATTTTTATTTGTTACTTTAATTTAGAAAGACTTCAAATAGATTATTGACAAAGATTAAACATTATAAATATAAATATAAAAGGATTATTACAAAATAAAGTAGCTTTAGACCATCAAAACTATTTGCATATTCTTCTTCTAAATCAGTTTTAACTATGTGTTCTGTGGATGTTTTAAAAATAGGAAGACCAAAGTTAATATAATGTCCTTTACATGGACAACTGTAGCCATCAAGTCCTTTTCCACTCATTATAACTACTTCTTCACACACACACACACACACACACACACACACACACACACACACCTACTTGTTACTCAGAAACTAAAGTCTAAGCCTGTCTGGTAGAATGTGCCCAAAGAAAGGCCCACATTGATAAATTAAAAGTAAAGTAAAAATCCTTGTGGGCTGTGAAGAAATATCTGGAGTACTGATCAGCTATTCTGTGGCTAGTGGAGCAGCAAGGTTTGGAAGTACTCAGCAGCAATGCCTGTAAATTTACTGTTTTACTTACTGGTAAAAAAAAACAAAAAGTGGTTGGCTGCACAAAACTGCATGTGGCCCGCAAGCCATATCTTGTGTTGGCCTGGTCTAGGTCATGCAGCAAGCTTGCACAATAACAACAGGGAGATCATTTTTTGGTCATTCCTTTAGAACAGTGGAATGTCTTTCTTTGGAATATCTGAAATCATTTGGGCAAACTAAACATTCATTCATGGCTATAATAATTTATTAAGCCAGGAACAAGCAGTGTACAGTATCTGTAAAATGTGTTCTCTTTTCCTTTTTGTGACAGTCTTGATACTTTAATCTTACCTATCACTATTCAACATTACAAAGAGCTACTATTCATATCAAATTGGCTCAAAATCAATAGTGAACCATAATAATTTGTTTCAAATAAAAGAGGCAACTGATTTTAAAAAGTCTGTAACTGCGGTGTTAAATCCAGGAGACAAAGAAAATATTTTAAAGGTCTATTTTTCCCCCTGTCTTTTATACAATGAAGCCAAAACCACAGTGTCTGAAAAGGACCTATAAATCTGAGGTTACCTCATTTTTCAAATTATTACTTATGTTTTTATTGTTCTGGGGTTTTTTAAAAAAAACACCTTGTTTTTTTTAAAATGCATCCAATAAATAAATAAAACCAGTAACTTGCTCATATTTAAAAGCACAGTATCTAAAGTAGCAATCATATCAGTTAACATTATTCTGTTTTATTCTGTCAGATGCCTCGAGAGGTTTTGTAGCACCACAGATGGCCAAGGCAAATAAACAAATTATAACATTGACTAAGTTTTATCCAATGTGTCTTTAGCACTTCAGAAGAAAAAATGAGAGTGGTTGTATGGGCCTTTGAGGAGGTCCTTTGCTCTGACCACTCAAGCAAAGGAACCTCTTGAAGTGGCATTACAATATGGGTCCCTGTGTGCCTTTAAAAATGAAATAATCATGTTGCTTCAGTTCTCCATCATCTCCTTGAGTACTTGCCCTACTAAGAAGAGGTTTTCAGTGAACTACTGTCAGCATGAGGCAAGACCTTTGTGCATGGGTTGCACACACAGAAGTTTCTTCCAGCCAGGCAAAGTGCCTGGAAAATGCCAGGCAGGCCGAATAAGGGGGCAAATTGCATCCCTTTTCATCTTGAATTGCAGCATCCCTGCAATTATGATATAAAGGCATGATCATCCTGAGGCAGTAATGAACATAGTTCCCAACCTAGAAGGACCCAGAATCACCCTAAGCCGTCACATTTTTATTGCTTGCCTTGAAGTTGGTTAGGATAGGGACCAAATGATCCGTCGGGAAGCTTCTGTCACAGAGGAGTGCTGCTTCTTAGGTCCCGCTGGATGACATTAGGCTCCCATCTTCAAAAATGGCAGCTAGCTTTTATTTCTAAAATAATTTAAGGAACCTTCCCCCTAAACTAGAGCAATAGTCAGAAACCAGTTTATAACAACATGGCTATCAATGCATTAATCAGTTCTCCAAGTCTATGCTTTTTTGAAACAACCAGAGAACAGCTTGGAAAAATATCAGCGGCATCTCAGTGGGCAAAGTAAAAGTGATACAAACTTAGATTTAGATACAATAAACTGTGCACAGTATATCTTAATTTTTGAATATGAAACAACACAGTTTTTCTCAGATTAAATTATTTTTTTACCAAATGCAATCTGATGGGATTTTGTAAATTAAAAGGAAGTAAAACTGAGGGATGGCAAATTGTGATCCTTGACTAGATTATTATTATTTGTCAAAGAGAATGATTACACAGTTTAGGTACTGCTCCTATGAACAAATGACACCTTTGGCCACAAATCAGCTCAGCAGAGAAAGGTGCTGGTGAGTAACCACATGCCATTAGTTCAGATTCTTCACAAACCCTAAATACAAAATTGTAGATTCACTAAAGAAACTCTCTTAAGAAACTCTCTGTCATAAGCAATTGGCAAAAGGCATACATTCTCAGTTTTTATTCACATACATCACTGTTTTTAAAAACCATGTAGGTTTGCCCCTGAAACTCAGCATTTCTCATTAAGGAGGCAATGCTAGTATGTGTTCTTCCTCTTTAAAAGTAGTCAGGGAGGACAGAGCAGCCACAGACATTGGGATTCATGGGAAAAGCTATAGACGTTTTTCCTTCAAGGCTCATTTAGGAGACTTATGATGAGCTAGCCTGAAGTCTGACAGAAGCAGTAATAAGAGCAGCATGCCGATCGCTATTTGGCCTCTGAATCCAGCAGTTATGGTTCCATGTGACCAAAGCGACTCTATACCCTGGGAAAATTAAAACATGACTTCCCAATCTTCTAATGAGTGATCCATCATTGAAGACTCTCCCAGCAGCTCTAGCAGCTGTCTAAGGGGTGCTATAAGCTAACTTGGCTTATACCCATATGTTTTAAATTATTCCAGTTAAGAAAATCATCTGAATCATATTTTCACCAAATCAATGGGATCACATTGGACTGCTGTTTTAAAAATTACAGATCTGAGCCATAACATGTGCATGGTTGCTTTGGTGGAGGCCCCATACAAGGACTACCTTGTTCTACTTTAAGGAAGTAATCAGTACTGCTGAACATTTGCTATGTTTGATAATGGGCTGGACAAGAGTAAAAAATCGAATGTTAAATCCTGATTAAGATGGAAGTGTTGTTGTTAGCTGCGAAGTCGTGTCCGACCCATCGCGACCCCATGGACAATGTTCCTCCAGGCCTTCCTGTCCTCTACCATCTTCTGGAGTCCATTTAGGCTCACGCCTACTGCTTCAGTGACTCCATCCAGCCACCTCATTCTCTGTCGTCTTCTTCTTCTATTGCCCTCAATCTTTCCCCTTCATAGATTACTGCCTTGTTGTGGTGAAGGGGCTTGTGTAATTCAATGAAGCTATGAGCTATGCCATGCAGGGCCACCCAAGACGGACAGGTCATAGCAGAGAGTTCTGACAAAACGTGATCCACTGGAGAAGAAAATGGCAACCCACTCCAGTATTTTTGCCATGAAAACCCTATGGACAGTACCAAAAGGCAAAAAGATGGAAGTATAGTTGGTCGATAAAGGGACTGAAACTTAAATCTGTTTGGAATATGTTTGCCCTTCCTCAAAGAATTGTGTCTGCAGCTTAGTTCTCCTACCTAGATTCTCCAGTCACTGGATTCACAGAGGATGGTTGTGGCAAGGAGTGCATTTACATAATTACTATTTGCATCCAGTTGAGAGCACTTATGAGCCTGTCAGATTTGGTAATGGTTAGCCACACTTTGGTTATACTACAACTTGACTACCACAATGAATTTTATGTGGTATTACCCATTAAAAATATCTGGATACTGCAATGGTGTTCTCCAAAATGTAGCAGCAAGCTGTAGAGATGACTCTATTGAAAGCTCTGTACACGCTGCTAATTATGCAAAGAAAGCAGCAAAACACCAAATGTATTTTCATGGAAGTGGGCAATTGCAATTCATTCATTCATCATATTTATATGTAACTCAGGGCAGTACACAATAAAATCTTTAAAAAACAATAAGATAAAAAATTATCAACAATTTTTTATTTTTTTTAAAAAAAAGACAAAGAGAGAATGACAGATATTAACAACACTCCTTAGGACCAAACCTGATGACATAGCCAAGTCTTGAGGGTCCTTGGAAAAGTTAACAAGGATGGAGCCAGCCTCGCTTCAGGATGAGATGAGGCAATGATGTTCCATAAGGTAAGCACCATAAGGTCCTGCTAAATTTGCCTTGGAATAGGAAAACAACTGGGTCAACTGGCAGAGAAAATGATCCAACAACTTTGTGTCCAGTTTTTTGGCCACGCAGGAGGAAGATAAACACAGCAATTCTTGTGCCTTCCTGTCTATGCAAGTCTGCTGCCTGTGTATACGGCATCTTGGCCAAATCCAGCTGTTTTCTTATGAGAGGTTGTGTTGATTGTAGCTCTTGGGGAAAAAATCAGAGGAACCACAGAGACAGTTTTGGAGGATAAGCAGTAAAGGTTTGCCCATAAACTGTTTGGAAGGGAGACATACTGATGAAGGAAAAGACAGATGTGATATGCAAATTCTGCCAATGGCAACAAGTCTGGGCAGTTGTCTTGTTGACAGAACTCAAAGCAACACAAATATTGTTCTAGTACGAAGTTAGTTTCCTCTGTCTGGCCATTTGTCTCTGGGTGATGACAGATGGATATGAATACCTAGTAATTGGAAGAGGGCTTTCCAGAACAGGAATGTAAACTGAGGATTATGATCCAAGATCACAGTCTGGAGAAGAAGTGTCTGGGGTACACCAGCTAGCTTAACAGGGACAGCCTTAGCCTAACGGACATCACATGAGGCAACAAGGTTTGACAGGCTTCTCAAGTGCACATTATTTCAATTCAGCCTAATTGTGTTTTCATGGGAGTTCTAGCATATTTGTGACATGAATATAATACAGACAAGGGTCTTTTGAAAAAAAATCAGAATGTCATCTATGTAAGCTATAATATATTTGTTGTCCAAAATATCTGAAAAGAATTCATGAATCTGGCAAAAATTGTGGCACAATTAGAAAGTCCTAAAGGAATTTTGTGCACTCAGACATCTCATAATATCAAAGACTACTAAGTATTCATGACTCTCTTTCATCCAAATCAAGCTGCAGTTTCAATAAAATGAAACATGTCTTCTAAAGGTAACCTACCAGGTCCAAAATAAGGGGCAGTGGTTACTAATCTCTAATGGTTCAGAAGTCTATATTCATGCATAACTCTCAGGGGAATTTTACAAAAAATGTTGGCAGAAATCCAGGAGACAAAGGAGGGAAAATAAATCCTTTTGCTAGAATGTCACCCAGAAATTCCAGTAAAGCTGCCAATTCTTTCACAGACACGGGATATTGCTGTTCAACTAGGATCTAGACTCCAGGCGGTAAGTTAATTGTACAATCAACATATTTGGTGGCGTGGCAAGGTCATCACTTCCTGCCTGTCCAAAAATCAGCAGCATCTGTATATTTTCCATCCAAGGAAGGAGGGGCTGTGAGGCAAGAACAGGAGGAAAGTCCAAGGCCTGGAAATGCTGCAGCTTATAACACTGAGAAGGAATGGTGCATTTGTAGCTAGTCTGTTCCCAAGATAATCAAACCGTGCAAGGAGGCGGGCAAGTATAGTTGGAAGAATTCTTTGTTGTCATTTATTTTCACTTGTTCTATGTTGTAGGATGGGACCTGATCAGAAAGGTCTGCCCTAAGTCCTCACCGCTTGCAGCTGCATGTGCAAGATGAACTGACTCACCATGTCTTCATTAATCAAAATAGCAGCCAAACCCAAGTCCAAAAGAGCTGAGAGGCACATCCTGAGTCCCATTGCTTAAGCAGGATCATCTTGTGGAGCCCGGGAAGCATGCTTGGCCTGCCGCTGCGCCTGCTTTCTGGGATGATATTTTTCCCCCAGAGATCCAGATGGCTCCCACCCTAATGGCATTCAGAAAACCATTAAAGACCTGGCTGTGCTCCCAGGCTCTGGGGCAAAGAGAAAATTGAGCTCCTATTGGATGTATTTCCTTTAATTTTCTCTCCTTTCTGGGGCCATTTATTTATTTATTTATTGGGGGGTGGGTGGGTGGGGGGGTTGCATTTTCTACTTTACTTTTTATATATAGTTTTTATTAAAAAATTTAAACAAGTAGATAAAGGCTAACACAAACGAATAGAAAGTAAGGAAGAAAAAAGAAACCAAAGAATAAGTAAAAGGAAAAAAAGGTAAAGAAAAATAGGAGAAAGAGGATTGTGATACTCTTCACAGCAATTTTAACCTCTCTCTCTAAAGTTACACCATGTTATTCTTTTTTCTATAATCTATCCTACTTTATTTTTACTTTTTAACTGCAAATCACCCAAAATTGTTAGGAATTGGGCAATCTATAAATTATATATAAATGAAATAATAAAAAAACAGTACAAAGATTACTGTTTTACTGGGAATAATAAAACGTCTAGTGTCGGAGCTTCCTTATTTGTCTGAAAGGCCTCCTTACAGAGCTCTTGGGTGGGGGGTGGGGTGCTACTGCAAAGTTTCCTGGTATCAAGGCTTTGGAACAATTTGAAAACTTACTCACAAGGTGACCAAAATCTCCATACCTTCTAGCTGCCAGGTGGGCAATCCACTAGTGGGTGCCCAAGAGCGTCATAGCAAAAATATAATTTAAGCTCACATCTTCATTGTTTCTCTGATGCAGACAAGAATCTCTTCCTTGCTCCAACGTACATAGGCTCCATATCACTGGCACTCAAGGAGACAATGAGGAATGAGGGAGGGAATGGGAGAAGAGCCAGTTTGGTGGAATGATTCAGGCACCAGGCTAGAAACAGGAGACTGTGAATTCTAGTCCCATCTTAGGCATGAAAGCTGGCTGGGTGACTTTGGGCCAGTCACTCTTTCTCAGCTAAACCCACCTCACAGGGTTGTTGTGGAGAAAATAGGAAGAGTAAGGAATATTAGGTGTGTTTGCTGCCTTGAGTTAATTATAGGCGGGGTTAAAAAAAAAGGTTGTGAAACTGCCTGCTATTTCCTCCTCTTCCAACCTATCATCAGTCACCACCTAATGCTGACATAACTTTAATATCTCTGGTGTGCCCTGTCTCACAAATTCATTTCTTAGTTCATCAGAAAAGTCTTCTTAAACTGGTTATTCAGGGCAAAAATCATCTCAATCCATGTTCCTGGTGAACCAAAAAAAATGTAAAAAATGGTAAAAAAAAATCTACCATTGTACTTGTGTAGTTGGCATTCTCCTTGATGCAAATGATACATTTATAGATTAACAATCAATCTTATGATGATGTTGTCAAAGGTAGTTCCAAACGTTTGCATAAAATCATCTCAACAGTTGTCTAGGATGGCATCATTTGCAATGAAGAGAATATCTGCCTGGCTGCTGTTCCTTTCAAAACTGACAACAAATATCACTTTGAATCAAACTGCAAAGACGTTTGCTGGCTTATTTGCCATAAACAGCTCCTGCTGGGTACTGAAGATTAGGACCTGATCCTGAGATACCTCCCCCCCCAAAAAAAACCCTTCTCCAGCAGGTTTTCTTGGGAGTGAAGTATCACTGGTGGGGAAGAATCCTGTGGCAATATGCCAGGCTGAGGCAAACCTTGATCAAATGCCGCACCAGAGCATTATGCAAAGTTGTTTTTTGTGTATCTACCACTTGTGTAAGCTGCAACAACACCTCTACAACTTGCTCTGAAGACAACAGGATCTGAAACTATGATCTAGTTCTTTGCTAGTGAGGATCAATTCCTTAGCTAATGAGAAAGCAATGAGACTTCTAATATTTGTTATTAAGCAATTTGAGGGAAGTAAACTCAGAAAATAAAAATCACTTGCATTTTGGGAAAGGTCTTTATTGCCAGTTGGTTATTGTAACAAAACAATGAAAACCTTCAAAATAATTCCATAGTTCAACTTATGCCTAATATAATGAAGGTCAAGTCATGTGGAGACTCTTTCTCACACTGCCCTCTTCCCCTGGGCTGACATGTCTGTTTTGCAATGGTCTTATTTCCACCCTTGTGTTTTTTTGGGCCATCATAGATCCTGTCCAGCTATTACAATCTGCAGGAAAGATTGTCAAGATGCCCCATCAGAGGTTCACACAGTATATCCAAGAAACAAGAAATGGTATTTTTTAAAATTGCTAGGCTGTAGATCAGAGGTCTCCAGCCTTGGCAACTTTAAGACTTGTGGACTTCAACTCCCAGAATTCCTCAGCCAGCCAAGATGGCTGAGGAATTCTGGGAATTGAAGTCCACAAGTCTTAAAGTTGCCAAGGTTGGGGACCTCTGCTGTAGAACACACAACCATAGGAAGCTGCATTTAGTCCCCCCCCATCCCCTAATCTTTAGAAGAGCAGGCAAGAGTTATTTCTTTTTCTTTCTTAAGTTATCAATTAATTTTACAATGATTTAAGCATTCTGTTCTGCATTCTGTATTTTAATTTTGGTTAGCTGCCTTGTAAATCAAATAAATACATGCTTACAACTCTAAGTACAATTAGCTCTTACTGGGGAGGCACATATTCCTGAAGAGCTTGAGTTGTACACAGAGAAAGGGTAATTACATTTCTCCCAGAGTTTAAAGGCTTTCCTCTACCCTCCTCACATTGTGCCTTGATTGCATTTCACAGCAGTGATTTTCAAGCTGAAAGCAGGGTTTTTTTTACATGACATTGAGTACAGAGGTTTGGAAATTCATATTTCACTCCATAAATTCCACACTGTAAAACAAGATTTATTTAAAATTTTAAATCCAAGGTAGTCAAAAAGTTGACACTAGATTTCCTTTAGCATTTGCCAAAGACAATTTATATGAACATGTTTGCTTTGCTACCTTGTGACAAAGCCCATGGAGATTAACAATAAAACATATGCCCTTTCATACTGTAAAACATATACTCTTTTAGATTTTTGTATAATGTTATATTTAGAGAAAAAGTAGCAAGCAGAATTTTAAAAACCACTACTGCAAGATTTATTGTATACTCAAAATCTGAGCATGAGAATTGAGTTTCCGTCAGGAGAAAGGAAAGCTGTAAACCATTGTATAACTTTCATCAATTTTACCCACAACAAGCTAGCATAATTTTATTTGTCAATGTTGCTAGATAAAGAACACAATTTATCAGAAAAGCTATCTGGATTGAATGATATGAATTTTAAAAGTGGCATATTTTTATTTCCAATATATATATATGACAATATAAGCTCATGATTAAAACACAAAATATAAATATAAAAACAGTCTAATAAATACAGTTAAAAAACTAAATGCAACCATTTAAACAATATAAAGCTAAACACAATATTTTAAGGGGCCACACCAAAGTTATTAATAATGTGACCCTAGATATGCATGTGTCTACACATACACATATGAATATACTGTATACTTTGAAATAGCGAAGCTAGCTTTCTTATTTTAAGTTGTTTCCGATTAAAGTGCTATAATATATATTATCGCTGTGCACTTCTAAGGATTATTTGGAAGATACACTTTGGAATTTGCATGGGTGCAGCATCTCTGCTAATCATTTAGGCAGCCACTTAGCTTCTTTTTTAGATGACAACTACATGTATTAGAGACTAGAAACCCTTTATAATTTTTTGCTGAAAATTAAAAAAGAGAGCTTGTGATTTATGGCCTGATCATTAGAAAAGGTGGAATGTGGAAAGAAGGGAGCCATGATATAGACAGAGGGAAGGAATAAAATATAAATGTATTTATAACCACTGTAAAAATGATAGAAGGTGTTGAAGCCACAGGAACTTTAGGGGGAAGTGATCATGCAATATTGGAATTCAACATTATGGAAGCACAAGCAATAGAACACAAACTAGAGTCTTAAGATTTTAAGAGAGCTAATTTCAATAAACTTAGAGAGGGCTTGGGAAGGATTCCATGAATGAGAATCCTCAAGGGGAAAACAACTCAAGAAGCTTGGGAAATTTTGAAAAGTGAGATAATAAAAGCCCAGTCTAGCACAATACCAACAAAAAAGAAAAATAACAGCTCTCAAAAGAAACCAGCATGGCTGCGTAAAGAATTCTCTGATAAATTGAAAGATAAAAAGGACAAGTATAAAAAGTGGAAAGAGGGGCACATAACTAAAGCAGAATATCAGCAAATAGTCCGAGCCTGCAAAGATGAAGTGAGGAAAGCTAAGGCTCAAAATGAACTGAGGCTTGTGACCAAAGTCAAAAATAACAAAAAAAGCTTCTTTCAACATGTAAAAAACAAGAAAAAAGTTAAGGAAATGATTGGTCCATTAGTGGGGGAAAGTGGCAAAAAGTTGACAAGCAACAGGGAGAAAGCAGAACTATTTAACTTATTTTTTGCATCTATCTTTACACAAAGGGAAAAATCAGTCCAACCTATCAAAAACAGTACCATAAAAAATAGATTAGAAACACAAGTTATGATAGGCAAGAAAATGGTAAGTGAGCACCTATCCAGCCTAGATGAGTTCGAATCACCAGGACCAGATGGATTACACCCCAAGGTTCTCAAGGAACTGGCAGATGTGATCTCAGAAGCACTGAACTATATTTTTCAAAGATCCTGGAGCACTGGAAAACTACCAGAGGACTGGAAAAGAGCTGATGTAGTTCCCATCTTCAAAAAAGGGGGAAAAACAGATCCAGGAAACTACGGACCTATCAGCCTGACCTCAATACCTAGGACGATTCTGGAAAAGATAATCAAACAACAAATCAGCGAGCACCTAGAGGCAAACAAAGTCATTACTAAAAGCCAACATGGGTTTGTCAAAAACAGATTATGCCAGACAAATCTTATTGCATTCTTTGACCAAATGACAAAATTAGTAGACCAGAGGAATGCTGTGGATATAATTTACTTGGACTTCAGTAAGGCTTTTGATAAAGTAGATCACAACCTACTACTTTATAAGATAGAAAAATGTGGGTTAGACAGCATCACCACCAGATGGATTCATAGCTGGCTGACAGGCTGTACTCAGCGTGTGGTCCTCAATGGAACCACATCTACATGGAGGGAAGTGTGTAGTGGGGTGCTCCAGGGCTCTGTTCTAGACCCAGTGCTCTTCAATATCTTCATCAATGATTTGGACAAGGGGATAGATGGAGTACTCATCAAATTTGTAGACAACACCAAGCTGGCAGGAATAGCCAATACTCCAGAAGACAGGCTTAAGATACAGGAGGATCTGAACAAACTGGAACACTTGGTGCTATCTATCAAAATGAAATTCAGTGGTGAAAAAACTAAAGTTCTACATTTAGGCAAGAAAAACCAAATGTACTGGTATAGTATAGGTGGTACCTTGCTCAATAGTAGCAACTGTGATAGGGATCTCGGGGTCCTAGCAGACAATCACTTAGATATGAGCCAGCAGTGTGCTGCTGCAGCTGCCAAAAAAGCCAACACAGTGCTAGGCTGCATTAACAGAGGGATAGAATCAAGATCACGTGAAGTATTAATACCACTTTACAATGGCATGGTAAGGCCACACTTGGAATGCTCCATCCAGTTTTGATCACCACAATCTAAAAAAGATGTTGAGACTCTGGAAAGAGTACAGAGAAGAGCAACAAAGATGATTAAAGGTCTGGAGGCTAAAACATATAAGAAACAGCTGCTGGAATTGGGTATATCTAATTTAATGAAGAGAAGGACGAGGGGTGACATGATAGCAGTGTTCCAATATCTCAGGGGCTACCACAAAGAAGAGGGACTCAAGCTATTCTCCAAAGCACCCAAAGGCAGGACAAGAAGCAACAGATGGAAACTAATCAAGGAGAGAAGCAACCTAGAACTAAGGAGAAACTTCCTGACAGTCAGAACAATTAACCAGTGGAACAACCTGCCTCCAGAAGCTGTGAGTGCTCCAACACTGGAAGTTTTTAAGAAGAGACTGGACAGCCATTTGTCTGAAATGGTATAGGATTTCCTGCCTGAGCAGGGGGTTGGACTAGATGACCTCTAAGGTCCCTTCCAGATTATTATTGTTGTTGTTGTTGTTGTTTCTTCTTGTTGTTGTTGTTGTTGTTGTTGTTGTTATTATTATTATTATTATTATTATTATTATTATTATTATTATTATTATTATTATTATTATTATAAAAGATTGGAAGGTACTCCTTTATGGTAGACCTTGAATTACAATGGCAACTGAGACGAGAATTTCTGTCATTAAATGGCACAGCTATAAAGCATGACGTCATGTGACCACATTGCTTAGCAACAGCAATCCATGCAGCCCGTTGCCATTGTTAAGTGAGGAATGTGGGTCATTAAGTGAGCACCTCCTCACAATTACCTGTTGGCTTCCGAAAAGCAAAGTAAGTGGAGGGACCAGGTAACCTTCCCTGCAAGCTTCCTTGCAAGCTTCCTCATTGACTGCTTGTGCAAAGCCAGCAGGGAAGGTTGCAAATCTTGATCATGTGACCACTGGATGCTGCAACCACCATAAATGCCAGCTGGTTGCC
The DNA here is from genome assembly GCF_964194415.1 of Vipera berus. Classification (NCBI taxonomy): domain Eukaryota; kingdom Metazoa; phylum Chordata; class Lepidosauria; order Squamata; family Viperidae; genus Vipera; species Vipera berus. The sequence continues at coordinate 113,053,754 of NC_138202.1, forward strand.
AAGCGCCCAGCTCATGTGAGTGACTGCAGGGGTGCTGGGACAGTCCGAATTTCAAGGACAGGTCATAACCATCACTCCTTCAGTGTTGTTGTAACTTTGAATGGACTTTTCTATTTCTTTTCTTTTCTTCTTTTCTTATTTACTAATCACTCTTCTTTTACTTTACTTTACTTTTACTTTCCTTGTTTATAATTTGTATTGTTTTTATTTTGCAAAAAATAACAATGATTTAAAAGAATGCAGCTTTATCTCTTCTTTTTTTTTTCAAATTTCCAGGTGGGTCTAAAAAAGACATGGCTATTTAGCAAGACGTCCTTTGCTTCCATACGTTACAAAGCATTTTTTCCCCAAATCATTTTCAGAGCATGTCTAGTGTTAAAATACATCCCTTGGTAGGCAATACCAGAAATTATAGGGTCATTACCAAACAAGGTCTTCTGCTATATTTTCCATTAATAAATCCTAAGGTCTCAGTGGCTAATGGCCTGATGAGTCAATAAGCATTCAAACAGTTCTTTAAATATCTATTTCAAATATCTTAGGTCTTGACTAGAACCATAGAAGTTTATCTGATCTTTGTGATCAAGTAAGGAGACAGAAATGAGGGCCCTAAGACACTATAACAAGAAAATAAATAAAGCATAATAAATAATTAAAGCTCCCCTCGCTCACACACACATACATACGCTCCATTTTTGCTAGAGCATTCCTATGAGAAACATTGAAGGACAATATAGACTTTTTCATGGTAAACAGGAAAGGCCAATTACAAACAGCTGCTCCACAAAGTCAACTCAGAAATAAAGAAGGGCACAAATATCTACCTACACACCATGATAGCAACTAAATAAGGAACAGACCCCAAATCACCATCCCACACAATTACATCAGCAGTTTACTATGGAGTTGCTGCTCTATATTAAGTCTTATAGCTTGCTGATTTAGTAGGAAGAATCAATCAAAGGTAATGAAGTTCAAAGTTAATTGAAGAAGTTTCTAGAAATAGATATCAGATGACAACACACAGTACAGTGTACCAAATCTAAGTAAAACCAGAGTATTACGAATAAAATGAAGCAGCCTGTAATTACCTTCATCTTTAAGGACTTATTGGTAAAGGGCAAGACCACAGAACAAATCAGCCTGGAGTTCTGGGAAATGCTGGGCAACCTCCCAAACTTAAAGTGCATGAGTTTCTGTTAAGAAGGCAAGCCAATGAAACAGAAGTGCCAAGAAAAGGCAACATAAGGCAACATTACAAGGAAGGAGTTGAGGCTGAGGCACGGGGTGATGCCAAAGCTGAGCACAATCGCCCCATTTTTGTTCCTGTTGAACTTGGAAGACCTCGCAGAGGGCAAAACATCAAATCAAACCAAAAGGATTTCCAATTAGCACAGATAAATGGTGTGCATGCGTACGTCAATTACAAAACCGTTTTAGACATAGGAACCTGAGGCTCTCCAGATACTGGTCACCTACCAGAATCGCTTAACTTGTAGAATAATCCTAAAGCACTGGTATTGGGTCTGCAGTTGTGTGTGGCCTGCAAAGGCATTTTCGGCAGCCCTCAGTCCTCTTTTCAGAGTTGGATGATGTTGAGTTTGGTGCATTCACCACTGGTAACTGCCTACAAAGTCCCTGCAGTTTTCTTGGCAAGATTTCAGAAGTAGCTTTCTATTATATACCTAGAACAGGGGTCAGCAACCTGAAACAGTGAAAGAGCCACTCGGAACCGGTTCCCTCACAAAAGGAAAAACTGGGAGCCGCAAAAAATGTGTGCGCACGCGCGTACGTGCGCACATGCGCAGAACAGGGTTTCACTGAAGAGTGGAGCCAAGGCATGATATGCACCTACCCTGCATATTTGAACTGATTGGTAGAAATTTTTTAGTCCCACTTTTTTTTTTGAACTGCACATGGCAGAGGACTGGGAGCCACAGGAGATGGCTGAAAGAGCCGCATGCGGCTCCAGAGCCGCGGGTTGCAGACCTGTGACCTAGAACAAAGGAGAAATGTCCTGATGGAAACATAAACCAGTGGCATGGCTTGCATTCAGAAGCTGTGGGTGCTCCATCACTGGAGGCTTTTAAAGAGAGACCGGACAGCCATTTTTCTGAAATAATATAGGGTCTCTTGCTTGTGCCGGGGGTTGGACTACTAGAAGACACCCCCCCCCAAGGTCCCTTCCAACTCTGTTATTCTGCTATTCTGTTATTTATTGGCCCCTTCCTACAGCTAAGAGAGAGCGACTGGAACAAGTTCACCCAGGTGTTTTGTGCCTAAGGCAGGATAAGAACACGTGCTCTTGGTGCTTTAACTGACACACCAAACTGACTCTCAGCTGAGTTTAGTAGGTTAAAGTTAAATTGGATGATTTACAATTGGTTATGGGGAAATATATTGTTCAACTTACTAAAAACCTGAACACTGGGCGCTATCTAACAAAATGAAATTCAATGATGAAAAAAGTAAGGTTTTACATTTAGGCAAGAAAAACCAAATGCACAGGTATAGTATAGGGGGTACCTTGCTCAATAGTAGTAACTGTGAGAGGGATCTCGGAGTCCTAGTGGACAATCACTTCAATATGAGCCAGCAGTGTGCTGCAGCTGCTAAAAAAGCCAACACAGTGCTAGGCTGCATTAACAGAGGGCTAGAATCAAGATCACGTGAAGTACTAATACCACTTTACAACTAATACCACTTTACAATTCCAAGGCCACACTTGGAATACTGCATCCAGTTTTGGTCACCAAGATGTAAAAAAGATGTTGAGACTCTGGAAAGAGTACAGAGAAGAGCAACAAAGATGATTGGGGGACTGGAGGCTAAAACATATAGGGAACGGTTGCTGGAATTGGGTATGTGTAGTTTAACGAAGAGAAGAGTGAGGGGTGACATGATAGCAGTGTTCCAATATCTCAGGGGCTGCCACAAAGAAGAGGGAGTCAAGCTATTCTCCAAAGCACCTGAAAGCAGGACAAGAAGCAATGGATGGAAACTAATCAAGGAGAGAAGCAATCTAGAACTAAGGAGAAACTTCCTGACGGTTAGAACAATTAACCAGTGGAACAACCTGCCTCTAGAAGTGGTGAATACTCCAACACTGGAAGTTTGTAAGAAGAGACTGGACAGCCATTTGTCTGAAATGGTATAGGATTTCCTGCCTGAGCAGGGGGTTGGACTAGATGACCTCCAAGGTCGCTTCCAACTTTACTATTATGATTATAAAATAATGATGTTTTAAAGTACAGCTTTTACTCTAAATATGCCCATTTTCTGCTATAAAGTAACTATTTTCACAATGGAGAACCAATTTTTATTGGGAACAAACAGTTACCATTATTCTAAATCGACCAGCCCAAAACGAGGAGTTTTGCAGAAAGGATCATTATTCTCTATATTTTCAGCAATTCCACTGGTAATGATTTGTCATTTGGACTCTTTTCTATCCAGCTGACACAATTCAGCCAAACTGAAGGACTGGGCTTTTACTGTCCATCTCAAATATTAAACCCACAGGTCTATTTTATGTAAAACACTAAAACTTTGATTGTGGATTAATATGTTGTGCAAATCCTTACTGCAGTTTATTCAATGAACCATTATTAAACCATACTTGAGCAATGTGTGAACCAAATTAAAGATTAGATAGGGTTTACTGCTAGGAATTCTGAACAGGATTAACAGAGTAAAAGAAACGGAAAATACATTTTGCCCTTTTTCTTTAATGTAACATTTTAATGATTACTAATATATTTGAATACAGGCAGTCCTCGACTTACGCCCACAACTGAGTCCAAAATTTCTGGTGCTAAGGGAGACATTTGTTAAGTGAGTTTTGCTCCATTTTGCGACCTTTCTTGCCACAGTTGTCAAGTGACACTGCAGTTAAGTAACACTGCAGATAATAACACAGCTGTTAAGCGAATCTGGCTTCCCCATTGACTTTGCTTCTTAAAAGGTCGCAAAAGGGGATCACATGAACTCGGGCACACTGCAACCATCATAAATAGGAGTCAGTTGCCAAGCATCTCAATTTTGATCACATGATGCTACAATGTTTCTAAGTGTGAAAAATGGTCATAAGTCAATTTTTTCCAGTGCCGTTGTAACTTTGAACGGTCAGTAAATGAACTGTTTTAAGTCAAGGACTACTTGTAGAAGCAAATCAATAGTTGCTTCATAGATCACATGATTTGTTTCAAACAGGGTATGTTCAGTAAGCCATAATAATTAGCTGATGATCACATATTATGTTAAATTATAAACAATGATTTATAAACTATGGTTTCGTACAATGGTTGAACCTATGAAATTTCCTTCACTTTAAAACTTAATTTCCTCATCTTGTCTAAATGATTGCTAAATGCAATTTTTTCTATTTGTAAGTGATATTTCTTGAAATTTATCATATTAAAAATTAAAATTGATGCATTGATAGAATAAGTATTTATTGAAAGACAAAAATAACATTAAATCATGATATATTAACATAAATAAGGTATTTTCATGAAGCACCTATAGTTTTAACAAACAAAGTAATGAGAAGAGTGACATTGTCTTAAAATTTTCAAATACATTCAAGTAGTTTGAGTTTGCAAATCCCTGAGATGGGGACCTTCAGTGGTCCTTGGGCCACATTTTAAGAAACAGTGTCTAGAACACAGGTCTGCAACCCACGGCTCCGGAGCCGCATGCGGCTCTTTCAGCCGTTTCCTGCAGCTCCCGGTCCTCTGCCATATTTATTTATTTATTTATTTGCAGTCCAAAAAAAAAAAAAGCGGGACTAAAAAAGTTCAACCAATCAATTCAAATATGCAGGGTAGGTGCATATCTTGCCTTGGCTCTACTCTTCAGTCAAACCTTGTTCTGCGCATGTGCGCATGGATGCCCATGCGCACATATTTTTTGCAGCTCCCAGTTTTTCCTTTTGTGAGGGAACCGGTTCCGAGTGGCTCTTTCACCCCTGGTCTAGAACCACCTAACTAACCTCACCTTCAGTGCACAATTCAACTCATATTTTCAAACTTAAAACAGCAAAGCCTGAAGGACTGGACTAATATACTTCCAACACCTTCTGTAAGGTATATGGCTCCCTCCTTTCACTTTTATGGCAAGAGATATTTCCTCTGAGAGTTTCACAACAGATACAAATAAAGTTAAAATATTTCCTTTAAGGTAAGCAGTATTGTACTCAAAAAGGAAAAAGTGATGAATTACCACAAGGATTCTATCTGCATTGTTTCATAGCCATTTTCCTCTTGTTCTGACATATTTCCAAGTGCTTTCCACTAATAAGGAAAAACTTCCTGATGGTAAGAGCTGTACAATAGGGGATTAACGGGCACATAGAAGCTGTGTTTTCTCCACTTCTGGAGATTTTTAAAAAGAGACAAGAGAACCATATCTCACGGATAGTTTAATTGGTCCCTTCCAACTGTATATTTTTGTGACTATATGATTCTATGCCATGTGCAAATGCTAAGAGATTAAATCAGATTTTTTTAAACCTGGCATCCTCCAGATAAAACATTTTTTCTGCAAAGTGGAATTCTGAAAGTTGTAGTCCTAGTATAACTGCAATACCTCAGGAGGGAGAAAGCAGACTGAATAAAAAACCAGAAATAATAGAGCTGGTCACTCCCCCCCCACTCTCTCTCAGCCAATTGTTTTGTCAGTCAATTCTTATTTCAGCATTGGCAATGGCTTAGGAGGCTCTGCCATACCTGAAGAATTATTTATTTATTTATTTATGGGCTTATATAGCCACCTATCTCACATGATGACTCTAGGAGGCTCACAACACTCCATTAAAAATAGCTATAAACAAAATTACTCTTACCCCCCTCCCCCCCAGGCACAAGACCAACCATCTTCAGGGGTCAGCCACTACCCTAGCTCAATGCTTGGGGGAAGAGTGAGGTCATCACAGCCTAGAGGGGTAGGAATGCCTCAGATCTCAGCTGGGAGACTGTTCAAAAGGGCTGGGAGGAGGCACCAATAATTTATAACAGGGAGGTTTCAAACTGGTTTCTACAGAATCCTGGGATTCCAAAAAGGACTTGAATGGGATAGGGAGAACTTGTCTCTGGAGAGCTCTTTTTCCCTTACTTCAGTGTAGAGATCTTTTCTCCCTTAGTTTCTACACAAAATTTCTCACAAGGGATTAAGGGAGAAAAACTCATTGCAAGGGATGGACTCCTTAATCACATAGGTACAGGCGAAGAGAGAGGGTTTATCATGGGACATATCATCTAACGTTCAGAGGCCGCAACCCTTGGGGTCCCAAGGTTTATTTTTTTAAAAAGAGCAGATTCTGCAGTCTGAAAAAGTTTGGGAAAGCTATGTTTAAGGGGATGAAGAGACAGGCTGTGTGGTATACATAGCTCTGTCTTCCAAGACATAATAGCTGTGTGGGGTAAAGATCATCCTGGGAACTACCATTATGTCTCCACCTCCGATGACTATTGCCTATTTCTTACCTAATTGTAGGGTTGATTTACAACCAGAAGCAAAAATATATGACATGATACAGGTAAACCTGCCACGAAGAACTTTTTAATAGAGTTCTTTCTCCAGCAACAAGAAGTGATTGTAATATTAGACTCTTCATGAACTTGCACGACTGAACTTTAGACAGACAGAGGCAAAGATGATTTCCCCCCTCCCTCAGATTAAGGTCACAAAAGTTCTAACATATACTTAAAGCTGGCCCTTTATTTTCTTTTCTGGAGAAATCAGGGTCTATGCTAGAAAAATGATTTTTTGTAAAAGGGTGGAAAAGGCTGTTAAGTGTCCTTTCAAGATACTTTTTTTATCCTATTTCACCTCCTCCCAGCTCTTAAGTAGCACATCGGAATGCCTCTGACAGCCACCAGTGAAATACAGAACAAGCATGCTTACTTAATTAGGTGTCTTTCCTTGTTACTCACATTTCATCCATGGCAAGTCTGGCAAACTGCAAAGCCCACAATGCTGTGATGGGGGCGTAATGTGTGGGCTGAAACTGTAAAAGTTGCTTTCAGTGCAGGGGTTTTAAAAATGCATGTGCAAGACTTTATTTTGCCTTGGTTAACAAGCCTACCAAGGTATGCTGTTGAGTCAGATAGGTACAGCATTGGGACACACACACACACACACCTCTCAATCTTGGGGGCTTGGTCACAATCCAGTCAAAACTATATCATTATTATATGTCTTGCATATATATAAGTAACCCAGACTGCCCGTTATCTTGCAGAGTACAATAAAAGAGATCCCAATCCTCAGTAGATTGCAACTTAAAAATGCCCCCAAAGAAACTTGCAAGCTAAAATCTGAGACAAGGAAAGAAAAACTTTGGAGAGAAAAAGGAGTTGAGGGTGATATATGTAATTTTCAAAGGTATGTGCTTAGGCTGAGTTACAGGAGGACAGGAGGATATAGGAATATGTTCCCACTCAGGTCTGAGGACCATTCCTGCCAAATCAAGTTTTCTGTTGTATTGTTGAAGGTACCAGTTCTTCTGTAGTAATGAAATGTAGCACCTGAGCTTTTAAATTGAATGGAGTGCTAGAGCTATTCTTAAAATAATTTGCTTCCTGAAATTTGCTTCCTGAAATGTGATCACGCTGATGCCAATAATCATGGTCTTCACAAAAGAGTACAAATGCTTCTGAAAGGAATATTGTTTCCTATATTTATTTAAAGAGTTTTACTAAAATGCAGCTGTAAAATATTATGCAAATCCAACTACCCAGTCAAATATTACTTATTTTAGAAAACGTTGCTTAAGTCTGGCTTATTGTATGGTATAACCCTAGCAAATGTGACTTACTCATCCAATATGTTGAAAACTATATATTGTGTAAAGGTAAAGGTAAAGGTTCCCCCGCACATGCGTGCTAGTCGTTTCCAACTCTAGGGGCCGGTGCTCATCTCCATTTCAAAGCCGAAGAGCCAGCGCTTGTCTGAGGACATCTCCATGGTCATGTGGCCGGCATGACTAGACGCCAAAGGTGCACGGAACGCTATTACCTTCCCACCATAGTGGTCCCTATTTTTCTACTTGCATTTTTGATAGATAAGAACTGCTGAGTCAGGATGGAGGGAATACTCCAAGCAGAAAGTACAGTAACCTTAAAAGTTGCTCATCAAAACATAATAGCCATATTTGGTTCAACAATTACAAGAAATAAAAGCTAGCTTGGAGGCAGCAGCATAAAGATTCTACCAAAGTAGAAACCAAGGAGATCCATATGGTAGATGAATTGGCTTTTTTAAAACTGAGATTTTTTTTCTTTCAGAATTCCATAGGATCTTTCTTTTTCAAATAAAACATCACGCACAGCAATGCTGCGTTATGTGTACCACCACTGGTGGTGCTTAGGATTGCCCTAGGTAAGATGCAATTCTCTACTCCAAATCTATGCTCAGGAGAGAGAAGAGAGCAAACAAAGAGCAGTGGAGAAAGCAATCTCCAAGCCAAGTATTCTGAAGCAGTACCGATCGGGAACAACCAGAATGGCATTTCCCAATATACGTACAGGAAAAGACTCTTGCTATTGACAGGTGTCCATGGGGTGAGGTTATAAAAGGCAAGACAGCAACAATATTGGAGCCCTCTCTTTTTTATGTGTGTCACACTTTTTGATGATCCCTTTTTTTTTGGCTGGCACAAGAAAGAGGTTAGGACTTGGGAATGGCTGGTGATCAGAGAAAGAGAAGTGGTGCCATCTATGAGACATTGTCCAGATTTGGGTAGCCATCATATTTGAATTGTATGGAGATTATCATTAGACTGAGATACAGTTCTTTGCAATATGCAACTCTGTTGTAAACAGATCTTTGATTTCCTTTTAAATTAGAAGCCAGTTGGTGAAATAGAATCACAAACTTTTTCCCATGAATTAATATCACATCTCTCTTAGTGATGAAATCATTTATTATTTCAAGTTTTAGTTACAGCAGGATTATTAAATTATCACCGCATTTACAAATTGCAATTCATAAATAGAATAACATAATGCTAGTTATCATAAAATATATATTTCTTGGAAAAGGGCAAGCTTTTTATTTCTACCCTGGTAGAATTCTTGACAGTATTATTGGTGAGACCTAAGAAACAAAAGGGTCAAGAGCCACTGATGCAAATATCTGTTCTCTCACCAAAGGTGGAATTATTCAGAAACAAAATGGACTGAGAACCCTATCTGCTTTATTCCGAAATCATCGCTAGTGTAAAATATGAAGGAAAGTGGAATTAACCAGGTGGTGGTTGCAATAGAGCAGTACTGCATAATTTACCTCCCCCCCAGTATCAAAAATCAGTGCAAGAGTAACAAAGGAAGAGAGTGGGATAATGTGTCTATGTTTCAGAAACTTAAGGCAGGAATGCATATATACCCCAAGAAACAGATTCCATCAAAGGATCACTTTACCAAGACAATCTGAACAGAACGTTCACTGAGCTTCATAGAAATGTGCTTAACTTCTTGTCATTTAGCAGAAAATGAAACAGAAGTGTAGTAAATCTATGTGGTTTTCTAGATGAAGAGAAGTTCACCCAAGGAAAATATGTAGGTGTAGATAGATAGGATTAAAAATTTTGATAAATTCTATACAGTAAAAGGGCTTGCGTGTCTACAAACAAAAGAAACTTGCTTCACAAGGTACAAATAGCAAATGTTAATGATTGTGCCTGAGGTGATTTTTTTTTTCTTCTGGAATGCAACTCTCCGGTACTATACCTTGAGATTCTTTGTATTTTTGCCTTGCTTATGTTAACAAAATGCTATTGATTTTTTTTAAAAAACCATTATTTTACTTTTTTAAAATTGTGGACTGCCCAAAGTCATGTATATGAAATGGGTAGCCTATGAATTTACTAGATAAATAAGTACTCTAAGTGATGGAAGGCTAGGATTTGGATAACTGCACTTCAAATTTTAATTTGTATTTTGACAGCAACATGAAAGCAAATGATCCATGCAGCCATGAGCCCACTACTAAAAGAAAATTACTTTCAGTTAAAAAAAAATACATTCCTGCTTTTGATCTCGATTTTTTACAAGCCTGCTCTATTCCCTTTTATACAATCCTCACACTTTCTTTCACTTTCCAAAGGCTGTTGGGGTACATTTTGGGTGAAGAGTTGGTTAGATGCAAAGATATACTATGGATAAGGCTGGAGCCAAATATAGACTTCCCACATTTGAGCCCTACTCCCAAATAAGTCTAAACAAATGGTCTTTTTCCTTCTTTTGCAGATACAGATCAATGTGGGGAAGAAGTTTCATGGCAAACTATATAGGTAGAGAATGCAACTATGCAACAGGTCTATCTTTTAATTCCATCCACAGTATCAAAGAAAATTGGGAATAGAAGTCTCAATATGACAAATGTAAAACAACAATGACCATGAGCAGCTGAGACACTCTAATTTCAGCCTGGGAGATCTGGGTTGAAGTTCTTGCCACACTAAGATTCATGGGACAGCAGGATTTAAGCCCTATTAATAAAAGCAAATAAAACAGGAATGGCAAAGCCACAGCTACTCAGGCAACCCATAAATCACTTGTGAACAAAACCTGTGTTTTGTTTAGGTAACTTCTTTTGATTGTGCTTCTGATCCAGAGTGCTGGAGAAAGCAGTCACTTGGTCCGATTCCATTGGGAACATCTTACTTTGCCAACCAAAAGGAAAAGGTATTTTCAGAATAATTCAACACAGATATAAGGTAGACTTTCCACAAAAGCTCAGGCCTTAAATAAAACTGTTAAAATTTCAAAAGGCACTAGCAGGCTCAGAAGAATAGAACAGAATAGGAGCTGGAAGGGACCTTGGAGGTCTTCTAGTCCAGCCCCATGCTCAAGCAGGAGAACCTAACTTTGGATTCTTTCCAAATTGCAGCACAGACATTGAAGTTAAAAGTTTCTACACTACTCAAGTGGTTATTTATTGAAGGCTTGTGGATTCTGAGAAATTGAGTAAAACTATAAGGAAAGCTCAGTGGGTTAGGATGCTGAGCTTGTTGATCAGAAGGTCGGCAGTTTGGCGGGTCGAATCCCGAGTGCTGCATAACAGAGTGAGCGCCTGTTACTCGTCCCAGCTTCTGCCAACCTAGCAGTTCGAAAGCACGTAAAAATGCAAGTAGAAAAATAGGGACCACTACAGTGGGAAGGTAACAGCGTTCCGTGCGCCTTTGGCGTCTAGTCATGCCGGCCACATGACCACGGAGACGTCCTCGGACAAGCGCTGGCTCTTCGGCTTTGAAACGGAGATGAGCACCAGCCCCTAGAGTCGGAAACGACTAGCACGCATGTGCAGGGGAACCTTTACCTTTTTATAAGGAAAGAACAGAACAAGTAGAGGTAATGCTCCCCTATCTAACTGAAAAATAGACGTATTTTTTTTCCTTCTGGAAGGCAGCTCCAGCACTATAATCGGAGAAGATCTGAGCGTTCACTTTGTACAACTGCACACGGTTGGACAGCAACGCTGCTGCAGCACTAGATGAGTTTCTTGAGTTCGATCAAGCACGAAGGGTCCACACGTTCCCCCTGCTCTCCCTCGGGCAGCCAGTGTGTGTGTGTGTGTGGGGGGGGGTTCAGCCCTTCTTCTCCTTTTCTAACCTCCAAATTGTACCACTACCCGGGACGCTTAAAGCGATCCTCGGAACGATCACGCGGTGCGGAGTTTTCGGTTTGAAAAAAAAAATCTCTGAATAAATTGGCGATGGGAAGTCACAAGGGAGCGGAAATTTGCCACGACAGAGCGGCTTCAACTTTTGACAGGACACGCGGCTGCGGTTGCTCGGAAGGGCGGGAGGAGGAGGAGGAGGAGGAGGAGGAGGAGGAAGAGGCAGAACTGCAGGACTTCGGTAACCGACGCCCAGACCTGGAGGGCAAGAGGCGGCTGGTCTGACTTTGGGGAAGGAAGAAGCGTCGGGATTCGAACAGGGAAAGAGCACGGCGGCTGAAGGCTTCCCCGCGCCCGCGCCCTCCCCTCCCCCGAAGAAAAGGATGGGAAGAAGCCGGTACCTGTTTTACCCACGGCGCCCTGTCCCAGCACCACCAGCCTGAGAGTCCGCGCGGGGGTCAAGCTGACGGCTCTGCGCAGCGGCCGCGGGAAACTCATGGCGAGGCCGGCGCTCGACGGCTGGCAGGACGCGTGAGGGGATAAAACCGCTGCTCGCTGTCACCGGGAACCCCATCCACCGCCCGGGTTCCGGAGCTCAAGCCATTCGGCACTGGGGCGTCGACGGCTGTGTGAGGAGGGGGCGTGGAGCTCCGCCCAGGAGGGGCTGGGCGGCGCCGTCGGCTCCTCCTGGGATCGCGCGTAACCCACTTCTGGGGCCGCTGACCCCGCCCCTCGCACGCGAGAGAGGCTACGGCGCACAGAAAAGGAGTGCGGGGGGGGGGGGGCGCGCGCGCGGGAGAAGCTGGGGCCGTCGGGCGAGCCCCGCTGCAGCGCCCTCAAAACTAGCCCTTAAACTCATTCGCCACGGCAAGCAAAAGGGAAGCTGGCCCTGGCTGCGCCCTTCTCAGTCTCCGTTTCTGGGCTCTAGGTTTTAGATTAGTGGGGGGCGCGGGACCTCCGCACAAAGTGTATGTCCTGTGTGTATTGGAGGGGGGGGCGGCGGTTTGCTGCCGCTGTTGCCCCGCGTGGCTCCGAGGCGCTGTGGAGAGTCTCAGTCATCCAAGTCATAATTTTATGGAACCAGCTGCCGGTCGAGCTCCGGACGGCACCGGACCTTTGCTCTTTCCGACGCGGTCTGAAGACCCACTTATTCGAGCAAGCTGGCCTGGCCTGATGGGGGGATTTTAGGGTTCTTAATGGGTTTTTATACTGTATTGTTTTACTGGGCGATTATTTAATTCTCTTTTTAATTTTTGTATTTGCTATTTATATGTGCCCTGTTCACCGCCCTGAGTCCCTCGGGAGAAGGGCGGCATATAAATTTAATAAATAATAATAATAATTGTCTCGACGGTGCCTTTTTTTTGTTGTTGCACAACAACTTTATTGATTAGCCCTTCTCAATTAGCCCTTCTCTACAAAGTTCCAGCAACAAACCGTCACCAAAACTAGATAAAAGCAATCCGAAATGGAATTTGATAAAATACAATTTCAAATGGAATTAAAATAGAATTTAAGTTAAAATAGTAATAAAATACAAATTTAAGATATAGATAAAATATTATATTTTATATTATATTATATTTTATATTATATTATTTTATATTATTATATTTTATATTATATTATATTTCGGAGTCGCCCTTACAATCTACCCCAATCAGTCCCACATATGCAGATCTTAACTTTTTTTGAAAAGGCAACTGGACTGGGTTTTTGGTTTGGTTTTTTTCCCCCCTTGAGGAAGACGTTTCACTTCTCATCCAAGAAGCTTCATCGGTTCTGGCCCGATGAAGCTTCTTGGATGGGAAGCAAAACATCTTCCTCACAAGGAGAAAAAAAAAAAACACCCGCCCAGTTGCCTTTGGAAAAAGCTGGGTTCGAGCGCATCCAAGAACTGGTCGAAACGCACCCTCTGCCCTAGGCTGAAGTCTTCCAAGGTCCGAGACAACAGGAACTACTGCAGCCACGACTACAGAGCTTATACTGTATTTGCACTTCTCTGGAGGGCGGGCAGGTCAGGCAGGGGAGGTGCGTTACTTCATCCTTTCTCCTATTATCCAATTTAAATGAAGGATTGGGAGTACCTACCGTGCTTTTACGGTTGGTTTAGCCACGATTTATTGAATAAACCACGGTTGGGGTGTATAAGACGCTAGCTCATCGTTTATGGTATCCGCTTGCCAGATCTCCCACAGTTGGTTGTTTTTGTGATGGTTACTAATAACTGAAATTAATGACATACATCAACTTCTCCAGAAGACTAAATTGTTAATAGAATGTTCAACGAAGGCAACAATCTCGTGGCATCTGAACATATTATGCTGTCAGCATTTATATTGTTTAAGTCTTCATATTGTTTGCCCAGGCAGCTGGGCAAAAATCAAGGGAGCAAGCCAGCACAGTTTTCAATAAAAAAAAACTGGGAGAGATAAATACAGAATCTTGTAAAGTGTATCTCTTTGAATACTTCAAAAGCTTCTTCCCAGACTCAACTCCACCTGTACCAACTTGCTGTTTATGAAATAAACTGTGGAGTGATTTGCCCACTCTCCATTTTCAAACATTGTAATTCTATCCTTGCTCAGCCTTCCCAAAATTTCTTATACATATGTGGTAGTTGAATATCAGAGCCGTTGACTTATAAATACATGTATATGTATACTATTGCAACAACTCATGTATTAGTATGATTTTCTGTGCAATAGTGATCTTTTTTTTTCTGGGATTTTTACAATTTCCCAGTCCAGCATCCATCTTTGGAATTGTTTGATAATCGCTTATTCAGTTACTAATCAAGTCCAACCCTGCTTAGCCGAATTCAAGATCAGCCACCAGTTACTAGGAATAGTTAGCTACTGTGACATACAAAACAGTTGCATATTTATATTTATGTAGAGAGCTTGGACAGATAAAATCTGGGAAATTACATTTTTCTATGCCTTTAACAGCATATTTATCAGGTGCAACTTCTGGTACACAAATACAGGGATGGATAAGATCGTTTAAAAGTTAAATTTCTACCCATCATTGACCAAAGCTAGAGAAAAAATAGACAATCTTATCTGGTTTTGTGCATCAACCCAATTGCCTTTATTGTAATATAAAATATTCATTTGACTAAAATCTCAGATAACTTAAAAGACATCTTGTGTGTTTCAACTAAGTAGTTTGAAACAAAAAAGCTCTGCTTCTTGCTGGATGATGAATTTATCATTGAATGAATGCTTTCCTTGTCATTCCAATAATGCTGGTTCTTGCTTCCAACCATGCAAGAAATCCATCCTTCCTTTGCATGAGACCCAGATGCTCTAAAAGATGGGAATTCACTGAACAGTAAGCAAATTGCTATGCAGTGGAAAATGTAAACTATGAGAGGAAATGCCAGGCTATTTCCCAAGGGTGTTTAAAGAAATGGCCCATCGAGAAACTCCATATTATTCAGTGGGACCACAAGCATTTTCCAACTGAAGACTGAATAGACAATTGTGGAGGAACTAATAGGACCGATTTGGACTTTTTCTCCTTGCCTCAAGTTTCTTTCATACCTCTTTAGAAGGAGTACTATGTGATAATTGCTAATTCAAAAGATTGTGCTAGCAAATAACCAATGAGTAGCCCAGTTAATTTCAGGACAGACTTGAAACTGTACTATTGGCAAGACACGAAGCCATTGATACAGAGCTAAACGTAGCCCACCAACATCTCTTATATAGTGCCCAGAGTACTTTTGCAAAAAGGATGAGATTGAAATTTTCAGTCTTCTTCTCTTTCCCCTTTTCTGGGGTTGGGGAGAAATGGGGGGGGGAGAATAAGAGACAAAATACATCCCTTAAATTTGTCAAGTTTTAAAGCATTTTTTTGATATTTTTTGAACATTTTCACATAAATGGATGGTTTCTCTGTTTTGGGAATACAGTTTTCAGCATGCTGCACAAATCTTGGTTTGACTCACAAATTGATAGAAGAACTGAATATATAATTTTTTAAATAAAAAATTAACAAGATGTGAGTTCCGGCACCTTTTTTCTTACAGAAAAAGCACTGCACAAAACTAATGGGGCTTCATCCCCTGATAAAAAGCAGGATTCACTGCTAAACAAAACAGTGCCTGGACAAATCTGGGTCCAGGTTTGCTGCCCACTAGATCCTGTCATCCAGCTAAAATAACTAGAGACCTAAATACAAAGCTAAGTTTCTTAGACACTTTGGGACAAATTATATGGACTGGGAGTATGCTGTAATGAAGGAATGATCAAGAGACAAACACTGTATTAAAGCAAATATTCTAATTTCACATACTGAATTCTCAGTTCTTTTTCATATCAAGGCCGGAATTCTCTTAACATGTTTTGATTCCGTTTCAGGAGGAAGACAGAAAACATATGTTCATTTTTAATTGCATTTTTTTCTGCCATTCTTAAATTAATTGAGAGGAATGCCAATCTGTTCTAATAACCTTAATTTATGTGCTAATCATGTATTGGTAATACAGCATTTTTTTAAAAAAATATTTTCTCTTTCCTTTTTCTGGCAACTTGTTAACAACTCTTCCAAGGGCCCAATGGGCAAAACCAGAAATTAATTTCTAATGAGAAAGATGACAGATGCCATCTTATCCGAAATCTGTGTGAAAAGATAACAGTATGATAAACTAAAAACAGGTTGCATTATGCCTACTGGTGAATTCTGTTTTCACTTTCTCAGAGGTCACTACCGTTGAGGTCATTAAAATATTTATGTGTTTGGGATTGCGGCTTATGATGTTCCATCAAAATGCATTGTAAATTGGCTGCTTTAAAAGAAAGTATTACTAACAATCTCATCCACCTTGGTTGAAAATTACTGTAAGGATCCATTTACCTTTATATCACTAGCATATGAATCCAAGCCACATTTCCTAATACATTTTTTTCCTCAGATGATCTGCACTGTGGATGCAACCCAATACCCGTTATTATGGTTTGTTACACAGTCAGCTAGATGTTCAGACTGGATTTGGCATTTTTATCCACCTTCCTCAGGACCTGAGGTAGGCAGGTGTTGGTGTTTTGTGGTGTTAGAGGCATAGTCACAGGATGTAAGCTCTTCCAAGTAAAGCTGCCTTTTGCAATTGACTGATGGTGAATTTGTCAATGCCAATGGTGTTCAAATGGTGTTCCAGTTGTTTTGGGATGGCACCCAAGGCGCCTATTATGATTTAATGTTTATACTATTAATATTGTTATTATTGCCCTGTTCAGTAATATGTTCCTCCTGATCAGAAAACCTCAGAATTAGCAAAACATTTCAGGTACCCTTCTACCATCCCAGCAGTTAGAGCTGAATATGATTTTTTGCAGGCAGTTACAAAGGACATTACCAAAAATAGAATAAACACCCTGGGCTGAGCACCATAACTTTATGATTTTTATAAATGAAGCAAGAGTTTCATAATTCTACCTCTAAGGCATTTTCCTCCCCTTCTTTTCTTGCAATATGTAGAAACTGACTCTAACTATATATAACATAGACTGTTTACACAGCAGCACTTAGTGGCAAGATCAACTTTCTTTAACAACTATTCTTTCCATGCATGTAGCCTGCTATTTTCTGCAGATGTTCTATATAGGGTTTAATCAGCAGCAAGCACAAGTTTTGTTGCCCATCCTTATAACAGGCTGACAGACAGCTCACAAAACCCTTCATCTTCCATTCAGCTAACGGTGAATGTGCCACGTTCACACATACAAATGGACCAGTCACCCAAGATTGGAATCAGATTTATTTGTGCTTTAATCCCACTCCAAACATTAATCGTACCTAGGTAAATCATGCCTAACATAAAGTTGACTTCAATAGCCTTCTAATTATGCCTTCAGATTTCCAGGCACAATGGCTGAAAATCAGTGGTAGGTTTTTCCCCAATCATTTTAAAGTAAGAAACACAGGAAAAATATGGTGCACTCTAAATAGTTTTTTTAAAGGGGCACTTCCCTGCTCAAATAATCTGGTAAAAAACCTTTTCAGAAAATCCTGGTGCCATTTATAGATGTAGTGAAGTTGGAAAGGTCATCAGTCACCAACCTATTGCAGCCCTCATCTCCCCAATAATTATGAACCCTGAACACTAAAATTGCTCACCTCTGGATTATGCCATGGCCACAGCATACTTGCTTAAATAAAAAAAAAAGAATATATCCTGGGAATCCAAAAGAGGCTGCCTGTCTGCTTTATGTTTCCAGTCCTGCCACCGTGAAATGAACTTCTGTTGGCAGATTGGTGAGAATGTTACTTTGCAGCAACGGGCATGAAGGGATCACCTGAGTTCCGGAGATGCAGGGATGCAAGAGAATCAGCCATCAGGAGAAACAATGGTTCTCAGCTTGCCTTTTAGGTCTTTTCTCAGGAAACGTCAGCAATTCTACCATAATGCAGGGAGGGGGATGCTAGGCTTCTCCCTAGGGCAGGGATAGGGAACCTTGGCTCATTTATGACTTGTGGACTTCAATACCCAGAATTTCTTAACCAGCCATTCTGACTCAGGAATTGGGGGAGTTGAAATCCACGAGTCATAAGAGAGCCAAGGTTCCCTACCCCTGCCCTAGGGCAAATAGGCAACTTGTAGAAAGCTCAGCAAGTTCATTCCCATTTGAAAAAGAGAGCTGCAAGATCTCTCCCTCTAAGTACATTGTGTTAACTGTTCAACCTCTTCCTCCCGTTCCCCTGTGACCGAACAGAATCTAACCCTCTGAATAGTTGGAACATCAAGACCATATATGATTGCAGTTGCTGCTTACTTGGGATGATTTAATTTATTCTTGTTCCACATCTTCAACATGTTGTTTATCACGTAACTTTTGCTAAGAACTTTCTTGTGATGCTTTAAGTCAAGCTAAAACAAAACCTGCTATCAATGTTCAGTCTTGTTTTATTGCTAGATAAGCTTTTTTTGATAAACAACTAGCATGGCAATGTATTTTTACAGGTGGCATTTCTAACACACCTTCTTTTTTAATTGCATCATTGGTTTATCCTGCCCCTCCTAAAATCAAGTATTAAACTTGAAAAAAAATTAGTACTGTAATATTTGATAATGAAAACTCCGTTGAATTCCTAGTACCATGTTTAACTTATGTTACAGAATTCAATTTGTTAAACAAACCATTATTATTTGGATTTACACATATTAAACCATAACAATGATTTACACATCATAATGACTGCACTCACGCAGTGTAATAAATATATTGAAACAAGGCACAATATGGTTTGGAATATCCTGGGTGCTTGGTCATAAAGTAATATTTTAACTTTGTCCTGTTAAAATGTTCTACCATTTTGTTGTTTATGAAATTTTATATAAAGTATTAATAAACATGTATTTACTTCTGGGCCCATCTTTTCTCAATTTGCAAGTTTGATGTCCCTGAGCAGAACCCAACTTTTTTGGAAGGGACCTTGCTTGTCCCATGAATTTACTAACCCTCCATATTATAATGTATACATACAGTAATGTATTTTGTTCATTTTCAGTGCTTGAGAAACAAGAGCCAGAATTCCACACCCAGTTTAGTGGTAGGGTTACTGGAGGTAATTAAGGTGTTTGGTTTTTTTTGCCAGTTCCCTGCCCTTCAACACCTGGGCTGTATTTTAAATCATTATTATAAGTAAGGATTACCCCAACAACTACAAAGTCATTTTCAATTCCCTTGTAGTTTATATATTTCTCAGCTGATGGAACTTCTTGCCCTTTTATCATTGGGAATAAATGAAGTAGCTGTTTATCCCCTAAACCCAATTTACTGGTTTGGATGAGTGCATGTTATATGAAACTTGCATGAAGTTAATAATGTCATTTTAGTTCTCTACTTTGGAAGAAAAAAATATTCAGAACTGCTGACATTTTTCTTCCATGTCCAGATTTATTGATTGACACTCACTTTGTAACCTCAAGAGTAGAGGTCACACAAAGCTCCGTCTGATGAATGTTTGGAGTAACTGGCATGTTTCTTGACTATCAATGGATAATTGGAAGTACAACTAGCACGTACAGTACTGTTGTGCTTTCCACTGCTCTATACCCTAGAGAGAGCACAGGCTTTGTGCACAGAATTGGTCATCTCTAATGCTCATTTGAAATGTTAAGGAAACACTGAAGAACAGGATGAGTGCTGAGATATACCTGGTTAGTACACTGCATGACTTAAGCCAGCTTCTTACCTTGGAAGAAAAGATCCTATAGTGGTTTAGAGCAGGGCTTTTCAACCTTTTCACCCATTGTACCACTTTTAGGATATGGCAACATCCGAGTACCACCAGTCGCCTAGCAAGGTGTCAAAAATTGATGACCAAAAAAAAAAGGAAAAAAGTGATGAAGTACAGGTAGCCCTTGATGTACAACAATTCGCTTAGTGACTGTTCGAAGTTACAGTGGCACTGAAAAAAGTGCCCCCCAAGCCACAGCTGAGCAAGACACCTGCCTGCCTGGCGGCGCTCTTCCTCCTGTCCGAGGTTTTCATTGTTGTGAGCATTTCTGTTGAGGATTGGCAGTGGGGGTGGTGTTTGATTTTTATTTTTCCCCCTCTGCTGGGTGGTTGCAGCAAGTTTTGGTCACTTCACATGACCCTGGGACACTGTGACTGTCATAAATATGAATCAGTTGCCAACATCTTTTATTTTTTATTTTTTAATTCCATTTATATCCCGCCCTTCTCCGAAGACTCAGGGCGGCTTACAAGCTTAGCAGTAGCCTTCATTCTATGTATATGCCTGCTTATTAGGGCTTTCACCCCCCCCCCAGCGGCATTATTACAAAGTCAGCTTAATTGCCCCCAACAATCTGGGTCCTCATTTTACCTACCTCGGAAGGATGGAAGGCTGAGTCAACCTTGAGCCTGGTGGGATGCGAACCTGCACTAATTGCAGGCAGCTGGTGTTACTTAAGGAGGCATTAGCCCACTGCTCCACCAAGGCTCTGAATGTAAATCACAAGACCCTGGAGATGCTGCAACATTCCAGCTGATTGGTGCTTCTTCTGGGCTCAGCAGAAGCGCCAGGATCAGTGCCGAGCTCCAGTTGGAGCCTGGCACTGATCCTGGCACTTCCACTGAGCCCTGACAGCCCTGCAGCTCCAGCCATCTCTCGCTCAAGCTTGTGCGGTGCTGCCACTGGTTCAGCTCATTCCCCTCCCCCACTACCACTTTTCTAGGATGGTCGCGTACCACCTGCCAGGTGCCAATGGCTGAAAAGCCCACTGGTTGAAAAGCCCTGGTTTAGAGGAGAGAGAGTAGTATATTAGAGCATTTGCAAAACATTCAGATATAAAAAGCTCCAGGTCCAGGATGGACCTATACAGAAGCTTTATTTTCCCAATAATATTTTGGTTTATCCTAATCAGTTTTAGATTTTTTGATACGTTATCTCGCTGAAATTATTGAAAGGCTGGTTCAGAATAGTTATAGGAAAAAGTTGTTATGGTGTAAAGTTCGGATAGAATCTGATAGAAAGATGAATGGGAAAAAGTTTGGCAAGAGTGTCTTGGATAACATTGTCCTGGTTCCCGAGTTGGGAACTGTTTTGATAACCCTGCACATGGTTACATTTTTATTCAGTTTAGTAAATTGAATATCAATTGGCGTAAGAAACAGAAATGTTTTGCAGAGTTCAGGAAAGTAAACAAAAAGGACATCTGTTCCAAAAGGCTAAAATCTTGGAAGCTGGAAAATGTATTCTGAAACCAGGGAACCAGAACAACTGGCAACAGGCATCTGTACAATTGTTAAAACCATGTTAACATACTGATGAGGCACCAACCTACCCACTCCAATCTGCTACCCTCCACAATTATAGGGTACAATACTCTTCATTTCAGCAGCAGATGAAAAGAGAAAGGGCTTTTGAACTTTTAAGAGCTGTGCTAGCGCAGGGGTTAGAATGCAGTATTGCAGGATAATTCTGCCCACTGCCAGGAGTTCGATCCACACCAGTCAAGGTTGACTCAGCCTTCCATCCTCTCGAGGTTGGTAATATGAGAAGCTAGATTGTTGGGGGCAATATGCTGACATTTGTAAACTGCTCAGAGAGTGCTGCCAAGCACTATGGAGCAGTGTATACAGGTCTAAGAGCTACTGCTGTTGAGCTGGGAGCTTAGGGCCACTTATCTGACAACGAGTCACTCCAAAATCTAGTTGATGTCACTGCCTACTTCAGGATGGAAGATTTGATGGCTGCTGTGTTTAAGGAAAGTGAAGTTCTAGGGACAAGCTGTCACCACATAATTTAATGATACACAGAAATAATAGATAAATACCTTATTAGTGCTGTTATCCATTATTGTGGACCTGTATGTTGCCCATAAATCTTATAATTATTCTCAGAAAGCAGTTGTCCCTAATTTGAGCTATGATTATCTTAAGCTCCTGAGCAACCAGATATTTTCTTCACAAAAAGCCTCTGTGGCAGAACAACTTTTAATTAACCCTTGCTTGCATTCCTATCGATTTTAATTACCTAAAGATTTTAGTGGTGCTTTGGGTCACCGAGAAATTTATGAGATTGAACTGTATGTGATTTTTTTTAAAGTGCATATACTCACAAACATATAATTTGTACATTTTTACTGTATGCAGGTTTTTGATAGCAAAAGCAAAAGAATCTAAACACAAAAGAACATTCAATAAAAAGGAATGGAAACCATAATTTATCTAAAAACGTATACTCAAATTTGACCAGTAGTTAAATAACAAAAGGCAAAATCTATTCATCTTGATCCAGCTGAATAAAATATTGATGGCTCTTTGGCAAATTCTTAGAAAAATCCAAGGGAGCCCAAGCATTTTCATCAGTCTTGCTATCTGCCGGATTTCCTTTTCGTTGTCTTTTCCTCAACACATAACTTGAAATTCAGAGGCGGAATGGTGCAAATAAAAAATAAATAAATAAATAAATAAATAAATAAATAAATAAATAAATAAATAAATAAATAATAAATAAATAAATAAATGGGAAGGAACAAGAAGCAGCAGAGATCAAATAGTTCCACTCTACAGCTGCCTATCTGTGTCTAGAACCAGAAAGCAAGATTAACTTTCAGATTAACCCTTCCATTTAAGTCCAGATAAAATAAGGATTAATGTAAACAAGATCAATCTGAGTAAACCTTTTACTTACTTACCTTTTATGAACCTTGATTGCAACTATAAACAAATTATCCCATGGTAACCATTATTTGGTCTACAGTCCAGGTTCAGATGATATGGACCTAATATGAATTTAATTTGGGGTGCCATGTGAATAGAGTCATCTTGATGCTAATTTATCCTCATGTGCTTGGTAGTATAATTTATTAAGTTTGTGAAAGTGTGGTAAAGATGGGACATGGAGAAAAAATAAGCTGGTAGATAAGAGGGCTAGCACAGAACCATTAAAAGTCTGACTCACGGTAGTTCAGGAAGCCCTCCTTCTTTTGTATTAATTTGTGAACTAAATAGCCTTATTACAAGAAATTCATAGAAAAGTCAGTCTTAGTGATTTAAACATGTTTCCTAGGAAGTGTGCAAAGCCTTAAAGTAGTCTGATCCAGCTAGTATATGCTATGGTGATAAATTGTTGCAGTATTTTTTTCCATCATTGTTAATCAGGATTGCAACTCCATGTGCAACTCCCCACCTGCAACCGAGTGACTGCTATTTGCAGGCTGTCAGAATCCAGATTATTAAAATGTATTTTTTTGTTTGCAGTTAGAGTGGACCCATAATATCCTAGAAAAATAAACTAAAAATAAATCAAGCCATACAAAGATATTTCCCCAAACTATTGTTGGAACAAAAAGTATAAATAGAGTATATTTATCATTGTGGTGTGAGCATATTTATCATTGCGGTGTCAAGCCTCAAAGGTTTGTCAAAGTAGTGTTTTCCACATGGTAATACTCATTTCAGAGATTTCCAAAGGCAGAAGCTGCAAATCCAATTCTACTTTTCTCCAGTTGCTCTAGGAGTGAAACAGATTCACATAGATATTTTCCAGAGTTCTGGTCTCTTTGCATATGTATAACTCTTTATATGTCCCTGAGGAATATTTATTTATTCAATTTCTATAGCATCTGTTATAGCAATGTTAACATCTAAAAGGCACCAGTGACAGCTGTTTTTGTATCTTTGATTGGCAACATAATGTGCAAACCAGCTTCAATGAGAAGGCTGCATAATAAGAGAATATGAACATTTTGCCTGCAATTTAAATTAGCGATGGTCCATTGATAAACCAACCATCTCCTGATGCTGCAGTCTTTGAGCAATAGGTATGAATATTTACTATGAACCAGACCTAAAATCTAAGTCAAGAGGTTCACATATTTAAAAAAACCCCATTAATTGCTTTATTAATTATATAAATTCAATGAATATAAATATTTAAAAAAAAGCCATGGACACAGGCTGAACCATTAAAAAATCCATGGCACTTGTTTAAGTGAAAAATTAACAAGCTTTAGCAACATGATTTTCGTAATGTATTCTTTCCCTAATGACAGTGTCCCTATTGATATCTCTGAAAAAAATTAAACCAAATATAGATAATGCTTAGCTCTTTCTCGGTTTTTCTGTGTAAACTTCGTAAGTTCCCAGAGATATCGGCACCACAATTTGAACATTTAAATTGTCCCAGATACACTATGGATACAATAGTGCAGTTTAATGGGAACAAATCAGTTCTAATAAATACTGTAAGAGCTGTAGAATTACTTTATTAAACATGAAAACTACACTTCTGAACACTGTAAAAGCATTTCTGGCAGCCAAATTTTTTTTTAGTGCCCCTCAGTCACATGGCTGTATTTCAAGTGCTTAGCAACTGGTTCACATTTACAACTGGTTGCAGCATTCTGCAGTCATCTGATCATAATTTGCATTTTTCCCCCAGTTTCTAGCCAAAAACGTCTGTTTGGAAAAATTGGGTTAATACATTTCAGTTAGCAATCAGTGTAAAACCAGTTGTAAAATCGGGTTTGGTCATGTGGGTGCCTTGACATACAATTGGTGGGCCTTATGATTGAAATCCCAGTCCCAATTATGCTTGTGAGTCAAGGACTACCTGTAGAAAGTCAGTTTAAGGAGAACATAGTACAGGGGTCGGCAACCTAAAAAAGGAAAAGAGCCACTGAGAACCGGTTCCATCACAAATTTAAAAAAGTGGGAGCCGTGTGCGTGTGTCCATGCACGCGCATGCGCAAAAAATGTTTTGCGCATGCGCGGACGCACGCGGTTGCCAATTTTTTTTACAGTGAGATGGAACCGGTTCCCGGTTGCCCAACGGCGACGGCCCGTCTGCAAAGCTGCCGCTTTCAGCAGCTTTGCAGACGGGCCGCGGCAGCTTCCTCAAAGAGCAGCGCCCCTGCCCATTCGGAGAGGTGCGCGCGCACCTCTCCGAACGACCGGAGGTGCGCGCGCACCTCCCCAAACCTTTGGAGAGGTGCGCGCGTACCTCCACGCGAACGGGCAGAGGTGCCGCTCTTTGAGGAAGCTGTCGCGGCCCGTCTCCGAAGCTGCCGCTTTCGGCAGCTTTGCAGACGGGCCGCGGCAGCTTCCTCAAAGAGCAGCGCCCCTGCCCATTCGGAGAGGTGCGCGCGCACCTCTCCGAACGACCGGAGGTGCGCGCGCACCTCCCCAAACCTTTGGAGAGGTGCGCGCGTACCTCCGCGCGAACGGGCAGAGGTGCCGCTCTTTGAGGAAGCTGTCGCGGCCCGTCTCCGAAGCTGCCGCTTTCGGCAGCTTTGCAGACGGGCCGCGGCAGCTTCCTCAAAGAGCAGCGCCCCTGCCCATTCGGAGAGGTGCACGCGCACCTCTCCGAACGACCGGAGGTGCGCGTGCACCTCCCCAAACCTTTGGAGAGGTGCGCGCGTACCTCCGCGCGAACGGGCAGAGGTGCCGCTCTTTGAGGAAGCTGTCACGGCCCGTCTCCGAAGCTGCCGCTTTCGGCAGGTTTGCAGACGGGCCGCGGCAGCTTCCTCAAAGAGCGGCACCTCTGCCCGTTCGCGTGGAGGTACGCGCGCACCTCTCCAAACGGGCAGTGCCACTCTCCATTTGGAGAGGTGCGCGCGCACCACTGCCCGTTCAAAGAGGTGCGCACGCACCGGGCGGCTGGAGACGGCTCAAAGAGCTGCATGCGGCTCCGGAGCCGCGGGTTGCCGACCCGTGACATAGTACATATCTAAATCCAAAATTAATATATATTTAATATCATTGACTTGTAAAGGAGTTTACTTATTCTTTGTTTGAGTGACATATAAACCCGTTCCAGCAAACAATCCATGATGTTTGGCCAAAACTTTCAATTTGAAATCATAGTTTTACATCAATTTATGAATCCTAGCACATATTAACCATCACAAAAAAGGTAAAGGTAAAGGTTCCCCCGCACATGCGTGCTAGTCGTTTCCGACTCTAGGGGCCGGTGCTCATCTCCATTTCAAAGCTGAAGAGCCAGTGCTTGTCCAAAGACGTCTCCGTGGTCATGTAGCTGACTAGACGCCAAAGGTGCACGGAACGCTGTTACCTTCCCACCGTAGTGGTCCCTATTTTTTTACTTGCATTTTTTACGTGCTTTCGAACTGCTAGGTTGGCAGAAGCTGGGACGAGTAACAGGTGCTCACTCTGTTACGGGGCACTCGGGATTCGACCCGCCAAACTGCCGACCTTCTGATCGACAAGCTCAGCGTCCTAACCCACTGAGCCACCGTGTCCCTTACCATCACAAAGCTGTATCCAAATCCATAATCTTGACTTATTTTGGCTTTGTTGTCCTCTGCTCATTTCTCCTGAGTATTGGCACAAGAAATGGAGAAAACAAACTAGCAATTGGCCCTGAGAACTTTCCTTCTCTTCTAAACCATGGTCAGAATATGTCCTGGTTTACAGAATGGAACAACTCGCCACAGCCAACTCACAGTGGCCAACTCACCATGGCCAACTCTTCACAGAACAATTCACTTCAATTCAATTCAAATACAAAAGTTAAATTAATTTCAATGGAACAGTGGCCAATAATAATAAAGTCAACCCTGAAATATAAGACTTATAATAAATTTGACGAAAACATGATCAACAATAATAAAAGTAACTGAATAAAATGATTAATACAGTGTTGAATTGTACTGTGGTGAGTTGTCCCACAGCAAATTGGCCTTGGTGAGTTGTCCTGCTGTGAGTTGGCCATGGCATGTTGTCCTAGACCCTTTAGTTTATGTGCAAATGCAGCCTTAGTGCAAAATAAGAGAGAACTTTTCTGGCTATGGAACTACAGCTATTAAAAATTCTCCCTGGAAATTTGGTGCTAGCATTTTCTTATCAGTTTGAAACCTTAAAATGCAAGCATTTTAATTTGGATTATCTTAATTGTACTAATATATTTGATAATCTTGTTTTTATAACAGATTGTGTTTTTGTTAAATAGTAAATAATAATAATAATAATAATAATAATAATAATAATAATAATAATAATAATAATAATAATAATAATAATAATAATAATAATAATAATAATAATTTAATTTATATACCGCCCTTCTCCCGAAGGACTCAGGGCGGTGAACAGGGCAGATATATAAAAAATACAAAAATGCTGATTATACCTATATACCTATAATGCTGATTATACCTATATATTGTCTTGCTTTGTTTTTTTTTAAATTTTAATTTTGTTCATTTTTATTTTTTTAAAAAGAATGAAACTGATGAAGATATTTGGTGATGGCAATGATATAATATTTTTAAAAAATGTTTACTGAGAATAATCAAATGCAATATAAACATTTTCTATTTTTTTAATGCTATCAAGATGTTACAACCAATCCATCATGACAGAACAGGGGCAATTTCAATGGAGTTTATCCGGAGAACAGTTTGTGGCTGAACGACAACTGGAAAAAATGAGAAAATTCAATTCAGGACTTCGCTTTTCAAGTGAATTACTTTATAAGTTGCCAAAGAGAGCTAAATAATTCCATGACTGATCACAGAATATATAACTTAAAGGTTGCTTGTTTGTGATATTGAGAAATAAACCATCACTTTGGAAGAAACTGCTTTGTTAGAATAACATGAAAGTTTGTTAAAATACATTGTTTCACCATGTTAATATGTACAGAATCAACATGCAATTGGAAAGGAACTGTCTTGCTCTAAAATTTTTAAAATGCAGTGAAATCTAAATCAGGTAATTAAAGGGTGCTGTTGCTAAAAGTCCAATAAGCTAACAGCAACTATGCAGCATTGGCTGATTCCTGATATCTAGGGTTAAACTTAATTTTTGAATATGAGACTACTAGGAAATTATCCGAAGGACCATCTTGCACAGTTACATCTACTCAACTCACAAGAGTGGCGAGGCAGGGTCCCCTCCATTAAGGGCCTTCTCAGTGGTAGCTCCCTCCCAGTGGAACATCATCCCTGCGGAGATAAGATTGGCCCCCACCTTGACACTCTTTTGAAAGGCCATGAAGACACTGGTTGGCCAGCAGGCCCAGAGACCCAGGTGATATGAAGCCCATCGAGTGATCTGATTGTTGTTGCCAGGGGATTGTGGGTTTATTCCAATCTTACTTCCGTAAGCTTTCTGGAGTTATAGTGAATGGGGCAGCCTTATACATTTTCTCAATGAATACAATAAATCAAAATAAATCAAAGAATTACAGCCTCAATGAAAAAAACAAGCTGAAAGAGGGCAACAACAAGCTATATTTGCACTGTTGCTACAACATAGACCCAAGTGACATTTTATCTTTTTAAAATGGCAAAAAAAGAAAGGGAGATACTTATATTATAGTTCTTCAAACTCAAATTCATTTTTCCCCTTTATATATATAATTCCTTCAATTATTACAAATATTTGGCATAGTAGGAGTTTAGATTAAAAAACTTTATGTATGTTTTTCATCTTACTTTTTCTCTTCTCATAACTCTTTCTTCGACGGAACTTCACATTAACTCTTGGCCAAGATTCAGTCTTTTCTATAACAGTGGCCTCCACGCGGACTAAGTCCTTTCTTTATAACAAATTGAGAGATTAAAAAGAGATTTTAAAAAACCCTGCTTGCTTCCTAATAAATAGATTTTTTCTTTGAAAAATTAAGCAATGTCAATAGAAACATTTCTAAAGCAACTGCAATTTATTTATTTACTGCATACCCATTTTCTCAGAGAACTTTCTCAAGCTAGCTTACAAAACGAACAATAACACAAAGCATGTATGGAGACGATATCAAAGAAATAATACCAGAAAACAGCAAACTACAACCCTTTTCAACAACATTTTGAAATATACATTTATGGTTCTAGAGGGTTTTAGAAGATTTCTCCAGGAAATTAAAACAAAGTGGACTTATTGCTGGTCTAAGAAGAAATGTTTCAGAATAAGGAAACATGATGAATTAGATTGTGTTCAGTACACTAAGGCAACAGACACAGTTTTAATGAGCTTTTAAAAGCAAAATTCTAAAATGAAGATTCCTTTTTTTTGTTGTTTCCTGCCCAGAAAACTGAAATGATGTGCATAAAAATAATGGATTTTGCTTTAAGTGATTCTTTTAACTCAAGAGTTTTAACATCAAGAGTTTGAAAGGAACAGAAAAATAAGAAATGAGATTTAATTCTCCCTGGTGAGAAGAATTTGTAGCCTTTTACAGACAGTTTGTTTTGGTAAGAAGTCCCCAGATCCCTGAATACTTAAGTTCTGATTGCTCCTTCTTTCCCTCTCTACTGTTTCAACGCGCTTTTTAAAGGATGGTCTAAATACAATGGAGTTGCTACGGCAATTCTCTTCTGTTCTGCACACATCCTTCCTCGGCTGCTTTTGAGTGCTGGCTAGAATCCTTTCCGAAGCCTTTTGAACTCCTTTTCAGCCCAGTGCACATGGCTCTGAAAAGATTCAGCACAACTGAATGACCCCAAAATATGCCTTACCCCAGGAGAGGCTTTCCCAGCAGTGTGAAGTTATCAGCTCCCACCAACAGCACCTGAGACAAAAGCAAATGATGCACGTTAAACCATCATATTACAAAATATGTCAGAGCCTTACCAGGGTAATTGTGGAAGATGCGCCCTTAAATCTGCACTTTGCTTTTCTCACCTTGGCAATTGAATGACCAGGATGAAATAGGGGATTGCCAAATAAATACCATTTGGGACAAGAATTAACACAAAAGTATTATTTTTCCCCACGTCTCTGGAACATCCAAGAGAAGACGACGAGTGATAGCAAACTTCACGGTTTTCATGCATGACATGATTTCTTTTAGTGCTGTAGTGATAACCACACATTTTGAAAAGAAAGAAGAAAATCACCCTGTTGTGGATACCTGTCTGTTTCTGGGGTTGACAGCTCAGAATCAATCTCAAGGAAATAATATAGAGAGCTTCCTGATGAAACCATGAATATCATGGTCTAGCGGTTAAGGCACAAGGCTAAAAATCAGGAGGCGGTGTCTTCTCGTCCCCCTTTAAATACGAAAGCTGGGTGGGTGATTTCGGGCCAGTTACTCTCAGCCCATGATGTCAGGCTTGGGAGACAAACTGTTTGGTCATTTCCTCTTGTAATTAATGGATCAATACTTGGCTGATTTGAAAAAAGTGGGCCCTGCACTTGCAGGAAAATACTAGGGAGAAAAAAATCATGTATTTCCTGCTCTCCAAATGCACCGAGGCTTGGTGGTTCCAGAATTCCCAGCCATTTGCCATGTTGTCTGAGAATTCTGGGAATTATAATCCCAACCTACTGGAAGAGTGCCAAATTGTGAAATGTTGGTGCAGCCTTTTTGTTCATTTCACTAACATGTCAGCAAAATTTCATTCTCCCATGTGATAGGTTTTTGCAAGATTTCCTTCTGTTTCATACCTGTTATGTTACTGAGTTAAATGGTGCCTCAATATCCAGGGATGTCTCTTCAAAATGAAAATTAAAGGAGCAGATTAGAGGAAAAAATCTTTCCATTGCTAAATTATTCCAAATTGTAATGTTTCATCAGAATACAAGACAACACAGTTCATCTCAGTGGCATATTATTTTATGTGAATCTTCAATTATCCAGGCTGTTTGATGATTGTTAAGTGGATCAGTCTGAGCATTGAACCATGTATCAGAATTATGTTTACAAATCAGAGCACATGTACATGGCAATGTATAATTAAAACATGTCTGGATAGAAGCAGAATAAATCAGTTTAAAAAGATCCCATGCTTGAAAGTCCTGTCTAAAGATGACAGTGATTAGTTTGAATTAGGCAAATAATAACTGAGATTTTAGCCCCTACAAAACATGGATGGGGTCAGTGTGAGAGGTTCTCCAACAGACAACAGGTTCAACACAAATCTAAGTATGCTTTATAGTGCCACAGGGACATGGAGACATCAGGTGAAAAAGTGAAATGCTCACATAAACTAACACAGAGAAGTAAGTAATTCAAGGTATATTTTCCTCTAACCCCAAGTTTAATGGAGGAAGTCAGAATTAGTTGTGTGAATGAAGTCAGATATTCACTTTTTAGAAAGGGCCATAGTGTTGAGAAAGTTCTCAGGCTGAAGACAATGCTTTATCTACTAGGAGAAGAGCTGTTACATTCTCCTTCATGTGTTTGTGTGTGTTCAGATTGATCAGAGGAAGATGTTGGAAACTGGATAGCCTGATTTAAATTATTTATATATTAAAAGTTCTTGTATATCAACACGTGCTATTCAATTGTCTTATGAGGCTATAATCTGCTTTCAATGAACCTTATTCTTGAATTCTGGAGGAAGCATCTAAAACTGAGGTCTCAACTCACAGGATCTGACACTGTGAGTCACCTTAAATAAGGTAAAGTGGATGGGGCTGAAAGCCGTGTGCCAAGTAGTACAGGTAGTCAGTCCTCTTTAGCCACTGCCTCATTAAGCAACTGTTCAGTTATGACAGTGAGGAAAAGATGACTTTACCAACAATCCTCACATTTAAGGCCTCCACAGGTCTGTAAAGCAAAGAAAAGGTGAAGTAAGATCATAAGCACAGTCATGGTTTCACTTAGTGACTGCTTCGCTTAATGACCAAATTGCAAGTCCCAATTGTGGTTGCTATCCAAGGACTACATGTATTGGTAAAGGGGGAAGAGGCTCTAAAACCTTGAAAACATCAATGGGGTTGGTGGTAGCATGAAAGTTATGGCCAAAGAAGGCTAACAGAGGATCTAAAAGTTGCCAATCGGGATCTGTAGCACAAGGCGTAGGCCAGTATCTGACACCAAAGGGTACGACTGTCTGATTGAGAGTTCAGGCAGCAGCTAAAAGAGTCTCAGGAACTTGCACTAGTAAGAAAAGGAGCCTTGGTGGAGCAGTGGGCTCAAGTTCCCTTCGTCCAGTGCGGTCGCAGAGGGAGGGTCTTCTCAGGGTGCCGCTGGTAAAAGATTGCCGGCGGATAACACCCAGGGAGAGGGCCTTTTCTGTGGGTGCGCCTGCCCTCTGGAACCAGCTGCCCGTGGAGCTCAGGACTGCCCCTGACCTACGCTCATTCCGCCGGGACCTGAAGACCTGGCTCTTTGAGCTCTCTGACCCAGGCTGAGAATTTTAACTGGGGTTTTATTTTCAGGGATAATTTAATCTTTTAATTCTCTTTTAACTTTGTACTTATATTGATATGATTTTAAAATGCCCTGTAAACCGCCCTGAGTCCTTCAGGAAAGGGCGGTATATAAATCTAATAAAATCTAAATCTAATGCCTCCTTAAGTAACACCAGCTGCCTGCTATTAGTGCAGGTTCGAGTCTCACCAGGCTTAAGGTTGACTCAGCCTTCCATCCTTCCGAGGTAGGTAAAATGAGGACCCAGATTGTTGGGGGCAATTAAGCTGACTTTGTAAAAATGCCGCTTGGGGCCCCCCGAAAGCCCTAATAAGCAGGCATATATATAGAATGAAGGCTATTGCTAAGCACATTGACTTGTGCTTCTTAGATTGTAAGCCGCCCTGAGTCTTCGGAGAAGGGCGGGATATAAATGGGATTTTTTTTAAAAAAGAGGACAAAGTAAGAGAAGCAAATTGGAACAATAAAGTAAGAGGCACCGAAAGTCTAACTTGGGGAAACTGAGGTACTATATGCCTTACTTAATTTGAGAATAAAGAAGTGGAAGCTTAGATAAAAGCCCAGATTAATGGAAACAGGGAAGGACTATTAATGCTTCTCCACTCCTATCTTGCCTTTGAACACCCACAGGTCTATCTGCAACCTTTCTTCCACAGCTCATCACTTATCACTTAATTCTTTTCTTCCTTGCAATGCCATTTGAATCTTAAAAGGGTTCCTACGGTCTTTGTGATTTATGATCATCTTTTTCTGTCTAGCCATCAGCAGAAAACCATTTTGATGTTTTCATAAATAGTTCCCAGCATTCTTTAATGCTTTCAGCTCTGTCTCCCTGTTTCTTCTACAGTATTTACTCCCGTCGCAGGACATGCACTCCTGCGGGATATGCTAACAGGTAGCTAATGACACGGTGAGATGGAGGCAGTGTGTTACACTGACTTAATGATACATTCATGGCAAAGTAATCTTTTGGATTAGCATAGGGAGAAAAAAAGATCGCTAACACGAAGCCTACCTTTTCCATTCTGATTCTGTCTCCACATTCAGCAGGTATGTGGTTTTCAATTAAAATCAAGTCTTCGCTGGTTATTTTCCACTGTCTGCTGGCAAAGTGAACAACTGCAAACAGCCTTCCATATTGCCCAGTGGCAATTAACTCATTCACGTTTTGTACAATCTCTGGAAGAAAATCGGTAAATGAGTTAAATTTAATTATTGACTAATTAAACTTATTTGATTTATATTCCACATTTTGTTCAGGAGCTCAAAATGGTGCTTAGATTCTGTTCCGGAGCTCAAAATGATACTTAGATTGTTCCCTGTTTTTTTGTTTTGTTTTTTTTTGCCCCGAAACAAGACTTGAGATAGTTTAGGCTGAGAAGGATTGGTTCCCTTTTGTGGCTGAAGGTGTAGAACCTTTGTCTTCCCACTACTAGTCGGGAACATTTTAAATTACAGGCCACTGTGGCTCTCTAAACGAAATACCTGCATTGAGGTGAGTATGGGACAATAGTTGCCTTGGATGAATATTCCTATTACAGCATTCACAATGCTGCTTTTCTTAGGACTTAAAAGAACTGATTCTAAAGCAACATTAAGGTAAGGGGAAATGCACACTGCATTGGGTCTAAAGCCAAGAAGGTTGGCTGCAGTATAGGCAGGACCACAGGCACCTCAACTTGTGAGCATCTGCTTACAAAAGCTGCACTATTTCTTGGGTTGGCATAGTCCTGAAAAATACACATTTGAATTCAGGAGTGTGAAGATGTAGCATGGTACTTTGACCATTAAACTCAAAACCTATCATCAGTGGAATTGCATGGCAACTGTTCAAGCCTAGAAAAAGACACTGTTTCACTCACATGTTGTCAGATGGGGCACAGTTAGCACCAATCAAAGTGAGGGCTTTCTTTTTGGGATAAAGGGAGGGGCGGTATATAAATCCAAATAATAAATAATGAAAGATAAGAGGTAGGGTTGGGTCTTTAAGGAGGCAACACTGATTACATAACAATCTGCCAATAGTGATTGCATTGACTAAGAGGGCACACCACGTCAATATCTAGAAGACAAATCTAGCCACTTTCTGTATGAAACTCCTGGAGACAACTTCACTAATATTAACGTTGCTTGTGTTTCTTCTGTTATTCTATGCTAATGATTACACGTCTTTATTAAATCAAAAGCATAAACAAAAGGGAGTTAGTGACAATATCAAAATGAAACAAACAGAAGGGTCATACTTTATGTTTTTTGAGTGGATACAGATTATTTACCTCTATGATGTTCTGCCTCTTCTGCCGGATCTGGTAGCTTGATTTCAGGCCATGGAGGTGATGACAAGGATGTTTTTGGAAGTAGCCTGTGAAATAACAAGAATCTGCTATTATAAATACTACGATCAAGGAGCCCAGTTTATAATAAGGACTACTTCCATTATTTAAAAAAAAAAAAAACAAGCTAGAGCCAAAAGTTTGGGTCCCGCTCCTGGGTGCTTGATTGCATCTCTCAAGTTCCATTTTTTTAAAAAAAATGTGTAGTCCCCCTAGCCAAGAAATTTTAGAATAGAATAGAATAGAGCTGGAAGGGACCTTGGAGATCTTCTAGTCTGGCCCCCTGCTCAACAAACTTCACATATAGAGTATGAATCATAAAACATGATTACCGGAGAAGCAGAAACAGAAGAATGAATTATTTAACCAATTCCAGAATGCAATAGGTTTTTGCACTGGCAGGCAAGTCAATCTCCCGCTCCTTGATTACACTGAGGAAAGCCCCCTACTATGTGTGGGACAACTCATACTTTCCAAGCAGGATGTCTCAGTTTCGATACCTGGAAGCCCTGCGCAAAAGAATGTCAGCATCTAGAGGTTGGCGGGTGGGGCTTGGGGAATTGGTGAGGGAAGTTACTATGAGCTGCAGTGGGCTTTCTGCATCCTTCAGGCATAATAAGGCTTGATGCAAAACTAGTTTAAAACAAGCCATGTATTGAGCATATTTAAAATATAACTACTTCCAGCAGTTGGGGAGGTCATTTGGAACATGTATTGACGTGCTTATCAGACACCATGCAGCCAGTCTGTTGCTTGTACACTGGTTTTTAAAAGCTTTCAGTTAAAAAGCAGTATCACAAAGGGGAAGTTTGGGTACCTGGGATAAAGCTAACTATGAATTAGCTTTGAGTAAGTCCATCCAACAGTGGTTAATTCACCTAACCACAGTAGATGAAACTATGGGTTTTTTTTGCCCATGGATGATCAATAGGATTTCAGTAATTGAGAAAAGCCTTCTGAAAATCTTTATCATATATTTTGATTCCTCCTTCCCTTTTATATTATATAAAATTGGAGGAAGAAAAAAAGAGTGGTTGCCAGATCACAGGCTACAAATATATACCTTGTATTCAAACCCCTGTGTGTTGTGCATGTTGTCCTGTTCACATTTCATCCAACCAAGGGTTCAGCCATTTCAGGATGGTACCGTTCTATTGCAGGCAGGGAGGCAGGGAGATGGTGACAATTGCTCTACTGAGCAAAATCACCACTTGAAATTGCCAGCTTTCCCTTTGACATAAGCAATCAGGCTTTCAAAAAGTCCCAACCAGCATAAGGAGATTGTCAATCATCCAGGTCATGGTTGTCCCAAAGGTGCTTTTCCAAAAGGCAGCAGGATTTTCTTGGTTTATTCCTTGAAAACGTTTCACTTCTTATCCAAGAATTCTTCAGATGGAGAATGGAAGGATTGATAAATCCCTTCGGAACAGCAAAAACGAAGGGTTTGAAAATTTATTTACAGCTCAAGGAGCTGATGGCTGAAGATCTTTCTCTATGGCTTGAGGAAGAATTGGATGGGAAACTAGCTGATTCAATTTCTTTCTCTATGCCCATTGTAGAAAAGCTAATACAGGAAGTCCTTGACTTACAAGTTCATTTAGTGACTGTTTGAAGTTACAACGGCACTAAAAAAAAGTGACTTATATTTTTCACACGTATGACCATTGCAGCATCCCCAGGGTCACGTGATCAAAATTCAGACACTTGGCAACTGACTAATATTTATGACGGTTGCAGTATCCCCGGGCGTCATGTGATCGCCTTTTGCGACCTTCTGACAAGCAAAGTCAATGGGGAAGCCAGATTCACTTAACAAACCGTGTCTCTAATTTAACACCTGCAGTGATTCATTTAACAACTGTGGCAAAAAGGTCATAAAATGGGGCAAAATTTGCTTAACAAATGTCTCACTTAGCAACATAAATTTTGGGCTTAACCATGGTTGTAAGCCAAAGACTATCTGTATTTTGAAGTCACTTCCAGGAAGAAATGGCAAAAGGACTGGGAGATATTACAGCTGAAACACAGCTGGATACTGGATCCAGATTGCCAAAAATTCTCTCCAGATGGGGAGATCTTTAGATTACCTATGCATACTCCGGACAGCTGTTTTTGGTGAGTAGATAACAGAAACTGATATTTTACTGGTCTCTTGCAAACAGCTGGAAGTCATGGGATTCCATTGTTCTCTGAACTATTAATTCTAGCCTCTTAGGGGGTCTCAAAATTCAACCAAACTTCATCTTTTTAATCGGTTTGGAACTTTCCCCCTCTTATTGTTTGTTAAAGATTAAAAAAACCCATCAGAACTGCAAGTTTGGCACTTGCTGAGTGTTTCTCTTCAATCCATTTAGAAAGTAAGAAAATTATATGTATACAGTTTTAAAGAGTTTTTCTTTTTTGCAATACACAGCAAAAAGGTTATTACAGTGTTGATTTTAGAAAGTTTTCTGCAAGTGGATTAAGGATTCAGATGAATTTAAATTAAAAAAGATTTTGAAGTTAATTAAAAAGACCATCTCTCTTGAGATTTTTCCCCCTTACATTGCAAACTAATTAACCAGTCTTTGAAAGTTTGGACATTAGAGGGCACCAGATGGCTACTTTAAAGGAAACATTTGATGTTTGGGTCTATTGAACTCTGTAATGGAATCAAAAGCTGCTATTGAAGAGGAACAAGCCTCATTGAATAAAATTGAAAGAGATTAAGTTGATTTTTAAATTACAATTTACAAGGAAAAAGGGGAAATATTGGATTTACAAATAGAATTGGGTCATGACTTAAACATTTAAAAAGATATAGAATAAACCAAAATAGTGGTGTAGATTATTGTTTTTATTTTGAATTATAAGGAATATAATGGAGCTGCTTCACTAAAACTACTAAGAGATTTTATGATAAAAGTGACAAGAATTTTGAGAGAAGAGACAAAAAGATATGGGAAAGCAGCTGTTAGAAATTTATTTGTGGGTTTCAAAGATAGCTGGCACGAAAAAAAATACAGAAATGGTTTATTTGATCAGTTTTAAGAAAACAGTTCATTTTTGGACAAAAAAAGCGAATTATACTTCCATTTATGCATGCCTTCTCATCTCCTCTACATTTAAAGATCTTTTAAAAGTAAATTTTGAAGCAAAAATGTAATCCCAAATTAAATCTTTGCACTTGGAATTGTTTCATTTACTCCATGTCATAACAACTCTTAGCACAAATCTAGTCAGGAATTTCTTTAACAGACATTTCTAAATATTGAGGGGCTGGCTACAGGTGAGTGGATTTCCCACTCAAAGAGATACCATTATTTAATATCCATCCTTTTATTTCCTACTTGCATTTTTTTTTTGGGGGGGGGCTTGTGCAAGATCGCATTTTCCTTCAGAGTAGCACAGATGAGTTTGGTTAATATCTGCACTCGAGCCCTGTTTGCTGTCAGTTTTATGCATTTTAGAAATCATATTATTTTTTATTTATCTTGTGTGCTTTAGTGAACCACTTTCCAGTCACTGATCTATTATTATGAGTTACATTACTGTCAGGACATATGCAGGGTGGAGGCTGAGGTAGTGAATGGTTTCTCGCCCTTGAATCCTGGGTGGCTAAATGGACTACCTGCTGGATCCCAGTGTTCTGTAAAGGAAAAGGTAAAGGTTCCCCCGCACATGAGTGCTAGTCGTTTCCAACTCTAGGGGCCGGTGCTCATCTCCGTTTCAAAGCCGAAGAGCCAGCGCTTGTCTGAGGACGTCTCTGTGGTCATGTGGCCGGCATGACTAGACGCCAAAGGTGTACGGAACGCTGTTACCTTCCCACGGTGGTGGTCCCTATTTTTCTACTTGCATTTTTACGTGCTTTCGAACCGCTAGGTTGGCAGAAGCTGGGACGAGTAACAGGCGCTCACTCTGTTATGCGGCACTTGGGATTTGACCTGCCAAACTGCCGACCTTCTGATCGACAAGCTCAGCGTCCGAACCCACTGACCAACCGCGTCCTGTACCTAAGAGAATAACTGGCCTAGACCCCTAGTAGAAAAGTCTTACTTCTCAGCCAGCTTTGCTAATGAAGCACATACCTTTTACCCCAATGATGGCAGCAGGTGTTCAAATGCTCACTGCCATTTACTGTAATAAAGCATGGAGAATCCCAAAGATCAACACTGCACTCATGTATGATAAATGCAAACTTTGCCTTTTCTCAAAGGGAGCAAATCTAAATTCTAACCTCCATTAGAAAAACATATAGCTTATCTTTTGGGGTTTTTTTTGCATTTACAGTATCATTTGCAGTGAATAATTTTTAAACAAATCTAGCGCTGGTCCTTAGCAAACCTACAAATAGAATGCAAACCAGTGCCCTTTGACTAACTGCTGACTGCCTGTGTTATTCAAAACTTTTTTTCCCTTTAGGCTGTACATGCTCCCCAGCAACGTTTTTTTCTTCATTATGTCTCTGTGATATTGTCTTCAACCCATTTCCAGCCATGAGGTAGAATTAAGCCAACCTTGGCTGAACTGTTATTAAAGTGCTACTTATCCCTTATTCCCAGTACTGTCCAAAGTCAACTTCAAGATGGAAACAATGTGTTAGGCTACAATGCTCATTAATCTAGAGAGAAGTCAGGTGAGGGCAGTGATGTGCAAGAGGCAGGACAAGGATCAGCAATGGGAATGGCAATTTCCATACCAATATATTTCTGCCAAAGGTGGAAAAACCTCAGCCAAGCATTGGAAAAGGGGCTCAAGAGCCTAATAGATTCAGAGTTTGAACAAAAGCCCTGCTCAGGCAGGAACCAAATGCATGTAGGGCATATGAAAAATAGGGCTGCTGTTAATGTTACACACACACACACACACACACACACACACACACACACACACACACTCGAACCTCCACATGAGGTAGAAACTTCAAGGAAAACTGTACTGTATTTCTATTTGCATGAATGTGGTTACAGTTCTTTTGTGTAATTTGAGGTTTTGCTTTACTAAAGTCCTCAATAAAGCTGTAGCAAAACTCCAATGCACCTCTTCATATTGTTCTCTGAATGAGGTGACAGAGTTCACAGACAATGGGGGCTTAGGATATGTACAATATGCTTAGCCCCATTCTCTGTCACTGCCTCTAAGTCAGCAGTGGTAAACCACTTCCTTATTATTAAGAAAGCTACTGGATGTATTTGGTTCTTAAAAACAGACAGACATCACTTCAGACTGTCTGGGTCTGTCAGCTAAGTTAAAATGTGGTCAGCTATGGCTTCAGGCATGGTATGAGTCCTACCAGAATATTGATTTATACCCCAGTCTGAGAAGCAAACTCAAGCAAATTGGTTAATGTGGTAAACTAGAATTCCATATACTGTTCGTAGCAAGCTTTGAAAAACATGAAATGCCTATTTGTAACAGAAGTATCCCAAATGTATCTTATTTATTATTTATTCAATTTCTATGCTGCCCATCTCACCAATACAATGACTCTGAGCAGCTTACAATATAATAGAAGTTAAAAAGTGCAACCCCCCCCACAATTAAAATAGAATAAAAAGTTAAAAAATAACATGATGGGCAGTCTGGGGGAGAGAATCTTCTCTATCCCATCAGCCACCACCAATACAGCAGCAGCAGAGCCAAATTTTTTGGCTCTTCCAGAAGACCAGGAATATGGCGGCTGATCTCATCTCTGACAGGAGAATATTCCAGAGGGTGGGGGCCACAGCAGAAAAGATTCTTCTCCTGGATCCTCGCCAGCTGAAATTCTTTGATTGACAGGATCACAAGTAGCCCTTTTTGCTAGAACAAATGGGGCAGGTTAATCCCAACAGGGTAAGGTAGTTCCTCAGATACCCTGGGACCTTGCCATAAAGGGCTGTACAGGTAATGACCAACATCTTGAATAGGATCCGGAGCAAACTGGCAACCAGTGCAGCTCATGAAACAGCAGTGTCACTTGTGCCACCCAAGGGGCCTCCAGAACTGTCCACACCGTATTTTTACATATTTATCAGTAGTCAGAACCAGTACTGCACTCTGGAGACCGATAGTCCCCATGAACAGAGAAACAAAAATAAATCTAGCATGTGGTGTCCTGCTACACATCTATGATACTCTTCTTGAAAAGATAGCATACAGCAGAGGTGTCAAACTCAATTTCATTGAGGGCCGCATCAGCATTGCGGTTGCCCTGAAGGGGCCGGGTGGGTATGGCCAGGGTGGGCGTGGCCTACTGGGTGGGCGTGGCTAGAGTGCGTATGGCCTACTGGGTGGGCGTGGCCAGCTCTACATCGTTCGCATCAAGGGTGCCTATGGGGGCCTGGGCAGGAGTGGGACAGATCTGAGGGTCTCTGGCAGAAGGAGGGTCTCTGGGCCAGGGCCAAGGCAGTGGGGGCCGTTCCCTCACTGTTTCCAGGATGGCTTCGCGGGCCACATGAAACCACTTTACGGGCCAGATCCGGCCCCCAGGCCTTGTGTTTGACATGTCTGGTATACAGGTACTTCTTGTACTAGCTGAATAAAAAAGTATGCTTGCAGTGCTTCTTCATTGCTATGCTTTATAAGCACACCATTTATATCAATGGGAATGTGTAGGATTTGGAAAAAAGAGCACTGCTCCTGCCTCAGAAAAAATTGAGCATGTGAGAACCGAACCTTATTTTTAAGGCTTATGTGGATAATTATAAGATTTTAAGAAGTAAATACCACACACACCTGTTCCAGAAACAAGCCACAAAAGGAAAGCTAGAAAAGGTTGTATTGAGATGAATACCTATGTAAAATAGGAACGCCTCAAGTATTTTAAAATAAAAGAAGAAAATCAACATGTCAGGGGACAGACTAGAATTCCTGTTTTAATATATTCTTTGCATGCCTAAAGAGCATGAAGTTATTATATGAGCTCAAATTGCACAGCTGCATTTAATGGCAATTGTATCATAAAATAGCTACCTTGACTCTGAATGTATGATTATTAATACTGCTATTAACACTAAGGAAAGACAAGTGTTTCCTACCAAAAACCTGGAGTAGTGATGTAGTTGCATCTTTGTGCTTTACCAGTCAGAAGGCAAGGGTGAATATAAAGAGAAGCTAACAGGCAGTAGAACATTATTCTTCCCCTGACTTTATGATGGGAGGTGAGGAATATAAAGCTATTGGTAAGGCTAGACAGCGACATTACAGGGCCCCAGGAGTCTCATGCAAACGCGAGCATGTTCTCTGCCTCCTGGAGAGAAGGCAGGCATAGAGATTCATTCAGTTCAACCCTGGGGACCAGATGGGCACATTGTGGCAATAGCAAAGAAACATTCTCTCATGGCTTTCTTCCAAATTGACCTTGCAGCTTCCTAATCTAGTTTACAACCCAAATTATCTCCCAGTGATCAGATGTCCCAAATACTAACCACATCTATCTATAGCTTTTTCAAGAGTATTCAAAACGTGCTGCCACCTGCTGGGGCCAAGACATTTTCTCCAGTTTATTTAGATATCTTCCATTTAAGTTCATGCTACTTCTTTACTATTGGAACTGTCAAAGAGAAAAAGCCGTTTTGTATTGCAGGGGTCCCCAACCCCTGGTCCGTGGACCAGTACCAGGCCACGGCATGCCAGCAACGGGTCCGCACAAACAAGCAAAGCCACCCCACCCCCCCACCCCCCCGGAGATGCAGGCAGCACACAAAACCACACACTCTTCGGTCCACGGAAAAACCTTTCTCCACGAAACCAGTCCCTGGTGCCCAAAAAGTTGGGGGCCTCTGCTGTAGTGCATGTGAGCATAGCACCTGTCAGGAACTTCTTAAGACAGCTGTGTCTTTTCCAAAAATCTTTTAGCTACCCTCTGCAGAAGCATGAAAACCATCTGGTTTAATGCCAGCATCTTCCTTACTGTCATCAGAAACGCTTGCTCTGTATTTTTTTTTTTTAAAAAAACCTTGTTTTAAGGAAATGGGTGTCTGGGCTTGTAATGCGAAGGTTCAGAACACATGTCATCTGCATTTTGGTACTGGTATAAGGAAACAATAATTAAGAACTTAGTTAATAATAAACCTAAGAAATCATTTACTTCTCTGCCAAGGAACCACTCAGAATTTTTCAGCTATACTTTCCTATGATAAATTTTACAATTCAAAAACAAAAAAAGCCAGTAAGCAATTCTAAGGAAATAGTTAATATCTGGAAAATGCTTAAAACATGTTAATTAAATATTTTTAATAAACCATCAAAAGAACTTTATTTACATAAATTAAAAACAATTGACTACAAATACAGATTATATATGTGTGTGTGTATTATAAAACATAAGTATCTGAAGGTTGTTTAAAGCTTTATTAAGCCAACATTTGTTCTGAAAACGAAGTATCAAAAGTGCACTTTCCTCTCTGAAACACAAGTAACATTTATTGTTCAGCTGTATAATTTCAAGCAAGAGAATTCCTGAAGAAGTAGAGAACTGCAATCATAACTCCATGCTTATATAAAGCTTGTTTAACCTCATTAATTGATTTTACAAAAGTTCTATAAGCATGGGTGTGGCTTTTTAGCTCCAATGTTGATCTTTATTACATATTTTACATGACAGAATATGAGGAAGTTCAGTAAGTAATACCTAGCCTGCATTGCCAGCACCAAAACAACTGTGGAAAGATCATTAACAAAAAAAATTACACCTTTTTCATTGAACCCGAGACTCAGACCATGGTTCATGCTGTACTTTGTAAACATGCTACTCCATTTTTACTGATTATGAGAATAGGTTTAGGCTTTCTAATTGGAAGTAAATGATTGCATAGATACCTCATATTAACTAATAACTGAAGGTTACATATATTTAATAAATCCAATTAGTTCAGAATTACTAAGATTCTTAAATAAATCAGATTACTACAAGCCATCCACACTTCATTACAAATATTTAACTGATCACTTTTATGTTCAGAATCTGTTTCTTATATATTCTTATTTTTTATAGACTTGAAATGCTTATTGGCTACTATTTATGGGAAAGAGCAGCTCTTTAGGCAATTTAGTTTGTATAACTGCTCACATTTAAGACAAGAATATCGCTAATCACAAAATGTTCATATGAGTTCAAGCAGAGGATGTACATTCACAGTTCTTATTACCATTAAGATTCTTACGAATGCAATTAAAATGAAAATTTAGGCTATCAAAGAAAATTCATGTATACATAATATTCATGTCCATAGTCTGAGATTTGAGTTGTAGATTTTATAAATCCTGTCCATTTGGGAGTTCAGCATTTTTACTTGGGCTCTATTAAGACAAAAGAATTTTTCTCACTAAATAACAAGGTTTTTTTCATCAAGTGAATGGGTTTTATTAATTTAATTCTAATAAGATGACCCTTGTAACAATGCCTTACATTCTTTATCAGTTTCTACCCAATTGCATCAATATAACTGGCCTACAATTAAGCAAAAAATTAAGTTCTCTTCACTACTGTACAGGGTTTTTTTTTACATAGGTTTCAGTAGGTGGGAGTCTGTGATTCCCAAATAAATTGAGCTATAATATTCCTTAAAGCAAAATTAAGTTTACATAATATAAACAAAACACAAAAGCAGCTAAGTGAGAAAAATCCGTATGAATGACCACATGTA
The DNA here is from genome assembly GCF_964194415.1 of Vipera berus. Lineage (NCBI taxonomy): Eukaryota > Metazoa > Chordata > Lepidosauria > Squamata > Viperidae > Vipera > Vipera berus. The sequence goes on from NC_138202.1 coordinate 113,097,900, forward strand.
ATATATATATATTTAACCTACATCTAGTTCAACCCAAGTTCATACGCAAAAGCTCAAGTTAGATTAACAAATGCATTCATATATATATTGGATGATATTGTTTGTGATTGAGTTTTTTCCTACAAGCAGGACAAGAGTTAGCACTTTTAAGAGAATTTTGGAGGCACTGACTACAAAAGATATGGCCACATTTTGTTGACATTATAAGTCGTCCACTGTGGATAATTTCTGCATAGCCATCCATGCAAATTGGACAACTAACAGTGCCTGAAGTTTTTGGACGTCCAAATATTTCCTTTTCTAGTTCTCTAGGTAATTTACAGGCAGCCAATTCATCACTTTCACTACATTCATTATCATTACATACTATGCAGCTGTTGAACAGCGATCGGCTTAATTCTTGGTTTTGCTGTTCTCTAGTCTCTTCCGCAAGTGCAATGGAATCATTGTGCGTCAGATCAACCACTGAAGTGTCACCGGTGAGATCTATTACTTCTACACCTTCATCGAGTTTGATTGGCTCTATTTTTGATACTGATTCTGCAGCTGAAGCTGTCATTCTACTTTGGCTAGGAATTTGCAGGGGAGTCCTCTCTCCATAGCGTTCCTTCTGAATCTCTTCCTGATCCATGTCTCTGCTAACACTCAAGGGGACAACTGCATCCAGAAAACTGGGCCCAGCTTCGGGGGAAGAGCCAACAGCGGCAACTTCTACAGTGGCTATGGGGGAAAAGGATGGCAAGGAGAACCTCTTGATTTTAGAAGCAGCTCCTGTAACCACTTTGCCAGGGACATTAGAAGGTGTTGCTGGATGGAGGGGAGTCTGTTTTTTGCTTTTTCTGCTCTTGGTTCCGCCAAGATTCACACTGGCTGACTTCATGGTATGCAGCAAGAGGACTGGGACAAGTGGCACAGAATATGTTTTTCTCCCTTATCTCCAAATGCAGGTGAATGCTTAGCTGCCACTCAGTTCTGCAATGCCGATTATGAATATCCTGGGCTACCTTTATACAATGGGAGAATTTTTAGAGTACTACAACCATTAAAGTGATATCGTTAAGGCCATGCACTGCAAAGCTGGGAGCAAGTTCAAACTCCTGTGTTGAAATGTTACTCTTTAGAACTGCATCAAAGTAGGAAAAAAAAACATGATTAGGCCCAGAAGCCAGCATGTACAATTTTCTGTTGTTTTCAACCAATAATCAGCTAAAACTATTATGAGGTAATGAAGAAATTCAGACAATTTACTGCAGTATAGTAAGCCAAAGAAAGGCTTCTGGTTGCAGATATTTTTTTGTATTTTCCTCTGCTCAAACAACTGAGCAAACTTTACTTACTTTTTTTTTACTTTACTTTTACTTTTATTAAATTTGTATACCGCCCTTCTCCCGAAGGACTCAGGGCGGTGAACAGGGCATATATAAATAGCAAATACAAAAATTAAAAGGGAATTAAACAAGTGCCCAGATAAAAACAATAACAATATAAGAAACCCATTAAAAAAAAACCTAACGTCCCCCATCAGGCCAGACCAGCTTGTTCAAATAAATGGGTCTTCAGACCGCGCCGGAAGGAGCGAAGGTCCGATGCCATCCGGAGCTCAACCGGCAGTTGGTTCCATAGAGCCGGAGCGCCCACAGAGAAGGCCCTCCCCCTGGGGGCCACCAGTCGACATTCCCTGACCGGAGGCACCCTGAGGAGGCCCTTTCTGTGGGAACGCATAGGGCGGAGGGAAGTTGACGCCGGCAGCAGGTGGTCCCCGAGGTACCCCGGACCCATGCCATGTAAGGACTTGAAGATCATAACCAAAACCTTGAATCTCACCCGGAAGACAACTGGTAACCAATGTAACTCGCGGAGCAAAGGTGTAACATGGGAGTACCGGGAAACTCCCAAGACAACTCTCGCGGCCGCATTCTGTACCAGTTGGAGCCTCCGAGTGGTCTTCAAGGGAAGCCCCATGTAAAGAGCATTGCAGTAGTCCAGGCGAGAGGTCACGAGTGCATGAGTGACCGTACACAGGGCATCCCGGTCCAGATAGGGCCGCAACTGGCGCACCAGGCGAACCTGGGCGAAAGCCCCCCTAGTCACGGCTACTATATGGTCTTCCAGGGTAAGCCGTGAATCTAGGACTCCCCCCAAGTTGCGAGCCCTATCCACGAGGGGTAAAGACTCACCCCCCATAGAGAGAGGTGGAATATTTTGAATGTCCCGGGATGCCGGAATGCACAGCCACTCAGTCTTGTCAGGGTTGTTCAACAATCTGTAGGTATCTGTAGGTATCTATTCTAACTGAATCGAAAAACTAGTTACCAATTTTGAGTGCAATCTAGGAATATTAAACCATATCTTAAAGTGTTGTAATTTTCTGGCTTATTCCAAAGTTGGCAGTCATACCTTAAGGTTGGACCATCTAAAACTAAGCATTTTGCAGCAAAATGATCATTTTGCTGAGATAATAATCTCAATGATTTCCTTGACTGCTACCTTTACAAAAGAAGTCAGGAAAGAGAAAACCAGAAAATGAATGCAAGAAGTGAATGCTTCTTAGGAGTAAGCAGGACATAAGAATTTTGTATAGATGTTTGGAAACATTTAAAATACTACCCGTTGACCTGCTTCGAGTGTCAGTATGCAAATTCAGTTCTTACAGAACTACCCAGCATTGGGGTTTGTCTTACAATACTGCAAGAAAGGCAACATGGCCTGCATTAGGTAAAAAGGGATGTCGTTATGGGCTTTCCCACATGCTGGCATTCCTCTTTTCTTCTGTTACAAAAGCTCATTTTGCCTAGTTGTAGGCTGTTTTGTACAAAGAGACTCTAAAGTGACTAACAACCATAAGTAAATAACTATACCAGGGGTATCAAACTGCCAGCCTGGATGCGTCACACGGAAGCTGTGCCCACCCCAGCTCCGGCAAGGGGGGAAAGGTTGTGATATGTTGCGACATGTCACATGATGTGGCGGATTTGACACCCCTGAACCATACCATTATTTGCAACAGAGATAAAGCTACTTTTCCAAAGCCCGGACAGCATAAAAGGTGTAAAAATCATGAGGAGGAAGAAAAAAAAAAGAACTAGACACCCACACAGTGCTACAAGAGCCTCTAAAGCAGGGGTGTCAAACTCAATTTCATTGAGGGCCGCATCAGCATTGCGGTTACCCTCAGGGGGCCGGGTGGGTATGGCTTGGATGGGCGTGGCCTACTGTGTGGGCGTGGCTAGAGTGCATATGGCCTACTGGGTGGGCGTGGCCAGCTCTACATCGTTCGCATCAAGGGTGCCTATGGGGGCCTGGGCAGGAGTGGGACAGATCTGAGGGTCTCTGGCAGAAGGAGGGTCTCTGGGCCAGGGCCAAGGCAGTGGGGGCCATTCCCTCACTGTTTCCAGGATGGCTTCACGGGCCGCATGAAACCACTTCGCGGGCCAGATCCGGGGCCCGGGCCTTGTGTTTGACATGTCTGCTCTAAAGTCCCAATAATGGAGGAAAAAGAGCCTAAAGGAGGTATTCAAGGAACTTATTCATATAATTTCAATTTAGCAGTAACACAAAGACAATTTCAAATGAATATGATCTGAATAAAGTTAACATTTTTTTCTGCCTGGGTAAAATGTTAATTAACGGTATACTGTCTTTCACACAACACTGAGGCTAAAAGATTAAATTTGTTATTTAAATCTAACCAAAACTAAATCGGAATCCCAAAGCAGAAAAGAAAACATTCTGCCATGTCCTGATCTTACCCTTGAACTGCTGAAGGGTCTTGTGCACTCAGACTTCGAACTGTAGACCTCAACAGAAATGCTGAAAGAGAACCAGGGACAGAAAGTCACTCAAATAGGACTAAGGTGTTCCAATTCTAGAATGAGTAAGAATAGCTTTACAATTTTTAAGAAAGAGTAATAATAATAATAAACCTTTATTGTCAAAGTACATGTGTACATTGAGATTAGCTGAGCGTCCCCCCCCCCCGTGCTCTCTCTCCCCGACACACAGTGACAACACACCCTCCATCCTACCACACCATGTGAACCAACTACACCACACACCGGCCTCCCAAGTCAATTCTGCATAGGTTCACAGAGATTATATCCCATTCAAAAGCCTAACAGCCCACGGATAACGGCTGTTTTTCAGCCTGTTGATACGGCTGGCTATACTCCTATATCTCCTACCGGATGGTAGGAGAGTAAAGAAATACCGTCCAGGGTGTGAGTCATCCCTGAGAATCTTCCTCACTCTTCCAAGGCAACGAGCTCTGGCGATGTCCTCCAGTGGTGTCAGGGAACAGCCCACAATGTCTTGTGCTGTGCTCACTACCCTCTGTAATACTTTCCTGTCCGCGGCTGTCAGACCAGCATACCAAACCACAATACCATACGAGAGGACGCTCTCTATAGTAGACTGGTAAAAGAGGGGCATTAGCCGTTGTTCTACCCTGTTCTTCTGCAAGACCCTAAGAAAGTGAAGCCTCTGTTGGGCCTTTCTAGCCACCTGGGTTGTGTTAACTTTCCAGCTCAGATCTTCACAGAGGTAGACTCCCAGAAATGTAAAGGAGGAAACTCTCTCCACACAGTCCTCCCCGATGTAAAGTGGGGCAGGTTCCTCCTTTTTTCTCTGGAAGTCTAACACCATCTCTTTCATCTTGCCGATGTTTAGGTGCAAGTTGTTGTTACTACACCATATGGATAGTTTTTGTACCTCCGCGCTGTAAAAATTAAAAAAGTAAAAATTCTACTGGATTCATTCTACTCCTCAGACACTTTACAATTCATACAAATAGATCTCTGCAACCTTTTTAGGGTCAGAGAGGCAAGAGTTTCACTAAAAGTAAAGAATTTCTCACTTAATTAGGCAGACTTAATCAGTTAAATCTCTGGCCTATGAGAATTATAGAGCTTCAGATATAAAGGTAGGCCTAATGAGGTACTAGGTAGACAACCAGCATACTTGTCAGTAAGGCGGCATACTGGAGCACAGCCTAATATTATGAAAATATGCTGCATGAGATCTTAAATCCTAAAATATGTGCTCATTCTTCAGTATGAATTAGATTTCTACAAACCCATTGGATAGACTGAGTAGCAATATTCCATATGGTCAAGATTAAGTTTATGCCTTTTCAAATGCAATTTTCCTTTCATACTTGCTTTTATGTACAAAATAAAGAACCAAAGTAAAAAAAATTGGGAAGGATACTATAAGATGCAATATACAGGAAACGGAGAATTAAGTGGGTAACCTCCAACATAAACAGGAAGAAGTGGTAATACAGTGAAGGAGAACTTGAAGGTCTCTAGACATTTCAGGTATAGCATACAGCCATAGTTTGAAATGGTTGGTTCACACAATCTGAACTAAATTAACCCCTTTTTAATTTGGTACAATACACTGGGCCCCAGTAACAAACAGGCTAAATTTGTGTAACATTAAAGGACAAAACAAAACAAATCCACAAATTTCATCATGTGGTGTTCACCCAGCTATTAGGCCTTTAACTGCTTTAGCTGGGAATGCTATCTGAAGCCAGGTGAAAAGACTGTAACAAGACTTTCCTCCTTCTGGCAAAGATCTTTTAAAACTATTTTTGGCTCTTTTAGAAATAATTACAAAGCACACATAATAGAATTTTGGAATTAAAATTACCTATTTACAAATAAATGAACAATAGCAGTTATCTGCAGGAAAATGTCAGCAAAAATTGCTGACTAAAGACCTCAGGCTTAAGTTTGCTCCAACTGATCCAATACTTTTCTGATAGACAAAACCTGCACATATACTAATTGAAACAGTTCTTTCAACTCATGTAATGACAAATACTTTATTTTCTTGGAATGATTATTAGTATGTATGTGTGTATTATTCCAATATTAGAGTATGAAAGAGTAAGAAGAGAATAGTAGGATCTCAATTTTGATTGCCATTGGAGTAGTCAGCTGTTACTCCATGTTATTAAATGTGGGGTGCTACTTAATATTATTCACACCTAAGTAAATATAGCCTTGAGTGAATTTATACTAAAAAGTAAAATAACTAGTTTACAAAACTTGTCACTTTAACTACCAGTCTTTTTAAAAAAGCATGTAACAAGAATCTAGTGGAATATTCAGTTGGAATAGTTTTAAATTAATTTTATCATACCCTTACATCCTAAGAAATAAAACAATTTGGCAATGCTAAAAAAATCAGTTAAGAAGCAGTTTAGTTATAAACTACCAAAGCACCCAAAATAAATGAAAAAAGTTGAATATTTAAAGTACTTTACGCTACCTATTAAATTAATAAAATTAAGACTGAAAATAGTAAAAGGCACTATTAGCAATATCAGTCTTACCATTATTATGTTAGTTTGGTTTGAGTCAGACTTTAATTTTCAAACAATGGATAGCTTCAAAGTTTCTGGACTTTTTTGTAATCATAATATAAATAAATGAAATGCAAACATAATACAGAAGATACTGTACTTATGATACTCAGGCTACACTGAAATTTAGGGGGGGGGGGAAATGCAAGAAACATTTGAACTTTGGTGGTTCAAAACCTGACTAAACATGCTTTGTTTCTTAAAGGCCAAGTTCCCCATAGTACAGGAATTACCTGTATTATGAGGAACTCATAAGATACAACTTCCTAGCAGTGAAGACACAATAAGGCAAAACAACAAAACAAGGTAGTCCTGGATTTACAACACTGGAGCCCAAAATTTGTTGTTAAACAAGACATTTGTTAAGTGAGTTTCGCTCCATTTTACAACCTTGTCACAGTTAAGTGAATCACCGCAGCTGATAAGTTAGTAACCTGGTTAAGTGAATCTGGCTTCTCCATTGACTTTGCTCGTCAGGAGATCACAAAATATGATCACATGACTTTGGGAAACAGCAACGGTCATAAACCAGTTGCCAAACATCTTAATTTTGATCATATGATTATGCCAAGTTCTTAACTGTGAAAAACTGTCATAAGTCACTTTTTTTCAGCGTCACTGTTAACTTTGGACGGTCACTAAATAAGCTGTTTGTAAGTCGAGGTCTACCTGTATATTATCCATGACTTGAAGCACCTTTCCTCACCTAGTACTCACCACATGCTCCGGGTTACAAATCGGAGCATTCTCAATTATTCGACCAGGGGTGAAGTCCAACGTAATTGGGGAAGAGTATGGGGTCGGGGGGGGGGGGAAGGGAACGATGTCTGAAGAAAACCGCCAGGCTAAACAAGGGTTCAATGCAGGAGAAGAGAAGGATTTTCGATTTAAAACCAGCAGGGAACGCAGACGGTAATTACGAGGCAGGTTAAAAAGTACAGAATAAAACAGCCAAGCCACATTAACAGAAAAATACCAGAAGGTAACCAACCGGAAGGAGAGCTTAACTGAGGAAAATCACCCCCTCACCTGTTCGAGAAAGAAGCCGCCCGTAACCAAAGGCAGACGCCGCTATTGCCATTACAAGCCGGCCAGGTTTCCTCCCGCTTTACGCGCGCCCAACGGAACCGGAAGTTCAGCCCTGGAACGTCTGGCTCGCCGTTTATAGGGGCCGTCGGGCAATGAGAGCCAGGTTTTAAAGGGCCGTGGTCGGCACATCGTTGCCTGTTGCCTTCTCCAGAACGGGGCTTCTCGAGGCATCTGCTGAAGCCGGCAGCAATGGCGGCGATGGTGGAAGAGTTTGTGTCCCGGCAAATGGAGTTGCTAAAGGAGGAAAGAGAGGCCGAAATTTCGGAAGCAAGGTATCCTTCGGCTAGGCGGGGCAGCTCAGCATTCCCCATAGGGAAAAAATGAATGTATTAATTAAAGCAATGGCTTAAATTATATATTTTGACCTTTGTAAAGAAGCTCATTCAAATATCTGCTTCCTAAGTCTAAATTGCTGCTAGCCAGTACTGGTTAACCACCTGGCTTAAAGTCATTTACTAGGGCAAAAACAGGTAAGGACAGCAGGTTGACCTAGCTTTGCTATTACTATATTCGATATTAGAGTATCTGCATCACCTGCCTTATAACTGAAGACTTGAAACCGTTAAGCAAATCTGCCATTGAAGAATTGAGTCTATTAGAAATATTTGTGTAAGTACACATATTTAATAGTAGATAAACACCATAGTAAACGTTGCTTATATAAATTTTATAAACCTGTGTGATATTTACTTCAAAATAACTATAGGCTATTGCTGATCGGTTGACCAGAATGACAGAACAAAAACTGTGATAAACAATAAAAAAACAGCCATAATGACTGATTTACAAAGTATGTTAATCCAGACAATTGTAGCATGGATTTTTGTGATGTGTGAACCCAGTACCTTCTAGCAGCTAGCTCTATAGATAGCAGAGTTGAAAGCACTTATGAATAAACTAATAATTTAAAAGTACTCATTAAGACATAAAATCCAGGTTCTTGAAGAACTTAAATATAATTTTGGTGTCACATATGGGCTGCTTGGAAGTTGCTGATTAATGTGTTCTCTAAATCATAACAGCTGCAGGTAATTAGGATAACATTAGCTAAGAAGTAAGAGGAAAAAGTCCTGTACCTATAGTAAAGCATTGAATACAGTGTCACTTTCTTTTGACTGGATATGGCTTTTTTTCTAAGAGCCCAGAGAATAAATAAAACAGGCTTCACCTCACTTTTTGATTTCAACTTTTTCTGTTCTTCATCCATCACATTACTGAAATTAGGCAGTGTTCAAGGTCACTGATTTCTGTCTTGCAGCAACATTGCTAGGGAGCAATAAAGTAGGTGCTAACAGCACACTAATGAATTCTACTCCAAAGTTCTGAAGGACTGCCAGCATTTTCATGTATGTGTTTAACAGCTTAGAGGAAAGGTAGAATGCTCTGGTTTTAATAATAATTAATAATAATAATAATAATAATAATAATAATAATAATAATAATAATAATAATAATAATAATAATAATAATAATAATAATAGTAATAATAATAATAATTTAATTTCTATACCGCCCTTTTCCCGAAGGACTCAGGGCGGTGTACAGGGCAAATACAGTAAAAATACAACGTACAAAAGTTAAAAAAAGAATTAAATAATACAGCCCAATTCCAATAAAATTAATACAGTTAATATTAAAAAAACCCAAACCCATCAGACCAGGCCGGCTTGTTCAAATAAGTATGTTTTTAGGTCACGTCAGAAGGAGTGAAGGGTCGGGAGCCATCCGGAGCTCCACCGGTAAACAGTTCCAAAGGTCTGGCGCGCCCACAGAGAACGCCCTCCCGCTGGGAGGTCAACAATTTTCTATAGGTCAACAATTTATGTATCAAATAGTAGTCTCCCAACACTACTTATCTGGACATATCCTGAGAGGAAGGGTCAGGATCACTGCAACGCCTACCCAGGTAGCCAAGAAGGTTATTACAGTCAGGGGTATTAAAAGATACTGACAGGTCCAGAAAAATTGGAATAGTTGTACTTGCCCCCATCTACCTTCCAGCATAAATCATCCACCAAAATGATCAAAGCAATCTCAACACCTGGACAAAATCCTATTTAAATTGGCCCAGGTGATCTTTAAGGGATTGTAATTGAGACAATACTTCATTTGTTGCTTAGTGTGGGCCCTGAAGTGAACTTTTAGAAAGCAAATGGCTCTGAGATATGATTAAGATTTCTTCCCATCCTCAACATGGTAATATCTCAATGCTTATAGCTAGTAATGGAATATTTTTTCTAGTTACACCAGTATATTTGATCCACACTTTGTAAAAATCTGTAGTCTGTTTAATTATGAATAAATTACTGCTGTTTGGGTTTGCACAATATGTTAACAAGAATCAATATATTGTGATAGAATATAACTTCAATAAATAAATGAAATGTTAAAGATAACATTGGGTAGAGGGGGTGACTTTGAGCAACTGCCATTGCATTATTAGACAATAAAGTATAAGAATGCAGGAATATCTAGCAATTGATTTCTGGAGAAATGCAATAAGTACATGTTTTAATATAGCCAAATTAAATATATACATATACATTAAAAACTGTTGAAGTCTAAAAATTATCTCTTCCTTAAATTTGTGACCTTTTTGAATTATTGTTCATTTTCTGATATTAAGAAATATGTAATTTGTCCCTAGTGTGAAATATTCAGCTGAAAAAGAAAAATGGGAGAATATGTGACAAAAGTGGCAACTCTTTTGACAGGCTGCTTAGATGGGCAATGGGAATGTATAATGCCAGTCCTTCAGCCATTCAGGGTCCACAGAAGTCTTGAGTGGAATCTCTGGAGACCCCCATGTATTAGCAGATTATAGTTTATAATTTGACAGAAAGGGACCTCCCCAAACGTCCCCAAACGTCGCGCAGACCTGCCGACGTTTGGGGAGGCGCCCAAACCTCCCCAAACGTCGGCAGGTCTGCACGGAGGAACGGAGACCTGGGGAGGTTTGGGGAGGCGCCCAAACCTCCCCAAACGTCGGCAGGAGGAACGGAGACCTGCCGACGTTTGGGGAGGTTTGGGGAGGCGCCCAAACCTCCCCAAACGTCGGCAGGTCTGCGCGGAGGAACGGAGACCTGGGGAGGTTTGGGGAGGCGCCCAAACCTCCCCAAACGTCGGCAGGAGGAACGGAGACCTGCCGACGTTTGGGGAGGTTTGGGGAGGCGCCCAAACCTCCCCAAACGTCGGCAGGAGGAACGGAGACCTGCCGACATTTGGGGAGGTTTGGGGAGGCGCCCAAACCTCCCCAAACGTCGGCAGGTCTCCGTTCCTCCGCGCCCTGCCTGCCTGCTTCTTTCCGCAGCGGAAAGAAGCAGGCAGGCAGGGCGCGGAGGTCCGGAGACCTGCCGACGTTTGGGGAGGTTTGGGGAGGTGCGCGCGCACCTCCCCAAACCTCCCCAAACTTCGGCAGGTCTCCGGACGGCGGCGGCTTGGGAGAGGTGCGCGCGATCCTGGAAGCACCGAAGCCTCGGCCGCGCGCAAGTCCTCGGTAAGCTCCAGGCGGTCACTTGCTTCGCGTCTCCTGAGGGAAGGGGGGGCGACTGGAGCGGGCGTGTTTCCTCGCCTGCTGGGTGCCGCGATTTGCCCGGGGAACGCGCGGGCCCCGAATAGCAGCGTGGAGCCGCGGCCACACAGGGTATTCCTGTGTATTCAGGCTTGCAAAATGGCGGATCGAGCCTCTGCTGGCGGCAGAGGCTTGCTGAGCGTGGATCCAGCCTCCGCCAGCGGCGGAGGCTTGCAGAACGGCGGATCGGCTTATACTCGAGTCAACAACTTTTCCCAGTTTTTGGGGGTGAAATTGGGGGTCTCGGCTTATATTCGAGTCGGCTTATACTCAAGTATATACGGTGTGTGTGTATATATATATATATATATATATATATATATATATATATATATATATATATATATATATATATATGTTTTCTGAGGTTTTCGCGGGTATTTGTATGTGGATCTTTGGTTATTCGGGTTTTTCCCCGCGTAGAACTAAAGTTGTAGGCACAACGTTTCGACGGAATCCCATCCGTCATCATCAGGCTGGTGGCTTTAGCTTCCTTCTTCTGGGAGAAGCATGTGGCTGTTTGTTCCTCTTTTTTAAACTGCCAGAGGGGGTGTGTTCTGTGGAGGTGTGCTCTGATTGGGTGGGGGACCAAGTGTGTTCCCACCCAATCAGAACACACTTGGTCCCCCACCCAATCAGAGCACACCTCCACAGAACACACCCCCTCTGGCAGTTTAAAAAAGAGGAACAAACAGCCACATGCTTCTCCCAGAAGAAGGAAGCTAAAGCCACCAGCCTGATGATGACGGATGGGATTCCGTCGAAACGTTGTGCCTACAACTTTAGTTCTACGCGGGGAAAAACCCGAATAACCAAAGATCCATATATATATATATATATATAGTTTTCCCCATCCCAAAATCTGATGCATCCCTGCTAAACATAGGTATAAGAGTTAGAAACTAGTTTGATTTGCTCCATGATTCCTTCAGAGTTTAGCATCTGCAAGATATTATGGCACAAGAAAACGAGCAGTCTTGAAATTGCCAAATGCTAAATGGGCCATCAAAAATGCACAAATATGAAATATTGTGGAGATATTGCAAGGTTTTATCTAATTTGATGTCCTCCAAATGGAAATTATGAATGTCCTAGAATCTAGTTCAACATATTTGGAGGTTTGAAGCAGACTTGTTACAGTGTTGCAAGTCACCCAGAATTGTTTAAGATGAGTGCCTATATACATCTTTAAAATAAATAACAGTAATATGTATATGGAGATGTTTTTTGTTGTCCACCAATGTTCTGTCTGGATGGAGGCAAAGAGGGTGACAGTATGATTTAGCTCCTCAGGTGGCATCTAATTAACCAGGGCCTGGTTTTTCTCTTTGCATGATCTTTTTCAGAGCATGGCAAGAAGGAATCTCCCTGAAAGAGCTGCAGCGTAGAGGAGTTTGCTTACTGAAACTCGAAATACATTGTCAAAAAACTGGGCTATATGGCCATCTGCTTGTAACTTTACAGTCTCGAAAACATGGCTCAGACACAGAGCTGCCTTCCAATAGTTTTGGGCCTGGTAAGTAAACAGTGCTAATTTTTGAAAGTTTATTGTAAAAGGCTTTACAATAGCTTTAGATATTGGAAGATAGACCTTCATGATGTGATAGGTTATTTCTGAAACTGTAATGATTTCAGAGTCTTCGAATTACAGCTGTCACATCAAACAATGATAAAACTAGCCTTTTTTTAATTCACACATGGAGTTATTAGCAGCGTATATTTTGCATTGTTTTAAAAACGTAATCACCCAAGAAAAGCAGTCTATTATCACAAATATAATATGTCTGATGGACAGCGATAGGGACTTTGCAGGATTCAAGTCAGCTTTGACAATTTACAGTAGAAGAATGAGCAATAAATCTTTTTCCTGCAACGCTCACGTAATTAAAATTAAAATTTGGGGGCGGGAAGCTTTACTGCACTTGCCAACTTTTATCTTGATTGTAATATTTGTTTCATTGTTGTAAGCCACCCAGAGCTGTTGTGGACTGAGTGGTAAAGAAGTTTAATAAATCCTTACTATTACAAAAGGCAAAGTAAATGAAAACTCAGTTCTGGGAAAAGAGGAAGCAGGAGAAAGAAATTCAAAATAACCAGGCCTTGATTGTGTGTGGTAAAAAAGAGGAAGAATGCCACCTCTGGCTGGCTTTCAAGATTCTGGTATTTTACCATACAACAATAGAGTCCCAGTAGCCCTTGTTGCCTTTGCTTCCTGACCTGCCCTTTTCTGGAGTGCTGACATATCTGATTGTTTCACATTGAACTTGTCAGATTGTTGCCTTTTGTCACGATGACTTTTGTCAGTACAAAGACAGAGTAATTTGGAGATGGTCTCAAGGTTGTCAATGGCAGTAGTAAAGTTTCTGATTTCATTTAATCTGAGATATACTGTGTTTAGAAGGGACGCGGTGGCTCAGTGGGTTAGGACGCTGAGCTTGTCGATCAGAAGGTCGGCAGTTTGGCGGGTCGAATCCCAAGTGCTGCGTAACAGAGTGAGCGCCTGTTACTCGTCCCAGCTTCTGCCAACCTAGCAGTTCGAAAACACGTAAAAATGCAAGTAGAAAAATAGGGACCACTACAGTGGGAAGGTAACAGCGTTCCGTGCGCCTTTGGCGTCTAGTCATGCCGGCCACATGACCACGGAGACGTCCTCAGACAAGCGCTGGCTGTTCGGCTTTGAAACGGAGATGAGCACCGGCCCCTAGAGTCGGAAACGACTAGCACGCATGTGCAGGGGAACCTTTACATTTTGCCTTTATACTGTGTTTTTCCGAAAGTAAGATCTACCCTGAAAATAAGCCCTAGCTTGATTTTTAGGGGTGGGCCTAATATAAGCCCTACCCTGAAAATAAGCTCTAGTTTTGGGATGAGGTGCACGCCTAAAAGCTAGGGCAGGCGTAGGGGGGTGGAGCTGCCACAGGTACCCCGCAACCACTTACCTTACCGGTAGACCTCCTATACCCTGACACTTGTTGCATTGTGTGGGTTGTTGCACTATTGCTGCTCCTCACGGCAGGAGGCTGCATGGTGCTCATCACACCGTTGCCACCAAAGCACCATGCAGCCTCCTGCAAATGGCCCAAAGCACCACATGGCATCCGGCTGCAAGTGCTTTGACGTGATTGGCGGCAATGGAGCAAAGCGCCGTGCGGTGTCCTGCCAAGACCAGCAGCAATGGCCTGAAGCACCATGCAGCTTCCTGCAAATGGCCTAAAGCACCGCGTGGCATCCTGCCATGACCAGCAGCACAAATGTGAACCACCATGCAGCGTCCTTCCACAACCGGTGGCACCAGCACCACATGGCATCCGGCTGCAAGTGCTGGCAAGGGGCTGCTGAAGAAGTCAAGCAGCAGCGTGACTGGTGTCAGGGCATGCGAGGCCTGGCTGCAGCGGTCCTAAGGTAAGACATCCTCCAAAAATAAGACCTAATGCCTCTTTTTGAGACAAAAAAATATATAAGACTGGGTCTTGTTTTTGGGAAAACACAGTTCTCACCCTCCCATTAATCTGGTAGTATTGCCACCTCAAAAGTTAGATGCTCTTTTGTGAGGCCAACTAAGATATGTGTCTCAGCCAATAGCTCATGAAAGAATACAGTGTGATTATCCCTGAATATATGTGCTTCTGCTCCATATCCACTTTATTTCTTAGGAGGGCTTCTTGCAATGAGCAATCTGTTTAAAATCTATTTGCATATACTATAAATGTAATCTTATGGAGGCCTGGATTTCTCAGCAGGCATTTCAAGCTCAGCTACAAAGACTTTTTGAGATTTTTTTTATATTGCTATAACTCATAATTCCAAGAGGGAGCATTTAGACAACGTTGGCTGATTTCAGAATCATCCTGGTTAGTATTCACGCAGAAGACTAACAAAACATTCCTAGACAGAAGGGGGGGTTGAAGAAGGCAACAGCAAATCATTTTCATGAAAACAATATAGATGTATCCATCTAAATTAGCAGAATCAGGCACTGATTCTCAAGTACTTCTTTTCTTTAATGAATTCTTTCCATTGTTTTCCATTTTATTTGTAACGTTCTGATATTTGGTTTTTTTTAAAAATTAAAATCTTCCAAGGTTTTTTATAAGTTTTTTTTAAAATGAAAACTAGGTTGAGGAAGACCTCCAGAACGCTGGTTAATTTAGATTACTGGATTTTTTGCCGGGAAACCAAAAAAAGTATTATTGTTTCCAAGTAAATTACAAAAATACAGTAGCAAACAGTCTATGCTGACTAATATAAAAGACTTTTTCTTTAGCTTACACTACTGTACTTTGTATTAGTCTGAGAAAATAAATGAGCTATGGGTCTTAACTTCTAACTTAGGCTTTTATTTTATATGGGCAGCTGTTCTTGTTAGAAACTCAATATTTCATAATGAAACAATGTACAATGTTAATAGAGGCTCATTCCTAGAATCTGATTTTCACATATTTGTAAAGTAATTTCGTCATAGTTCTGCATCCGCTCACTTAAGAAAAAGGCTTATAAATTCAATAAGATTAATTTCTGAGTAAATATTTGAATCATACCCTTTCTCTGACTTGTTTTTGAAAAAGAGCCTTTATCTTCCTTCCTTCTTGCTTGGCTGGTCTCACATCATGTTAAGGCATGGTTTGTATTAATTGCCTAGTTCAAACATAATTTTAATAAAATTTTAAGCCAGAAATCATGGTTTACCAAACACAGTGACTGGTTCAGAAGCTAAAACCCAAACATTATAAGGTTTATTGCATTTTATGAATCAAATGACTGTAGCCTAAAAAGTACCATTCTCCAAGAGCTTTATTAAACGTTTTTCCATTATGTTGCAGTCACTAAGAATGCTACTTAGTATGTACACAGTACTGCATTAATGGTCTCTCTCTCTCTCTCTCTCTCCCCTCCCTCCCTCCCTCCCTCTCTCTCTCTCTCTCTCTCTCTCTCTCTCACACACACACACACACACACACTTTCTCTTCCTTGAGCAGCCTGTAAAACAATGGGTTCTAACCATATTTTTCAATCTGGATCTGTTTTGAATCTCAAGAGTATTTTGTACTTTTTGTTTAAAAAGGAGATTTAAGACCCTCCTGGCATTGTTTTCCCTTGCCACAGACAGTTGGGACTGCTGATTAATTCCATACTTGAATTAATACCTCAGCATTGATACATACTGTACTGTGTTTCATAGTAGTAATCACGAGAATAATGTTTGTCTTTTTTAAAAAAATGCTATTTAGAATAGATATGGGCAGAGTTAGACAAAGATGTTCTTTGAAAAGAGCTCCAGTGAAAAGCACATCCGCTCAAGACAGGCTGTTTCTGAGGGGCAAATATTCTAAGATGAAAATATATGCTAAAGGCACATATTCTGTTAGATTCAGAATTGCTGGGGGAGGGGGGTGAACCTCCAACTTTGGGTTCAATAAGGCAGAATTGCATTTTTTTTCTTGTCATGAATAAATCAGATACATGTGGAGGATAATGTTGTGTGAACTTGCGATGGCATTTCTTATGGCTTAAAGGAGAATAGATTAATTGAATCGTGACATTGTACATTAAAATTGTTATGATGAAAGATGCCCCACAGCTTATATTTAAACAATTGAGCTAATCAGTATTGACATTTGGTTATTTTCCGGAACAAAATATATTCTAAACTGGTGAACATAGTGGATACTGGTGGGTTGTTGTTTTTTTTAACCTAAATGGGAATGGCATGTAAGAATGTATATGTTTCATACATTTCTTACATTTACATATAAGTATAATGTCTGTATAGGGACGCGGTGGCTCAGTGGGTTAGGACGCTGAGCATGTCGATCAGAAGGTTGGCAGTTTGGTGGGTCGAATCCCGAGTGCCAGGTAACAGAGTGAGCGCCTGTTACTCGTCCCAGCTTCTGCCAACCTAGCAGTTCGAAAGCACGTAAAAATGCAAGTAGAAAAATAGGGACCACTACGGTGGGAAGGTAACAGCGTTCCATGCGCCTTTGGCATCTAGTCATGCCGGCCACATGACCACGGAGACGTCCTCAGACAAGCGCTGGCTCTTCGGCTTTGAAAAGGAGATGAACACCGGCCCCTAGAGTCGGAAACGACTAGCACGCATGTGCGGGGGAACCTTTACCTTTACCTTTATAATGTCTGTATCAGTGTCTTAAAATATTTATGATATCTGCCGAGAATGGCTTCTAGCATCATTCCAGGGCTTTCTGGAAAGCTTTCCTTTTTCTGGATGATGCTAGTCAGAGAGCCTAAAGCAGGAGTAGGCAACCTTGGCTCTTTTATGACTCGTGGACTTCAACTCCCAGAATTCCTGAGCCAGCTGGCTCAGGAATTCTGGGAGTTGAAATCCACGAGTCATAAAAAGAGCCAAGGTTGCCTACCCCTGGCCTAAAGTAACTGATTCTGAATGGCCTCCTAAAGCTGTGGGTTTCAGTTCTGGGGCTGGAGTTTTCCTTCTGCTTTTACTTCTTTGAATTAAAAAAAAGAGGGGGATTGCAACTTATATCAAGCTTTGTTTATCCAAAGAGTTCTATTGTGTATTCAGGTTTTGACCATGGATAAAGGGCTCCCCAGTGGCAAAATGTCTTGTGTGGATTTGCCATCCCATTGGAGCTCTTCGGAGCTCTGGGCTGGAATATTAGCGCCCACTGGGATTTAAAACGAGAAACCTTGGAAAGAGTTAAAAGGAATATAAGGTGTCCTAGTTAATTTTAGTGGATTCTCCTGAGATGGGTAGCAATATCACTTGGTAATGATTGACAGTTTTGCCTCCTTTGTGTCTTGCGATGTTTAATAAGTTATTATTGTTTTACATACAGTTTATTTTCTTATGAAAGCCTGGATTCTCTTGATGCCTAATTGATGAATCCTTTGGACCTGACCTACTTTCAGTCTCATCACAACAGATTACAGTCTGCACTGAAAAATCTTATCTAATTTTTTTTTTGGAGTACATTAGAACTTTATGAAAGATAGCAAAAGGATGGTCAGGCAAATAAAGAGTATGATACTTGCCTATTTTTCTGTACAATTCAGTCATCTTTAAACCTTATCTTAATTGCTATTGCATTTTGATTGGCACTGCACCAGTTTAGTATCAAAAGTTTGTAGTCTCTTTACACATTATGATAATTTCCACATTCCCTGTGTGTTGATATCCTTTATGAAACAAATACTGTATAGTCTCTCTGGATCCTGTCAAATGATGGTTCACTATGCTACAGTATTCCTACAACATGTAAACTATATATTAAACTACCTCTTTCTTAGACGTGAAAGACAGCTGGATGACTTTAGGGCCAATTACTTTTTCTCAGCCTGACCAATCTAACTGACACTGCTGTTATGGGGAAAATAGGAGGCAAAAGCAATAGAGATGAGCACTGCCTTGAGTTGCCCCCAAAGAAACAGGATAAAGGTCAATACATTTTTTTGCAATAGATATTTGTTTTGCATAACTTTCTTTAAATAATGATTTAGTACCCGAGGTTTTGTTTTATGGCTTGATTAAGGATTCAGTTAGAATTGAAATGGCAAGAGTGTAAGGCATGTTATCCCATTTCAACTTTAGGTTCACCTGTGCATGGTCTGACCTACAAATAGCCGCATTGCAGCTTGTTGAATGTGACATAGAATTTAGAAGCCAATAAGTAATCCATTTTTAAGTAAGAAGTTCTGTTTCGAGAATATGTAAATCCATTTGATTGGGTATTCATAGTTCCCAGTGTATTAAGTAATCTTTTAGCCTGCATCATTTTTGGAAGCCTTTTATACAACGAATTTTGTCTTTAAATTTTTGTGTATCCATTTTCCCTAAATTGTGCCTACAGTTATATGTCTACGGAGATTCTCAGTCATCCAGGTCATGGTTGTCCCAAAGGTGCTTTTTCAAGAGGCAGCTGGACTTTCTTGCTTTTCTTTGAAGACCTTTCGCTTCTCATCCAAGAAGCTTCTTCAGCTCTGACTGGATGGTGGGGAATGGAAGGATTTATCCTCCTTGCAGACAGCTGTTCATTTGCATTCTTTTAGAGAGTCATTGAGGCCACCTGGAGGTTTATCTGTGTCATCAGGATCACCTGAGTAGTGCAAATGGAACTGCTAAAAAGACTGTGTTGTAGACTGGAGCTAGATGATGTTATATCCCTCACCCTCTGTTGAGAGAGGGCTGTTCAGTTTTGACATTGATGGCCTCTTTGACCCCTCTTTCAAACCAGCGGTCCTCTCTGTCCAAAATGTGGACTTTGCTGCCTTCAAAAGAGTGGCCTTTGTCTTTTAAATGCAGATGGACTGCTGACTCTTGTCCTGATGGGTTCGTTCTCCTATGTTATGCCATGTGGTTTATGAAGTGGTTTCCCCCCCCCAATGTACAGATCTGCACGTGGCTCACTATATTGTACTGCATATACCACTTCGCTCAGTTTGTGTCTAGATGTTTTATTCTCGGAGTGGACAAGCTTCTGTCTTAATGTATTTTGGGATTTAAAGCGTGCACATATGTTGTGTTGGCTGAAGATCCTCCTGAGCTTTTCCAATATTCCTGCAACGTATGCAATGACAACATTGCTTTGTTTGTTGTTCTCTTCTTTGTCTGTTATGGAGGAGCTCCTGCTGGGTCTTTTTAGGGATTTGATGAAGGTCCACTTGGGATGGCCACAAGTTCTGAGGGCTTCCTTGATGTGTTTTGGTCCTTTTTCTTTCCCATCTTAGCTTGGTAGGCAGGCCTTCAGGTCGGTGGTGTAGGGTTTTGATAACTCCCATTTTATGCGCCAGTGGATCTTGCCTTGGCTCCCCCCCTTCTCCCCCCATCTGTCTGTCTGTCTATCTATAATTTCGAAGATAGAAAGTTAAAATACAAAATTACAGCAAAAAAGGAAACATAGGCATTTCATTTCCTGAAAAATAGAAATATCCCCCCAAAAAAGGAAAAAAATTGAATGATTTAAATAATTAATTTGAGAGTAACCCTTCACTTATTTCTTATTTAGTTGCTTGGAACTGTTTCCTTTAATGTAGCTTATCCTGGTGATATTTTGAAATAACATCACTATTTCCTTCTTAGTTTATTTCTTGTAACTCACAATTCTTTCAAATAAATTTGTCTCTTATGCGCGTAGTGGGAAATGTTGACACAATGTATCAATCTCTCACAGTCTTTGTATCTTCATGAAGTAAACACTCTATTTGCATAGTCAATATTCTTATCCATAGGTTTTAGATCTGGAAACAATTCATTAAATTTTGTCACCAAGTAATCAATTACCCAAATCAGCATTCTCAGCAGTTTCTCTAAAATCTCTGACCCCTAGATTATTTCTTTTGCAATACTCTGATCTTGTAATTTTGCCAAATTTATCTTGTTATATGAAATATATTTTTGCTTTTTCTAACTTAGATATATTCTGTATGCTAGAATCATATTATAGGCTACCTATTTAGGCTATATTAGACATTTGCTTTGACATTACCTTAAATACCCAGCTTTTCATCTCCACCCCGAACCAACCCAGTGATGCCCTCGATGTGATGTCCCGTTGCCTGGAAGCGGTACAGATTTGGATGGGAAAGAACAGGCTCCGGCTCAACCCGGCCAAGACTGAGTGGCTTTACATACCGGCATCTCGTTTAGTCCAAGAGGTTCCATCTTTGGTTATAAGGAGAGATGTTACCTCCCGTTGATAGAGCACGCAATCTAGGCATCCTCCTGGATTCACGACTCAGTTTTGAAGATCATATTGGAGTTGTGGCTAGGGGGGCATTTGCCCAGATTCGCCTGGTACGCCAGTTGCGCCCCTTTCTGGACCAAGATGCCCTACGCACAGTCACCCACGCACTCGTTACCTCCTGTATAGATTACTGCAATGCTCTCTACATGGGGCTACCCTTAAAGACCACCCGGAGGCTTCAGCTGGTGCAGAGTGCGGCTGCACGGGTAGTGATGGGAGCACCCCGATACTCCCATATTACACCCCTCCTGCGTGAGCTGCATTGGTTACCGGTTGCCCTCCGGGTGAGATTTAAGGTGCTGGTAGTTACCTTTAAAGCCCTACATGGCTTAGGCCCGGGATACTTGCAGGACCATCTGCTGCTGGGAACGAATTCGCATCACCCAGTACGCTCACACAGAGAAGGCCTCCTCAGGGTACCGTCGGCCAGACAATGTCGGCTGGCGACCCCCAGGGGGAGTGCTTTCTCTGTGGGAGTGCCAGCCCTGTGGAACCAGCTCCCCCATGAGCTTCGGATGGCCCCAGATCTCCAGTCCTTTCGCCGCGGCCTCAAAACACTCCTTTTCCACCTGGCTGACCTGGACTGACAGGGATTTTAATTATGTTTTTAATTTTTTAACTCTAATTTTTAATTTATTTTAATTTTAATTTTAATTTATTGTACAGAGGCCTTTAATTTTAATTTTATCTTAACTTCTGTATTTATTGTATGTTATTGTTGTTAGCCGCCCTGAGTCCTTCGGGAGATAGGGCGGCATATAAGTCCCAATAATAAAAATAAAAAATAAAATAAAAAATAAAATTGTGTATTAATTTATTATGCCTGGTAAGTTTTCTCTTATCAGCATTATAGTCTTCTCCCATTTCAGTTTTGGGTCTTGCTTGAGCTGTCTGATCAATATTTGATTGAATGAGAATCAATATATTGTTTACCACAATGACTTAACTCAGATGGTTCACCTCTAGTTGTCTCTATTGTTGATTTATTCCTCTTGGTTGCTGGAGGAATGATGAGCTTCATATAGTTGTGGTTTCTTCAGATATAATTCAGATGTAATTCCTTTGCTTTTATGTGAGGTATCTTTTCTGTATTCTAATTTTATTCTTGTCATCATTTATCTTCTGCAGGTGACATAGTGGGACTCTATGAAGCAGCTGGACAAAATAATCAGATATGCACAGGAATTGTCACCCGGACGGCCTCCAATTCAATTACAATCGCAATTGATGAGCCTCAGAATAACCTTACAAATTTAGATCAGGAGAATTTGTACTGTCTGTTGAAACTTGCCAATGATGTTACATACAATAGACTCAAAAGGTAAACTACTATAAAAGGATGATTATGGAACTTTTATGTCTTAAGGGATAAAAAAAATCTTTATTTAATAACCAGAATTCTGAAAGGAAGTAAGGAAAACAGTTATGTGAGCTATAGCTGGGAGATATCTTTCCATTTGCTCCATTGCATTGAGATTTTGAATGATAGCCTCATTTTCCTAGGTTCATGAACGTTTCTCTGTTTTTTGTTCAGTAGTTTATTGGCTGCTGCATTTTTGTCATACAGAGCACTTTATAATGCCTATTTTGGCAACATATGTTTATAATCTGGGCCTTTTACTTGTGCAAATGATGAAACAAGTAGGCTCCACATCCTATGTGCCTATTGGGTTAAATTGGCATCTGGTTAGAAGTTTTTTTCAGCCCTGAATGAAGGAGTTAGTGCAGAGGTGTCAAACTCAATTTCATTGAGGGCCGCATCAGCATTGCGGTTACCCTCAGGGGGCCGGGTGGGTGTGGCCAGGGTGGGCGTGGCCTACTGGGTGGGCGTGGCCAGCTCTACATAGTTCGCATCAAGGGTGCCTATGGGGGCCTGGGCAGGAGTGGGACAGATCTGAGGGTCTCTGGAAGGAGGGTCTCTGGGCCAGGGCCAAGGCAGTGGGGGCCGTTCCCTCACCGTTTCCAGGATGGCTTCGCGGGCCACATGAAACCACTTCACGGGCCAGATCCGGCCTTGTGTTTGACATGTCTGAGTTAGTGGAAGAGAAGTTAATTTAACTTTATAGACTGATAATACTAAGTTCCTGGGAAGTTTGATTATGGTTCTGAGACTACGATATGTCATTTCAAGCTGATCACACAACATTTGTAATTATTTAAGATATTATTGCTTGGTATTGTTTCATAAGTTTTGAAGGGGTCGTCTTTAAGATTCAGTTCTTTTATTTTCTTCTCTTTGAAAGGGCTTTAAATACACTTAATCACTATGGGTCTGGTCCAGCATCTGATCTTATTGATGTGCTGTTTTGTTCTTCTGAACCTAGTAGTGCCAGTGATACAAGTAAGAATTCTTTCTCTCTTTTTTTAATGAATGGTGAAAAATCCCTGGAACTGAAGAAGTTATTCAGTATATGTCTGATTTAATCCACAACTGGTGTCCCTAAAAAGTCTTCCTCTCTTGCCCTCTGTGTTGCCTTTTGAAGAAAAGATACAAATGAACCTTGTTTTCTTTGTTTGGTCCTTTTTGCACTGACCTGGCATACATTACACAAATATAAATATTTATGTCATAGAGGGCAAGCATTTATATCTGGGCAAGTATTGTTGTGTATTGTCTTTATAGATCTTTACAGCAAAAACAGAAATGTTTATTCATTTATCAAAATGATAAAATCAGTTGTTGATTAGGTTCTCACATCCTGCAAGGCACAATGTGGGATCCCAAGCACAGTGTTTCTGAATAGATATGCTTTTCCACCTTCAGTAAACATTCTAGCAAGACACATAAATTTGTCCATTTGTTTTGCTTTTCACCATTTAGGTGTAACTTTTAACTGTTTCCTGCATTTTCCTAGTTGAACACAATTACCTTAGTCTTTGCTCCGGTATTGTTCCTGAAGCATTTCTCATTTATTTTCATTTATGCCTTAGTCTCAGTATATACAGTACATTGCTTTTATTGCATTCAGCAGCAAATCTTCAACTCCATATTCATAAAAAGCATTCCATATTTCAAACTTATTTATAATCTACTTCCTTTAAATCAAGTGTCTAAACTTGCTTTTTCACATTTATACATTTCTCAATCCAATCTGCTTGTGTGTGCCTCTCCTGCTTTGGTATAAAGTCATACTGCATTTTCCAATTTTGCTTATTATCACCTCTCTCATACTCATAATCCAAACCCCAGATTATGTCCATCCCTCACTCATTCCGTCTACTCTCCATTTCTCTTTATAGATCTTGTGCAGATAATGTTCAACATTTCATAAACTGTCTCTTGATTTTTCTGTTTCCATTTATTAAGAACCCAATTGTGCTGGTAGACACAATTCCTATTGTTAGAAAGCATAATAATATACTTAATTATAATGCATTAAGTTACAATGAAATACTTGAGCGAAACAACTTATCTGTCCTCAAAAATTATAGGTGGCTATATAAGTCATTTTGAATAAATAATTAAGCAAACCTGTTTGTGAGAAAAAGTCACAGCGTATAATGTCTCCTTTCTGGTATGTAATAATGGAACACAGTGGTTTGTTTAGTGTTGTGTGAACCTACTGAATATATAGTATTTAAAGGCCAATTATATAAAGGCTAGTTAGTATGTCAGAAAAAACACACAGAATGACTTGGGACTTGGGTTATTCTATTCTGAATAGAAGAGAGAGAGAGAGAATACTTTTAGAAACTCACCTACATTTAAAAGCAAACAGCCAGAAATCTCAAAATAGGGAAACCTAGAATTTGGGAATCATATGTATAAAGACAGTTGGTAACCACCAGAGGTCAGCATTTTCCTTTGAGCAGCACAGCCATATCGGTGCTATTGCCACTTTCCCCAAAATGTTCTGCTTCTGCAGGAAAAAAACAACAACAAAACTTAGGCATCCCTGTAAAGTCAGAAAAATTCTGATAATTTTTGTGCTGCTCGTCTCTATTTTTGTCAGATTCTCTTTTTGTACTGAGATGTCTTTTTGTCCCACCTATTCAACTCTCAGAGGTGAGGTGAGAGAGTGCTGCTGGCTTTAGGAATCAAGGACAGCAGGTGATTGCAGAAAGCCTCTTTTCTCTTCACCATATCCTGCAATCATTTGATCGCACTGAATTCCAACCAACTAGAACAGGGGTAGGCAACCTTGGCTCTTTTATGACTCGTGGACTTCAACTCCCAGAATTCCTGAGCCAGCACAGCTTCTGGGAGTTGAATTCTGGGAGTTGAAGTCCACGAGTCAATTTTGTATGAGTTTTCCCCTGTGGTAAAGGCTAGCGTAAGCAATCAAACTGGTGCTCCTGGACTACTTTCAGTGGTCGAGTGGTTTTTCTTCTATGTTTTAAATAGTTCCAGTTAGTTTTTGGGGAATCGCTCTATCCTGATGTATTAAACTTAAAAATGTGATGCTTTTGATTGTGTTTACTGGGAAACAGAAAGAAAAGTATGCCGTTGTACTCCTGTCCTGCTTTAGCTTAGCCATCAGGTTACCATTGTACAGACATGTCAAACTCGTGATGTCACGTGACGTCAAGAGACGTATTGGGACTATTTTTCCATCGCCGGCAATGGGGTGGGCGCGGCTTCTAGATGACGTGTCCGGCCCGTGGGCCGGCAGTTTGACACCCCGGCCATAGTAGGAACAGATTTATTTATTTATTTATTTATTTTAATCCCATTTATATCCTGCCCTTCTCCAAAGACTCAGGGTGGCTTACAATCTAAGCACAAATCAAATGTGCTTAGCAATAGCCTTCATTCTATGTATATGCCTGCTTATTAGGGCTTTCGCCCCCCCCCCCAAGCGGCATTATTACAAAGTCAGCTTATTGCCCCCAACAATCTGGACCGAGCAGCCCTTTAAGTCCTGTATAGCAGTTCTTACATTCTTAGAAGGGATGGATCCTAAAAGAAACAGCCAATTTTGTGAACTGCTGCCTGAAGACAGTTTCCTGAAGCTTACGCACAAATAAATGTACATAGGTTACTTTCTTCAGCATTATGTTTTCTGATAGCTGTGTGCAGATGCCCTTGGTGTCACTCAGAAGTAACTGAATTTCAGCCCCATAGCTGAAAGCAAGTCTACTTTCTTAAATATTAGTAGCATTAAAGTAGTAAAATCCAAAAGAAGGTGCACAGAAAAAGCCCAAACTAATTTACCATACATAAATCATGATGTGCTTTTTTTCTGTTTTCCCTAACACTTGCAGTCTTTGCTTGAAAGAACATAAAAGTGACAGTTTATAAATTGCTTGTACCTTTAGCGAATTGTGAAAAATAAGAAGTCTAAATACTGGAGCAGAATCATTGCTGTGAATGAATGCAGAATTTGTCCCATGAATTAATCTTTCAGTTAACTTAATATGGTAAAAAAGCTTCTGTCTTTATACCAAAACTGGCTCCTATCTCTCTCGGGCACCACAGATGCCCTGTCCTGTCCTTGAATCTGTTCTGCAGAAAAATACCAAATGCATTATAATTTTCTCTAGTGATTGTTTTTGCACTCATACATCTTGGCAAATAGGCACCTTATCAGCTTGCCTGACATGCCTTCTCTCATTCTGCATTTGTCAGCTGATAAATGAATCTGATCTTGTGAATAACTTAGAATGCAGTATAAAATGGCAAATGGAGCCAAAAGCTTCTTTTGCATTCATGATATATAGAACTTTTGGCTTTTGAAGGGTAGCTTAGTCATGACTAACAAACCAGAGCTCGTTCATGCTGTCACAAGAGTTGGAATCTTTCATTTGTGCTGTTTTGCTAAGGGGTGCAATATTGCCTTGTTGATCAGCAAGAAGTGGAACATAAGTATGGTAAATGGAAAATGCACTAAAAGTATGCTTTTTTAAAAGAAAAGTCCCTATAGCTCATGTTAAAATAATGGAAATGTTGAAGTGTTCAAGTGTTCACAACAATTTTTAAAAGTTGATTTTATATGTGGAAAGGGGACTTACTTATTCTTATTTTTAGGTATCAAAAGAAATGTTGATTTTGCATGTAACATTTTTAACAATAAAAACATTATAAAACATAGCAAAAAGAAAAAAAGGTTAAAACAAAATGTTGCTTGGATCAGCAGTCACCAACATTTCCAGCTCCACAGAATGGCAGCAGTGGTGGTGGTGGGGAAGGGATAGTTTTGCATGCTTGCCCGCCTCTTGCGCAGCCCAGTTCCCAATGGGCCACAGACCGGTACCAGTCCCTGGACTGGGGATTGGGGACCCCTGGCTTGGATAATCTGTAAAAATAAGTAGACATCTAGGATGATAACTTTCTAATATATTCTTTACCATTGATTATAAAACCTGCTGTTACTATGATTTTACAAATATCTGTAATTTGCTTTTTGTGTTTTAAACAAATTTGCTATTTGCATTATTTTAATAAAATCTGCCTGAAAAACAGTTTTACGGTAATGCTAGTATCTCTCTCTACTTCTTTGCAGAAGAGCCATTCCAATCGGGCATCTTAGCAGCAGCAAATTGGGAGAGAGAATTCTTTTCTTGCCATTCAGAATGCAAAACCTTTTGGCATCCTGATCCAGCAAAGGGGCATTGTTGCCCCTTTTGATGTGCCAGCTCCAATAGCTAGAGAGGAATTAAATGGTCCATTTAGTGTCTTTTGCCAGTCTGAAATTAAAAATGCCCGTTCCAATAGCATTTGCCAAACTAATGATGAGAAGAACTCCTACTTACCAACTGCTCCCCTACATATAAAACTGCTGTTTATATTTTAGTTGATGTCTTCCGGATTTTGGAGAATAAATGTTCTTCCGGTTCTTCCTGCAATACTGGCATCAAATAAGCTAAAAGCCTCCTTATCTTTGTAATTGAAAAGTTGGTGGGATAAGGAGGAGGAGGGGTGGTCAATAATAATAATGGTATAATAATGATAATAGCAACAATAATATCAACATTGGCATAATATCAATTCCTGAGATACGCCCAAAGATAAAATGACATATAACATTTTTAGAAAAGTGAGGGTCTTCTGAAAGTTCCCTTTTCCCATTCCAGTTGGGGATGCATGCTGGAAGGAGAAGTGAAATGTTACACATGGTGTTAATTAACAGTTTCACTCCCTCCCCTTCAACTATCATCAAGAAAAAACAGGTGGTCCTGAATTAAGAAATAAAGCTATAGATATTTATGTAGTTATTTTAAAGCTTGCACAGAGCACTTAAAACATGAGGTTTGTGGAAAATAAGAAATAAGGTATGATATCGATACCTGTCAGCTCCATTGTTTTAGCTGGGACACACACACCCTCTCTGTCACACACACACACACACAGTGGAACATTTTCCAACTGACTAAAGAGTACTTTCCTTGCATCCTTCCAGCAGCCAGCATTGTCAGCTGGCCATTTCAAGGTAGTGCTTCTTGCTCTTTTTACTTCTCTGCCTAATGAATTGTTAGCAGTTGTTCTGTGAAGCTCTGTTGCTCATCTAATTACACGTCATTGTTGTTGTTAGTTGCGAAGTCATGTCCAACCCATCGCGACCCCATTGACAATGTTCCTCCAGGCCTTCCTGTCCTCTACCATCTTCTGGAGTCCATTTAAGCTCACGCCTACTGCTTCAGTGACTCCATCCAGCCACCTCATTCTGTCATCTCCTTCTTCTCTTGCCCTCAATCTTTCCCAGCATTAGGCTCTTCTCCAGTGAGTCCTTCCTTCTCATTAGGTGGCCAAAGTATTTGAGTTTCAACTTCAAGATCTGGCCACCTAAAGAGCAGTCAGAGTTGATCTCCTCTAGGACTGACTAGTTTGATTGCCTTGCAGTCCAAGGGACTCACAGGAATCTTCTCCTGCACCATAGTTCAAAGGCCTCAATTCTTTGGTGCTCAGCCTTTCTTATGGTCCAACACATAAGCTTTGGTGTACAAAGCTATAATTAAGGTTTTGGCTCAGCATAGTGTTTAAAATGTTTGGACTTTTAGGAAATAAAGGTGTCTTGTGTTTTTTCAGAGAATTTCCTAGTAAGAATGTATTCTGTGTGGTGGAACTGTTAAAGGCAATGGGCTGTTAAAGCACATTAATCTGTTATTCTTTCAAAGACTGAAAATATTTGCAGTAAAACAGAAACTTTCTTGAGAGATGCCAGGCCTCAGTGGGGGCTTAGAATTGCTCTTAGTAATTATCAGGATGCTTCCTTTGCTGAGAAATCTGGTCAGTGTCCAAAAACAACCTCTTCTTATTTGTATTGTACTTGCTTTCTTGCAAATGTTCTTGGCGAGACTGAAATCTGAACAAATGCCCCTGCTGCTTACAGGGCTTTTGAAGTTCTACAATGAATCCCTGGATGCCTCCCAGAAGGAAGCTGTTTGCTTTTCATTGGCACAGAAGGAACTTGCTATCATCCATGGACCACCTGGAACTGGCAAGACAACAACTGTGGTGGAGATAATACTCCAAGCTGTGGAGCAAGGCTTGAAAGTGAGTGAGTGAATACATTTTCTGAAGAGATGCCTATTTAGGCCGGAAACTTAGGTCCCTGTGGCCATCGTACTATTCTGAGGCAAGAATGGAAGGTGAACCTTGCCATTCAGAATGAGGTGCATTTCAGCTTTGGTTAAAGCATGAGGTACGGGAAGTAGCCGGCTGAGTAGGGGGTATTGCCTACAGTTCTTACTAGACCTGCAGCCTCTTTCATGCTTAGAGCACCTTCTCAGTGTTTTAAGTCCAGTGTGGCAGGTGAATTGGGAAGTGTCATAATACATACAGATGGTAATCATGCTTTTCTCAGAGTATTAGAAATGCATATGTGTAAAAATTGCAGAGTGGGCGTGAGGGGAGGGGGAGAAATGAAAATTGGCTTTGGGACCATGAACTGCTGGCAAGATGCCTCATATTTGGGTGTAGACAATACTTAATTGCATTGTCCATTACTAATTGCTCTAATGTTTGGGGGAAAACAGCGTTGGAACTGATGAAAAGCTTGCACGTAGGTTTGTGTGGAATTGTATGTGAATGTTTGAGAGAATGCTATGTGCAAGAATGATGTATTTGTTACTGTATAAAAATATGGGGATGCTTGATAACTCCATCCTTCATTTTAAAAGGGATTTATGTTAAAGAACAGTAGGTTGATACTCTAATATAATTTAAGTCAAAAGTTAACTGGTCTATTTTTAACAAAATGTCCAAAAGGTTTTGGGATGAGGGGAGAGGGAAGGAATAATTTTTATAGAGAGAAAAGAAAAGAAAAGGAATTGAACTTTAAATATAAACAAATAATAATTGGTAGCCCTTATGGAAAAATAAACTACAGTATGGTAATATTATTGTGCTCAGAGGAAGAGTTTTGTGTTTGTTTAACTACAGTTCCCAATGCTCTCTGTTCACAAAATATTATTGTTAAAGTTTTAATTGTTTATAATAAACTGGATCTCTAGGTAAATAACCCAAATAAAGTAATCCCCTGTCCCATATTTAAGATACTAAACTACTAGGAAAAGAAATAATAGAAGGTAGGATAATAGTATAAAATAAAACCTTAACACAGAAACAAATAATTTTGGGTTGGTGGCAGTGCTATTTTAAAATCTATACATTTGTCCTCAGAATACATTTAGAAAAACATTAGGTCTTGAGTATAGGAATTTTAGTTATAATATAAAACTTGGAAAATTCTAGGGAATGGCCATTTGGCAGTATCAAAAATTGGATATGGGGGTCATACAAGGTCTTTGTTCCATTTTTAGAGATGTAGGTAGTCAAAATCTCAGCAGAAAGATGCATAATTTTATTTCACGAATACACGTTTTTAAGAGTCACCATGTTTATCTTACAGTTTGGGTTCTTTGTGATGGATAATATTCTTATTTCCATTTAGAAGTAAGGGAAAAACTTTGGAAGCGTTACAGATTCATCCAGGTTACCTGTATTTCTAGAAAAATCTTCATTTTCCCTGCTAATCTCTCTATTAGTAATGTTCTTGGCTGAAGCACAACTGTTTCTGCTCAGAGGAGATCCTGGATCTTCTGAGGTTCAGTGAGATGTAGAAGTAAAGCTTTGGAATTAAAGGGTATCATCAGGGACATAAAAGAAAAAGACAAAGCTGAAAGATCCTTGGCAGCTTAGAACTTAAATTTGGCTGGGACTAGTATCTCAAAGTAACTTTTCTCCTTGATCCTGGTTTAATTCTTTGAATTTGTACTGTTCCTTTTAGCTCAGAGGTCTGACATATAATAAAGTCCTTCAAACTCCAGGGCAAATCCTGATCCAGCTTTGACTTGAGAATAATCTCTTTTCCTGGCACTTATAAAATAAACTCCTTTCTTTTCCTTTTGCCCTTGATGCTTATAGTGTTTCTGTAAACTATAGGTATGAATCTTTGTAGGACTGTAGCTATTTCAGTGAAGTGAATTAATACTGTTTAAAGAGATATTTTTCTTCCTAGGTTCTCTGTTGTGCTCCCTCTAATATTGCAGTTGATAACTTGGTGGAAAGGATCTCTGATCATAAGGTGCGGATCCTGCGTCTTGGTCGCCCAGCTCGTCTTCTAGAGTCCATACAGCACCATTCGCTGGATGCTGTCCTGTTGCGTGGAGATAATGCCCAGATTGTAGCAGATATCCGGAAGGACATTGATCAAGCATTTGTAAGTCTTGTATTACATTTTTACAGCAGCTTTTAAAAACAATCTGTAGAATAAATTGTGGATCTGTAGTGTTCTTTGTGACATTGTATTCTTGGAATAAGTACAGTGCTATGCAGAAATGATTGAATATGTGTCTTATCTTGAAATTGAACCAAAACTCCTCCTCAGGTATATAAAGCAGTGTTGGGTAGAATGGCTATAACTAAAAATATCTGTAGCTTTGTAACTGACTCTGACATAGTGGGATATTCTGTAGACTATTCAGGATTCTTTAGGGATCTAGTCTTTTCTTTCCATTTTCTTTTTCCCAAGTTTTCTAGCATTGTTAAGAGCAAATTGAAATTCCTCACTCAGTTTTTCTCCGCCCTTCTTTCCTGAGTACTTTCAATTTTGCTTTGTTTCCCCCCCACACTTATTATTACCTGTGCATGGTAATGAGATTTAAGGTGCTGGTACTTACCTTTAAAGCCCTACATGGCTTAGGCCCGGGATACTTGCAGGACCATCTGCTACCGGGAACGAATTCCCATCGCCCAGTACGCTCACACAGAGAAGGCCTCCTCAGGGTACCGTCGGCTAGACAATGTCGGCTGGCGACCCCCAGGGGGAGGGCCTTCTCTGTGGGAGCGCCAGTCCTGTGGAATCAGCTCCCCCCTGAGCTTCGGATGGCCCAAGATCTCCGGTCCTTTCGCCGCGGCCTCAAAACACTCCTTTTCCACCTGGCTGACCTGGACTGACAGGCATTTTAATTATGTTTACAATTTTTAATTTATTTTTAATTTTTAATTTTAATTTATTGCACAGATGACTTTAATTTTAATTTTATCTTAATTTCTGTTATATGTTATTGTTAGCCGCCCTGAGTCCTTCGGGAGATAGGGCGGGATATAAGTCCCATAAATGAATGAATGAATGAATGAATGAATGAATGAATGAATGAATGAATGAATAACAGAAGGAGCCATACTTGGCCGATAAATCCAGAATTAAAGTACGGTCAGGATTGACAATGCAGGGGTCTCAAACGGCTCTCAGCACACCCATGTGACTTGAAATGTTTATTTAACTTAATTTTAATACATTGGGCTGGTGGGAAAGCCACTTTTCAAACTGTTCCCCTTTCTGAGCGGAAAGAGGAGGAGATGGGCTGTTAGGGGAGAGCTCCCTACTGTCTAATAATTTTAACTTGCTAGTTACACTTTTTTTAAAGACAAGAAAGAATGAACAGATACTGTTTAATAAATGTTAAGGATGGTGAAGGGAGCAGTTTCAAGGGCTTGGAAGGAGCAGGAAGGAACTGACATTAATCTAGGTATTTTCTGAACTTTATGGAATTCCTAAGAACCAAGGAGGGAACAGCATAAGCTCTTCCTTACTGGAACTTGGTGTGATCTGTGGCAACACTGCCTTTTACGTTTGCTTCCACGATTAAGGCCAGGTCAAGGCTGAATCATTTAGCTGAGTTTAGAATAAATCATTTAGAACAGACATGTCAAACACAAGGCCCGGGGGGGGGCGCGGATCCGGCCCACGAAGTGGTTTCATGCGGCCCACGAAGCCATCCTGAAAACAGTGAGGGAACGGCCCCCACTGCCTTGGCCCTGGCCCAGAGACCTTCCTTCTGCCAGAGACCCTCAGATCTGTCCCACTCCTGCCCAGGCCCCCATAGGCACCCTTGATGCGAACGATGTAGAGCTGGCCACGCCCACCCAGTAGGCCATACACACTCTAGCCACGCCCACCCAGTAGGCCACGCCCACCCTGGCCATACCCACCTGGCCCCCTGAGGGCAACCGCAATGCTGATGCGGCCCTCAATGAAATTGAGTTTGACACCCCTGATTTAGAATAATTTAGAACAAATAAGAGGTCTTCTTCACGAAAGGCCCATTGACATGTATCGGTCTCCCCCATTTCTCTATTTCTTTGAGACTCTCCAAACAGAGATTGCAATTTTACATTATATGGATAGCATTACAACTTGTAACTGATAGGAAAAAAGGCCAGAAAGTAAGAGGTCTCTCCATTTTCCTCTCTTTCCACCCCATTTGCCTTGTAAAATTGGTGCATCTTCTTTATTTAATTTTCTATTTCACATTTACTTTAAATATGGCACTGTTTGAAGTCTATCATAATTCAAATTATTGTCTGTTGTGCACGACCACCTTGCAGAAATTAGCAATAACTCCATTATAATCTCTGTGCTGGGAGGTTATCCACTGCCAGTTTACACACTACACACACACTCAGCAACCTCTGGAGACCAGAGTTTCCAAAATGCTAGAGGTTTTGTACACTCTAATGAAAAGGCAGGGCTGTAATCCATCACAGATGTACACGCTTGCATATGAAGTCCTGATGGTTTCTTTTGCCTGTTTGTGTAGCCACCTGGGATATGTGTATTTACCATATAATGGAATGAGGAGGAAAGTAGAGGCCAGTGTGTATTTCGGGGGTTTGCCTATTCAACGTACGCTTTTGATTGACTGAGGTTTCTGATTACTCATTTTTGTGCATATACAAGATAGAGATAGTCCTCAACTTATGGCTACAGTCAGGAGCAGAATTTTATGTTGCTAAGCATTAATATTTAAGTGAGTTGCCCCTGATTTTACAATCTTTTTATGCCATACTTGTTAAGTGAATCGCTGTGGGTGTTGAGAAAATCATCTCGTTAACCAAATTCAGCTTTTCCCATTGACTTTGCTTCTTGGAAGCCCCCTGGGAAGGTCATAAATGGCGATCCCACAGCCCCAGGACACTGCAGCTGTCACAAATACACGCTGGCTGCCAAGAGCCCAAATTTTGATCATATGATTAGGGGGACACTGTGACTGTCATAAGTGTGACGGACAGTTAATCACTTTTTTCAGTACTGTCGTAACTTCAGATGGTTGTTAAATGTATAACCATAAGTTGAGGACTACCTGCAAAGCACACAGGGAAAAAAAGAGGCATTTATGTGAGGGTTGAAAGGAGAAAATACTAAGTGGCTTGCTTATTTGCTATTTTTCAAATTCTGCTGTGCTCAGCACCATGACTGTTTTCAGTGGCACTTTTTAATACTGTTCAGCTTAAGATTTTCTATAAAGTTTAATGTTATTTTTATTGTTGGCTTTGTCCTTTTTCAGGGCTAGAAAATTGATTTTAATAAAAGATGAGGTTTGGGAAATTTTGAGAGTAATCTGTTCACCACGAATAGCTCAGCTGCAAACTTCTGTAGAGACATGCAATATATTATAGCTGTACTACATCCCTAGAGAACTTGTAAGGGTGAAGAATGAAAGGTATTTAAGTCAAGGATTGATTGGCTCTCCCTAAATGGAAGGTCAGCTGCATTTGCATCACACTCACCATTGCTAGGATCCTCGAAGTCATTTTCAATAGTTTTCTTGATTGGGCCAAAATTAATTATTCAGAGGAGTACAAGGGATTTATAATTTATACACAGAGACTATAAAGAGGAGTACAGGGACAGTGGCCTCCAGTCCTCCCTTAGTTCTCCTGGTAACGATGATGCCTCATAGTGTAGCAAGTTTCATTTGTGCTCTTTTGTAAGAAACAAGAAGATCACTTTAAACTAAAAAGAATTAGAGCAAATGACTAGCATTTTGGCAACTTCTTTTTAAATAACTCCTTTGTATTCTAAAATCTATCTCTTTCACTTTTCACCCTGCCTCTGAGAACTGTATTTTTTTCCCTCCAACCCTTTTTGATTTGCCTCATCCTTAAAATGTTCAGAAAAAGAACTGGTGCAAAGTATAGGATCACTGTGTAGGGGGAAAAAATCTGTATTGGTTGCCAGTTGTCTATTGGACATAATTTAAGATGATATGAAACTTTGAATCTCTCTTGAGGCTCCGCAGAGCCCTCAGCCAGGCCCCTCCCACCTGGTCACCACGGAGACCCAGCTGTGTGAGCCTGACAGCATGGTTTTGATTACTTGGGAGACGATACCAGTATGAACTTGCCCACATGGCAAAAGAGCCTCTTTTGAAGGAGTTCCCACTGCCACAGACAACTCAGTTCTTCTTTTCAGGAATGGGCCTTTTGTGGGCTCCAGACTATAGAATGTTTATTCCATTGCAGTGCAGGAAGTCCTTGCTTAATGACCAGTTGCTTAACAATAGGTCAAAATGACAAAGGCCTCAAAAAAGTAAAACATTTCCAGCTACCTCAAAATGCTACATCCCTGCCAAGGTGATATGATCCCTCCCTCATGTGATTGTCACTTGCGATCTTCCCTACCAGCTTCGCCAGAGAGTCGATGGGGAAGCCAGCAGGAAAGATTGAAAACTGCTGCTGACTAACAAAAGCACTCCCTCTCATCTCTGGAGGTTGGATGAAAGAGCTCCTTGCTGATCTGTGCCAGCTTGAACCTTGGCAACTGAAATTCAATCACACATGGACCCCAAAATCCCTCTATCCCAAGAAGAATGGCCAACTTTGTGCCTGCTTGAAGTTGGGCAGCCAAAATCCAAGCAAGCATGGAGCCCCAAATCCCTTCACAGGCATTGTGAGAGTCTCTATTTGCTTCACTTGTAAAATCATTTAATGACCTCAACAAGAGTGCTGGGATCACTGTTATTGAGTGAAGGACCCAGGTGGGTTTCTCCCTTAGTGTCCGCTTTGCTCAATAACCAAGATTCCAGTCTCGATTGTGGTTGTTAAATGAATACTACCTGAATGTTTTTTATTTCAACAACTTTAAGATGTGTGGACTTCAACTCACCAGCATGCTGCCTAGGAAAGGCTACACATTTTAAAGCTGCTCTGATTGAGAAGCATCGCTCTAATATTTGGCTCCTCTTCTTCCATTATTTAGGAAAATGGCAAATAAATCCCTCTTTCAGTTTTGACTTTTGACTGTTAATTGCTTTCAGCGATACTGATTTTCATTTTGATTTTTATTATGCAGAATTAATTATACAGTAGTGTTTTTTTATTATTGTAAGCTGCTTTGAATATTTATATAAGCAGAAAAACAGGTTTACATTTAAAAATATCAAGAATTTAATGAATGCTATTATCAACTGGTCATATGTTCATACTAAACTACAACTCCCATTGTCCCCAGTCAGTTGGGGGGGTCAGATTGGAGAAGATCCGCCCAAAAGCATTTGTGGTGTTCTAATGGCACTTTAGGGATGCGGTGGCTCAGTGGGTTAGGACGCTGAGCTTGTCGATCGGAAGGTCGGCAGTTTGGCGGGTCGAATCCCGAGTGCCGCGTAGCAGAGTGAGCGCCTGTTACTCGTCCCAGCTTCTGCCAACCTAGCAGTTCGAAAGCACGTAAAAATGCAAGTAGAAAAATAGGGACCACTACGGTGGGAAGGTAACAGCGTTCCGTGCGCCTTTGGCGTCTAGTCATGCCGGCCACATGACCACGGAGACGCCCTCGGACAAGCGCTGGCTCTTCGGCTATGAAACGGAGATGGGCACCGGCCCCTAGAGTCGGAAACGACTAGCACGCATGTGCGGGGGAACCTTTACCTTTACCTTTAATGGCACTTTATCAGAGAAATACTGCTGTTTTACAATTGCCTTGACTAGTAAATATGTGCTGTGCTGAGATCAATGTCTCTCTTCTGCAGATGAAAACCAGGAAGACCCAAGACAAAGGAGAGAGAAAACATTTTTTAAATGAAATTAAGATACTGAGAAAGGAACTGAAGGAACGAGAAGAAATGGCTATGTCTGAAACCTTGCAAAAAGCTCGTGTCATTCTGGCAACGAACACAGGTTAAGAGAATTTTTCTAGATTTGCCTGTAAGGTTTAATCAAATGATTACCTATTACCGATAGAACTGTTCTGTTTTTAACTGTAATCTACTTAGACTGAAACTCCCCAACTGCAGAGGTATGTCTTTGAACTGTTTCTTACCCCAGTATCTATAAACATAAATAGTAAACAGTGCACTGTATTTATTATTTATTTATTTGTATCCCTCTTTATTATTTTTTCCCTGTAGCTCAAACACCCAACACATCTTCCTCCTCTATTTTTTTCCACAACAAGAACCCTGTGAGGTGGGTTGTGCTAAGAGGGAGGGAGGGAGGGAGAGAGAGGGAGAGAGAGAGAGAGAGAGAGAGAGAGAGAGAGAGAGAGAGAGAGAGAGAGAGAGAGAGAGGAGGGAGAGAGCAGGCTAAAGTCACCCAGCTGGTTTTCAAGGCTAAGATGAGACACTTTCCTGCTTTCGACCTTGGCTCTTTTATGACTCATGGACTTCAATTCCCAGAATTCCTGAGCCAGCTTGGCTGGCTCAGGAATTCTGGGAGTTGAAGTCCATGAGTCATAAAAGAGCCCAGGTTGCCTACCCCTGACTTAGACCAAACTGGGTCTCCAGTCTTGCTGCCCAATTTTACCTTTTTTTCTTTTGATCATCAGGTTTTATTCTGCAACTGGACGATTTGGTAACTAATCAATACTGTGTGAATTTGAACAGCAGACAAATTCTGCTGCTCACGTTTTACAAAGCATGCCTTGCAGCTTTCTTGCTCCATTTAATGAAGGAAAGGTATTTATGCATTATTTATAGGCATAATTAAGCCCTTGAACCAGCAAAGGGGGGAATTTGTTTTTGTTTCCAAGTGCACACCCAGCCTCTTGGAGAGGACTCTCAACCAGACTGCAATTATTTATGTTTGGGGAACTGCTTCTGGTCCCATAAGGATAATTTTCAGGAAACCTTGCAGATAATTTTGTGTAAAGAATATACATTAAAATACCTAATGTACAAAGTTGATTTATGAACTAATATCAATTCCAATTTCTTACTGAAAATTATATTCCCCTTCTGCTCTGAAATTTCTCATATCAGAGAATTCTGGGCAAGCTCTGGATGTTATTTAAAAGAAATACTTTAGTCAACAATCTAATAGAAGGCATAAAATCATACTCCTTTGTTGATTTAATTTACTTCTCCTGGGAAGGTTCCAAGGCCTGAGAATGGTGTTACTCAGTCCTATTCTGTTCATCCTACTTTAAGCGATGTCCTTAAAAAAAGACCATGTTCATTTGCAGAGGGACAGGCTACTTCATACAAAGTGGTATTCACTTCTTCAGAGGCAGACACCATCTCTGCAATTATTTATTTTTTTATTTTAATTCCATTTATATCCCGCCCTTCTCCGAAGACTCAGGGCGGCTTACAAGCTTAGCAGTAGCCTTCATTCTATGTATATGCCCGCTTATTAGGGCTTTCACACACACCCCAAGCAGCATTATTACAAAGTCAGCTTAATTGCCCCCAACAATCTGGGTCCTCATTTAGTGTGGTAAAAGTCAACATGTATTGTCCACACCTTTACAGCCAGCCCAGGAAAGGGAATTATCTACAAGTGGCAGGTCTCCAACCATGTCCACAGTTTTGTGTGGATTTTAATTGCTGTGAATACTCAGTCAGATGACCTGCAAATAACCTTTTCTCCCAACCTCTGTTGAAACTTTAAGAGAACACCTGTCTGACCTTGATGAATATAAATCACGGGGACCTGATGGATTACATCCCAGAGTTGTGAAGGCAGATGTTATCTCAGAGCCATTGCACCATATCTTTAAAAAATCTTGGAGCACTGGGGAACTAGCAGAGGATTGGAAAAGAGCTGATGTGGTTCATATCTTCAAAAAAGGAAAAAAGACCCAGGAAACTACAGACCAATCAGCCTGACATCAATACCTGGGAAGATACTGGGGAAAAAATAATCAAAAACAGATCTGTAAATATTTAGAAACAAAGTTATAACTGGTAGCCAGCGTGGGTTTGTTAAAAACAGATCATGCCAAACCAATCTTATTTCATTCTTTGACAAAGTGATTAAATTAGTAGACCAGCGAAACTCTGTGGACATAGTATATTTAGACTTCAGCAAGGCATTTGACAAAGTAGACCACAACTTACTTCTTGGTAAGCTAGAAAAATGTGGGATAGACAGCATCATCACCAGATGGATTTGTAACTGGCTGACAAACTGTACTCAACGAGTAGTCCTCAATGGTAC
Source organism: Vipera berus (assembly GCF_964194415.1). Taxonomy (NCBI): domain Eukaryota; kingdom Metazoa; phylum Chordata; class Lepidosauria; order Squamata; family Viperidae; genus Vipera; species Vipera berus. Next base: position 113,137,244 of record NC_138202.1, read on the forward strand.
TACAACTACATGGAGGGAAGTAAATAGTGGGGTACCACGAGGTTCTGTCTTAGGCCCAGTACTCTTCAATATCTTCATAAATGACTTAGATGAAGGAATAGAAAGGGATCTCATCAAATTTGCAGCTGATACTAAGCTGGCAGGAATAGTCAGCACCCCAGAAGACAAGCTCAGAATCCAAAAAGATCTTGATAGACTTGAACACTGGGCCCTACCCAACAAAATGATATTAAATGTGGAGAAAAGCAAGGTTTTACAGCTGGGCAGGAAAAACCAAAGTTACAAGTACAAATTGGGCGAAACCTGGCTGAAAAACTAACTGTGAGAGGGACCTTAGAGTCCTAGTGGACAATCACTTAAAAATGAGTCAGTAGTGTGCAGCAGCAGCCAAAAAAGCTAATACAATCCTTGATTGTATAAACAGAGGCATAGAATCAAGATCACATGAAGTATTAGTACCGCTTTATAAAGCCTTCGTAAGGCCACATCTGGAATACTGCATCCAGTTTTGGTCACCACATTATCCTTCCGGCGCGATCTCAAAACCTTCTTTTTCGAACAAGCTGGCCTGGTCTGACGGGATGGGGTTGGGTTTTTATAAATAGTTTTAATTTTAATATGTATTAATTTTATGGGCATAATGGTTTAATGGCTTTTTAATTTTTGTATTCTGTTTTTATTATGTATTGCCCTGTTCACCGCCCTGAGTCCTTCGGGAGAAGGGCGGTATACAAATTAAATTATTAAATTATTAAAAACTGTTGAGATTTTGGGGAAAAAATGCAAAGAAGAGCAACTAAGATGACTAAAGGTTGCAGGATTTGGGAATGGCCAATCTAGAAAAAAGAAGGACTAGGGAGGACAGGATAGCAGTATTCTAGTATTTGAGAGGCTGCCACAAGTAGGAGAGGGTCAATTTATTTTCCAAAGCACCAGAAGGCAAGACAAGAAATAACACATGGAAACTAATCAAGGAGAGAAGCAACCTGGAATTAAGGAGAAACTTCCTAACAGTGAGGATAATTAACCAGTGGAACAGCTTGCCTTCAGACGTGGGTACTTCATCACTTGAGGTTTTTAAGAAGAGACTGGACAGCCACTTGTCTGAAATGATATAGGGACTCCTGCTTGAGCAGGTGGCTGGACTAGAAGACCTCCAAGGTCCCTTCCAGCTCTATTTTGATTCTAATCTAGATTGTTTTGAGGTGCTTGGTCCAATAACTAGATCCACCACCCAGGTTTTTAAATAACATGTTTTCCAAAAATGTGGGGCTATTACGACAAGCAAAGGAATCCTTTTCTGCTTTAGCTTTTTTCATAGAAACCTGCAGTGGTGGGATTCAAATATGTGAACAATCGGTTCTCTGTGTGGATGCTGCTTCCGGAAGTCCATTTTGGGCCTGGGCAACAAAAAAAATAGCTACCGGTTCTGCTGAACTGGTGCAAACTGGCTGAATCCCACCACTGGAAACCTGGTTTGCACTGGTTGTCAGAAGCAAAATATCAAACATTGTGGTTTTAGAGACAAAATGCAAAATTGTTTTATTTGTTAAAAGGCAATTGGGAATAGATGACTCAGCACTTTTCCATTTGCTTATGTATGGATGCTTGTATATTTGTGTGTGTGTGTGTGTGTGTCTTTGTACATTTACGCATGGATGTGTATACATATATCTACAATCAGCTTTTTGTCACCACGATGTAAAAAAGATGTCGAGACTCTAGAAAGGGTACAGAGAAGAGCAACAAAGATGATTGGGGGACTGGAGGCTAAAACATATAGGGAACGGTTGCTGGAATTGGGTATGTCTAGTTTAACGAAGAGAAGGGTGAGGGGTGACATGATAGCAGTGTTCCAATATCTCAGGGGCTACCACAAAGAAGAGGGAGTCAAGCTATTCTCCAAAGAACCTGAAGGCAGGACAAGAAGCAACGGATGGAAACTAATCCAGGAGAGAAGCAACCTAGAACTAAAGAGAAACTTCCTACAGTTAGAACAATTAACCAGTGGAACAACCTGCCTCCAGAGGTGGTGAATGCTCCAACACTGGAGGTTTTTAAGAAGAGACTGGACAGCCATTTGCCTGAAATGGTATAGGGTTTCCTGCCTGAGCAGGGGGTTGGACTAGATGACCTCCAAGGTCCCTTCCAACTACTACTACTTCTTCTTCTTCTTCTTCTTCTTCTTCTTCTTCTTATTATTATTATTATTATTATTATTATTATTATTATTATTATTCCCTTTATAAGCATAAACTGCATATGTGTTCAGGCTACATATAGTTACATATTTTCTGCAAATGAATTGGTTTGAAATCAGTGGCATAGACATCGGTCAAGAATGAAGATTTACATTGTTGAATCATCAATTTCTCTGCAGTAGATTCTTTCTCCACCTACCCACCCACCGCTTTTTTTAGAAGCATGTTCCCCTTGGAGCAATTACCCAGTTTTTATAACTGAAGGTAGAAATCATTGTTGCCTTCTCTCTTCTGCAAGGTTATTTGGTGCAACCCAATCTTGTCACTTTATTGCTATGCTCAGCAGGCAAACTTAATTGCTTTTACCCAAGGAACAGCACTGGCTTTTAATTAACTGAGCTCAATACAATAGGATTTTCCCAGAATGGTTAAACTGGAATAAACCAGGACTTGCGTAATTTACATGCAACCCAAAACACAGACCAAATAGTGTGTGATCAGTAATCATAAGTCCAGCTAACCTGTATAACTATTCTTTAAATATTTTTCTTATGTTTTAAACTGTTGTGTGTGTGCAACCTCAGAAGGCTATAAAGAGAATGTTATGACATCTCCAGGACTACTTGTCCTTCGTCCCAAAACTCAGACACATAGACACAAATGCAGACTTGCAACTTTTACTGTTTACTTTCTGAACTAAAAGCTCACTCATTCACACATCCTTCCTTCCAGCTTAGCTAGCCAGGCTAAGAGAAGAAACAAGATGGGACACCTCTGTAACCAAAGCTTGATCAGTCCCAGACCTACCTTGACACTGTTATCTCAGTCCTGCTATTTTTCCACTAGATTGCCACTGCTCCATTCATTTGGGAATAATCTACTATTTTGAGAACTATAATTTTTTATTTTATTCAAAGTCTTCATTTTTGTAATTTTCTATGTGTTACATAAGTTGATATGACATTCTCCCAATCCTGTACTGGATCATCCAAATGCTCTCTAGCAAACTTCAGACGGGCCCGGACATGTACTGGCTTAAGCAGGGGGACACGTCTGGCACTGCAGGATTTGAGTCCCTGGCGGCGTAGTGTGTTACTGATGGTAGCCTTTGTTACTTTGGTCCCAGCTCTCTGCAGGTCATTCACTAGTTCCCCCCTGTGGTTCTGGGATTTTTGCTCACCGTTCTTGTGATCATTTTGACCCCATGGGGTGAGATCTTGCGTGGAGCCCCAGAACGAGAGAGATTATCAGTGGTCTTGTATGTCTTCCATTTTCTAATAATTGCTCCCACAGTTGATTTCTTCACACCAAGCTGCTTGCCTATTGCAAATTCAGTTTTCCCAGCATGGTGCAGGTCTACAATTTTGTTTCTGGTGTCCTTCGATAGCTCTTTGGTCTTGGCCATAGTGGAGTTTGGAGTGTGACTGTTTGAGGTTGTGGACTGGTGTCTTTTATACTGATAACAAGTTCAACCAGGTGCCATTCATACAGGTAACGAGTGGAGGACAGAGGAGCCTCTTAAAGAAAAAGTTACAGGTCTGAGAGAGCCAGAAATCTTGCTTGTTTGTAGGTGACCAAATACTTATTTTACCGAGGAATGTACAAATTAATTCATTAGAAATCCTACAATGTGATTTCCTGGATTCTTTCCCCCCATTTTGTCTCTCATAGTTGAGGTATACCTATGATGAAAATTACAGGCCTCTCTCATCTTTTTAAGTGGGAGAACTTGCACAATTGGTGGCTGACTAAATGCTTTTTTGTATGTGTGTGTGTGTGTGTGTGTGTGTGTGTGTGTATGTGTGTGTGTATATATAGGTAAGATAAAGGTGCTAGTCAGGTAATGAAATATCTGCAAGCAAGCAACCACACTCAGAAAGTACCAAGGGATCAGAAGACACAATTTTTTAAGACAACTAGTCCTTTTCCATTTTTGCAGTGCTGAAAGGCTCAGTGTAGTTCTTAATCTTGTTTTTACTTAGGTGCTTCTTCTGATGGTCCGTTGAAGCTTCTTCCTGAGAACCACTTCGATCTTGTGGTAATTGATGAATGTTCTCAAGCTCTTGAAGCAAGCTGTTGGATCCCACTGCTGAAAGTTAGGAAGTGTATCCTGGCTGGTGATCACAAACAGCTGCCTCCCACAATCATCTCTCACAAGTAAGAAAATGTCCTCGATTACCAATTAATTATTTTAAAGGTGCTGGGAAAAAGCCTATCTGGAAAACGGCATGTCAATTAGAATACCCATCTTTGTATTTAATTGCACAGCAGGTAGAGATAACCTTCCTTGTTTTTTAATGAATTTTGGCTATGTATGTCAGCTGCTTATTATAAAGTAGAAAACTTAAAGCAACTAACTTAAAATAATAGAGAAGCAATTATTCTTTGAGCTATAAATTATTAACAGAACTCACTCCTGAACTGAAGAATACACCTTGTGAAAGAATAAGAAATAAGACTTGAATATATTTGTAGATTAGAAGAAAGCAAATATTTGCCATGGTTAATCTTATATTACAGTCCAATCATTTGAGATATCCACACTTCAGAAGTCTTCTGCTGAGGGGATGGTTGAACTGAATTTATTTTTCTTTGTGCACAGTTTGGGAATTTCTCTTAAACAAGAACAGTGATGAAAAATGAAAAGAAATGATGGAATTATTTTTTTTTTGCTACACCCGCACACTTAAGTGGGCCCAGTATAATCTCCATAACTGTTTTGTAGCTGTATGTCTTACATAAAAGCATGTAGGCTTCCAGAAATTGAGGAACTATAACTCTGAACATTCCTTCTCATTCAATACTGTAAGCTGGATAGCACTGCAGCAAACACTTTTGAAATGCTACAGATCTCCTAGCCTTGACCTATTTAAAGGAGCCCATTATTCATTTGTCTGTTATAGCAAAGTAGTTGCTACCTTGCTCACTCGCGATAGATTTTTCAACTGGCTTTTTCCATTCTTAAACTATATACCGTATATACTTGAGTATAAGCCGAATTTTTCAGCCCACTTTTTGGGCTGAAAAATCCACTTCGGCTTATACTCCAGTGAACAAAAAAAAAGAACTTACCGTATTTTCTGGCGTATAAGACGACTTTTTAACCCATGAAAATCGTCTCAAAAGTTGGGGGGTCGTCTTATACGCCGGGTCGTCTTATACGCCGGAAAATATTATTCACCTCTCTGATCTGCGGTCCCCGGCAACGCGCTCCGAAGCCGCCTCCCAGCCAGCATGTCGCCGCCAAACTTCCCAGCCCACACTGCGTCTAGGCACTGCAGCCCGGATGGGTCCGGTCCTGGTCAAGGACGCCGCGGAGCCCGCTGGCACCGCACAAAACCCAGCAGAGTTGTCCTGTGCACGCGCGCGCTGGCCAGCTGCTGGGCATTGGTGTGTCAATCACTCATCGGATCGGGGGAGGGGACGGAATGGCTTGGAGCTGAGCCGCCGCTGTCGCCGTCGCCACCGGGGTTCGGACGGGAGGGAGAAGCCTCCTCTTCGTGAGCCTCCCCTGCCTCCGAGCCAGGCCGGCGATCGCTGGAGGGACGGACGTGGCGTCGGACGGTCGGAAGAAGCAGCCGACGCACGGAAGGCAGGCTCACGATGAGTCGAGGTGGGCCTGCGTCTGTGGTGTGCAGGGATGGCGGGGGTGGCTCCCATAGCGAGGGAGGCGCGTCCATGGGGAGATGGGTGAGGCCCGTGTGGCGTGCTGCGAAGAGGGGCCCCGCTGAATGTCGCGCCCATAGGCCGCGACAGGCAGTAGGAAGGGAGCACCTTTGCTCCTGCCGAGGCACCGCCTGACCCGTGCCGACCGGAAGAATCGCTTGCCTGGTCACGGAGTGCGGAACAGCGGTACTTGGCGCCCCTCTTGCCCGCAGACCATGCAGCGGCCCTCGCCAGCCGGCCTCGGCATGGCCGCCCCAAGCCCGGCTCTCTAGTGTGTCTTCCGGGCCCGCCTGGCCAACCGTCTCCTGGGCGGGGCTTGGCTCCAGACGCGGCGGCTGCTCCGTCTGCAAATGCTATCTCAAAGCCAAAATGTGCTTGGCCGTGCAGGCTGCCGAAAGGCGGGGACTCAGAGTTCCCGCGGTGGTTGCGGCTTCTGGCATGCTGTTTGCAGAGTCTGGCCTGGAAGAGCGCGTGGCTTTGCACCATTTGCATCAGACGGGGCTGAATCTGAATCGGGCTTGTGTCGGACACTTGGCAACTGGCATGTACGGTACACATACATATTGTCAAATTATATTTTTTTGGGGGGGGAGGAGCAGATAGAGCTTTATTTTGATTGTACTCTAGTTACAGTATTTTTAGAGTTGGGTTTACGGTATATTTTTATTTTAATATTTTTTTTATATTTTATATTTTTAATATATATTTTTTGTTGACCCTCTTTTCCACATGCCTCAATTAAAGCAATTTTATTGTTATCTACCTGTATTTTTATTTTTGAAATTTACCGTGAGCTGCTGCATTTCCCAGCCTCGGCTTATACTCGAGTCAATAACTTTTTCCAGTTTTGGGGGTAAAATTAGGGGTCTCGGCTTATACTCGAGTCGGCTTATACTCAAGTATATACGGTACTGTGTTTCAATGAATTACTTCCACTTTCAATGAAACTATAGCTTTCAATTATATCCCAAGCCAGTTAATTACATTTTACTGGATATGGATTAATCCTGGTTGTTGAAGGATCTGCGTGCGTTATGTATTATTGGTTAACAGGTAACAAAGATTTCTGCCAAAAGTGAAACAATTTATTAAAGAGAACCACCCCACAGAGTTCATTTGTTATCAAACAATATATGTTAACCAAGTCTATATTTGACTTTAAAATATATTGTAACAGTCAAATTGAAATGATTGATTTAATTGTAGAACTGCTCTAGAAGAAAGGCCCGAGCCCGTGAAGCAATGAGGAGGATAAATTTGACAGTACAAGAGAACTTGTCTCAAGTGCTAGAAATAAAAAAAAGCATCACTCATAGAAGGAATAAAGGGAAATTATCACAATGGAACAAACTCCCATGGAAAGAGCTTTGCAATTCTAGACAATGAACTTCTGTTAGCTACAGAATTTTTCTTGTATAATAAATCAGGTGGGGAATCATGTAACCATTTGCATGGTTCAGTCAAAAAAAAAACTACTTTGGGAGAGAATGTCTGGGCTGGACAATCAATTGCTGGAAAGGGTAGTTGCAGTAGTTAAAAATTCATAATGATATACTCAGAAGAATTCATTCTGTTCTTTATCACAGAACATACGATCTAGATGCAACTGTTGCTGAAATACAACCTGCCTAAAACCTGCTTACATTAACTCCCACTGATAACAGTAGGTGAAAAGAAATCAGTATGGAAATGGCAATAGAAATCTACCCTTTCATAAGTTTTTATTGAGAGCTACTTGCAACCCGTGGTGTTGCAATATCTTGACCAAGATTCCAAATGAAGTTCATGCTAGATCTTCAAACTTCCACGTTCTGTGAAACATTTGTTAAAACTTTTCCTACCAACATAGACTTATTGAGATCCTATTCATATTTTAATTGACAATGTTTTATATTTTGTAAATTTTCCCATGGGTGTGTGTGTGCGCGCATGTGTAGGTTGCTTGAATTTTTCTGTTTGCTGTGCTAGGATAAATTGCATGCAGTTTATTAAACTGCACCCTGGAAGATGTTAAATCAGAAGCAGGAATGTAATTCTCTACTTTCCCGGCAGAAAATTAGCATGCAAGAAACTATAAATCGTGCATTGTTTGTATATGCTGCTCTTGCTATGAAACTCTTCAGTTATTATTATTTATGCACATATGTTTTATGGATCTCTCATATATTTTAAGCATGAGAGACATCCATAAAACATATGTGTATAAACTTGCCAGGAATAAGTTTAGTTCAGAAAACCTACACATACCGTAATTGGTAATGTAAAGCATTCTTTGTGCTGCTGGCAGATAAAATAGCAAATAGAAGTTTCAACTGAAAATTGCATTGATTCCTTGAAGACCAGCCACTCCAAAACAGCTGTCTAGTACAAATTTATTCTCTGACAGATTATATATTGTTGCTTTATAGATAAGATAATCCCAGTGCCAATAAACTTATACTAAAAGCACAGATCGGTAAAATAGTTTCTGCCAGGACAGCACCTTAAGTCCTTTTTAAGTTTCTCCATAATACTTCTACCTTTATGCCACTATAGATACAATTTTGGACTAATAATAGATGTAATATTGACCAAGATAGCCTTTTCAAATGTAAAGAAATGTTTAGAGAGATGAATAGTAGTAGTGATAAGGCAGTTTAACTTATTATAACCACAAAATCATGTTTAAGAAGACAGATTGTGAACTGCAAGAAAATAATTATATATGGAGCGAAAGCCAACTTGTCAGTTGTGGAAATGGTGGGTTCTTGCTATACAAATTATTACTATCATTGCAGCCCAACTCTGAGGCTTTTATAGGAGGACAATAATAATGCAGCATCAACTGATGATTTTCTTCTTTCCTCAGCACTCCCAGAATTGCCTGGGTTATCTCCAGATGATTGCTTCCTTGTCCTGTTTCTCATCTTTTTGGCAATGCTTAATTTGTTCTATGAAGATGTATTCAAAGGAGGATATACCAGTACAAGATATAACAACATAGTTTATAGGGAGTAGGCTGATCAAGGTAGCAAGAAATGTTCAACTAAGAGAACACAAAGTTGGGAGGGGCCATTTAGGCATTTATATTTAACTCCTTGCTTAGTACAAAAATCAAAATTCTTGCCTCTGTCAACAGTGGTCTGATTCCTTTAACCAAACATTTAAATTATCCAAGATCTTTCTCATTAATTAAATGTTAGTGAGAACAGTTTAAAGAGGAAAATGCTGAGGTTTGAGACTGATGTGCAGCATCTGGTATTTCAGCTATGTGTAGAAATCTGGAGACCAGGCGTTCTAGTCCCATCTTAGGCACAACTGGGTGATGCTTGGCCAGTCACTTCTTTCAGCCCTAGGAAGCAAGCAATGGCAAACCACTTCTGAAAATTGTTGGCAACTTCAGGGATTTGTCCTGGGAGTCCCTAAGAATCAGGACTGATTCAAAGGAACCAAAAAAGAGAAATATCTTTAGCTCTTTGGTATAGCAAGGAATGATAGGCCCTTAATTGAATGAGATCTGTTATTTTAGGATCAATATAAGGCATCAACATTTCTTTGAAATAGGCACTGCTGGGTATTTTGCTGCTGCTGCTGCATCCTTATCCAATCTACTCCAGTAACGTTTAGATCCTGATAGCTTTCTGTGAAATCTTGACTTATTTGCTCTGATTGTGATTTTTCTGGCAGCAACTGGTTGTGATGACAAGCATATTGTTGAATTAAGAGAACCTTTGATCATATCTAACAGGGTTAAAATCCTTTTTTCTTTCTCTTCCAATTAGAGAATTTTTAATTCCAATTAGGATTAGTATCACACAGAAATTGTTAACAGCAGGTTTTAACTTTGCTTCCAGAGCAACTATCACATGTTTGCAAAAGGAGATAGTTATAAATGAAATTGCTCCCAAGATTACTAAACATAGCTGTAACATATTGGTAGAATATATTGGATTTTGCTTTACCTGTAATGCTTATCCATATGTCTTTCTTATCTCTGCCTTTCTTTGCCCCTTATAAACTGAGTGTTCTGATAGAACCGAGTTCAGAGTCTTAAGGAGACCACTCCCCTTTCTTTTGCCCCTTAAAGTTCAGCATTTACATAGGGGGCACAGACAGTGACGGGATTCAGATATGTGAACAACCGGTTCTCTGTGTGGATGCCACTTCCAGAAGTCCATTCTGGGCCTGGGCAACAAAAAATTAGCCACCGGTTCTGCTGAAGTGGTGCGAACCAGCTGAATCCCACCACTGGGCACAGAATTTAAACAGAGATTCCCAGAAAATTTCTTCTGGGATGAAAAAAAATATATATAAGTCCACTTCTGTAGCAAGCACTGCTTCTTCTCAAATCACAAAAAGCAATTGCTGCAGAGAAAAAAGTGCATGTTAGTTTCTGCTCCTGGTGCAACTTTACTGGTCTCCCTGCAGAGGCATGATAAAAGGACAACAGTTTGAAAATTGGCATCCTTTCAAGCCTCTTTAACAAGGATCTAATCTATTTCAAATGTCTGCACTGGTTTTCTTAAGCATGACGTTTTCATCTAAGTTGCTAGGTGCAAATTTCCTTTGTCCTGTAACACCTCTACATGAAGAAGAATGTGTCATTGCATGCCTAATTTAGAAGTAAGACTCAACTTTGCTCAGTTTAGACACCTTTAACATGCCAACTACTTTTCCATAATGTCATCCTAGCACACTGAATCTTAATGCCATATGCAACTCCATGGTTATTATTCTAGAAAGAATATTGCTACAAAATCCTAGTTCAATCTTCAACTGCAGATCATGAGACCTATGAGTTCCAGTACAGTTTTAAAATAGAACTAGGCTTCTCTTGGAACTAGGGAAAAATCTACTTTTGCTTTGTCTTTACGTTATGGTATAAATTGCTGAGTTGGAGAATTATTCCCAATATCTAATTTTGTGGTTGCTAGGAGTTAAAAATGACTTTGATGGCACTTAATCACTGTTTGTGATTTCTCTCAAATTTGTCTAACAATCTACCTGTTGAAGTCTTGTGAAAAACTGACATTGTACTGGGTTTTAAGAAAAAAATATAGTATTGGATGTCCCATACGTTTTATACTATGGATTAAAATTTTATTTATAAATATTTGAATGGGCAAACATTTGCCTATTTATTACACTTAGCTTGATTGCTCAGAAGAACATTCTATGGTAAAGTAGACTGGTCTTGTTGGTCCAGACTGGTCATATATCTTTAATTCATTGTTCAAATGAACAAAGTGCATACTCGTAACCTATCATTAAGAATACTTCCCTGGAAAAAGGTGAGGTGTTGTAGTTTTTGTGAAATTATCCTGGCCTGAACTGATTCATAACCATGCTTAATAAGAAAAGAAGTCTAGTTGTGGGGGAAAAAGAACAGTAACTTCAACCAGTACGCTATGATACAGGCCCATGCACCCATTTTGACTTTCAAGTTCAAAATGAGTGAGTTCATGCTCACTCTTTCAAATTCAAAAAGGGTTGCAATTATCAAATGTACTCCTACACCTGTCCAATACTGAGTTTGCAATAGGTGTTGGCCACTCTGTTAGCAGAACAGTTGTTAGGTATATGCAAACTTAGAGTGGATGTTTCTGTGTAAAGGGATGGATAACAAAGCAGGAATGTGTCTATGTACATCTACACACAAGAAATCATGGAGTTTCTATTACACTCTTGAATTTCATATAGATCTTCAAATGGTGGTTGAGAGCGTGGTGGCACTTCAGCTCCCTCTGTTCCTGGAGGAAACTGATTATCTGGACCCATACCAATTGGGCTTCAGGACCGGGTACAGCACGGAGATGGCATTGGTTGCACTGGTGAATGATCTCTGCCGGGCTCGGGACAGGGGTTGTTCCTCTGTCCTAGTCCTATTAGACCTCTCAGCGGCTTTTGATACCATCAACCATGGTATCCTACTGCAGCGTCTCAGGGGGTTGGGAGTGGGGGGCACTGTTTTACAGTGGTTCTCCTCCTACCTCCTGGGCCGCTCGCAGTCGGTGTTGACGGGAGGGCAGAGGTCCGCCCCGAGGCCTCTCATTTGTGGAGTTCCTCAGGGGTTGGTCCTCTCTCCCCTCTTGTTCAACATCTATATGAAGCCGCTGGGTGAGCTCATTCGTGGTTTCAGGGTGGGGTATCATCAGTATGCTGATGATACCCAGCTTTTTCTTTCCACCCCGAACCAAACCAGTGATGCCCTCGACGTGATGTCCCGTTGCCTGGAGGTGGTCCGGGTTTGGATGGGGAGAAACAGGCTTCGTCTCAGTCCTGCCAAGACTGAGTGGCTGTGCATACCGGCATCTCAGACTAACCAATCTTTTCCATCGTTAACTATGGGGCGTGAGGTGTTACCCCCTGTTGATAGGGCCTGCAACTTGGGCATCCTCCTGGATTCACGGCTCAGTTTGGAAGATCATATAGGAGCTGTGGCCAGGGGGGCTTTTGCCCAGGTTCGCCTGGTGTGCCAGTTATGGCCCTATCTGGACCAAGATGCCCTACGCACAGTCACCCATGCGCTCGTGACCTCCCGGCTAGACTACTGCAATGCTCTCTACATGGGGCTGCCCCTGAGGACCACTCGGAGGCTTCAGCTGGTGCAGAATGCAGCCGCGCGAGTTGTGATGGGAGTCTCCCGATACTCCCATGTAACACCTCTTCTCCGCGAGCTGCATTGGCTTCCGGTTGCCCTCCAGGTGAGATTCAAGGTGCTGGTGATGACCTATAAAGCCCTAAATGGCATGGGCCCGGATTATCTAAGGGAGCACCTGCTGCCAGCGTCAATTTCCCATCGTCCTGTGCACTCCCACAGGGAGGGCCTCCTCAGGATACCACCGGTCAAGGATTGCCGACGGGCGATCCCCAGGGGGAGAGTGTTCTCTGTCGGCGTGCCTGCCCTATGGAATCAACTGCCAACGGAACTCCGGACTGCCCCCGACCTTCATTCATTTCGCCGGGACCTAAAAACCTGGCTCTTTGAGCTATCTGGTCTGGACTGAGGGGTTTAATGTTTTTAAATTGTGATTTTAATTTTTGTGGCTAGACTTAATTTAATTTTAATTTTATTTTGTATTGTTTTTAAATTTTGCCTTGTAAACCGCCCTGAGTCCTTTGGGAGTAGGGCGGTATATAAACCGAATTAATAAATAATAAATAAATGCCTAGATGAAAAATGACACTCTTTTACTAAGTGAACCTCAAAGGATATTTTAATTACATGATGATCCCTTCAGGTAAATCAAAGTGTTATGTACTCTTCCCAAGCTATCCAGTCAGCTTCATGATTGAGCCAAGGTTTCAACCACAATTTTTCAAATCCAACATGGCATTCAGGAGCCTGTTGAGTCCAAATTTACCTCTGATGTTGATCTTGAGTTGACCCACACCTGTATCAGTTTGATTACAGATGTAAATGCAGAAAGTATATTGCATGCAGTTGCAAATGTATAATTATCTACAGTGTCATTTTTCATCTAGGCATTTGGAGATCTATATGAAAATAAAGCTATAGGCATAATAAATTATAAAAAACAAATTGCCCAAAAGGCAATATGCTTCACATTTTTCTGTATTGTTCTTGTTACCTTGTTAAAAGTACAAATAAGAGAATAACATTAATTTGGACCTTTATAAATATATAGATAGCATACATTGGCTAGATTTTGATGATAATACAGCAGTGGGAGATAAAAGATATTTAAGAAGTATGTGTGTTGGTAAATTAAGTTTGTTTTTTAAACGAAGATGATTTATCAAAGGAGAAAATTTATTTGATGTACAAGAAAAGAGCCCAGCTTCTAAGAAGGAAAATTCATTATCTATAATCTCATTTAAAGTTATGGCAACAAAAATAAAAGTAGTTATTGAAAGCTTGGTGGAATAACCTCAGTAATAGAAATGAAAATATTAGACACAGTTAAATTTTGTAACAAATTTGTGAACTTAAGATAAATGAAGTCATTGGTAAAAAGAATGTTACCTTTTGTTCAGTTACTAGATGATGGTGTATGATAAAGATTAAAAAAGCAAGATAGCAGAAGAAAAATTGGAATACAAATTAAAAATAGAACAAAAGTATAGCAATGAGATTAAAGTCTTGTACATAGATTTTTGCTCAGTACGCCCTTTATTGAGCCAATATGGTATAGTGGTTAAAGCATCAGGCTAGAAACTAGGAGACTGTGAGTTCTAGTCCCACCTTCACAAACGAAGCCAGCTGGATTACCTTGGGCCATTTTCCCTTTTAGCTCTAGGAAGGAGGCAATGATAAACCACTTCCAAAATCTTCGTCAAGAAAACTGCAGGAACTTGTGCAAGGAGTTGCCAGGAGTCAATGCTGGCTCAAATTATCATATTTTGGGTGCATTATAGAAAGACCTAGTTATCTTGAAAAGTCCGTAGTGCTGGGAAAGATAGAAGGAAAGAGAAAAAGAAGATGACCAGCAGCAAGGTGGAAGGCTTAAGATACACCAACAATTAAGTACCCTGTTGGAAGACCTGAACGACTAATTTGGAGACAGATTGTCCTGGGGAAAAATCCATGTGGTTGCCAAGAGTCTATCCCAACAGCATTTGACAGCATTTATTCAGTTCACAGAGAAATCTCAGGGAGTATCTTATATTACAGTAACAATTAAGTTATTTATTGCCATAAAGCTCAAGTGCAAGTTCCAATATGATGCTCAGATGTAATCTTTAAAAATATCTAATTGATACCATCCCTATAATCCAGGGGTGTCAAACTCAATTTCATTGAGGGCCACATCAGCATTGTGGTTACCCTTGGGGGGGCGAGATGGGTGTGGCCAGGGTGGGCGTGGACTACTGGGTGGGTGTGGCTGGAGTGCGTATGGCCTACTGGGTGGGCATGGCCAGCTCATCATCATTTGTGTCAAGGGTGCCTATGGGGGCCTGGGCAGGAGTGGGATAGATCTGAGGGCCTCTGGCAGAAGGAGATGGGACCAGGGAAGTGCCAAGGCATGGTCCACCGGAGGAGTCTCACTGTTCCTCTCAGGCCATTGGGGGGGCTGGACAGTGGTGTGGAGGTCAAATGCCTAGCCCAGCCCTCAAGCACCCACGGCATAAGCCCAGCCCCACTTCCCCAAGGGGGTGCCCACCTGCATTTACCTCCTCCTCAAGGCTGCTGCTGTGCTTGCTCTCCTTAGCCAGGTTGCTCATGATGGGTACGAGGGCAAAATCAAGAGGGAGGCCCATTCCCTCTCCATGTGAGGAGACCTGGCTTTGTATCCAAAGCTTCGTTAGCAATAGGGAGACCCCCCAGCATAGGCCAGGAGGAGGGGGCAAGGGAATGGTGAAAGGGCAGCTGGGCAGGACTAAGGTAGGACTTCCCTCAGACCTTCCCTCTCCTTCCTTCCTTTGAAAGAACAGAGTGGTGGGAAAATATTTGAGATGGGGGAGGGAGAAAAACAGGCAAGAAACACAGCTGGGGAAGTGTCATCTGTGAGGAATGAAGAAATGCACCATTGCCTGGAAATGGCCAGCACATGGCCCTCGCCTACTTCACATATCCGGCTTGGTGGGCTCTATGGGAGGGGATGCCATGAGCAGCGTGAGAGTCGATGTTACCTGCGCAATGCTGCCCAGCCCCTAGCCTGCCCGGTTTTGGCAGGTAGCAGGGCACTCTCCACACAGTGCCGAGAGGCTGAGCCGGGTGGCATGAATCTGAAGAGAAGCACAACGCTGCCCAACCCCTAGCCTGCCTGAAGTAGGCAGGGCCATATGCTGGCCACTTCCAGGCGATGGTGCATTTCTTCATTCCTCACAAAGGGTGATACCTCCCCAGCATGCACGGGCCAGTCCCTCACTGTTTCCAGATGGCCTTGTGGAGCTAAGACTGAATGTATTTCAGCATAGATGACCACCACGAAATTGTACATTGGCTCCTGGCCAGCCTGGGCTGGGGCCAAGACAGCAGGGGCCGTTCCCTTACTGTTTCCAGGATGGCTTCGCGGGCCACATGAAACCACTTCGCGGGCCGCATCTGGCCCCCGGGCCTTGTGTTTGACATGTCTGCTATAATCTAAAGTTTGAGAAATATCTTGCAGAAAAACAATTTTTCTTAAATATTCTTTGGTTGGAAGTTGGTATAAATAAAACTGAAAGTGATGTAATTTAATACACTGAACTATTGACTGAAAACAGTCTTCTGTCTCAGAAGGTTGGATAGAAGAGATCCGTTCTGCTTAAGTTGAACTAGTGTAGTTAATTGGAGAATGATACACTGGCCTTAGGACCCTGCCTAAGCCCAAGTCAAGCTAAAGCAAAAAATAATATAGAAACGTAGGAAGCTCAAACTTTTATGTCCCTCTAGAGGTCTAGTTAGGTGCTCAGCTCTTCAGTTTTAGTCAGCCGAATAATTGAAGACAGCTTGAAATGTATAAATATAGATTGCTATGATTGCTATGGTCTAGACCACAGGTCTGCAACCCGTGGCTCCAGAGCCGCATGCGGCTCTTTCAGCCGTCTCCTGCGGCTCCCAGTCCTCTGCCATGTGCAGTCCAAAAAAAAAGGTGGGATTAAAAAAGTTCAACCAATCAATTCAAATATGCAGGGCAGGTGCATATCTCGCCTTGGCTCCACTCTTCAGTCAAACCCTGTTCTGCACATGCGCGCATGTATGCGCATGCACACATATTTTTTGCGGCTCCCAGTTTTTCCTTTTGTGAGGGAACCGGTTCAAAGTGGCTCTTTCACTGTTTCAGGTTGCTGACCCCTGGTCTAGACTCTAGTATTTTACCAATTGCTGTCTTGAAAGACAAGTGTAGGAAATTTTCTTATAATGAACAGTTTTTGCCTGCATAGAACAGGAAATATACAAACCAGGGTTCATTTTTTTCTGTACATCCCATTTATAGGGATGTTAGGGGCTTATTCTGTAGGTACCTCAGCTCCAAGATTACTGCATTAGCCTTATGAGACCAAACTATCAAAATTTCAATTTGGGTGACAGGACTGTAAGACCCTTTCAGCAACAATGGAGGCAAGATGTTTTTGGTGGGGACAATATTTCTGTTTGTTGTGGTATAGTGTATAAGGTTTTGCAGTGACTTGATATGCTGATTCACAGTGTGATCCTAATGCGTTAAAATTGTAAACGTGTTAGATTTGCTTCACCGAATGCACTTTTAACACCCATAAAATGTGCTTATCAAATCATTTGAAGCATATAATAAGTTGTTTTAATATGGTGGGGTTTTTTTGCAATCTGTACTTCAATGGTAATGGTAATCATGTACCATATTTATCTGAAACGAAGATGCCTTGAATTTAAGAGAATTTTCTCCCAAGGGGAGGTGGTCAGGAAAAAAACCTGATAGCAAAATCTATATCAGAACCATCTTCCTTATCTTATTCATTTTGACAGCACTAGCTGAAAACAGCTCTGGGGATTCCTCTTACTATCCTTCTGATTCTGTGCATATCACAGATTGGTATGTGTGTGAGGGTTTATATATACTTACTACCACGGAGATGTCCTCGGACAAGCACTGGCTCTTCGGCTTTGAAACGGAGATGAGCACCAGCCCCTAGAGTCGGAAACGACTAGCACGCATGTGCGGGGGAACCTTTACCTTTTACCTTTTGCAATCTGTACTTCAATGGTAATGGTAATCATGTACCATATTTATCTGAAACGAAGATGCCTTGAATTTAAGAGAATTTTCTCCCAAGGGGAGGTGGTCAGGAAAAAAACCTGATAGCAAAATCTATATCAGAACCATCTTCCTTATCTTATTCATTTTGACAGCACTAGCTGAAAACAGCTCTGGGGATTCCTCTTACTATCCTTCTGATTCTGTGCATATCACAGATTGGTATGTGTGTGAGGGTTTATATATACTTACTACCACGGAGATGTCCTCGGACAAGCACTGGCTCTTCGGCTTTGAAACGGAGATGAGCACCAGCCCCTAGAGTCGGAAACGACTAGCACGCATGTGCGGGGGAACCTTTACCTTTTACTAGGAAAAAAATAGAAATACATTAATTGATTTCATAATGAACAACTAAAATGAATTGCCTGTAAAATAAGGTACCTTGTTTGTAAAATGATCTTGAGCTTCAGATATCAGTATTCTAGTGTTAGAAATCTGACAAGGGAAAGGGGATCAATCTATTCTCCAAGACGCCTGGAGGCAGGATAAGACACAATGGATGGAAACTAATCAAGGGGAGAAGCAACCTAGAACTGAGGAGAAATTTAATCAGTGGAACGACTTGCCTTCAGAGCTTTTGGGTGCTCCAACACTGGAGATTTTTAAGAAGAGATTGGACAACCATTGGTCTAAAATGTTATAGGGTTCCTGCTTAAGCAGGGGGTTGGACCACAAAACTTCCAAGGCCCTTCCAACTCTGTTATTCTATTATTCTGGGAAGAAAGAATGAGACAGTTGTTGAATCAGAGATGAAGTTTCTAGAGCAGAACATGCTGAGTCAGTTGTTGGAAGTGGTTATATAGAAAAACCTTGCCTTTGTTACTTGAAAGTACACCGAATTATGCCCATCCTCTAGGAATTCCAAGAAAGTACACTTATCTGGATTTCCTTGAGGGAACACTCTGGAGTTAGGCACCCTGCTGTGTTGTGGTTTCCACACACACTGTGCACCGTACTCCCTTCCAGGAGAAAGAGCCAAAAAAAAACCCAAGAAAAATCCACAATGAAGATGGATTGAGAGGTGAGCCTTACTGGGAAGGAAAAAAAAGAGACAGACCTCATTTTGGCAGAACAAGGATGAAGTTCTCCAGAGGGACAAAGCAAGGTCTAATTTTTAGGCTAACTGCAGAGATTGGCTGCTTTCTTCCTGTCTCTCCTATTCTGGTATAAATCCAATCCCCCTTCTTACTACCAAGTAAATATAGTTGTTTAGTGGAGTTGGCAGTTGTATGAAACCTTTTGCAAGTATAAAATTGGAAAGGAATATTTTGGATAAGCTGGGAAGTTATTTCAGTGAGATAGAAGGAAGCATTAATGCAAAATATACTAATTTTTTTTTAATTTCCATTTATATCCCGCCCTTCTCCGAAGACTCAGGGCGGCTTACAAGTATGTTTGTAATTAGTTATGTTACATCATTTGCTAACAGAAGTAATATTCTAAAATGCTTGTTGTCACCAATTACTCTGGTACACTATAAACATTGGGACCCTTCCCCTCCCCCTTCCCCCATTTAATTGTGATGATTTGAAATTAGTAGTAATTAGCAAGGGCTCTTTAGTATCTTTGGGTTGATAATAGTTTCTGAATCGAATGGGGTTTATTACCCAATTAATTAATTGAGCAACAAATTATAAGGTTTGACGACCTTATATATATATTTACTTGCATGACAGATTAACATTACAAAATAAATTTGCATAGTGTGATCAGCCCAATGCTTATCCAGCATCAATCTTCCAGTATGATCCCAGCACAAAGGATGTCTTACATCCTTTTATCTTTTAAAAACCTCTAAATGGTCAAGATTGATTCTTTAGCTAGGAAAAGCGAGGAAGAAGTATGAAATGCCCTATTTTTACCTTATTGAAGGTCTTTATTCTATAGTTTTCTGGGGACTTCAGGGCAGAGGAGAAGGCAGGCCAAGGTATTTCCTTTCTGAACATCTGTGCACTTGTAAAGTTATGGATTCGGGGCTCAGGGGAGAGAAGATATAATATTGTGAGTCAGGCTACTGAATGTATTTGGCAGAAGAAAAGAAATGCTGATTTATAAATCATGCAGGGAGAATTATTCGGAGAGTTTCGTCATAGCCAATTAGAAATATGCTAGGATGTGTAAGCTTTTGCAATAAAACACATGTTGTTTCAGAGAGGGAAGGTGTATGGAATTCCAAGCCTGCTGATAGGAAAGCTAAATTTGGGAAGGGGTATATGA